>NC_083766.1:35656674-36256674 GCF_963514075.1 Conger conger | reverse complement strand
ACCAGGAACCTACGCAGGTTACCGGTGGTCTTCCATGTTATGCACTGTTCAGATGAGGGTAGCTGTCAGAGATTACAAATGGAGGCTTGAGCCAGATTTAGCTGCCCAGTCAATTTTAAAGATTCCAGCTGTCTTCTGCAACTCAGGGTTAAATTCTCTGGGAAATTTTTTGCTATCGCCGAATCATTCTGGGGTTGAAATGCTCGAAGCACAGATAGGAGTACATAGATACCTCTTGGCAATTACTTTATCTGTACTGCATGAACTCATTATATTGTGAGTGCAGTTGTGGATGTGTTGGAAAATAATGATAATAGACTCCAGCAAGCTCTTCTCTGCTGTTGTTGTGACACAAATGTGCTACAGTGTGGTATGTTGTCATCAGGGTTTTTAGTTAAGCCCCAGCAGGAACAAAGCAAGATGCACGATCCCCGCTGTCATTCTAGTACATCTGACATCAATAAAGTGGGTGATTTAAAATTGTTGGTTTAAATCATTTTTTACACATTCATACTAAAAACTGCATAATGCAACTTAGAAAAACTACAATTTTGTGTTCTATTTTTAAAATGGCATGCTGTACTCAAATGAGTTGACTGGAACCGCCACAATTCAAAAAGTTCCACTATACATTCCATTAGTATGATTTTATGTAACTATTCAAGTACATATATGTGGTTGGTATCTGGTTTGACTACAGGATGACAGTTTGGCAGGGAGAATATTGGACCTGCCATCCTATTGCAGGAATGAACATACCTTTCCTTTTTGATTACACTGAAGCTGTCAGTGTTTGCATTGGTCAGCTCGCCAATATAAATCAGCAGTTTTTGAACCTTGAAATCTCTGCCATTTCAAAAGCAACCATTTTGCTTGACAACAATCACTATGGGTCCCCAAATGATCATTTTAGGGTAGCTATGTTGCATCATTACTATGTTGTGGATACCCCCTAGAAATAGCATAAAAGATTCAGAATTGTTTTGCACAAACATACAGTAACTCATAATTAAAATCCAATGGCTCCTGACACAACACCCCTTGTTCCGTCTGCCATTTTGAGACATGGTTTTTTATGCTTCCATGGCTATAGACATTCACACTCAATTCCTATCGAGAGTCTGTTGACACCCATTTTCAACAAGTCAAATGGAAACTAGGAATTTGCACATGAAAGGTTGACAGCTGGGTAAAGGTGAGATGACTGGTCTAAATGTACATGAAGACAAATGGAAATGGTTGCTTGGTGCAAGGCTTAACCTGTATTTTAACCATATAAATAGTACTTAATCAGGTACGCATGACTCCGTAATTACCAGTGCAAACTATCCAAATCACAGGATATAATTTTGTCCCTCAAAAAGTATTAAGAAATGGCTGTCTTGCTGACTGTTCTGCTCACAAGTAAAAACAATAGTTTGTAGCAATCCAAGGTAATTTCATTGTGATATTATAATGGAAATGTGACAAGTAGCATGGAACAGAATTATAGACTTAATTTGCTTGATATACCAAATTACATTATGGGAAAATGCTCACAAGCTGTAGATTGCATTGGCGCTTATTTCACTGGGCTTCAATGGCATTTCCTGATTCCTCACGCATAAAACAATGCACTCTTCGAATAGCAAAAATGGCCAGATAATAAATCTACATAACATAGGCCAGAAAATGAAACTGCTTTCTATCCAGGTTCAGCTCATTAAATCCATCCAGATGTCGTCTTCATGTTAACCAGACCCAGAATGCAGCTAGAATATATCAAGGCAACAGAAAGATAATGTGAACAATTTTCATATACTGACAAATTAGAAGTAAAAAAATAAAACAAGCTGCATTGACTCAATGAACGTATTTGGTTTCTCTGTCCATTGATGGGTGTAGAGAAAATGGCTTTCTCACTCAGATAGCGTTCATGTTGAAGCAACTGCATTTTTTGTTTGTTCTTTTGTGTGGCAGAACCCAGAGAGACTTGCTGAACTAACAAAGCATGGCACATTAAATGTGAAACAAAAACCAGGCAGTGAAAAGGCGTGAAGTTAAAAAATGTATGAGCAATACAGTAAAGTGCATCGTACCTCCTCACACACAAGTGGAGGGGTCGATGCACTGAGAAAGGACAATGCAGTTAAGGTTGCTTATTGCAGATCAGCCATGAATACACAATGATTCACTGAAGCCCACCTGATAACCTCACAGCCATGCCCAAATAGATAGTGAGTGCAGTTTGTGATGGACCAGAAGCACAAAGCCAAGACACATGTAAGACACATGAAAACAATGCTCCAGACATATCCAAGCTTTACATTTTCTCAACAGTTGCTGGAGGTCTAGGCGTTATCGATTCATGCTGACTTGCTAAGAATAAATTCAAGGATTTTAAATGAAATGGAAATGTCTCACATTTGGAACTCAATCGCACATAACCAGTGCTTGAGACAATGGAGGACCATAAAAGAATGGTCTTCAATTCAACTCAGGAATGAGTAGGTGTCCTCCAACTGAGCAGACTTGGTGATAAGTTCATGTAATGTATTAACTGGGAAGTGCAGTAATTGGAGTTGTGTTGAGCAAACCTGAGTGCACTGAAGGTAGCTAATTACTGTAAATTACATCATGTTAGAAACATTGTCATTTGGATTTGTATGTTGTATGCATATTATGGATATGCTTCAATGGTCTTAAGTTCAATGCATAAACTAAGCGCCAATCTTATTTAGCATCTTGGGGAGTTCTGTTGCCCCTGGCTTTCTGGCAGGGCTTAGGGGAGATGTCCGATTCTCTGAATCCAACTGCTGTCCATATTTGCCTGCTGTGTTGACTGCCCATGTTTTTAACTGACAACAAATATTGAGTCTATTTGCATAAAAATGAGCCATTTTGGTGCTGAAATTCATGTTGCTAACACAATATAAATATTCTCGTCCCAAAGGGCATGCTGTTGCTATTTACCAGGTAGTGCAGTTGGGTGTGTTTTCCACCCACTGCCAGGTTTGTGAATCATGTGTAATGTTTTTTTATGGCACTGGTGATGGTCTAAGGGGAGAAAAAACATCACAATCCATTTGTGGATCCCCCTGAGTAAAGACAGGCACCATTCCTGGAGTTAAAATAAGATCTCTACATTATTTTGGATTTATACGATCAGATTAAAACACTTACGGCAAGAATACTCGGCATTAATTCATTAAAAAGGAGAAGAGAAGAGGCCCATTTTTTTAAAGGAGGAGAGGTTGGAGAAAAATATGGGTATGCTAGTGCAGTTAAGGTGCGGGTAATTATGGAGGATGAGAGAACGAGGGAAAAGCATCAACACTCAATCTTTTTAGCGACGGAATGAAAATGAGGGACACAGAATTTGAAACAGGGAGATGAGCCAGATTTATCTCTGGCCTCACTAACGGCCAAAAGCTTGTTTGCATTTCATAATCAACGTAATCAATTCCCTTGAAGTTTCACGTCAGAATCCTCTTAATGTATTGAGGTGGATTAAAGTAGTATATCCTACTGGCGCACACATAACAACCAATATCTACTGTATGTAAATATCCTCAGCGAATGTGTGAATAATGTGGGAGACGCATCCAGGCATTTTTCTTTTCTTCATTTCTTTTTCTCCCTTAGTGAAGGTTTTCTTAAAAAAATAAAAGGAAAAAACAGACGCAGTTATAATGCAGAATGCCATTATTCCTGCGCATCAGCTTAACGAACTCTGTGAAGGTTCATTGTCTTCCCTGAAAAAAAGAATAATTCACTGAACAATCTCTCTCTGTGCCTCACCGGTATATCATTACCCCTTCTGCGCCAGTCGTTCGCTTTATCTGACACCTTTATGCTGCGGCACAACATGCAATTGTCATTATTGCATGTCCTTGGATGCAATTTCTTTGCAGCTGGGGAGGGAACGGGGGTATTGTCTTTCTGGAGGAAACAGCTGCATTAAGAAGAAGGATAATGTTATTGTGCAGTGAGATGAGCTGAAACCCATCTGAAGTGGCTGCCTTGTTTTATTTTTCTTTGGGGGGGGGGGGGGGGGGGGTTCTCTCTCTTCTTCGGGAGTTGCCAGCCCTGGGTTCGAGTGGCGAGGCTTCTTTTAAAGATGGCCGGGGTAATGAGCACATTCTCATGTCTGACCACATTCACAGCTCCCAGAGGAAGACTTGTTTCCAAGAGAGGGGGAAGATTGCCCGGGATAGATAATTAAATTTCCACAAGGATTGATTTACTTAATCATCTCTAACGGAGCACGTGATGAAGCCACACAAATACCTCCAGAGCTGGCACACAGTCATCAGTGTATATACCATTCCCACACACCACTTCTTATTTTAATTTTAATTTTAATATCTTATTTTCCAGTATGCTTATCAGGGGCGAAAATGTTATTTGTACACACTCAAGAAGAGTTATTTGATGTTTTAAAATTAAGATTGACATTCGCCTTGTTCTTAGAATTGAAGTATCTTCCCTCTCCAATCTAATTGTTGTTTTTTTTTACTCTGCTGTGCTTATGTGTCAGACTACAAGCTTGAATCTTAAATCGTATTACTTTGAGATATCAAATTAGACTTTTCTAGTGCCGTTGCCATATTCTATCACAACACTTTCTTCGATCGCATCTTTAACATCTTTTAAAATAAGTAAACACAGGTGTTTCCTCACTTGTATAGCTAAAGATGCAACAAACAGTTTATGTCGGCAGATAAAATTTTAATAACTAATCTTCGACATTTTGAGAGAAACCCGTAATTCTGAGTGTAGCCTTTACTGAGGAGCTGATCGGAGGTTTGTTTGTTGCCACTGAGGGTTTCCATGCACAATCATATGGCATCATACAAAGGATCAGGGTGGAAGTGGCCCGCAGTGGGAGCCATGGTAGGGCTGCAACCGAACAGCAATGGCGAGGGCACTGAAAACAAGGTGTTAGGAGCCCCGGCTTTGAGCGGCGAGCCAGCTGGAGGAAGGCTCATCCAGGCTAGAGAGGGAAGCCGACGCCACAGGCCCAAAGCTGCTCCGTGTATGAGTCGACTGGGAGCGGACAGCCACACTCGGAAAAGAGCGTGATAATGGAAGATCAAGTGACATATCACAGGGAAGGGGGCCAGCAGAATCTCATTCCTGCTTGTGTGTTTGTGTGTTTGTGTATGTGTGTTGTGTGTGTGTGTGTGTGTGTGTTTGTGTGTGTGTGTGCGTGTGTGTGTTTGTGTCCGTGTATGTGTGTGCATGTGTGTTTGTGGGTGTGTGTGTGTGTGTTTGTGTGTTTTTCTGTGTGATGGCCTGCCAAGCCATCGCAAACCCTGTCATCTGGAGAGGGATACAGTACAGTCTGGCGTGACACCACTGCTGAGAGAGGGGAAGGTCTTACAATCTGGGTACACGTAGAAACTGGCCTCTTGTCGAAGGGGAAGTCTGGTGGAGTCTAATTGTGTCCTGACATTCCAGCATGAAGAGGACTGGAAAGGCAAACACAAATGAAGGGGTTGTGGAATAACTGCACACAAATGAAGGAGCGAGAATGGGGCTGTATCCTTACAATCGGAAATGCACACGAAACGTATGCAAGATGGTGTCAGATATCTCGTTTTTAGATTATCACCTTTTAGAGAGAGACATAATTTTGTATGTCAAACCATAGGAAATTAGGAATGTCTGTTTCTCTCTCTATCTCTCTTCTCCCTTCTACAAACATCAAAGGAAACATCCTTGGGGCAATTAAAAATCACAAAGCTTATCTCTGTATACAAACCTGGGTTGTCCTGGATTCATCTCTCTCTGAAAGTTTTACTACTTTCTGAAGAAATATGTCACACCAGAATCACGGGGGTCAGAGAACCGTGGCAACTGTGGCAAGTTTCCTTTTTGATTTTAAGTTTGAATTTGTGACTTTTAATTGAAATCATCAGTTGAATATTCTCAATGTCTACCCATATACAGTCAGCTCCAGAATTATTGGCACCCCTGACTGGCAATGCACAAAAATACTTAAATATATATGTTTTTTTAAGTATGATTACTGAGTAGGAGAGTTGGGATGCCTGGCTTGTCTTGTATATTTGGTCCTGTGCCTTTGGACAGAATAGCAACGCTGAATTTCTCCCTTATTGCAGTGAATGTCTCGAGTGTTTTCATCACTGTTCTGTGTGTTCAATGTGAGCATGCACGGGTAGCTTCCCCCAGCATTTAAAATACATCAAGGATAAACTTTTTTTTTAGGATTGGTGAGCTGTGTTTCTCAACAATAAATAAATAAATAGGTTAATTAATTAATTAATTAATTTGAATCCACACACAGTTTACACTTATTAATGATTCCCCTTCCATCTGTTGAAATGAATAATGCACACAGACGCAAAGGTCTTTAATATAAACCTGTGATCTTATTTTTATGATCTACAATATTTTCCTTTCCAAACAGAAACATAAAAAGAGTGGTCATGTATAATTAAGTGTCAGTCAGCAGACTTGAAGCTATTATTGAAGGAATTTGAATTACAGACTAAAATATGGAAGAAAAATTCAATTTTCAACTTTATTGCAGAAGACAATAATAATTACCTATCAAGATTTATTCATCCTTAATTTCAAAATGACAAGTGTGGTCTAATGAAAACAAAATAATCCACATATTTGAAAACAATTCACTGAGTAGAGACATTTTGTTTTGTGAATGCCTCATTTTCAAATGCAACTTGAAGCAGATAAATCTTTAGCAGGTTCTAGGTGAGGAGAGGCTTGAAAATTCTCGCTGTAACCAACCAAGCCCATTTCATGCCTCTCATTTGCTCACTGAAGCGGCCTTTCTATTGCGTTAGTGCAGACTTGCCACACTCACCTGTGAACATTCATTTGGGCCGCACTGTGTGCGCTGAATGGATAAGCAGGCAATGAATGTGACATAAATCACTCAGCAGGATGGTGCTGAAGACCATTTGCTATGATGGGGTGTAATTTATTATTGCTTTTTTCATCCAAAGGAATCTATTTTTTTTACCTATGTATGTAAAGTGGAAATGTTGGCAGCCTCTGTTAAAACAGGCAATAATATCCCTTTAAGCCAAGATGAAAGCATCAATATATCATGAACCTTTTAAAGCAAATAAAAGTTGCTGAAATGTCATTTTAATATCCTCACTGAGTACTTTTTTTATTTGCCTTAACTCGAGCATTATGCAGCAAACCCCACTCACTGCTTTCAGAAGCTTGACTGGCAGCAGCTCTGTCATGTCATCCGTGGCTCAAACTAATGCTTGAGCAAGAACAATCATTTATGGCCTTGTAGGCCTACACTGCACACACACACACACACATGCAAGATAATTACAGAATATGCACAGTATATGAGAGAGAGAGAGAGAGAGAGAGAGAGAGAGAGAGATGTATATATGAAAGATTTGTTTCTATCTATGAAAATATGAGGAAAAATGTTTGAGCAATGTATTTTGTAGGAATGACATAATGTGATTCCTATTTGAAAAAGCCAAAGAATTTACCATAAAACGCCTTCATTTTCTGCACCTTATGCTTCGCCTGACATTATATAACCACTACGGTAGGCTCATATTTTCTACATATTTTTCCCCTTAACTTTTTCTTCTGTCCCAGCCAGGATCTTTCTAAGTGATAGCTGAGATTATTCAGAACATGTGAAAATATTTCAAAATTATTCAAAAAGTTTTATGAAAGAAAATATATTCTTGAAGCAGCGGTTGTCAGTTGTTAGAAACCTTATTTCATTTTGTAGAGCTCTCTTCAGTTTAGGTAGCGCAGGCTGCTCTTATTATTATGTACGGCAGTGAACAGAGTGGAGCTTCAAATGGAAATGATAAGCAGCCCATGAAAACGTTTATTGAATCTGTTATATAGGCCTCAGTCCGGTATTTTTGCAGAAATGTACTCAGCTACTGGCAAATTGTACCATGATTGTCCTTTATGCCTCCTCCTATTATCCTAACTGCAAATGTACTGCTCAACACTACTGTGCACTACTCTACTATTACTATTTTTGTTGTTTATAAAAGGAAGAAAAAATAGAAATTCGGGTTTTATACTCTGAAAACCCAATGCCCACTAATAAAGATAAAAGAGGGAGATCTTGTCATCCGCTGGACTCATTTTGAGACTCATAGGCATTCTCGGAAAATGAATCAGTATAAATTGCAGCATGTACGTCTTTCATCTGTCACAGCAGATAAAATATGCCTTGTAATTATACATCAATATGTTTGGAATAATTATGTTTTACAGTTTTGAAAAAGTCATCAAGTTTCACATTTAAAAATATAAAAAGAAAAGTGCTTTCAGATTCTGTATAAGCAACAATAATATTATTTTTCATCTCACCCTTATCATACCATAAGAGAGGAAGACATGGTGTCCAGTTTTTATGTGAGCGTCTGTCCAAAAAGGTTTAAATGAGCAATGTCATGTCAAATATAATTTTAGTGTTTTAAGAATAAAGCAATTAACTCACATGATTGTGAGTTAATTGCTTTATATACTTAAACTGCATAATATGCAGATACTGCATTAGGAAAAATAATCAGAACAAATTGTCTGCACAGTGTAACTTTCCAACCCTGATTGTGCATGTCGAAATCAACCAATGTCTCCTGTTCCCTTAGGCGTGTCATTGGCAGAATATCTTGCCGGTAGGAGAATATTAAATCCATGACATTACCTGATGAGTTGTTACAACTGAATCCAAAAGCATCCATGTCTTTACACTGTGGCAGATGTGGCCAGCTGTATAAGCAAATATTTGATATAAAGTCACTGGTTTCACTTATATGGCATGACTGTAGCCAAATGCTTTTTTCTTCATTATAGATACATTTTTGTGTTAAAACATTGTTAATAGACCATTAAATCCCTTCCTATCATTCAAAAAGGCTCACTGACATGTTGACTCACGAAATGCAGTTGACGGACCAACACTTTATGCAATAAACATTGTATAGCTTTACAAAATTCAAGCTCATTGGTTGAAAATTGGTTCTAATTGGTTCTAATTCTAACTGCGAGTTAATCTGTATTTCTTTACACTTCACCTATCAGGATTTGTCCACTCCAATTATTAGAGTATATATTATTCTTATTTGTATATTTATTATTCTTAAATTGTGTATTTATCTTACAGTAACAAATTGAAACAGACCTATTACTTCACAAGAAATGAATTGAGGAATTGAGGATGTTCAACATGTTATATTCCACTCTAAATCCTTCTGAATGGTTCTGCTGCATGACCATTGGTTCTCAGTATAGAAAGACTTGATATGGAAAGGCATTTGTTTCAGTGGTGAGTTTTTGATTTGAAGCAAGGTTCAAATTGCACTCAGCAGGAACTACTCTGAAGAGTTAGCCTCTTCCATTAGCATTTCAAAGGTCCTCAGCCTGTGATTGGCAGGTGGTAGATGCGTGATGGTGGGACCCTCCAGAAGTCTAAAGTCCCAGACAACTCTTCAGTTGCAGGCAGGCTCATTTGCCCCTGAGCATTGTCACGGCTTATCAGATGAATAAGATTTTGAGCCTGGGCCCTCTGTTCCAAAGCAGAGTCAAACAAACAAAGAAAATGGGCAGTTTAAGTACAATACGACCAGTGCCTGTAATTCCAACTGTGGAGTCACTCTGTAAATTGCATTCACTACTTTGCTCTTAAAAAATAAATAAATAAGAAAAAATAAATAATACCTCACTAAAAGGACCCCAAACACCATTAAATGTCAGATCATTGTCATACTGGTCATGCATAGTTATTATTTCCATTGCTCAGTTTGCACAAAGCCAGCAGAACACTAGGAGAGATTCTAAATGTCACTTTCACTGAAAGTTGGAATGTTATTGACTATTGTGTTTAAAAATACATACTGTTTAAATCCCCAAAGTGCAACAGAATTGGATTCAAAATCAATTATTTTTTAATGAAAGACCTTTGGGGCTGGCATTATATTTCTCCTCTTTTTAGTTTGGGGAAAAATGCCTTTATTTTTCTCTTTTTGCTCATGAATTACATTATCTTTTGTTAGTAAATATGCCCTCTCAAAATAAATTATTCCTTCTCTAGGGAGGTCGACGATGACAACCCAGTTTATTGGTCTGTCTGCATGTGAAAACAGCTGTTGAATTAGAATCAAACATTGACTGATACAGCACACATTTCTGTAAGTCCCTAATTCAGCCCTCTTAAATTAGATTGCTGAAATAATTGATCAAAGGGCTTCAAAAGAAACACATTTTAATTAATAAAATGTTATGCCTTCGGTTGCTGTATGTGTATATACACACACACACACACACACGCACGCACGCACACACACACACACACACACACACACACACACACACACACACACACAGCACAGTCCAATTTTGTTGTTTTGCCTCTCTAATCCAGCACATTGGATTGGAAATGAAACAAAGGTGGTTATGAGGTTAAAATGCAGACTGTCTGCTTTAATTTGAGGGTATTTACATCCATATTGGGTGAATTATGTAAGAATCGCAGCCATTTTTATTCAGTATATAGTCTCCCGTGGGCAGTTTTGCTATGAAGCGTTGCAACCACTAAGCACTGCAACCAACCTTCCTGAAATGAAAGTTAGGCTTTCAAAGCGAAACTCTCCACAAAACAATAGTCCAGATAATTCTAATAATCTCTAATGTCTTCATTCAGCATTAGTCATTTACATTCAATTCACATGCACATAGACAGTATATAATGCTTTCTTTCAGTCTGTAGAGTAGGCAATGGTTTTAGCCAGGTTCCTGTCTGACCCAGGGGTGCACGTGGGAGCTTTTTACAACATGAGAACAGACAATGTCCTGGCCATTTGTTTATCCCATGACCCGTCCTGGGTTCTCAGTCTCGCCCAGTCCAAGCGGTGTTGGTAGGCTTAAAAAGGTCTCGCAGACCGTACCTGGCCTGAGGCTGCAGTGCTCTTTCCAGCCGCTGTTTACAGCCTGTGCTATTTATGACCCTACCAGTTGTGTGGCAGCGGAATTATGGAAAGTCTGGATTGAGGGGAAAACGATCAGACGTGGTGGTTAGAACCGTCAAAACGGCACCTTACAGGAGCGATCAGGAATACTGCTGGGGCAGAACACATTTGTCATGCAAGACTGCAACAACTTGACCGGTCGGTAGTTATATGTGGCGTACAAAGTAAATGCTACCAAGTGACAAAGTAACAAAACTCAAAGTGACATACGTTAGTACTACTGGCGGGGAGCAAAATTGTGCCAAGAAAAATAACACTGTTACTGATACCAAAGCCGGCACTACATCATCCCCAAATGCTACAGCAAAGTAGCAACAAAGCACAACAAAAATGATATGACCCGCCAGCCTAAAAGAGTGTCATAAAGTTGAACATAAATGGAGAAAAATGAAATTGCCGGTCTATCATGATATACTAAAGGGGCATATTATTGTTTATAATAAGTAAGAGCTATAAGAGCTGAAATACATGTTCTTCTAAGGTCACCGGGAGCAGAAAACTGAGTCCAACCCCTCAAGTATCGAGGTCGAAAATGACATACCCAAAATAAAATGGTTACTATTCTTGAACCGTTTTGACTACAGTCATAGTCCTGGTCTCTTCTGAAAAGTATCCCTTGGGGGTTTGTTGTCCAACAGTCAGATCTTCTCCAAATATGACTAAAACAATGTTACAGAAGCTCAAACACATTGAAAATGGAAAGAATGAATCTCCACTGGAGAAATTAAAACTAAAAAACAGCCATTCTATCGATGTTTCTCAGTTTCTCAGCGCGTTTTTTGGAATTTTAAACTGTAATGGATGTGGTTCACTGGACTCTGGCTATGAAAAGAACACCAACATTACCCTGCTTTGCGTTAGCCTGTGGACACCCCCCCCACTCGCTTGTTTCCCCAACCAGCATTCAGAATAGAACAGTGAGAACACTTTCAAACGATACATGCTGTGACCACGTTGACTGAAAATTCAACTGTGAAAAAAGGAATGGATGCAAAATAATCCCACTTCAACTCAATAAAACTGGCGATGCGGCCTTTTCGTCTTGTCACGGAGACATTAGAATATGCTGCCTCAAGTACCTTCAGTACACAATTTTAAGAGCTTTTAAGAAATAATTTGGCTAATCAAATTTATTTTTATTTGTGTTTTATTTGTTTCATCATGTAGCATTATTTTCCATCTTTAATCTCTTGTTTTTCTTACATCATGTTTTTATTATTATTATTATTATTATTATTATTATTATTATTATTATTATTATGGACTTTGGGCTGAGGTTCATTGTATAAACATTAATATTAATAGGTTTTAGTACATCAGAGTAGGCCGAAGTGAACAAATGATAAATACCATACCAAGCTCCAAAATTAAATCAAACATTCTTGGCCACTTTAGCAGCAAAAGCAACAAGATTTCTGTTATTTTCTTTAGATGCAATCAAACAAAACCTTTGTTCATAACAATCTACCTTGCACTGCAAAAGACAACCGCAAAAGTTATTACTGTTGTTATATTACATACCTCCATTTCAACAGTACAACACATATTTCATCAGTCTGACCTTAATGACACATTGTTATTATCAATTGTGACTAACCACCCACAACGTGGGTATAAGGTAGTTATTATCAATGAATTGTTTTTCAGTACTTTTATAAATGCGTTGTTTTTTAGTCTTAGAAATTGTCTTTTTTTTTCAGTGCATATTTACAGGTCTTTAAAACAGAGAATAACCCTGCTTGCAAGCTGTTTCATCATCGCCCATTTCAGATTCTTATAACACAGATTTTCTAAAGCAAAAAAAGGTGTGCACATTAAAAAAAAAAATGTTTATGTATTTGCTTGGTAGTCACCCTGATAAAATAAAAAAATATTTATTTCAATGAGTATGCAGCTATGTTATGTGTAAGTTATCCATGTACTGGATACAGCTAAGCTAAATATGATGTCCTCCTAACATATGATTAGGGTGGAATGAATGAATAAGATATGTTATTTTTGCGATATACTTACGGATTTGGATTTGAGATCGGAATATGAATATGAGGAAAAAGTCAGCAGTTAGCAGACAGTCAGTTGTTATTTCATAGTATTTACCTGTGTATTTGGTTTACCACTTCACAGAAACTGTTTCTGTGTTGAGTCCCCCCCCTTTTTGAGCTGTACAAACATAAACTGTCAGATGTAGGGGAGACCAGGGCACAAACTAACACGGGGCATGATGAAACATGGTGATTTGCGTTGCTGCATTTGCACAACAATGACGGGTTTGTTTTCACTCATATCATGGCAACATGCTTCTCGTGTGTCTGGACGATTTGAAAACTTCATCAAGAGTTATTAACAAATCTGCATTTTAGCACCATGCAAGTAAAGTATTTTAGATTAACTGCTGATGTGTGATGCCACAGACTCCAAATATACATCATTTAACCTCATCCAATCTGCCGGCTTGTTGAGTCATAGACGTCTTAAATTATTGTTGCATTCATATTTATAGCATACAAAAACTATGAACTATAAACGTGTTGTTCCCAGGTCTCCCCGACCCTAAAAGTCTAGCAAAGCTATACATTTTTATATTTGTTTGCATAGCCATTAAATGAATAACTACATGAAGTCTATGGCCAATTAACATCAGCAAACATTTGGTATCTTCTTTGGAAATGTGTTTCCAGACATTCACTGTAAAAATTAATTGCATTCACTGTAGCCGTTACTGTTGATCTTTGTTTCAGGGAGCTTCTGCCTTCAGATTCATTTGGATTTAAAGCAGGTGACTGTCTCGGCCAGTCCAAAACCTTCCACGTTTTTTCTCTTATGTGTGAGAAATCCATGCAGAAGGAAACAGGAAACACTTGAGCAGCAGTTAACCCTGGTTAGTCATCTGCTAATTAAATTTCACACAGCTGAAATTGGTGGGACTCAACACAAAAACATCTGTTTCTGTAAAATGGTAAAACATTATTTGCAGGGGCGGCACGGATGGTGCAGTGGGTAGCACTGCCGCCTCACAGCAAGGAGGTCCTGGGTTTGAATCCCCGTCGGCCGGGGCCTCTCTGTGCGGAGTTTGCATGTTCTCCCCGTGTCTGCGTGGGTTTCCTCCGGGTACTCCGGTTTCCTCCCACAGTCCAAAGACTTGCAGGTTAGGCTGATTGGAGAGTCTAAATTGCCCGTAGGTATGAATGTGTGAGTGAATGGTGTGTGTGCCCTGCGATGGACTGGCGACCTGTCCAGGGTGTATTCCTGCCTTTCGCCCAATGTATGCTGGGATAGGCTCCAGCCCCCCTGCGACCCTGTTCAGGATAAGCGGGTTAAGATAATGGATGGATGGATGGATTATTTGCAGGTAAATACCATGAAATGTACTTTATTTTCATATTCATCTTTTGATCTCAAATCCAAATGACTTAAGCAAAATAACAAAATTTTGCCCTTCCGGTACCATCCTTTTGGAGGGCACTGTATGTATTCAGGTACACTTCAAGCTCGAAAGATAAACATTACATTCATGTTTGTACAATTCAGCTATAATACAAAGACACTGTGGATCTAACACAAGGTAATGTTGTATCTACTTACTGCAAGTCTTTAGTTACAAGTATAGCTCCTTTACCAATAAAATATGTGGTCTGTCATTACTACTTACACACGACCAGAAAAACAACAACATTTTCACCTGTCTCTGCAGGCATTCCTAGGCAACATAAAATTACCTTGGCAGAGGATATACTGTACTGTATTCACCAGACATTCAACTCCACTTTTACTTCTGTCCAGTGTATGTCCGTGTCTGAGTTTCTGCTCAGTGATTGGATGATCTAACATTGCCAATTCTGCTCTGCTGTCTATGGATATTCCTTATTTGGCGAGGCCCCCTTCATGAATGAGAACACTTTAAAATTATGCAATGCCAGAGTATGGGTTTATTATCAGGGTAAAACACACAGAGCTGATTATCTGGTCACAGGAGGTATGTCTGTGACGGCAAAACTGTGTCAGTTAATTAATCTGCATTATTGGCAACTGGCCAATAGGTGTCCATCTCATCAAAAAACAATTCTGTCAAACTCCCTTTCTGTCATGCTGCAAGCTCACAAGTCACCTAGGGCAATGCTGCCCAGACAACCATATCTGCTCATTATTTCAACATCCAAGTAGCCCTGAAGCATATTTTGGTTTAGACTAATAGTTACATAAGTGGAGGTGCATATAAATTGAGGAATATAGTTTCAGTTACTGGTAAGCCATTTTCCAGCAAATGTAAAGGCTAAGTATGCAGTCAACCATTTCAGAGGTCTGATGAGTACTGGTATGACTTTGAAAGCAAGCTTTACCTTTATTGGAACTGAAAACTTGTTTTTCAAAGATTAATCCTAGAAGATATTGAGAATAACTACCCACCGCAGAAACCTTGGGGAAATTTACAAGAGCCCACCTGGCAGTCTGATATGCTTGTTAGAAAATAGAGCGGGTGATGGCTTGATTGTTGTACTGAATTTCCATGGAGGGAACTACTGTTGGACCATTGAGAATGTCGACCTGAACAGCGTACAAATATCCAGCTGTAGTAATTAACACACTATGCAATTATTTCTATACAATGGTATCTTGCTGTCAAAATAATTAAATACATTGTGATTAAGAATAAAATATGTTTAAAGGTCCTATGTATTTCTATGTAAGTTATACTAGATAAAGTAAATAGTAAAAGTAGGCCAGCAGGTTGGTTTTCCTTTTTATCCCCAAGCTGTGGTCATATAGGCGTACTCATGGTATACCATAAACATGTGCCATATCTCTTTAATATCACAGTAATTAAATTTAATCACATCTCTTGCTCTCAACTTCATTAAAATAGTGTCATGTCGGCAAACAAATTTCATAAAAATAGTGTAATGTCGGCAAATGAATAGACTGAGGTGCTTAAACCTTATGATGCTGTTGGCTTAGCTACAACAAGTCGGTATATGAGCTATCATACTGTGCAGCTTAGCTTGTCAAGTAATAGCACGCAGGTCACTCTTCACGCCCATGCTAATAGTCCCAGTGGGGAAATTATAATGCTTATGTTATATTTGTTTTTGAAATTCTTATTTTCTTATTTAAATTACAACATGAGTGAACATATAGTACAGAACATAAGTACAGTACCCTCCAAAATGATTCTTACCCTTGAAAAGGCTACAGCACTGAACTACAGGCTACTTAGATTCTCAAACTTGATACATTATTCTGTTTTCAGCACATTGTGCACTGCTTCTTGTCAAGAACAATACTACTAAATTGTCTAGGTGTTTTATGAGATTAGTGTACATATTAATGGGGCATCAGGACCATTGTATATACTTGTATATAGATGTTGAGCTAAATAATGGCTGTCGTAATGGCTACACTAAATAGCAAGAACAGTCCAACTACACAAGGTCCTCTGATTCTACAATTGACTTTGACCTGATTTTGCACTGTTCAAATCAGCTTGTTTCTTAGTGACATAAATTAAACAGCACAGCATAAAAGTCCACAGGGTGTTCTGTTTCTGAGATCAATTCCTGCAAATCTGTGTTGTGTATAGGTCATGGTTATCCATTTCTGCTCGTGCAAACAGTGTGCGACATTTTATTCCGACTGTAAATACTGTGACCTTTTCTGTGAGAGTAAGGCACAGCAAGAGACTGCAGATGTCAAATTAGTGATCATCACATATTCATAGCCTTGCAATTGTACAAACAAGCACACGGCGTCTGCCTTTTATTTCAGCTATGCATATGACTGACATGTGTATAAACTTGGAAAGGGAATATTCCACACAGTTTGTAGTCCGCCCATCTCCCCAGTGAGCTTTGGAATCCACCGACTTTCAACAAATCAGAGATCCTTGTAGAGGTGAACAGAACTTGGGGCCTCATTAAGGCACAAATGATACCTATGCCACTTTCTCTGGAGATTTGGGATTTTTAAAACAATGTAAAAACATTGCACATTAATGCAAACTATGACCTCGATGGCCTGGCTCAATCCATGAGTCATTAATTCTAACAGACAGCAGTACAACAGTGCAGGGAAAAGACTGGGGTTTGAGCTGCTGTGGCTTCTTCGTAAGTTCAGTTATTTACAGAAACATCTCATTCAAACTGTTGTTTACAGTGGCAAGAGCAGACACCTAACCCCCAAATGCTCTTGATGAGCTGGATGGTGCCTTACATGGCAGCCAATCGCCGTTGGTGTGTGAGTGTGTGTATGAATGGGTGAATGAGAAGCATCAATTGTACAGCACTTTGGATAAAGCCACTATATAAATGCCAACCATTTACCATTTACCATTTACCATTTACATTACATGAAGGCAAAGTAAGGTGCGGTCCACCATGGAGCAGCACCGGCCCTGTCTACAGGTTTGGCCACAGCTGTGATTCATTGTAATCACCATAGCTGTGGCCAATGACCTAATTTCTGGGCCATATAAGAGGCCTTGTTCTCAGGCCTGAGGAAGGTGGTTTTGTTGTGCTTTGGTGTGAACTGTGAACTGTGAACTGTGATGAGTTTTGATCAGGCTTTTGTGTCTAGTTTTGGATTCTTTATTTAGATGATTTTTAGTTGCCTGGTTGGCCTTTTTATTTCGGAAATTTTTTTGTTTAAATCTTGCTTTCATTTGTCTGTTCACCACTGGATCAACCCTGCAGGTGTCTATGGCTACCGCCTCCAGCCTTGCCTCATAATCCCAGCGTCTAACCCACAGCCCGCACAGGAGAGGTGCTATCATGAAGCCCACCATCATGTGCATTCAGTGGTGGAGCTCACCGCCGGGTTGATTAAAGGCCAATGGCGCTGCTTGGATGCATCAGGTGGTGAACTGCTTTACTGCCCAGCAGTAGTGTGCCATATCGTTATGGCTGTGCTACACAATGAGGCACAGCGAAATGGCCTCCTCCCCCCATAGCACACGAAGCAAAGGCTACAGCACTGCAGCTGCAGCTGCATGCAATTTCATAAATCATCTCTGAAATTGGTACGGTGTCACACTACAACAGTGTATGCTTTAACGACCTCTTTTAATGTTGAACAAATCTCACTGAAAACATTTCCAATGTCTCTTAGTGCACCGGTGGTGTTATTGGTTGGATCTGAAGAGGCCACTTTGTGTTCGATGAACCACATAGGTGAGGACACGGCCACTTGTACGCCCAAGGTGCTGCTCCAGAGACGCCGCTGCGCCCTGGCACCCCCCCCTCAACCTGTGACACCTCCTCCCCACCTGTCGCACCCATTGTCCGGTCCCCAGTAGTCTGGACACTTTGGCCTGTACCTTTATGTCAGACCATTGCTTCTTCCACCATGGAGCGGTTCCCAGTTGGCTGCATTGACTGCAGCACATACTTTGTGCCACTCCAGACTTTTTCCCTTTTTGGTGGCCTGTAGCGTAGTGGTTAAGGTAAATGACTGGGACACGCAAGGTTGGTGGTTCAATCCCCGGTGTAGCCACAATAAGATCCGCACAGCCGTTGGGCCCTTGAGCAAGGCCCTTAACCCTGCATTGATCCAGGGGAGGACTATCTCCTGCTTAGTCTAATCAACTGTACGTCGCTCTGGATAAGAGTGTCTGCCAAATGCCATTAATGTAATGTAATGTAATGGTGATGTCCGTAGGAAGGCTGCCAAGTAATACGCAATGTCTCCTCTCCACCTCCCCCACAAGAACTTCAACCTCACACTGAAATTTGTTTTACACTTCTGTCTCGACTGTGCCGTTTTCCTGTAAAAACAGTTGCAGGACTGCCAAATTTATATGCAAATCATATTCCTGAATGGTGTTTCATTAACCGTGTATGGTTAATTGAGGCTGTTAACCAGTTCTACTATGAGGCTTGTGCAGGTGCACTCAAAATCGAGTGAAATGTAATTTATGAATGGAAAATACATGCGAGGATGCATACAAAGAACAATCAGATTATGACTTTTGTGTGCATATATTTTTCATCTTTTGTGTGTGTTCAGCATTTTAGTATGAAATCTAAAGAGTTTTATAAATGAGGCCCCAGGGTTTTCAGTTTTTTCTTTGCCAATGCTAAAAATATTTTGCGTTAATTTAATTCTAACAGAGGTTATATGACTCCAGATGGGAAGAAATGTATTCAGAATAAAATGTAATCTATCAGAAGTGATTTAGCCATGAATATTTTGCCAGGTACAAATGAAGAGTGTTAGCCAGGGCACTTTGATTGACAGAGGCTTCAGCAGTGACATACGACTTTTAGGAATGAAACAAATCTTTATTTAGTAAAGGGAGCAGTTCATTAAAATGCAGCCTGTGGCTCCGTTCAGAACACTTCTACTTTTATATGAGGGTAGGGGGATGGCACCTATGTTGTCATCCAAGCCTGTAAACTACTCGCATTGCCTTTCAAAAACATGTTCAAGACATGGTTATTATTCATATGCACTATAGTCCAGACTTCAGTCCCAATTAAATTGTAAACTTGTACTGGTCGAGTGTTTCTTTTAAAGCCCTGCAGCAACAGATAAACAAGTAAGAGTAAACAAAGGCAGTTTTCCTACAGTGTCATTAGTTTCTTCTTTTCCCCCATTTCATTACTGGCTGCAATGTGGGGTCCTTTCCAGAAAGCAGGATTAGCAACTTATCTGCATCAATAAAGTCAAAATTTTGGAAAGTACCAAATATGAGGATCAGAGAAAGCCTGTGTCAGTTACTATGGTAACTTATGCCCTGAAACTAACCTGCCACCGGGAGGGTTAACTTGAACTAACCCAACCTACCCCACAGCATTTGGTGAGATAAATTAGACAGACACGTCACTTAGCAGGTGAAATTTATCTGATCATGGGCTCAAGAGTATCCCATAATAAAATAATGGAAAGATTGACTAATGTTGCCAGTGAAAAAATAACGCTACTGTAACATACAGTTGTTTGTGGCGTGTGTTTTTGATAAAGGAACCAGGGTGGCACGGATGGTGCAGTGTGTAGCCCTGCTGCCTCACAGCAAGAAGGTCCTGGGTTCGAATCCCCGTCGGCCGGGTCCTCTCTGTGCGGAGTTTGCATGTTCTCCCCGTGTCTGCGTGGGTTTCCTCCGGGTACTCCGGTTTCCTCCCACAGTCCAAAGACATGCAGGTTAGGCTGATTGGAGAGTCTAAATTGCCCATAGGTATGAGTGTGTGAGTGAGTGGTGTGTGTGCCCTGTGATGGACTGGCGATCTGTCCAGGGTGTATTACTGCCTTTCGCCCAATGTATGCTGGGATAGGCTCCAGCCCCCCTGTGACCCTGTTCAGGATAAGCGGGTTAAGATAATGGATGGATGGATGGAGATGCAGAGGATATCAGAAAAGCAAACATACATACATGTGCAGGTAGAGAAATGCACTGTAAAAACCATAGAACACCGTTAGTACTTTAAGAGTAGGTATGCATTTCATATCTAAACAGTAGTGTTCACAAAATTATGGTTAAACACTAATGTTTAACAGTCTGTTCCTGTTCTCAAAAATGTCTAAAACATGTTTAGATTACGAAATAAGCTTAGTGTTATAGAGAAGTACTTAAGAATGTGTTCAAATGAATACATTTTACAGTGTGGCAGATTAATACCATAGTATTTGCTAACACCTTTGTAAATCTATCCTTCATTTCAATTTAACATGCCACTCATAGCCTAACTCTAATATACCGTGTCAAAAACATCCATCATCAATGGAAAAAGTCCCTTAATTTATGGAAAAAGTCCCTTAATTTATGGAAAAGGTCCCTGAATTTATAGAACACATCTATCATTCTATAGAAAAAGTATCTCAGTCTTTTGAAAAAGTCTGTCAGTTTATAGAAAACTTTTTTGTACCTTATATAACAAGTAGAATTTTACATAAGGGTTGTGGTGCAATAAAAATGTTACATGAACATCACATGACGAAACCCCATCCCTCAGTGTTTGGACCTGTGCACGAAGTCAAATAAATATTGCAGTGGTCTTATGGTCTTATGGTCAAAGGAGGTGGTTGGCATCACATACAAATAAGCTTTGATAAAGAAGAAAAAGATTTTTTGAGCACAGCAGGTACAAATAAATAAATAAAACTGTGGCAAGCTTGATGGAAGACAACACATCCAAGGTAGAGGTACAAAACCAAGCCATTATACAAAAATAATCCGCAACCCACTGGCAGACTCAGGAGAACAAAATGCACTCCTATCTCATTGTCCCTGCCACTATAGCATGAGGGAGCACAAAGGTCTTGAGCCAATAACAGGTAAATACCAAATGATTTTTATAAAAATAAAAAAGTAAAAAAGTGTCAGATCTGTTGTGTCACAAACTACATTTTCACAAACTACATTTTAAACCAGACATTTAAATTGCAGCAGCAATTGCCCTTCCCAGAGGATTCCTAAGGGATTATCCAGAAGGAACGGGAAATGGATTCCTATCTCAATCTGAATTTATCAATCTGAATTGATCTTTTTGAAGCCTCTTCCTATCTTCCTATGGATGTTGTCCTTATTGCTACTTCTTAGTGTATACAGAGACAATGTTGATACTATTTAATCTGATCAATACTTTTTTGTATTTTGCATTTGCAATCAGTGTAGCAGTGGCCTTTTTCATGAGCAAATGCAATTATTCCCTAACCCCTCACTGGTTGGCTAAATTGACTATTGTCATTTATTTGGAAATTAAATACTGCAAAAAATAGTACACAAAGATACTGGTCGATGTACACATAGTTTGAATAAAAATGAATCCAGCATTAGCTATTTTATTCTATATCCATTCCCCACAGTAGGATATCCTGTCATAGTGTGTGTCAATCAGAGGGTGTTTACAAAAGAGAGTCTCCATAATTGAGTCTCTCACAACCTTTGCTACTGAGTCACAGTGTTAAGACAAATAGTCAGTCTACATCATTGCGTCTGTCACAGTCAGTGTCACAGTCAACAGCAACATTTCCATTTATTTGGGACTTAAAACCTAAGACTTAAGAATACCATTTCTATAGCATTTGACAATGGGATAATGTAACTGCAGGTCAGGGAGCGGTAATTTGCTAGAGCTTTGCTAACTTTCATTCATAAATATTCATGTACACCATTACTTCCATCACAATTTATGATATTTCTGATACTCTTCAAGGGTTCTGAATTTCTGTATGTTTACACTAGGACTCGGAACTGTACTGTCCTCTCAGGTCCACTTTTGCACGTGTTCTTGTGTTTGATTTGCACTTTGTTGTACGTCGCTCTGAATAAGAGCGTCTGCTAAATGCCACGTAATGTAATGTAATGTAATGATATGAAATTATATTTATGACAATTTTTTGAGGACCTCCCAATTGCATATAGTACATTTGGACACAAGGACATTCTGCCAGGTCTATCAAATAAGATTGACTACTAGACTGAACCAGAACAGATGTTTTTTTTTACTGATTAGCAACTTCTGGTTTACTTTGGAGCACCTCCACTTTGTTTTTAAGCAATTGTATCTTTGTATGGTTTAACCTTAAAACCCCTCTGCTCACTTCACAATGAGTCATTTTAAGAACAACCAAGATTAAATTAGATCGTTTTGATTACTTCAAGAGATTTTAAATCAGTCTGACCATTTCTCCTCTCATAACCTGATAACTGATTTCCATGTAATAGCTGAGTGGTATCACTATCACATTAAGTGCAATCAAGTGAAAAAGAATTGACCAGTAATGAATGATTCTTATTTAAATCAAACAATCTGAAACAGGTTAAGGATAACTGACAAATGAAGGTAGATTCTTGGCCTCAGCCATCGCTATCTGAAGAGTCTCTCTCTCTCTCTCTCTCTCTCTCTCTCTCTCTCTCTCTCTCTCTCTCTCTCTCTCTCTCTCTCTCTCTCTCTCTCTCTCTCTCTCTCTCTCTCTCTCTCTCTCTCTCTCTCTCTCTCTCTCTCTCTCTCTCTCTCTCACACACACACACACATGCATAAATATCCATGTACACATGTGGCATTTGTAAGTCATTAGGTGTCTTAGCTGAAAGTGAAGGGAAAGGTGGCATGTGCAAAAGGGGGAAAGGCGCAGGAGCACAAGAGTGGAACATCTCAAACTTCATATATCATCATAACATGCATTTTCAATTGATACACGTTCAACAAATACAAAATTTGCACTTCTGAAAAGTGTAATTAAATGTTACTAAAGTAGTGTTATGAAACCACAATTAATATAATTGGTGTAAGAGCAGTTTGGAATGAAAAAGCTTTTTCACTACAACCAAAGAAGTGATTGCTTATTGGATGGAAGCTTATGATGTCCTTTTGGAAAAAAAACAACAACAACTTGCATCATACCTCTCGAGTCGTGAGTAACTACTGTAATTGTGGCTAATGCTAAAACAATTCAGCTATTGGATTTGGGTGTAAACATCACTGTTCACGTTGACCGAAGTGGCATCAATAAAGTCTCTCCTGACTAGGCATGTATGACTGTGTCCTGGCACAGATATTTTGGTGCAATATTTCAACTGGACTAGAAATATCTGCACCACAAAGCCATTCAAATTAATACAATTCCTCAGAAAGATCGGGCTCAGTCTATCTGGAGGGCCGTTGTGATCAGTATCCCAGACAATCCGTCTTTCAGATCTAATTACATTTGGTCCAATTTGAGTACGTACCAATGACTCTTAGCTTCAGATATCAGTGGGCCCTGTCTAAAGCGCCTTAATTTGATACACACGTGGACACACCCACATACACTGTGCACAGGTAAAGGGGGGGTTCTGGGTGCCCTAAGACTGGCCCTTTTTCAACTCAAGTGCATAATATGTTCCTCTGATTTGATAGAAATGTATTAATTAATTTTTGTAAAATATATTCTCTATAATTATTCGGTGTTGTTTTTCTTGGTTGTGGTTGTGCCCTTTTCTCATTTGAAGCACATACCCCCTCAAAAGGTCTCTGCACAGCTCTGGTACAAACAAACATAATATACAGTACATTATTAAGGCTATTATATTTACCAGGGTTCGGCAGATTGGTCCTGCAGTAATTGGTTCTCTTTTTCCATTGAGGCCACTGAAAACAAAATCTCAGTGTGTCAAGCATGAAAATGTGCAAAGGAACTTCTTTGGGGAATGTCTGTGCTCTTTCAACTAGTCTTTTTTAAGACATCAAAGGCAAGAATATCAATATACAACAGGGCTTTTTTTGGATAACATCTTTTTAGATGAAAATGCTCACATGTCAGACATCGTGGCTAACCTCATGCAGCACGTCAAATGGCAGAATCAACAGTACTTTCAAATCAGTGTTTATGAATATCACAGCATTACTTTACACTGAGTGCTGTTTGAATAAAGGGTTGGGATGTGGGATGATAACCTTATATATTTTGGCAGTTTTTCACATTTTAAAATAACACATTTATACTTAATATTAAACACATTTCTTTCCATTTCTTATAGAATTGATGATATTTCAGTTTTTCCTTTTTATTTTAATGGGAAATTCAGACATTTAATTGAACTCCTAAGGCTAGAGTTTCAGTATTAAATTGGGGGAAGAGCTAGGATTAGGAATAGGTCCGTGTTTATATTTTGACACTACAACATGAAGTACATTTCTCAGAATAAATAACACATTTATATATCATTCAAACACATTTTTGTGTATTTATTTTGTTGAATGGAAACATTTCATCAATTTTAATTGAAAAATTCGATATTTAAGAAAACTCGAGGGCTAGAAGTAAGGTTTATGGTTCAAGCAGGATTAGGGTAAGGGAACTGCTACGGGCTCTATTGTCTGGACTCAACAGTTCATGGTGCAGCACACTGGGAGTGGTACTTTTCTATTGGGAGTATCTTTCTGACCAGAGGCGAAGCACACCGCTCACAGCAGTAGGTTGAAAACTGGCTGGATTAGGTTGAATATATCAGTGGGCGTGTTGCAGCTGGATTCATCCATCCATCCATTATCTTAATCATCCTGCTTATCCTGAACAGGGTCGCAGGGGGGCAGGAGCCCAGCATACATTTGGCGAAAGGCAGGAATACGCCCTGGACAGGTCGCCAGTCCATCGCAGGGCACACACACCATTCACTCACACACTCATACCTATGGGCAATTTAGACTCTCCAATCAGCCTAACCTGCATGTCTTTAGACTGTGGGAGGAAACTGGAGTACCCACAAACTCCGCAGAGAGAGGCCCCAGCCGACCGGGATTCGACCTAGGACCTCCTTGCTGTGAGGCGGCAGTGCTACCCACTGCACCATCCGTGCCACCCCAGCTGGATTCAATCATAGCCAATTAAAATACCTATTTTTATTCTCTTAAAGAGCCGTTTGCTTTCTGCCCTGGCATACTGCTCCTCACAAAGAACTGTAAGACCAACCTATTTTCTGCCATTTAGAATTTTATGAAAATACTTGCATGAATTGAAATTTTGCCTCATATCACATACATTTATAGGGTATTACTTTTCTGGTGGTTACGTGAAAATATGGCCGAATGACAATCCAATGATTGGACGTGGTTTAAACACAAAAATAATAATAATTCCACAACCATTTCACATGAAGTTGTGAAATGTGGCACAGGCAATCACGGTCGGATCAAAACTCCACCCCTAAAGGCTTCACCCAATCCCACCACATGGTGAATCTATAGAGATCTGAATATGAAAAAATATTCAAAAATTCACTGCTGGTCCCCAAGTTGATGGCATGGTCCACAATCTCAGTTGAAACATACATGTAATGTTGGTGACCACCATCATAGAGGCAACCGTTTCTGATGCTGCTTGGACCCTGGGAATCACGGCTTGCTGCTATATTTTTCCATTGTTTTTCAAATGAATGTCTCCTGAAAGGGAGCAATAATTTAGGCCAAGATAAATTTCCAAGAGCATATTTAGGCAAAACCAGTATTAATAAGACTTCCCTAGTATGGAAGGAGGGATGATGAAAAAAATGACAGTTTACAACACTGTGGCTGAAAGCAATGTTCGCAGAAAGGATATTTATGCTCGACCATCCCTGAACCGTATTCAACAATTTTAGGCTCACATGGGCTATTCTCAACTTAGATTTCACAGTTAGCCAAGGATAAGGCACAAGTAAACCATGTTTGAATTCAAACTGCTGTGTTAGTGCCCATGCAGGTGAATACTTGTGAGACAGAGAGTCATTCTATGGTGTGAGATGAATACAATACTACTGATATAAATACATGATACTCCCATAAACTATATATATATATATATATATATATAAAATACTAGGTCTTTTTTATAGCATAGCTCTAAAAAAACGAGAGAAGTAGAGAACTGCTGAAGGCATCCATTTTATCAAACCAAAGCGAGTTATAGGGACTTAAAAGGGTTTGTCGTCCACTGTGATTGTGAAGCAGTTCTAAAGTGTATGGCCACATTAGCTGAATGTTTCAGAATCACCCTATATACATGGTAGGCATGCCTTGAATGCAGAGCGTGGTTAAATGTAGGCAAGAAGCCCTGTGTTGATGATTGTCCCTTTCCTTTAAAGACCTCTCAAGACTGTAATTAAAAAGAGAGATGTTCCGTAGCTGTCCCCAGTGCAAACAAGTCTCCTGAAATCTTCCTGAATATTTATAACCCTGGTCACCCAACTTCTAAATGATGTGTGCCTTTACTTCAGTGAGCTGTCAGGATACAAATGAGTAGCACAGCATTCCACTTTCTCCTGCGCACCCACGGCATAAAAAACCTGTTTCACCCAACAAGAAATAAAAGAGCACTCGAAAGTTTAACGTGAAGATTCATAAAAATAAAAACACACCCCTGCACATGTGTACACACACACACACAAGATTGCTCAAGGATAACATTTCACATAAAACACAGGCACACACAGAACCGCAAACACAGATATCACACACACACACTCTCAAGATGCAGTACTTACACATACTATAGATGGACACACAGACAATAACCAAGCACAGACCATAACCATACAAATCACACAAAATGACACAAACACACACGTGCACGAAGATTGTTGGAGATGTAAGTAAATTGTGAACTGAGAATTAAAAGGCTAAGAATTTTGAGATATTGAGCTTCAAATATTCCAAAGTGGAATGGGCTCCAAGCAGATACCACTTTTAAATTTTGCATTTTTTCATACTTTTAAACAGTATTTTTGTATAAACCTTCACACCTATACTTAATGCCCTATAAACAACATATTTATGTCACCAACTAATAAAATAAAAAAGTCAGTTAGGACCTTCTAATTCCCCAGCTCACAAAATGTCAAGTACTCCTGCATTAAACGCAGGTCATGATCAGATGTCAAGGTAAGGCTTGAACCGTACAGGGAAAAGGGCGGCATTCAAGCTGAAATTCAATTTAAACTCAATCTCTGACCTGCCCTTTCTTCAGTTCAAGCAAACCATCACACAATAAAAAAGTTGAATTTCCGTGTAGATGAACACAGACTCATCTGTCCTTGACTTGGAATCTGAAGCACGGACAATTTTCTTGTCAACAGAATAAAAGGGGCAGTAAATTCACCACGGAGGAATATAAAGAAATCACTACTTTTCTTTAAAATAACCCAGGACCTTCTGTTGCATTGACATGAGAGATTTCAAAAATACAAACATTTCTTACAATATAGCAGGCCAGCATTCTCCGACAGAGATAGAGCCTTGATCTAATATTGAATACAAAAATGATACTAAAGTGAACTATATTCATGGACAAAACGATGAAAAAAATCACGTGTAAAAAAAACAAAAAAACACGTGAAGCACACCGAAAACGTGAATTGCACACAATCAGAACTGTACTAATATTCCCACTTAAAAGATGATAGTGGAAAAGGGTAACCTATGCTAGTTCAAGTCCCATGCTTTTTTTATCAAAAGTCAGTGACATGTGAAAATGGAAATGACTCAGTGCAACCCATTTTCTTTTCACGTGTACATTTTCATTTCAACAGCCGACGTCTGCACCACAAAGCCATTCAAATGAATGCAATTCCTCAGAAAGATCAGACTGTGTCTGGAGGGCCTTGTGATCAGTGTCTATCCATCTCTCGGATCTATTTTTTTCTTTTCACGTAAATGTTTTAATTAACATGCAAAAATTTTAAATTAACATGTGAAATTGTGATTTTACTCTCGGTTTATCTTGGACGTGCACTGGGCTGCAGAGACGCCCAGAGCTGCCCAGAGAAGTGCCACCGCAGTGGTGAGTTTCTTGGTGGAGGGCAGTCCTGTTGCTGTCCATTCAGATACCTCACGTCCCAGGATCTGCAGGACAGCGCCAGCTCAATCTCACAGGCATGGCAACAACTGTAGCGTGTTTATTTATTTATTCAACCACTAGGGTCTTTGCTAAGGACCTTGGTCAGGTGTGTAACTGCTTGGGTGTAAGGGAAGCAAAGCAAAGGTCCAACTAGCATTTAATGGGTTTTACTGTTGGTGGAGCTTTTATAGACAACTTTTGTCATTTCTTTGACTGTTTTAACAGCGTATTTAGAGGTGAGCCACCCAATGGGGTAAGGCAACTGCAAGGCCTCTCAATGCAGTAGCCTATGCATCCAGCCCAATGTTTTTTTATAGAGTTGGTTTTAATCAGCTAATTTTAATAACTATACAAACTGCAAAAACAGGTCCAGCGTTCACAACTCTCTGCAAGTTTTCCACCTCCGCGGCGTGTTCAGCTATCACCCGTGTCAGACTGTAAACTTATCGCGTCTGTCATTCTCTTTTGTTTGAAAACGCGGTGAGGTGACACTTTAGGCATTTTTGGGGCAGGGGTAACGTGTTGACAACTTGCCACAAAATGTAAGGGCGCCAAGGAAACAAAAGGATATTTTTACCTGAAATAAAACATCTCAGCGGAAGTGAACCGGATGAAAGACCGAGAGCGCTCAGAAACCCCTCAGATCACAAGACAAAGAGAGATAAAAGAACAGAGAGACGTAAGAGACATGTTTGCGGAGAGAAGCGGAAAAACAGACCAGGAGGCAGAGCAGGGCAGCCCTTCCCTCTGCACTCGTCTTTTCAGAAGCGGAGATGAAACAGGACGGTCCCTGACTGGCACCTTCTCATGCATTCCCATTCATTTAAAGTTTCACTCCATGGCAGAGCCGCGCCCTCGTTAGCCAGGCTGTCCCCGGAAAGACACATTTGAGGTATGGGTGGGGTCGTTCTGGTCAAGAAATTGGGCTTTTCGTTCTTTTATAATGGTTGGACTGAGTGGTAGTGTACCATAGAATTCCATATTCTTGGAAGGTTATTCTGGAGCAAAAAAAAAACATAACATGAAATTTGTCAAAATGATGTACAACATTGTACATGATGATAAAACAATGTCAAAAACTCCTAAAGCAATCACAGATCTAAGAAAGCATTATATCAGAAAAGGCTTTGCTACATGAAGTAGTCATATCAACTCGGATTGACCACAAACCGAGTCCATTTTACATTTACAGGCTGTAATCCAAAGATGTTGCCAGTGCCAGAAAATGTGCAATATCTCAGTTGTCATAATGTCAATTTTATTAACCTGTGTGACCGTAAGGACCACATTTCACAACTGAGACTCCTTGCCTTCATTTCCCCATTTGTAAGTCCATGCATAAAAAATACAGAATGATGGTATTTCGAAAAGATCAACACACTAAAAAATGCATCTCTGGCCGGGCCAGTGTGCAGGATTCACAGCATTATGACAGAACTGATGGCCGAAATCACAGGGAGAATTTTACCCATCTGAATGAAGATCCATCATGCATTGCCATACTGAAAAGTGTCATAATTTTCACACACATTAGAATACTATAGGACCGTCACAGTTTTGAATCACATAGCTAATTTATATGTCCAGCATCATTGCCCAGCTATCAGAACCCACTGCTTCTCAATGATAGTCCTCTGACCATGGCTATTTTCCATTTGTTCTCCCTTGTAATCACAATTTATTCCAGGATCTTGGCATAATCTCACTCTTATCATTCAGATCTTACATGAATATGATCAAACTATGATGGTGAAGGTGTGTATTGCTGGTAGGCCTACTGTATTTTGAAAATAAGTTTTCTCAAAAGCTTGCAGCGCCCTCTGCTGCACGATATATGTAAAACACAACATATACAATGTTTGCTGCGTCATTCTGAAACATAATTAGGAATGGAAATTTCATAATGTTCTCGTTATCATGCTCATACTGGACACCAACTCAACATTCCAAGCACTGAGAATAGTTTATTATCTCAAAATATTAACCCCCAGCATGCTGTCCCCTCAAGAAAGCAGCGGAATCTGTTGTTTACAGTAAACAGGTGCACAGAATGTTTAGGGTGTCTTGGATGCACAGAAGAGATGGAGAGTACCTCCTGCAGTTCAGCTTGTTGAATGACAGATTTCTGGCATGTAATTTAAGTGCTACGGTTGGGGTTAGGACCATACAGTATTCTCCATAATGTGAGCGACATTACTTCTTGATTTAGCAATGTACACAATTTTAGATAATTGCTTAAAGTGCAGATTCTCAGCATTTATGAAATGGTATTTTATATGCATTTTAGTTTCACCATGTAGAAAAGACAGCACTTTTGATACATGGTCGCCCTATTTCAGGGGACCATAATGTTTGGCTTGCAGCTTTGATTGATTAATCAGGTATATCCAATCACTTCCTTAGTGCAGGGGCCTTGTTCCACAAAGCAGCATTATTGGGTTTGCTGGATAATGGCTTTGTCAACATGAGAACCATAGTTGTGACCATAAAAGTCAAGGTAGCCTTTATAAGGCTGATCAATTTTCAAAAAGCAGTAAGATACATAGACCAAGCCTTAGAACAATAAGGGCACTGGTGAGCTTGGTGATTGTAAAGGGCCTAGTAGGCCAAGGACGACCTCGACAGTAGATGACCGAAGAGCTCTCACCACAATGAAGAAAACCCCCCCAAGCACCTGTCCAACAGATTAGAAACACTCTTCAGCAGGCAGGCCTGAACGTGCAGGAGACTTCACAAACAGAAATTCAGAGACAACACCGCAAGACGCAAACCACTAGTTACCTGCAGAGTCTTGGGGACAGATGACATCAAATTCTGTCCATAAGATCTTTTTCGAGAACCGCAGGCTCTTTTAGGTACTCCTTTGTCATGAAATGATCAGATTTGATTGGTGTAGTTCAATCCACACCTGGTTGCAATGCAATGGGCCTAGGCCAGGTTCAGAAAGTAAAAGTCCTCCCCAATATATTATTCCAGTCACCTGGATTTAGCACAATTATTTAGCCAGGAGGTATGATTAATTAGCTAAACAAGATGGCTGAGCTTGTGGATGGAAGAAACATGAGGCAGGACTTTTACTAACTTTTTTCTGACCCCTGAACTTTCCACCTCTTTCATGCAGCTCAGAATCAAATTAAGTGTTCTGCATTGAGAGAGTGCTCTTTGTGTCAAACCTTGCAGCAATTCATGAGCTCATTCCTTCCAAACTGCTGCAAACATAATATGCCTTCAATCTGTACCAATGTGTAGAAATAGTAAGGCATAACAGACTGAACATTTTTCAATGCAGAAAGGCCATTGCACTGTTCATCAATGCAATCAAATATTTTAAAAGTCACTGAATTATATTCTCAAGTGACTGCAAGTGGATATGCTATCCTCTCAGAACTTGTTGTTTTGCACATAAGTTAAACATATTTGATATGTATGTCATAAATGTAACCCATGTACATCATGAACACTATGTGGTACATATACCCCAGAGATGGGCAAGGCAGGTCATATCTATCTCTGGATTTCAGCCCAGCTTCTGCTCTTAATTTATTTAATTAGCCCAATCATTTACATGATCTGTCAGATTTCTAGCCACATTCTGTGACATAAACAGCAGCTGATAAATGTTCTTGTCTTCTAGCATTTAATTGTGGTCTAATTTACGAGTGAATCGGTCATGGTGCATATGGCTAATTAGCTGACTGAGCCAGGGTACCTGGTCGCAGCAAAGTCCTGCATACACACCAGCCTTCCTGGAGTTGCCCATCCCTGATATACCCCAACCAACCAAAAAAATAAAAAAAGATCAAACTAGGCAAGCAACTACATTTCTCATAGAACTTAGTTTCAGTGCCAGAGAGGATGACTTCACATTACACATTCACAGATGGCAGTTTATCTAGGATACATTACATTTGGCATCTTTTCAGCAGCATTTGAAAAGTTGCATTTAGTTTTCCTTAATTGCATGTTAAGTAAATTAAGTTGTCATAGGGTTTTTTCTTTTTTTAGATTTACTTGACTGAAAATACCATATGAAAGACATTCTATGGGATACAATCTTTTCATCATTTGGACACTTTTCTTGACAGCATCTCATGCCAGTCTGTACAGTTACAGACTCAAGTTACAGCTACAAATCAAAAACAATCAGAAAATGTAAATCAATTGAAGGAAGGCATATACAAATGTCCACCTGAAAACACACACATTCTGCTTTTATTTTCAAATAATGAAACAAAGAGTTCCATAATCTGAGTCTCAATTTTGTCATTTCAAATGACAATTTATCGGCATTACGAGTTAATGTAAGAAAAATGACATTATTGCGTCACGTCACAGCAACTCATCACGGCTTTGCCTTGAGCTGGCTCCTGTAAATTTTGCATGCGGTTTAATTAGCTTCTCTACTCGTTAGCATTTGATAAACAGGAAATTGTGACACCCTAAGGATAAAAGGCCCAGCGCGCAAATACTGCACCTTCGTTTGATCATCATCTGGCATTTACAGCCATAGACCACCTGTTCAAAATGATCACATTTACACTAGATTACTCATTTTTCTCCATATTGGTTCACTTTTTAAAGTCTATAATCTAGCTGTCACAATATTGGCATTTCATGAAAAAGGAAGAGAGCCAGTTATAAACAAGCACGGATTGTTTCCCAGCTGCCTGCCAGCCATCCATGCCACTCCAGCAAGCCCAGCACTAAGCCAACAGGTGACCCCAATCCTCATCCAGTCTCTTGTCTCTCTCTTTTTTCGCATGGTGAAGAAAAACCCATTCACAACAGTTGGCCAGATCAAGAACACTCTCCAGGAGGTAGGTGTATGTGTGTCAAAGTCAACAATCAAGAGAAGACTTCACCAGAGTGAATACAGAGGGTTCACCACAAGATGTAAACCATTGGTGAGCCTCAAAAACAGGAAGACCAGATTAGAGTTTGCCAAACAACATCTAAAAAAGCCTTTACAGTTCTGGAACAACATCCTATGGACAGATGAGACAAAGATCAACTTGTACCAGAATGATGTGAAGAGAAGAGTATGGAGAAGGAAAGGAACTGCTCAGTATCCAAAACATACCACCTCATCAGTGAAGCATGGTGGTGGGAGGGTCATGGCGTGGGCATGTATGGCTGCCAATGGAACTGGTTCCCTTGTATTTATTGATGATGTGACTGCTGACAAAAGCAGCAGGATGAATTATGAAGTGTTTCGGGCAATATTATCTGCTCATATTCAGCCAAATGCTTCAGAACTCATTGGACGGCGCTTCACAGTGCAGATGGACAATGACCCGTAGCATACTGCGAAAGTAACCAAAGAGTTTTTTAAGGCAAAGAAGTGGAATGTTATGCAATGGGCAAGTCAATCACCTGACCAGAATCCGATTGAACATGCATTTCACTTGCTGAAGACAAAACTGAAGGGAAAATGGCCCAAGAACAAGCAGGAACTGAAGACAGTTGCAGTAGAGGCCTGGCAGAGCATCACCAGGGATGAAACCCAGCGTCTGGTGATGTCAATGCGTTCCAGACTTCAGGCTGTAATTGACTGCAAAGGATTTGCAACCAAGTATTAAAAAGTGAAAGTTTGATTTATGATTGTTAGTTTGTCCCATTACTTTTGGTCCCTTAAAAAGTGGGAGGCACATATACAAAATGTTGTAATTCCTACACCGTTCACCTGATTTGGATGTAAATACCCTCAAATTAAAGCTGAAAGTCTGCAATATTTATGGACCTGATGTCTTCATAATTCTGAAATTATTGTTCTCGATTTTGCGCATGACGCTTGTTCTCTTTCTTAATAACAATTTATCAACCCTGACAGTCACACAGCAGAGAAGCCACAGTGCTGAAGTAGAGCTATGCTACTTGCTAGTTAAGTTCTTGCAGTTAAAAAGGCAAACAAATTACATTTGTGGGGTTTGCGAACATAAGGGTGTCCGTCATGACCGCATGGGAACTGGGGAACTACTCCTGCTTGTGGATTTTGTCGCCGGTGTCCATGTGACCGTTGCTGCCGTTGCTAAGCTTGTCCTGCGCAAAAAGCCTCGTGATACAGCCGTTGGGGCCCTTGCCCTGGAGTGCTGAGGGGTGTCTGTAGGACCCTCCCAGTCGATCACACAGGGTGAAGTACTGCCCGTAGTTGTAATCAAAGAAGAGGTGGTGGTCGGTGTGGTGGGCAGAGCCGTTGATGACCTCCTGCAGCTGGCTGGGGACCCGGTAGTCGCCGTCGTGAATGGACACGGTCCAGACGTTGACGAAGATGTACAGGGCCAGGTAGAGGACTTTGTGCAGGGGGAACAGAAAGGGGTAGACGTGGTACGGCAGGCCCTGCAGGAAGCCATCCACTGGGTGCAACGCATGGCTGGCAAACGGGGTGGGGATCTTCCACACGTGGTGGGGCTTGTGGAAGTACTGCAGAAGAAAGAAGGAAACAACTTAAAGATTAATTCACACCAAAATAGACATGCTGGACTATACTACTGCACTGAAATACTGGCATTTCACTGTGCAAAGTTAGGCTTGCAATTTTCCCTACAGTCTAAAATGCAGTACATACCTACATCTAGCCCCATGCTAAGACTGTTCTTGAAAAAGCAAAGTGGTTTAATTATAGCAGAAGTCCCAGTAATCTATTCCATGCATGATGAACATGATCAACATAAGCAAATAGGCCTATACATTTCCCTGGGTGGCCAAAATGCAGCGCACTGCCAAAGAGCAGACATTGTTATAGGTCAACATCTTTGTTGGGAAAAAATCTACAGAATAAGGAGTTTAAAAATACTATTTGGCAATACAATTCAAATATCCCCTAAATCTACTTCAATGCCAATACATAATTTGACTAATGTCCAAGCAGTCATTCAATCCATAAATTGTATAGTTTTATAGCTAGCCAAAGAGCTGCATCACAAGAATAGCAAGTAACATTCCGATCAACTTTAAGTGTAAATGCCACCAAAAATAGTACCGCATATCTAACTGCAGTTTCAAATTAAATTTTGATCAAACAATAAAACTTACTTCAAAAGGTCAACAAATGTGAGAATCAGTTGCAAGGAAAAGGCTATATCAGACATCAGACGTGCACTCAGTGATTGACAATAGGAGGAGGAATTCCGGATGCTTCGTACTTCCAACCAGAAACTTTCCCTACATTTCATTTTCTCATAAAACCACCCTAGGTGCCATATAAACCCAGCTTTGAGGGAGTAGGCCATCTTTCTTCTGTGAGAGTAAAGATTTCTTCTCAGACCAATCTCTCAAATCTGAAAGGGACTCACCTTGTAAATGAGTCTGTGATGGAGAAAGCGGTGGATCCAATAGATGCACATGTCGGTAAAAAACAAGAAGGAGACCATACTGATAATCAATCCAGGCCAGCCTAGAAAAGAAATCCAGTACAGAAATTAATAAAGCCCTCTAAATCTCTAAGCTCTAACTGACAGTGCCAAGGCCAAGAAAAAATAAATAAAAGGGTGGCAAACGGGTGATAGGGCGCGTACCGAGTGCAAAGTCATTGACGTTGGCATAAAGTTTGCTGTATCCTCTGACCTCAGCAAAGAACAAGGCCACTGTGGGTATGCTGATACAGGGCAAAGAACTCATGGCGTACTTAATCTCCCTTCGTACCTGGTTCTGCAGAGAAACAAAACTCTGATCACACAACCACTTTATTTCCATTGGCATTTGACTGCATCCGCTTCATTACACATTCTGAAGTCCACAAAGAAATGCTGGTGCTATATGCATGGCTAAATACATTACATACATTTATACCTTCCGTCACCCTGACCCTTCCCAAGTGTAATTCACATGACAGAAGAAATAAAACATATAAATGGTAAAAAAGAAAAAAATTTAAATGCACCAACCGGCAAAAACTGAGGGTGTTTCATCAATTTATGGTCAAAGACAAAGTAGTAACTGAGACTGCCCAGGCCCAAGTATAAAATGACCGCCCCGATGTTGGTGACAACCAGCAGGCCAATGATCTGCCTTAAAGGTTCATCCTCCGGCCAGGAGGCAGGGTACACGTAAGGGGTAAAGAAGTACTGGTCCGCAAAGTTCAAGATAAGATCCATCCTTGTACCTGTTGGACTGAATATTAGATTGGTCAGAATCTTGAAAGAGATTCGTTCAGATTTGTCTGATCAAACACAGTATATCAATCATTTGGTTCCTTTACCTCGAGATCGTGATGCATTTATCTCCTGACCACAACATAAAAATAATTATTTCCTGGGATCACGAGATAAATCATCTGAATGCACAGCAACTAACAGTGATGGACTGAGGACAGTTGCTCTACGATGGATGAGCGATTGATTTTACTTTGGTCAGGGAGAACCAAATTAAATCGCGTTAGAAGTTTACTTTAACCACAAACTGACTCAGGTGGAAACCTTACAGGCTGACACTTGAAGGTTGGGCTACGTCATTGATGAACAGAACGCGATTTCTACCAGTCAGTCCCTGATCAAAGTAAAATCGAACGTCAAGTCCATCACATAGTGGGAGCAATAATTATTTGATCCCTTGCTGATTTTGTAGGTTTGCCCACTTACAAAGAATGGAACTGCGTAGAATTTTAATCATAGGTACAATTTAACATTGAGAGACAGAATATCACAAAATAATCCACAATAACAACATCATATAAATTTTATAAATGTATTATCGTATTTCTGCATGAAATAAGTATTTGATCCCCTACCAATCAGCAATAATTCTGGCTCCCACAGACCAGTTTGTTTTCCATTAAGAAGCACTCCTAATCTCAACTCATTACCCAAAACACTTGTGTCAACTCGTTACATCATTATGTAGCTGTATAAAAGACACCTGTACACACAATCAATCAGATTCCAACGTTTTCACCATGGCCAAGACAAAGGAGCTGTCTAAGGACATCAGGGACAAAATTGTAGACCTGCACAGGGCTGGGATGGGCAACAAGAAAATAAGCAAGCAGCTTGGTGAGAAGTTAACAACTGTTGGAGCAATTATTAGAAAATGGAAGAAATACAAAGTCACCGCCAATCTCCCTTGGTCTGGAGCTCCATGCAAGATCTCGCCTCGTGGGATATCAATGATCATGAGAAAGGTCAGTGATCAGCCCAGTACTACACAGGAGGAGCTTGTTAATGACCTGAAGGCAGTTGGGACCACAGTCACAAAGAGAACCATCAGTAACACACTACACCATGAAGGATTAAAATCCTGCTGCGCGCGCAAGGTTCCTCTGCTGAAGAAGGCACATGTACAGGCCCATCTGAAGTTTGCCAAAGAACACCTGGATGATCCAGAGGAGGCTTGGGAGAAGGTGATGTGGTCAGATGAGACCAAAATAGAGCTATTTGGCATCAACTTGACTCGCCGTGTTAGGAGGAAGAGAAATGCTGAGTACAACCCCAAGAACACTGTGAAGTATGGAGGTGGAAACCTTATGCTTTGGAGGTGTTTCTCAGCTAAGGGGACAGGACGACTTCACCGTATCGAGGGGAGGATGAATGGGGCCATGTACCAGGAAATTTTGGGCGACAACCTCCTTCCCTCAGTGAGAGCACTGAAAATGGGTTGTGGATGGGCCTTCCAACATGACAATGACCCAAAACATACAGCCAAGGCAACAAAGGAGTGGCTCAAAAAGAAGCATATTAAGGTCTCCAGACCTAAATCCCATCGAAAATCTGCGGAGGGAGCTGAAGCTTCGAGTTGCCAAGCGACAGCCTCGGAACCTTAAGGATTTGGAGAGGATCTGCAAAGAGAAGTGGACCAAAATCTCTCCCAAGATCTGTGCAAACCTGGTGAAAAACTACAACAAACGTCTGACCTCTGTACTTGCCAACAAAGGTTTCTCCACAAAATATTAAGTCCTATTGTTCTATGGATCAAATACTTATTTCATGTGAAAATATATTACATTTATATGATGTTATTGTGGATTATTTTGTGATATTCTGTTTCTCAATGTTAAAATGTACCTATGATTAAAATTCTACACAGTTCCAATCTTTGTAAGTGGGCAAACCTACAAAATCAGCAAGGGATCAAGTAATTATTGCTCCCACTGTACATTTTGCTTGTCCAAAATGTGCACAATAAGTCAGACAATAACTTGCTGATTTACTGGACAACTGATGTACAATTAATTAACCATAGCCTATATCAGACAACAGCCAATTATGCACTGGAATAGTTTTAAAAACTTTACTTTTAATGGTTCTTGACTGCTGGCCAGGTAAGACAAATTTGGTCTGATTGCAAAAGTACAAACCCCACTCACCTGACACTCCTGGCTCATTCACGCATCAAATTATTTTGGAAGGATTGAAATAATATCGAAGATAGGTCTGGTATAAATACACTAAATCTATAGTTTAGAATAATGCAGTTTTTGATAAGCAACACTATCGGCATAAAGCATCACAATAATAATGGACTTGGAACTTGGATGTTTCCTTTAAACAGGGACTGAAGTTATCTATTAAGCTTCTGATAAGTGCCATAGTTTCTATCCAAGTCAGTTACTGATAAAAGTAAAACAAACAATTTTATGTCGAAATCATGAGATAAATCGAGATCTCGATATAACGGGGCCAGAAAAAGGCATAATTATTCAGCCAGGAGGTATGAGTAATTAGTTAAATAAGATGGCTGAGCTTGTGGTTGGAAGAAACACGAGGCAGGACTTTTACTAACTAACTTTCTTCTGACCCCTGAACTTTCCACCTCTTTCATGCAGCTCAGAATCAAATTAAGTGTTCTGCATTGAGAGAGTGCTCTTTGTGTCAAACCTTGCAGCAATTCATGAGCTCATTCCTTCCAAACTGCTGCGAACATAATATGCCTTCAATCTGTACCAATGTGTAGAAATAGTAAGGCATAACAGACTGAACATTCTTCAATGTAGAAAGGCCATTGCACTGTTCATCAATACAATCAAATATTTTAAAAGTCACTGAATTATATTCTCAAGTGGCTGCAAGTGGATATGCTATCCTCTCAGAACTTGTTTTGCACATAAGTTAAACATATTTGATATGTATGTCATAAATGTAACCCGTGTACATCATGAACACTATGTGGTAGATATACCCCAGAGATGGGCAAGGCAGGTCATATCTATCTCTGGATTTCAGCCCAGCTTTTGCTCTTACTTATTTAATTAGCCCAATCATTTACATGATCTGTCAGATTTGTAGCCACATTCCATGATATAAACAGCAGCTGATAAATGTTCTTGTCTTCTAGCATTTAATTGTGGTCTAATTTACGAGTGAATCGGTCATGGTGCATATGGCTAATTAGCTGACTGAGCCAGGGTACCTGGTCGCAGCAAAGTCCTGCATACACACCAGCCCTCCTGGAGTTGCCCATCCCTGATATACCCCAACCAACCAAAAAAATAAAAACATGATCAAACTAGGCAACCAACTACATTTCTCATAGAACTTAGTTTCAGTGCCAGAGAGGATGATTTCACATTACACATTCACAGATGCCAGTTTATCTAGGATACATTACATTTGGCATCTTTTCAGCACCATTTAAAAAGGTGCATTTAGTTTTCCTTAATTGCTTGTTAAGTACAGTCAGGTCCATAAATATTGGGACATCGACACAATTCTCATCTTTTTGGCTCTATACACCACCACTTCTTTTTTTAGGCATTTTTTTTTTTTTTTACTCGACTGAAAATACCATATGAAAGACATTCCATGGGATACAATCTTTTCATCATTCGGACACTTTTCTTGACAGCGCCTCATGCCAGTCTGTACAGTTACAGACTCAAGCTACAGTTACAAATCAAAAACAATCAGAAAATGTAAATCAATTGAAGGAAGGCATATACAAATGTCCACCTGAAAACACACACATTCTGCTTTTATTTTCAAATAATGAAACAAAGAGTTCCATAATCTGAGTCTCAATTTTGTCATTTCAAATGACAATTTATCGGCATTACGAGTTAATGTAAGAAAAATGACATTATTGCGTCACGTCACAGCAACTCATCACGGCTTTGCCTTGAGCTGGCTCCTGTAAATTTTGCATGCGGTTTAATTAGCTTCTCTACTCGTTAGCATTTGATAAACAGGAAATTGTGACACCCTAAGGATAAAAGGCCCAGCGCGCAAATACTGCACCTTCGTTTGATCACCATCTGGCATTTACAGCCATAGACCACCTGTTCAAAATGATCACATTTACACTAGATTACTCATTTTTCTCCATATTGGTTCACTTTTTAAAGTCTATAATCTAGCTGTCACAATATTGGCATTTCATGAAAAAGGAAGAGAGCCAGTTATAAACAAGCACGGATTGTTTCCCAGCTGCCTGCCAGCCATCCATGCCACTCCAGCAAGCCCAGCACTAAGCCAACAGGTGACCCCAATCCTCATCCAGTCTCTTGTCTCTCTTTTTTCGCATTTGACTCCATCATTAGTGATTACGGATGGGGATAGCTCTTACTACTGAGTGAAATCACTTTTGTCAAACAGCTTGGCGAGGGAGGGAGAAAGTGAACACAGGCAATGCAATCTTAATATCATGAAACTACATGATATCTCCAACATTTGGCAAACGAGAAAACTGCAACCATTTCAAAGTAGATACTGACCAGGCTTATATATTCTACAAGCGGTGTCTTCATAATTCTGAAATTATTGTTCTCGATTTTGCGCATGACGCTTGTTCTCTTTCTTAATAACAATTTATCAACCCTGACAGTCACACAGCAGAGAAACGACAGTGCTGAAGTAGAGCTATGCTACTTGCTAGTTAAGTTCTTGCAGTTAAAAAGGCAAACAAATGTCATTTCTGGGGTTTTGCGAACATAAGGGTGTCCGTCATGACCGCATGGGAACTGAGGAACTACTCCTGCTTGTGGATTTTGTTGCTGGTGTCCATGTGCCCGTTGCTGCCATTGCTAAGCTTGCCCTGCGCAAAAAGCCTCCTGATGCAGTCGTGGGGGCCCTTGCCCTGGAGTGCTGAGGGGTGTCTGTAGGACCCTCCCAGTCGATCCCACAGGGTGAAGTACTGCCCGTAGTTGTAATCAAAGAAGAGGTGGTGGTCGGTGTGGTGGGCAGAGCCGTTGATGACCTCCTGCAGCTGGCTGGGGACCCGGTAGTCGCCGTCGTGAATGGACACGGTCCAGACGTTGACGAAGATGTACAGGGCCAGGTAGAGGACTTTGTGCAGGGGGAACAGAAAGGGGTAGACGTGGTACGGCAGGCCCTGCAGGAAGCCATCCACTGGGTGGAAAGCATGGCTGGCAAACGGGGTGGGGATCTTCCACACGTGGTGGGGCTTGTGGAAGTACTGCAGAAGAAAGAAGGAAACAACTTAAAGATTAATTCACACCAAAATAGACATGCCGGCCTAAACTACTGCACTGAAATACTGGCATTTCACTGTGCAAAGTTAGGCTTGCAATTTTCCCTACAGTCTAAAATGCAGTACATATCTACATCTAGCCCCATGCTAAGACTGTTCTTGAAAAAGCAAAGTGGTTTAATTATAGCAGAAGTCCCAGTAAGCTATTCCATGCATGATGAACATGATCAACATAAGCAAATAGGCCTATACATTTCCTTTGGTGGCCAAAATGCAGCGCACTGCCAAAGAGCACAGATTATAGGTCAACATCTTTGTTAAAGTTTAAAAAAATACAATTTGGCAATACAATTTAAATATCCCCTAAATCTACTTCAATGCCAATACAAAATTTGACTAATGTCCAAGCAGTTGTTTAATCCATAAATTTTATAGTTTTATAGCTAGCCAAAGAGCTGCATGAAATAAATCATAAGAATAGAAAGTAACATTCCGATCAACTTTAAGTGTAAATGCCACCAAAAATAGTACCGCATATCTAACTGCAGTTTCAAATTAAATTTAGATCAAACAATTAAAATTTAAACTTACTTCAAAAGGTCAACAAATGTGAGAATCAGTTGCGAGGAAAAGGCTATATCAGACATGTCAGACGTGCACTCAGTGATTGACAATAGGAGGAGGAATTCCGGATGCTTAGAAACTTTCCCTACATTTCATTTTCTCATAAAACCACCCTAGGTGCCATATAAACCCAGCTTTGAGGGAGTAGGCCATCTTTCTTCTGTGAGAGTAAAGATTTCTTCTCAGACCAATCTCTCAAATCTGAAAGGGACTCACCTTGTAAATGAGTCTGTGATGGAGAAAGCGGTGGATCCAATAGATGCACATGTCGGTAAAAAACAAGAAGGAGACCATACTGATAATCAATCCAGGCCAGCCTAGAAAAGAAATCCAGTACAGAAATGAATAAAGCCCTCTAAATCTCTAAGCTCTAACTGACAGTGCCAACACCAAGAAAAAATAAAAAAAAAGGGTGGCAAACGGGTGCCAGGGGACGTACCGAGTGCAAAGTCATTGACGTTGTCATAAAGTTTGCTGTATCCTCTGACCTCAGCAAAGAACAAGGCCACTGTGGGTATGCTGATACAGGGCAAAGAACTCATGGCGTACTTAATCTCCCTTCGTACCTGGTTCTGCAGAGAAACAAAACTCTGATCACACAACCACTTTATTTCCATTGGCATTTGACTGCATCCGCTTCATTACACATTCTGAAGTCCACAAAGAAATGCTGGTGCTATATGCATGGCTAGATACATTACACACATTTATAACTTCCGTCACCCTGACCCTTCCCAAGTGTAATTCACATGACAGAAGAAATAAAACATATAAATGGTAAAAAAGAAAAAAATTTAAATGCACCAACCGGCAAAAACTGAGGGTGTTTCATCAAGTTATGGTCAAAGACAAAGTAGTAACTGAGACTGCCCAGGCCCAGGTATAAAATGGCCGCCCCGATGTTGGTGACAACCAGCAGGCCAATGATCTGCCTTAAAGGTTCATCCTCCGGCCAGGAGGCAGGGTACACATAAGGAGTAAAGAAGTACTGATCCGCAAAGTTCAGGATAAGATCCATCCTTGTACCTGTTGGACTGAAAATTAGATTGGTCAGAATCTCAAAAGAGATTCGTTCAGATTCTCTGATCAAACACATTAAATCAATATTTTGGTTCCTTTACCTCGAGATCGCGATGCATTTATCTCCTGACCACAACGTAAAATAATTATTTCCTGGGATCACGAGATAAATCATCTGAATGCACAGCAACTAACAGTGATGAACTGAGGACAGTTGATCTACGATGGATGAGCGATTGATTTTACTTTGGTCAGGGAGAACCAAATTAAATCGCGTTAGACTTATAGACAACTTTGAAGTTTACTTTAACCACGAACTGACTCAGGTGGAAACCTTACAGGCTGACACTTGAAGGTTGGGCTACGTCATTGATGAACAGAATGCGATTTCTACCAGTCAGTCCCTGATCAAAGTAAAATCGAACGTCAAGTCCATCACATACATACTCTACATTTTTTTGTATTCATTTCTTTTTTGCTTTTTTGCTGACAATAAGTCAGACAATAACTTGCTGATTTACTGGACAACTGATTCACAATTATATCGGACAACAGCCAATTATGCACTGGAATAGTTTTAAATGCTTTACTTTTAATGGTTCTTGACTGCTTGCCAGGTAAGACAAATTTGGTCTGATTGCAAAAGTACAAACCCCACCCACCTGACACTCCAGGCTCTTTCACGCATCAAATTATTTCGGAATACACTAAAGCTATAGATTAGAATAATGCTGTGTTTGGTAAGCAACACATCACAATAATAATGAACTTGGAAGTTTACTTTAAACAGGGACTGAAGTTATCTTTTAGGCTTCTGATAAGCGTCATAGTTTCTACCCGAGTCAGTCACTGGTCAAAGTAAAGTCGAATGCGCTTATGGAATAGCAACGTAGCATAATACAAGCTATCCTCAACCCGTCATACACAATCACACTGCATTCAAAAACAATTTTATGTCGAAATCATGAGATAAATCGAGATCTCGAGATAACGGGGCCAGAAAAAAATGCATGATCCTACGGACTTCATTCGCTATCAATACATTCATCGATAAACAAAAAAAAATGTTTTTAACCACCGCTAACTAAATATTTTAAGCGTGAACCTCACTCCAGCCAGCTGACCCAAATCCTGGAACACACTTTACTTGCCCGGTTTGCGGACTCAATAACAACATAGTGCAAGTGGGTAGTCCCGATGTCATCCACATTATATTCTATATTATAAAGTAATCCAATATCCAGCTACATCTTCCACGCGATTCGAGTATTCAACATGACAAGCTGCACATTTACCAAGCGAATTAACGACAGCTTAATACGAATGTAGTTGTAAATTACTAAATTAATTTAATTAATTAAATGTTAAATTACTTGATAGCAAACTATAGCTACCTGTCAACAATAAGAAAAAAATCCACACTAGCTACACATTCTGAATATCAGCAGACAGTATTGTACTAACTGAGACAACAAACACAGGAATTAGCTTCTTTCAATAATCAAAATTTTCATGCACCATACCTGATCAGATTTAGCTAGGCTACCTATTTAGGTAGGGAGATGGTTTGACTTCAATCCCATACAATCACGTAGACTGAGAGCAGCCAATTACATTTTGTTCTAGCTTTAAACCATTACGCAATTATTTATCCATCCAATAGAAATGCAGTTCGGCCAAACGCAAGGTTGTTTCTTTTCATTTGATTGGACAGCAGCCTGGTCTGATCATGGTGCAAGGAGATACTAAACGCGATACATAAAAGACACATAGCTACCACATTACAAACAGTAACGTTAGCTAGTGACAAAGTTAAAGGACGAGACAAAAATTATGTAATATATGTGTAATTTTTAATGAAACGGAACACAAGCAGTGTCAATGAATTAATTATTTGAAAGCACAGAATGAGCCCATTCTCTTCCGTTTTCCCGGATTTATTTCGAAGGGGTCAAAACAGCGGAAATGCTTAGTGACGTACAACTTTAGCGACCGGTTCGAAAATGTAGAAACCATCTTGACGGTATAAACACTCACTGCACTTTGTCACAGCCTCGACTTCTGCGTTGACTGAATACCAATAATTAAGTGTTTAACTGCATTATTCATTGGGAAATCTTGGTTACAACCTTCCCAGCTTACGATGGACAGCGAAGTTCAGAGAGATGGACGGGTCCTTGACCTCACTGATGATGCCTGGAGAGAGGACCGCTTGCCTTATGAGGATGTCACAATCCCCCTAGTAAGTGGCGTGCGTTGGATAATGTAACTTTAGTATGTTTGTTTTTCCATGCATGTTTTTTTTTTTGGTCACATGTATAGTGTGCTAGCTTAGTTGGTTAATTTACACAGCGCTAACCTAGAAACCAAAGTTGATAAGTAAACTTACTGTAGCAATGTATTTGACCAAAAGCCGACTTAAACAACGCTGGCAAATATTTAAGCTAGCATATCCATTATTTTTCTACTTGCGTTCGCTGGGTGCTGAAACAAAACCTACGATGTCAATTAGCTAGCTTACTACAAACGCCATTCTTGGTCCAGCTCCCTAACCAGTAGCGTTGACGTTAGATATGTATGGTGTGCAGGTAGCGACTCTGATGTACATACGTTTTTGTGTAGTAGCACTTTTCCGCGATGTTGATCGCTTTTTATATAGCATATTGTATAGGTCATGTGATGTTAACAAAGGCGTCGTGTAACCGAAATCAAATTACAGATGTAGCCAATCCTCTACACTTACTCACGTTTACCAATGTTCGACTAATGTTGTTCTGTCCACATTTTAGAGTGAACTGCCTGAGGCGGAACAAGACAATGGTGGATCCACGGAATCCGTAAAAGAACAGGAAATGAAATGGTCGGATTTAGCGCTACAAAGTCTCCATGAAAATACACCAAATTCCGGAAACTAACATGTCAAAATAAAGATACGTTGCCATGGAGGTCCTGACTTCCGATGCCATGCGACAGAATTTCGCTTTGCTGTTGAGTTGCACTACAGAGCATACTTTTTTATCCACCAAACGTATACTGTTAGCAGTCATCTCCAAAAGTATCAGACAAATTGAGTTGACCGAAGGTCACACAACCCTTATGGACACTCTCACACTTTGCATTAGAATTTGTATGCACATTAGATTACATTGACGTTACTTACTTGGTCTCAGAAGATATGGCTGAAGTCGTGTTTTGCGTTTTCCGGTCAGCAACACCCAATGTCCGTTGGCGTGGGGGATACACACTTGGTTGACCACCAAGAGAAACGTGTTAAATTGTTTACATTTTATTTGTGTGAAAAACATACATTAAAGTTTGTATCAACTGGTTTGTGTCAATGTGTATGCGTTTACTTCACGAATGCTGAAACTAACGTCCATATTGATGCCAGTGTCCGGTGTACTATCACATCGAGGGTTAACACAATTGGATTAGAACTGTCAAGGCCAACTAGTAAAGAAACATATTTCTTTGAATAGCTTGTCTATGGTTTGGTCTCAAAGCGTGGATATGGCGTGGATTGTTCTAGAACCATTCATGCTTTGTGGAGATCATCAAAGCTGCAGGTGATGCAGCTGTCGTTTATCATTTACCTTACCATTTATATTTCCAGTTACTTTCCAGTAACGGAGAGGAGTTCGTATGACAAAAAGGTGGCTCACTTATTGGTTGCAAAGTGGACCAAGTTGTGCGGCATTCATTGGTGGGGTTTTCAAATTGTCAATTTATGGCAAGACGAATGGCAGCAGAGATTTTTTTAAAATTTGGGGACTACACATTAAAATGCTGCAATTCCTAGATGGATGTAAATCAGGGGCGCACAACGCCCGGGCTGTGAGCTGATTTTTGTTCCAAACAATTTATTAATTTTTTCTGACAGATCTAGAAATTGTTGGTTCACTCCCGTACTTGAGCAAAGTAAAATCAGTATAGAACACACTTGCAGTCTGCAGCTGGTGGATATACAAATGTCTGATCAAGACATTAAATAATTAAGAGCAGAAGTTGGCACGAAATCCTGAAGCAGATCGGCCCATGCTGTGCACCCCTGATGTAAATACACTCAAAGCGGTCTCTAACAGTCACTTTAACCTAACATTCATTCACTAGTGTCGTTTCAAATTCAATGTGCTGGAGTACAGAGCCAAAACAAAAATAGTCACTGCCCAAATACATACACATTGCATTCTATATAACTAGTAAAGTTGTACTGATATTTATTAACCACATTAAAGTCAGTTTCTTTTGAGGGGTTACATTTATTCAATATTCAGTTTTGAGTCCATTCAAGTCCTTTGAAAAAAATAATTACCCTGACATGAAACTAAATATTCAGTACAGTTTTTTTTTTATTTTTATTTTTTTAAGAACTATTCCTTAGCATCTGTGGTTAATACTCACCCTCCCTCGAATGGTCATGTAAAAGCTTTGCAACTAATGTTTGGTCCTTCTTGCATTAGAGTGAACCAATTAATTACCCAAGGCATCCCAAGTTTCAAATTAGACTGGACAGAACACAAGTTTTATTCCAAAATTACAACGGAGATTCAAAACTGCATTAAATCACTGAGTAAACAGGTTAAGTTACACCTATGTGGTGACTGGGCCACCTTAAAGAACTACGTCAGTCCAATTGTGTACTGATTAATAAGCTCCCGAACCCCAATGCAGGCAGTGAGAGACTGATGGTGAGCCATTGACACTGGTCATGTACACAGAAAATGGGGAGAGCATGATGACACGTACAGGTCTCCCTTGACAACGTGTAACATCCAGGAAGTACACAATGGAAATCAACGTACACAGAACTTTTCTGCAAGAAATGATGTGCATGCATTTCTGAAATGCGAAAATTTTAATCCCCACATCACCCCACCAAAACCCCTCCCAAAATAAACAGAAAGAAATCAAAAACTAAAAATCCCTTATAGCCAGTAGTTTTTTTATAACATACACTTTGTTTTCCATTTGCTGTACCCTTTTGTTATACACATACATACACTACAAATATACATATATATGTATATACACACTCACGCGCGCACACACACTTAATATGATCACCTATTATTCATAAGTCACAGCTGTGTGGCATTTTTAGACAATGGAAGAAATTTATGGTACATTCACTTCAGTAAAAAGTCTCTGTAATATATATTTTTTCCACATTTTCTTTACATTTCATTAAAAATACAAAAAAATGAACATACTGATCCAGAGACAGTCAGTCCACTGTCCTGCAGAGGCTGCTGCGTTTTTATTCACAATTTCCTATGACCTTTTAATCTCTGTAGCGCCCTTTGGAGGCCCATCACTCTGCGCGTACCTCAGCCTCAGGCCTCTGCATGGACAGCTCTGCGGGGATGTACCCGCCCTGCCCCAGCGCGGTGGAATACGCTCTGTTGTTGTGGGGGGGCGCGAACCCAGGGGCTGGGGGGAAGGCGCCGGCAGCCCCTCGGGCCGGTCCCAGGGTCTGCGTCTGAGTGTGCGGGGGTGGAGGAGTCGGGTGGTAGTCGTCCAGGTTGTCGTAGTGGGACAGCACGGTCACGGTGCTGTGTCTCTGGCTGTGCGCCTGGTACGGGCAGGCCCCGCCGTGCTCCCCCCGGTTCTCGGGGTTGTCCGGCGGGGGCGGGAGCGGCTGGGGGTTGGGCGGGTGGTAGAGCGGCCGCTCCCGGGCCGCGTGCGAGCGCTCGGGTTTGGGAGGGGCGGCCGGTTTGGCGGGCGGAGCAGCCGGCGGGGGCTCTTCGGGTTTGGGCCTGCCGCCGTGCCGCTCTGGCCGGTGCCTGGCGTCCGCGCCGTCGCTCCTGGGCTCGGGGGGGAAGGGCTCGTGCCGCGGGGGGGGGGGCGGGCGCGCACTGCGCCGGGGGCTGGGGCAGGTGCTGCTGGCCGCCCGCCCTGGAGTTCCTCTCTTTGGAGGGCGGGGCCGACTTGTCGCCCGTCCCGTTGCCCTGGCAGTGCTTCTCCGTCTCCATGTACACGAGGGCCTCGGGGTCCGAGTGCATGTGCCGGGGGGCGTAGCGGCCCTCCTTGGCCTCGGCGGCGGAGGCCGCGAGCACCGCCTTCCCGGGGTCCGACTTGCTGCGCATGTGCAGGACCTCCAGGCCCGCCAGGTCCGCAGGCCCCGGGAAAGGGCCCACGTTGTCGTACTGGGACATGACGGGCCCCTTGGCCTTCTGCCGGGCTCTGCTCTCCCGCCGGATGGAGTGCATGCGCAGTCGGTCCACCTCCTCTGGGTCCCAGGCCAGGTAGACCGCGGCCGCCTTGGCCCCGCCGTGCGCCGGGGGCATGTCGCGACTCACGAAGCTGTGCTCCTTGCCCACGGGCAGGACGTGGTGGCGGGACAGGTAGTGGTAGCCGCCCGTCTTGCCGCCCGCCTTGCTGTGGTGCGGGGCCAGGTCGCGGGTGCTGAAGGAGTGGAAGTGGCGCAGGCGGATGGTCCCGTAGGGGTCCACGTCGTAGTAGGGGGCGTCCAGGGGGGCGCTGCCGCCCGAGTAGGGGCTGTAGCGGTACTGCACGCGGCCGTTCTCGAAGTACGGCTGCAGCTGGGTGACGTGGTAGTCGCTCTGCGGCGCGGGCTGGTAGGACTTGCACTGGTACACGGGCCGCTGGTAGCAGAAGAGCTCGTCGTCCGGGGGCACCTCGGTGCGGGACACGGGCACCGAGCGGATGCCGGCGCTGGGGGGCACGTGCAGGGAGTGCACCCTGCGGATGGTGGGGTACCCCTCCATGGAGCTGTACCCCTGCGGGTGGTGCCCGGCGTGGGCGTGGCCGTACTCCCCCCGGTGAGCCGCGCGGGACTTCATGGAGTGGTGGAAGGACCGGGGCCCCAGCGTGGCGTAGCGGCCGTCCCCGCGGGCGCTGTAGGGGATCTGCGGCTCTGATTTGGAGACGTAGGACAGGTGCGGGGGTACGCTGTCCGGCCGGTAGTGGTACCCCAGAGTGGCCTGCCCGGCGGGCGCCCTCTGGTGGTAGTAGGGCTCGCCTGCGGGCTCCACCATGGCCTCTGGGTAGTAGAGGTAGGCCGGCTGGTGGGCGGAGGACTTTCGCGGGGGCGGGGGCGGGTGCGGGTGGGCCTCTTCCACCGAGGTGGGCACTGAGGCCTCCGCCAGGATGGCGTGGAAGCTGGAGGCGTTAGCCACCTCCGCGCGCGACAGGGCGGCCGTCGCCAGCTTGCTTTCGATGGAGCGGACGGGCGGGGCGGGGGGCACGGCCGCGTGGGGGTGGTAGAGCGGGGCAGGCTCAGCCTGGTGGGGGTCTGGCTTCAGGGCCTCCCAGGGCTTCTCTGCAGGGTCCAGGGGAGCGGGGGTGACGGGGGCCCAGGACACGGGCTCAGGCTGCGCGGCTGCCGCTTGCGGTTCCGGAGGCTTCTGGAGTTTTGGCGGCAGCACGGCGCCACCCTCCTGAATCAGGAGAGGAACAGACAGAAAGGCCGGCCGTCAGCAGAACTCAACATGTGAGAGGGGATCATTATCACCTCAAATTAGACAAGTTCCCACGAAAGTTTCCAGAGAACCAGGCCAAAAATTTCTTTTTAGAAAGGGTGTATTACCCAAAGTAAATAAACACTGAAGTGTTACATTTAAAAATACATTCCATGCTAACACAGTCTAAAAGTAAAAGTTTGAGCGACGCTGCCTCCAGTACTCTTGGTAACAGCCACATCTTTGCGTGTCACTTACGTCTGCGCCCCTCTGTGACACAGGCCCAGCCTCTCTGCAGGGGACCTGGCCGGCAGCAGGCTGTGGCCTCTCGGGGCTCCGGTGAGGGGGTGAGGCTCGTGCCGGGGGGCTGGTGGGGGGGCTGGAGCACTGGCAGGGTGGCGCTGCTGCAGGGACGCTGATAACGCTGGCAGCGCAGTCGATCTCTTCACAGGAGTGCTCGCTGCAGGGGGGCGACTCGTCTGTGGTGACCGGCGCCTGGCTCTCAAAGCGCGCGGTGAAAACCGGGCTGGGAGGGGCGTCCGTGGCGGCTGGGGCCGGCTCCTCGGGGGCGGTCATGGGGGGCTGGATGGGGGGTGGGGGCGGCCACTCCAGGAAGTCCAGCGGGCCCTCGGGCCTGAGGGGGGAGATGGGTGTCGGGGGCTGGGAGGGCCTCCTCTGGGACAAGATGGCCGCCTGCTGCGCTGACTCGGCCAGAGCCAGGGCCAGCATGCGGGCGGCGTTTTTCGGAGGGGGAGGAGGAGGGAGGAGGGAGACTGAGCTGACGGGGGCGGGGCCCTGTGGAGAGTCCAGAACTACGGCTCCTGAGGAGGGACAAAACAGGGGGAACGGAAGTTGGCGGTGGGCACTCGGCAAGGCAGAGCAGGAGTGGAGGGAGGAAGGAAGCTAAAAACGTGAGGGTTCCCTGTTCTTTTCCTGAGCTCACCTGTACCAGAGACCCTGCGAACAAGGAACGCTGCCATGCATAGCGTTTAAAAAATCAGAGCAAAAGAAAAGGGGGGGAAAAAAGTACTCTGCCCTGCTGAACGACACCGGTGCCCAACAGAAAGGAAACACAAGGCCTGACACGGCACCTTCACTGCGACACATTTATCCAAAGATGCGTTTTTTTTTTTCTCTCTTTTTTTTTTTTTTTCCTGAAAGCAATACTAACAGACAAAGCGGCTGCTCGTTGGGGCGCAGTGGAGCCCACTAACCTGGCTGCTTCTGCCCGCAGACGAGGCGGCTCGGCTCGGGGCTGTTGGCGACGGCTGGGTCCCGGCTCTCTGGGCCACCGGTGCTGGAGAGCTGGTAGAGCAGCTGGTAACGGCAGCCATCGCTCACGGGCGTGGAGCTGGCCTGGGACGACGGGCGGCTGGGGTCCGGGGACCCCGCAGGAGGGGGGGAGGGCTGCCGCCCCGCGCCCTCAGAGGGGGCCTCTGACATGAAGGGATTTCGGCTAGATTTCGGGGACGGGGTGCGCACCGGCTTCTTAGCGGAGAAGGCGGCGCCCAGCGCCGGGCTGAGGTCGGGGGACAGGAAGGGGCGGGCGAACCTCTCCAGGGAGGGGGAGGCGGGCTCGGAGCCCCTGGCCCCCCCTCCCGGGCCGCGGCCCAGGTAGGAGCGCTCGGGCGATTGGGGCGAGGGGAAGGAGGGCTCGGCCGAGGGCAGGCTGCACTGGAAGGACATGGGGTCGAAGTCCAGGGAGGCCATGCCGATGTCCGGGGGACTGAGGTCCACGTCCTCCGTGGAGCGCGGGGGCGAGATGAGCGCCGGGACGCGGATGGGGCCCTCGTCCCCGTCGCTCTCCCCCTGCGTCAGGTTGTCGTAGGAGTTGCACTGCTGCCGGTCCAGCAGGTCCCCGTTAAAGGAGGCCGACAGGGCGTCGCTGCTGGAGCGGGGCCTCCGGGGCCGGTACACCTTCGATTCGCCTGAGAGGGACAGAAACATGTATAATAAACAAACACAAAAACCGTGTGTACACTTACACAGAATTCAGTAACTGACCTAATTATTCTCATCTGTCCAACGTGAAGAGGACCGGTATTAGCACCTACAAAACGAGCGTGCGTTCACTTACCATCCACGTTGTGCAGAGAGCTGAGCGACTCCTCACTTTTGGCCGATCTCAGAGTTCCTGTGTCCCCTCTGCCGCCTGAGGAATGAAAAGAGAGGGGGGCTGGCTATGACATAACAATAACAATACCACTCCCCAGAAGCCTGGTGGTGTGACGATGGGTCTGCTGGGGATGGGTGGGGGCATTACATTACATTACATTACTGGCATTCGGCAGACGCTCTTATCCAGAGTGATGTACAGTTGATTAGACTAATCAGGAGGCAATCCTCCCCTGGAGCAATGCAGGGTTAAGGGCCTTGCTCAAGGGCCCAACGTCCCAGTCATGTACCTTAACCACTACACTACAGGCCGCCCCTGGGCAGGGTGAGAACTCACCGCTGAGGGCCATGGCTTTCAGCTGATTGGGCTCGCTGGGGTTGCGCTGGAGCTTGCGTTTGGACATGGAGGAGGACTTGCCCAGGCTGAAGAAGGAGCGCCAGCTGCCCACCGGAGACTTCTTCACCTTCACAGGGGGTCTCTTCCTGTGGAGGGAGGGAGAGAGAGAGAGAGAGAGAGAGAGAGAGAGAGAGAGAGAAAGGGAGAGACAGAAGGAGAGAGAGAGACAGAGGGAGAGAGAGAGAGAAAGAAAGAGAGAGAGGGAGGGAGAGAGAGAGAGATTCAGCATCTACACCAAGACACACCAGCTGTTCTGCAGGGTGACACACAGGCTATGCCGGGATCTGATGAAAGTCCTGGCTGTTGCTACGAATGGCATCGACTGTTCAGCTGGGACAATTAACCCACAACTCTGCAGCAAGCCAGCACTTTTAGTATTTTAAAAAGTCCTTAAAAGGACTTCACTTTGATATAACAAGTGATTTTGTGGAGCTTACTAGCAACATGAGCTGTCCCTACTAACCGTTAGAGGCATCACTGTTCTCATTGTTTTCATTGGCTACTGCAAAGAAATACAGCTGTTATTTTGTCATATTAAATGCTCACTTTTAATTATGTGGATGACAACTAAGGATCACGGTACTGCTCGGCTTTCTGAGCCTTTTTCACTGTTGCAGTTGACATAAAACTATTGTGTCAAGTACTTCCAAGGTGCTTAGACATGGTTCATTTGGCAAAACGTTAGCTAAATATTCCTTTTGATATCTTATCTGACGAGTGAGTTATGACTTCCATGCTGATGAGCTGTGCAGAGACGGCCTGTTATCACATAAAATGAAATGCGGAAGACGATTAGCGTGTGTAGGAATACCTCGCTTAGTCAAAATGACAGAGCTCTTTCAGATATTTTCTTTTATAAGGCAATAAAACGTTGAAAAGCAACAGATATTTAAAAAAACATTAGTGCTCTCTTATCAGTCTGTTATCCTCTGCAGTTCATTTGCACTTTAAAACTCTTCATTGTGGTGAGGTCCTGAGATAGAATGGGAGTGAACTGGGAACCAGACACCCGGGAGGAATGGCGATGCCATTAATGGTCCCCGCTGATGTTGACAGTATTCACACTACGTCAATAAAATGGGGTAAGCAATATCAAATGATGTTATAACAAAGTGAAATATCCTTTTAAGTACCTGCCGGGAACAGCAGCTCCCTGTCAGTGTTTAAGTGCAACGTCACCCCCAGAGCACAGTGTGTGGAAGGGGCTGGGTAGTCCTACCTCTCCATGGGGAACTCGATGACGGTGTGGAACTTGCCCTGCAGGGCGGCCGGCCCCTCTCCCACCTCGATGTACTTGCTGTCGGCGGTAACGGGGGAGTTGATCTGGGCCTGGGTCCTGGCCTGGGCCTCCTCCAGGGTCAGCAGCTTGGTGGAGGGTGAGGACACCAGCAGGGATTTGGGTCGCGACAAAGAGTTATGACCTGCGGAGGGGACGGGGGAGAGACGAGGGGGAAGTAAGATAGAAGGGGTAGAAAGGTGTGAGGAAACGCAGTGAGAAAAGAAAGGAGTTTTGAGTTCTGTAAGACTATTAAAACGGTTTTGTGAAGAACAGTTTCGTCAGGAAAGGCTGCTTTCCCACTGCGGTTCGGTGTTATCTAATCTTCGGCGGTACCACTTTGCCTACAGCGTTCCAACAAAAGCTGCATTCGCTACATTTAATTTAATTTTTAATTAGTCACCACTCCATGATGTGCCTCAGGCCTCTCTGTTCAGGGGCGGGCTTAAAAGATTTCCTATACCAAAGCGGGGGCTGACCGAAAAAGTTTGAGAACCACTGCATTAGCCTCAGGCCTCTCTTGATTATTTGTGTTGTAAAGAAGTTTCGCTTAATACCATTTGATGAACTTTCCATTTCACGGACACACCGTACAGCAGAGGTGTCAAACTGAATTCCCAGGGGGCAGCAGTGTCTGCAGGTTTTTGTGGTTTCCTTTCAATCATCTGTCACTCAAGGCCTGGAGAACAAGGTGTGTGCATTCTTTAGCCAATCAATGACGTCAATGAGTTACGGGTGCAGAGAACAACCCTGAACCAGCAGACACCGCGGGCATCCAGGACTGTACGGCACAGAGTTTGACACCTGTGCCGTACCCACCTGCCCCCTCCCGGATCAGAGCGCTGAGTCTCTCCCCCCCGCCCCCCGTGCCTGTCACCCACCTGCCCCCTCCTGGATCAGAACACCGAGTCCCCCTCCCCGTCACCCACCTGCCCCCTCCCGGATCAGAGCGCTGAGTCCCCCCTCCCTGTCACCCACCTGCCCCCTCCCGGATCAGCGAGCTGAGCTTGGGGCTGAAGAGCACGTCCACGTGGTTGAGGATGAACTCCACCACCACCGACTGGATGCGCACCTCCATGAAGGCCGCCGTGCCGCTGAAACAGGCCGACTCGATCTGCTTGGACCTGCGTGAGGGGAGGGAGAGCGCGGGCGTCAGAGCGGGGAGGGTTACGGGCGTACGGGCCGGGGAGCTGCACGCAGGCTCACCTCAGCAGGTTAGGGGCCCACACGATGGCCAGGTTTTTGCTGTGCATGTTGGTGACGTAGCTGAAGGTCGCCAGGTGGGACAGGTGCCGCATGAGGAACTCGAGTGTCCTGGAAAGAGGAAAAACACGACTCAGCTTGCAGCTCTTGAATAAAAGCTATGTGCTCCTGTTTCTTTTACAGCACTAAGGTCTGTTGTGAACACAAGCCAGCCGAGTGTTTTTATTTCCATTCAGAAGTTAAAGAGTACAACTGGTTATTCATGTCTACATCGACCAGAAGGTGCCACATCATTAGCATGTTTACATCAGCTGGCTGTATGCTGGCAACAGGAAAACATGCGTTTGCTACTTGTCCATCGTCAGTTTTTTTTTTTTTTTTTGATTACTGTTTGATTACTATACAACATAGACATCCAAATATTTTCAGAAAAGAATGTTTGGCAATTAGCACCTTCATAATGCATGAGAAATTATGGGTTTTCACACACAACTGTCAAAAAGCAAAAAGCAAAAAAGAAAATATTGGCGCAGATCCACCGCCCGCAGTACTCCCTTTCAGCCAGCGGAGGGCACTGTGGGCCGCACTCACCGGTAGTGCGGTGGAGGGAGCTGCTGGATGACATCATGGATTTTGATCAGGCGCTCCTCGTCTGTGGCTGCTGACACTGCCTCCTGCAGAGAGGGACGACACGCATCAGCACTCCTCAGAGAGAGGGACACGCATCAGCACTCCTCAGAGAGAGGGACACGCATCAGCACCTCTCAGAGAGAGGGACACGCATCAGCACCCCTCAGAGAGAGGGACACGCATCAGCACCTCTCAGAGAGAGGGACACGCATCAGCACCCCTCAGAGAGAGGGACACGCATCAGCACCCCTCAGAGAGAGGGACACGCATCAGCACCCCTCAGAGAGAGGGACACGCATCAGCACCCCTCAGAGAGAGGGACACGCATCAGCACCCCTCAGAGAGAGGGACACGCATCAGCACCCCTCTCAGAGAGAGGGACACGCATCAGCACCCCTCTCAGAGAGAGGGACACGCATCAGCACCCCTCAGAGAGAGGGGACACGCATCAGCACCCCTCAGAGAGAGGGACACGCATCAGCACCCCTCAGAGAGAGGGACACGCATCAGCACCCCTCTCAGAGGGGGGGGGGGGGACCCCCTGGCGGGCACAGGAGGCCCATGCAGATGGGAGAACATGTTCACACCTCCTCCACCCACCCGTTTCCATAACGACCAGCAAACACCAGCAGCTCCGCGACTCCCATCATTCACTTAAACAGCGCCCCTTCACCACAGCACGGCACCATGAGCAGCCCTCACTGGCGTTGGTGACGGGACAGTCACGGCCTCACGCGTGCTGAGGTCACCTTCCCCAAATGACCTGCCCCATTTGCGTTCAGTAACATGCCGTGCAAAGCAAATCCAAACATGTATCCAGGAGCAGAAACGGATTACGAAAATTTGTGGCGATGGAAATTTGTGGCGAAGGGCTGCAAAATATTCAAACTCCCCTATTTTGCGTGGGTTGGAGAAGTCTTCTCATGAAATGCTATATTTAGATGTCAGAATGTGTGCACATGTGTGTTGGTCTTGTTTGTATGTGTGTGTTTGTTTTGTGTGTGTGTTGCGTGTCTGTGATTGTTTGTGTAGTGAGTGTATGTGTTTGTTTTTGTGTTGTGTGTGTGCAAGTATGCATTTGTGTGTGCATTCAATGTGCTTGTGTGGGTGGTGTGTGTATGTGTGTGTCTTGTGTGTGTATGTGTGCCCACGTGCGTGCATTTTTTTGTGTACTTGCGTGTGCAAGTGTGAGTGAGTGAGTGAGAGTGTGTGCGTGTGTGTGTGTGTGTGTGAGTGTGTGTGTGAGAGTGAGTGAGTGAGTGAGAGTGTGTGTGTGTGCGTGTGTGTGTGTGTGTGAGAGTGAGTGAGAGAATGTGTGTGTGTGTGCGTGTGTGTGTGTGTGAGTGTGTGTGTGAGAGTGAGTGAGTGAGTGAGAGTGTGTGTGTGTGCGTGTGTGTGTGTGTGTGAGAGTGAGTGAGAGAATGTGTGTGTGTGTGCGTGTGTGTGTGTGTGAGTGTGTGCGTGAGAGTGAGTGTGTGTGTGTGTGTGTGTGTGTGTGTGTGTGTGCGTGTGTGTGTGTTTGTGCGCGCGAGTCTGAGTGTGTGTGGCTGTCTGGGACATTGTGGACAGCTGACAAAGGGGAAGCCTCATTCCAGTAGGGCTAAACGCATTACCTAAGAATGTAAGCTTTCTCTGATCCCTGCAACTCCACAACACTCCCTGTTGCTGGGATACGGGTTGTCACGGGTTGGTTGGTGTGCTAGGACTTACGGAGAATTTCTCGTAGAGCTGGTATGTGAGGAGGGGGTTGGGCAGCTCCCGGAAGTAGAGCTTGCACAGCGACCCCACGCAGTGGATGTCCTGAATGTACACGTCCTTCGTCAGGTCTGGGATCTGCTCCGAGTCAAACTCGTGTCTGGAGAGAGGGAGGGAGGGAGGGAGACCAAGGGAGAGGTGAGGAATGGAGAAGGAAGGGGAGGGGGGAGGGCAGAGTCAAGGCATTAGAGATTGAGTGAAGAACAAAATGAGAGGCAGAAGAGAGTGATGAACAAAAACAAGGAAATTGAGGGATGGAGGAAAAAAGAAAGACGACAGAGAGAGGAAAAGTGTGAGAATGAAGATTGGAGAGCAGGAGAGGAAAGAAGGAAAGGGAAATATCCATAGTCTATAAATAGGCACGGCCTAAAAGCAACGTCCCTGTAATATGCATTTAAAAACATTCATTTTTCATACCAGTGCTATAGATGTCATCTGAACAGGCTACAGAAATACACCGCAACACAAAGTTCCTGCCCAGAATGTCTGAATCTGCCCAAGTTGGCAGCCCTGTCAGACACTATATAATTCCCATATATACTGCAAGCAGTGTGCTCTGAATGCACACTATGGAAGCTGAGGGGGAAAATGAGGGGTGAAAAAAATCAACTCTCAGTCTACAAGATGAACTCAGGGACAACCTGAGTCATGCTGGAATTCCACAGAGCGCTGGGGAACAAGGGGGATGCTTCTGCAAGTCTCTGCCGGTCGAGAGCATTCCCCAGGAATACCCGCGTCCGCCCGCATTGGGGCCAAGCGGCCTCAGACATCAGCTCTGCGTGCCACTAATACCGGAGAGTCTGCGGCAGATAACCGGCTCTGAACAAAGCGCTTTTCTCCTGTTTGATAAGAGCGATGGCCGCATGGCGCACTCTGTTCGGTTCCAGCGTGAGACAGACGCTCTGCTCCTCTCCTGCATCGCGCTGACTGAGCGTGCCCGCCTTCCCGATGGCGCTACGCCAGGGCCAGGGCGAGGGCCACTCCCGGTCCCCATCCCCTCTCCCCTGCCACAGGCGTTAGGGTGTGGCCTGCACAGTCACACGGTCACTGTCCGCTGCACTCGTTTCCTATAACCAGCAGCTGTGAAAGCCAGCCTGCCCTCAAGGCACCGCAGCCAACGCAATGTGACCCAAATGTTTAGTCAATATTGAAAGGTTCTGTGTTAGCTGGGACAGCAGGAGCTGTGCAGACAGTCAGACAGTCCTCCTACCTAACCTTCAGAGCTCAGGCTCCTAAAGGTTGGTTGTTGAGGAAAGCTACTAGTATTTCTCTTCTAATAGTGCTCAGTGGCAGATACTATTTGGGGTTGGGGTTGAGGTTGCGGTGGGTTATTTTTTGTGATTTTGCATTGTTCCAGTGCTGTTGGAGTATGTTAGCTCAGTGTTGCAAAGTTTACAATGTACTTTATTTTCTGAAATCTGCTCAAAGTCAGACCAAATGGAAGTTTTTCCTCTTGTTCTTTGTGAAGAATTTCGAGGAATGTCAGTTAGATTTGACATGCGAGCATGCAGCCTGTGCTATCACTTGAGAGCTGATCGAGGAACATACCTCCCACGTCCAAATCACATCCTTACTCAACCTCACCTGTCAAATCTGACACCAGATCGGCACTAATACTTGTAAACACAAGCCTACGTCTGTCAGTGAGAATAGGACATGTTATACAGTCTTTTAGTAATATCGGTGCCTAAAAAAAAAATGCATGTAATGCTTTCAATTTCAGCCTCGTTGTTAACATAGAGTGAATAGTGCGTTTTCTTACCGCAGTTTCTGGATGTTGGAGGCGATTCCTGACAGGCGGTACATCCCGTCCACGATGCCATGCTTCTCTATGAACTCGGTGCAGCTCTTCAGGACCTGGGGAACTGGAGCGGAGACAGAGGCGCAGAGCAGTGAGAGGTCAGCGCTGGGAGGCACCCTGACCTGGGAGTGAGGTGCTGGAGCTCCATTAAACAGAACGAATGGGAAAAGTGTACGGTCAGCCACTGGATAAGGGTTTCTGCAAACGCGGACACTGCAGCCGGACGAGAGCCGGGTTTCGGCAGACGCCCGTTGCCGCTGGCTCGGGTCTGTGCTGAGCGAGGCCTTTAATTTCCTGCGCTCTGTACCCCAGTCCCCTGCTCCAGGGCACTGGTTACGCACGTGCTTTCGTCCGCAGGAAGACCTTCAATCCCTCATCAACAACTTCCTTTTCCATTCAGGAAGACAAATACAAATGGGTTCGTAAAGAAGGGGGGGGGGGGGGGGGTGGGGGGGGGGGGGATCCTGTTTGTATTGGACAATGGTTGTTATCAAGGTAGCAGCGCTAGTCTTATCTGCACAAGATTATCAGATAAGTTACTATTGTCTTGTGATGCATAGCAGCTTGTTTTTAACCATTCCTCTGAGCCAGCCTCACACTTGAACAGTGTGCTTCCCCTGTCACAGAGAAGTGTGACTGCTGACCGGCTCAATTCTTCCAGTTGTGTCAGTGTGTGTATTTGTGTGTGTGAGAGTGTGTGTGATTGCAGGAGTGTGTGTGTATGTGTGTGTGTGTGTGTGCGTGTGTGCGCGTGTGTGTGTGTGTGTGTGTGTGTGTGCGCGCACGTATGTGTGTGTGTGTGCGCACGTATGTGTGTGTGTGTGAGTGTGAGTGTGTGTGTGTGTGTGTATGTATGTGTGTGTGTGTGTGTGCGCGTATGTATGTATGTATATGTGTGTGTGTGTGTGTGTGTGTTGGTGCACTGGCCTTGCCTGGCCTCACACTAACCCTCTCCAGATCATAACGGAGGCCCAGATCCTCAGAGAAGCAGCTGTTGCACGAAATTCCACACATAACATAAGATGAGGGGTGAGGGGGGGGGTTGGATAAGTAAAGAGGTCATTCCTTCAACAGGAGGGGAAAAAAACACACAGCCTAAACGAAAACTCACTCAAGGCTTTTCACAGTGCCAAGCAACAAGGAGCAGAGGCGCAGCTGTTGAATTCACGTCCATCGGCTTAGTAACCCTGCCAGTGTTTACAAAACTGCAAATGTGCTCAAATGAACAGGAGTACACTGAAACCTTGAAACAACAATGCAAAACAAAAAAGGACAACAACCTACAGTAATTGTGCTTAATTGTATTTCATGACTGAGTAATTCAAGCGATCTGAGGAAATGATGGAAACTCTTATCTAAATTTACACCGTTTCCTGCCTCTATCACGTTAGCGCGACGCCGTGCGTTATGTGGGGCTCTGCTGTGTTACCGAGTAAGGCCACGCTCTAAAGACATTTTTCTGAGATCACAGAACTCTGGGGACAGGGTAGACTGGCTTTACGTGAGGCCCCGGATCTGTAACCCAAACCCCCGACTCGAAATGGTCACCGCAAATAGAAAGGGTGATCGATTTCGTTCCGAGAACCTGGCTCATCGTACCCCAGAGCCGTACTCTCTTCTCCGCCTCCAGCAGTGCGTGGCAAGGGCTCCAGCACAAAACGGGACGCCTTGCTGCCTCTCGTGGGAAGCTGCTATACACCTTTAAGCTAAATTAAACACTCCAAACATCACAAGCCAAATGACATGTAATGAGGCTTCCTGAAGCTATTTACTCAGGGCACCTGAACAGGCAGGGAGCTGGGGAGCTCCGCTGCCTCACGTGTTGGGCTGAGTGAGACCCGCTCCAGGCAGGCTCTCAGAACAGGGCTTCACAAAGAAACCGACCCCTGCCTTGCCTTTCCCTGGCCTCTTATGCACACAGACCATCTCAGCAGTCCCTATTTTGCAGATTCCATCAAGCAGCCCTGGTGTAGAGGATGGGACGGTGTTAATGCGTGTATGGTGGCGGTCAGGTCTAGATAACCGACGGGCCAAAGTCATCGTGGTATCAGGAGCATTGATGAGCCGTCCGTTAGAGAATGGGTGTCCAGGCCGTTGATCGCGTACCTGACCAGAGGGAGCTCAGTGAAGAAAGTCAGGGTCAACACTGTAGCACTGTTTGCCGGTTGTGTGCAGAAGGCTCCTTGTAAAAATCCCGACATGGGTTTCACTCATGTTTCGAAACCACTGCACCTGAGAATCTGGAGGGCCTCTCTGTCTTTACTCCCGGCTGAGACGCTGAACATCCCTGGAGCGAAAGGCTCCGGGCCAAAGGCCAATCCCTGAACAGAAGTTTCTCATGCGCCGGGGTGTTCCAGCCCCTCACTGACACGCACGCAGACATGCAGACTTTGCGGTGACGAGGCCCGGGCCTGTTCTGTGCACAGCCTGTCAGAGAGGTCAGGAGGAGAGGCAGGGCAGAGCCCTGGAATACCTCAGAGAAGCTCAAGAGTTAACCTAAACACCCGGAGGGAGGGAGAGAGAGAGGGAGGGAGGGAGAGAGAGAGGGAGGGAAAGGGAAAGAGAGAAAGATAGAGAGAAAGAGAAAGGGAGAGAATATCTTCTAATTGTATAAAATTAGAGTTTCTTTTTTTTTTTACCTCTCACTTACAGTGCTAGTTTTCTATCATTAACCTACAGTGATCTCTCATGCTTGAAAACGAGAAGGAGAAAAAGAATGAGGACAAACAAAGAGAAGAGAGGCGGTGGCGGAGAGAGGCAAGTGTGAAAGCAAGCGAGAGAAAGTGAGAAAAAACATGAGAGTCCAGGGCCGTCTGTGATCAGTGGAGGGGAAATCTTCCAACACAGCATTCTTAACCATTCCAAACTAACTTTAAGCCCTTTAAAGCTTATTAGTTGCCCTGGCGACGTGTTGTGAGGCCCGCCAGGGGGGAGGGGGGCATTGGTGGGTGGTCACTACGCTTCTTGGCTTCAGAGACCAGCATACCAGCAGGCCCGGGGGGGTGCATGCAGAGATAAAACCACAGCAGTGGTGTGAAATATACAGCAGAGCACAGACCCCCTTGTGATCAGTAAATATTCACTTCAGCACCTGTTGTACACAGCCTCTGGCAACCATTCACATATAACTCCACTGGGCCTGAAATTAATTCCAAAGGACCCAAAGGCCTATTAGCTCTCGCAAAAATAACATGAATAATTCAGAGATGTATTACATTTTCAGCTTTAAATAGTGAATGTTTCAATGTCCTGTCAAAGTCCGGGAAGTACAACAAATGAGTAAAACGCCACCAGGCACCAGTATGTGCAAATATAAGGAGTACTGGTCAAAGCCAGGAGGCCATCTCTACAGCACATGAAAATCGGTATAAATTTGAATATATCCAAATATCATTTGCATAAATAGCCTATGTAAAGTGCAGTCCGTAAGTATTTGGAGAGGGGTACAATTTCAGTTCATATCGGCTGATCCGTGTAGGAATTGCATCCCTTTTTAGACACAGTCCACCTGTATTAGGGGACCAAAAGTAATTGCTCAGCTATTTCTAATTAGATGTATTTGATCGCTTCCTTAGTGCAGGTATAAGGAAGCTTTCAGCATCCCTAGGTCAATTCTCAGCTTTCGATTGCCTTTGGTGTCCGTTATTGGCATTTGTCAACATAAGGACCAGAGTTGAGCAAATGGCAGTCAAGGAAAATGAGGCTGAGAAATAATAAAAAATAATAATAATAATAATAAAAAAAAAAAAAACTGTGGGCAAACGGGCCTACGCTTTTTTAAACGATATTGTGGAATGCCGGGAGAAACAGCAGATACTGGAATGTGCCCCTGTCAACAGCACAGATGCCGAGGGCTCGTTTACCGTTATGGAAACATTATCAGTGACAACCGGCACTCCATCAAAGACTCAAACCTCGCACTGCAGGTCCTACCAAAACAAACTATAAAGAAATGAAAACAGACCCATGGTAACACGGTTGTATTACTTTAGGAAGGCAATTGAGCGTGCTCTGTTTCCAACATTCTGTTAAATTACAGGCAAAAACATGCCCTTTCTGTCCCTGATGAACTGAAGCAATTAAACGCACCAGCCAATCAATGCCTTTTACTGGCATCTGCACACTGTAATTTTTTTTTATTCAAGAAGCAGCACGACTGAATAGATAATTTACCGTTTTAAAACACTCTGATACTATTTCTGATACTTTTCTCAGTTGCGTATGATTATTAACAGTCTCACAGCTCTTTAAAAAACCTGAACGGCAGTGACTGAACGAGGGCAGGGCTTCATCAACACTGCTCTATCACGGGTAGACTGACCTCTATGATCGGTTGAGAGGAACATAGTTTGGGCGTTCTCTTAGCCTTGCTCTCCCATGCCTTCTCATTCCCATGTCAGAACTAAAGGCCAGCGGGAATATTTATTCTGTGTAAATTCCCTTTCTGGACCTGTGCTACGCAGATGCTGTGCACAAATCATTACATCTTGCGGAGTGTGTTGAAAGCTATATCTGTGAACAGATCAAGCCACACAGACCCGGCACACATCTGGGAACAAGCACGCCGTTAAGCTACAACCACACCAAGAACAATGACAATAACTACGACTATGAACGTACTGATGTAACGAGCTGGGCCGTTAGCCCCGGTGTGTGTTAGAGCTGGGCCGTTAGCCCCGGTGTGTGTTAGAGCTGGGCCGTTAGCCCCGGTGTGTGTTAGAGCTGGGCCGTTAGCCCCGGTGTGTGTTAGAGCTGGGCCGTTAGCCCCGGTGTGTGTTAGAGCTGGGCCGTTAGCCCCGGTGTGTGTTAGAGCTGGGCCGTTAGCCTAGGTGTGCGTTACAGCTGGGCTGTTAGCCTCGGTGGCCGTTACAGCCGGGCCGTTAGCCCCGGTGTATGTTAGAGCTGGGCCGTTAGCCTAGGTGTGAGTTAGAGCTGGGCTGTTAGCCCCGGTGTGTGTTAGAGCTGGGCCGTTAGCCCCGGTGTGCGTTACAGCTGGGCTGTTAGCCTCGGTGGCCGTTACAGCCGGGCCGTTAGCCCCGGTGTATGTTAGAGCTGGGCCGTTAGCCTAGGTGTGTGTTACAGCTGGGCCGTTAGCCCCGGTGTGTGTTAGAGCTGGGCCGTTAGCCCCGGTGTGTGTTAGAGCTGGGCCGTTAGCCCCGGTGTGTGTTAGAGCTGGGCCGTTAGCCCCGGTGTGTGTTAGAGCTGGGCCGTTAGCCCCGGTGTGTGTTAGAGCTGGGCCGTTAGCCTCGGTGTGCGTTACAGCTGGGCTGTTAGCCTCGGTGGCCGTTACAGCCGGGCCGTTAGCCCCGGTGTATGTTAGAGCTGGGCCGTTAGCCTAGGTGTGTGTTACAGCTGGGCCGTTAGCCCCGGTGTGTGTTAGAGCTGGGCCGTTAGCCCCGGTGTGTGTTAGAGCTGGGCCGTTAGCCCCGGTGTGTGTTAGAGCTGGGCCGTTAGCCCCGGTGTGTGTTACAGCTGGGCTGTTAGCCTCGGTGGCCGTTACAGCCGGGCCGTTAGCCCCGGTGTATGTTAGAGCTGGGCCGTTAGCCTAGGTGTGCGTTACAGCTGGGCCGTTAGCCCCGGTGTATGTTAGAGCTGGGCCGTTAGCCCCGGTGTGTGTTACAGCTGGGCCGTTAGCCCCGGTGTGAGTTAGAGCTGGGCCGTTAGCCTAGGTGTGTGTTAAAGCTGGGCCGTTAGCCTCCGTGTGTGCGTTAGAGCCGGGCCGTTAGCCTCCGTGTGTGTTACAGCTGGGGCGTAGGCCCTGGTGGGCATTACAGTGGCACAGTGGCCCCTCTCTCTCACCGTCGTGGCCCGAGTTGAGCAGGTGCTCGCCGAGGTCGCAGCCGAACACGCGCTCCCGCAGGATGCCCCGCTGCTTCAGCTTCTGCTTGGTCGGCCGGGACTTCATGAAGGTGCGCAGGAACGTGATCAGCTTCCCGTGCTTCCTCGACACTGCAAGCAAACACACACGCACGTACCACGTCATTTCACAGGGCAGCTAACAGGGCAGCGCAATGGCATTCTGTTGCCCAGGGGGAGGAGACTAGTGGAGAGGGCTGTGTACAGCAGATTCAACCAGTATCTTCCCTAATCTTTAATTTGCAAGTATTTTTGTTTTATTTCGAAAAACACTATTAGGGCGCGTTTAACAATAGCCAAAATCACTGGAAAAATGTATCGAAGTATCACATATTTGATACTTGATACTGCAGTGCAAGACTACTGATAGAATATCTTGGCTAGCGAATAGCAATGGGAGAGAGAACCTCAAAATGGGCTGAGCTATCATGTTGTGGCATCAGCGATTTACGGATTTCAACCAATCACAGTTCTTGAGATGAATGGTAGTGCCATTTTGTATCGACTCATTCAAGTCGGTGACTGATAGCACACAACCGCTCCACCCATAATGGAGCTTATGAAGCCTCAGTTTCCCATCACCAGTGGGTAGCTTGAGTGATGGAACGTTTCTGTGGAAAACACTGGATCAATGTGACAAAGAGATTCTATCAATATCCCCCATTTTAAGGCTTTAAATCCATGTCCTGAATTTGGAAAACAACCCACAGGATCAGATGAGCTGGCTGGGGAAATAGATTATTCACAAAGAACAGCCTTTTGATTTAAAGCCTTTAAGTACATAAATCAGAAACCTGGGGCTTAAATCAAAAACCAAGATTGTTTGTACTTTCACAGAGACGTCTAGGAAAAAGAGAAAGAACAAAAAAAAATGTCTCCTTGAAGAGAACGGAAGTATGATCTGGCATGTCTGCCTTGAAAAACCTTTTGTTAGTCTGTCGGGAAGAGGAATTCCTTAAATCCACTACAGCGAATTGTAGTTCACGCAGCAAAACATTTCCCTGAATACAAAATCTGCCTCTTCAACTGGAGCAGAAAATTTGTCCTCCATTGAGGTTTGAGAAGACTACCATCACTCCCTGGAGACGCACAAAGCGCTGAAATCAAATGCCTGTCATACCAAGAAAGTGATTCATGATGGCAAAAGTTCAACTGAGGGCCAACAAGTACCCTTCGCTCATTTTTCCTGTAAGAAAAATGTAAAATGATAATTTAAAAAATCTATAATGCATGGATTACTTTCACAAGTTTTTATAAGCACTTACATGGAACATGCAGCCAACATTATTCACTCAAAATAAGGCAGAATTGCTATTATGGATCAAAGCATCAGCCCACAATTGCAGCGAAGGGCCAAAAGTTTTATTGGTCTCTTTTTTTGGCCCGTTCCCATCCCACAGAACTATGATGCAATTGTTTACAAGAAGAATGGCTTCGGGAGGGAGAGAAGAGCAGAGAATTCTTACAGATGACAACATCACTTTCTTGGCCTGCTTCGACACAGCAATTTAGGGGGCCTGCTGAACTGCAGAAAAATGACCTACAGGTGGTGGATGACCACCAGAGATAACAGTGCTGTAAAGAGATAAATCCGGCCACTATCAAAACAACACGCAGGATAAAAGAGCAGGGACTCCACAGGTTGGGCGGGCAATGCAATCAGCTTCAAACAGATGACCGGAAACATTCATGTGTGTAGAATGCATCACACTGTACAACACACCCACTCATTTCAAATCAACTGCAATCTTAAAAGTCCCTCCATTTCCTCACTTCAGTTGGCAGTGGGAAAGGTTTGGTGGACAGCAGATACGGTGCTTTCAAGCAAGTTTTTCCCCCCCTCTAAATCTCTAATGAAAAGAGATTTAAACTAATGAATAGAAAATGTGGGTCAGTTCCCCTTCCAGCTGTTTCATGGCTGGAGCAGCTTCTGCTTGGAGCCAGCGCTGACAGACACAGTCAAGCAAATGACATCCAGCAGCCTCACCCTGGAATTTGCATGCAGGGTTTTTGGACACAATGAAGGACAACAGCGAGAGATGGGCTTGGAGAGAGAGTGCTGCATTCTGGCTACTCACATTATACAAATACAGACAATAAGCCAACCACAGTTTGTGCTGTTATTTAGAGCAGAACCTGAGCAGTGACAGTGAGCATTTATCTATTTTGACATTTCTTTTACGTATTTATTTACAAAGAAAAAGGACTTTGCGAACACGGGAATGAATGAGCGAGTCAAAATGCTTGACGTCATGACTGAACTGTGCGCAGCCTATGGGAAAGTCAAGAAATGTGCATAGACATGGCATTGAAAGATTCCGCATGTGGAATGGAAAATGTGGAAGAAAAACAAAAGCATATCTGCTGTTGGCACCACACACATTTTTTTTCGGTGTGTCATTGTTGTAGTGGTGTCATTTTCATGCAAACCACGACAACTCAACCGCCGACTGCAGGAATTTGCTTCAGTGAGCAAAGTTCCTTTTTTCCCCCCCAGTCTTAGATCAAATTACATTACCCACCTCTATAATCCTATCCTTTTTTGGTAAGGTCCCTAAACACTGAGCCCCTCTAACCCAGCCATATGGCTTCTTGAATTCCCTTTGTTTTTTAATATTCAATCCACTGCAGGGATTATCCATCCAGGGAATGTTTGATTGTGGAAAATCGGGGAGATGTGCCGGCCTTCTTTTCTTTCTACTTTAATGGAGGGAAAGGAAAAAAAAAAAAAAAATGTCGACAGGATCCAAGTCATTACAGCTGCAGTGGCTGGACAGCATCGCACCTCTGCTGGAGGCCCCAGTGAACCCAGGGACAGCGACCTATCAAAACTGCTGTGATTAGCGCAGCCCAACACTCGCACGGGAGAAAATGAGTGCGGGATGAAGTCACGGCGAAGTCAGCTACCAGAGTAATTGCAAACATCACGCTCTCTTCCCCAGACGACCCCGACTGTTCCACTGCATTAGGCCAGGCCTATCCAAAGGATCGGTTCTGCTCTCCTTAAAGAACAAACCTCCCAGTGCATGGAAAATTAATTTGTCCTGTAAACTACACGCTTCCAGAAGATTCCCTATATCGTCCGCAACCAAAACACAGTGGGCAAAAGTATACTTTCTCAGGGTTCTACCTTCCCACACATCGGCCTCTCCCATCCACAGGGCGCGTTTCGTTTAGGCATGCACGTTTGAGCCCTCCACACTCCCAGGAAAATGCAACTGAAGACCGTGGCAAAACATAACTTGGATATTTAATCTAACTTGGGCGTACAGGTGGAACAGCTCAAAATAACTGGCTGCAATATGCATCCGTATAAAAACATCCCTGTACAGCGATGGCGGCAACAATGAGAGCACTGGGTACCGGGGGGGATTGAATGACACCCGTTTCATTGGGATGATGAATGTGAGAAGCACATCTGCGGCCTGCAACGTGGCCGAGCGACGCTGACCTCCATCTGTGTCTGGGAGAGAGCGGCGTGTCATAAACAGGGCAGAATGAGCGATTGTTCCAGGCCCCAGAGTTACTGCGGAATCAGAGCCCGAGGCCAGGGGAGAGGAGGGAGCCAGCGCTGTGAATGTGTGCTTTCAGTGGTCAACAGTGCAGAGAGCTTTCAAAAAGGCAGCTATAAGAACATGTGTGCTGGGGGTGGTGGGTTAGTATCCTAGCCTGATACTTACCAAGCATCCTAGGTGAGTGTATCCACACACACACACAGACACACACACACACACACACTCCAGTAGTCATTTTCACTGAGAATTTCCTCTCAGAAGAGAAGAAAAACCAACTACTTAAAACCAGAAGAAATCTAAACTGCTGAATCAGCAAACCCCAAGAGAATTCCGTTCTCTGGTTTGACAAAAAAAATTCCACTGCCGAATTGTCAGAAATGTTCCCTGCTATAGATAGAAGGAACCAGCATTTTTTCCTCCGCCTTCATACAATCAAACTACTTTCAAAATGACAAAATATACAAGACATTAACAGGAAGATGAAGACAATTTGGCGCCATATCTTTGGTTTCACATGGGTCTTACTAAAAGTCTTAAGTGCGTTTCATTGGCCATACAATGGTTTTGGCCCCTGCCCTAAATGCAGGTCGACTGGTATCTTCCACGCGTGGACGCACTGGTGAGTATGACCACAGCTGCCTGACACAGGCCTAGTCTGAGGCTGTGCAGGCACCACTCATCCAGGCAATCACTCCTCTGGAGAGGCCTGAGAAAGCGCAGAGCACGAAGCCTGGGAAATATCAAAGGCTTCATTTTTCACAGAAAAGATCTGCTCGTGGTGGTGAGAAGCAGCTTGCATGAGTCACACCATTGCGTAGCTTTGGTGGATACTTGGGACATTGCCTTGTTGCCTCCAGAGGCCAAGAGTGGAATCATCCCGATGTCCTGAAATGAGGGCCGGGGCATTATTTCATCATTTCATTACTGGGAGATTCCACTTGTTAAACAATGCAGTTACACTTCCAGGAAGCAAGGCTCCAAGGAGGAGAAGCTCAGACTTTAAAATATTTAAAAAAAAATTACAAACAAATTATTATTACAGTAGGGTTCATGTGCTGCATAGGCTACATGCAACATTCTTGTATATTATAAGAAATACAAGACAAATTAAATGATGTATTCAAGAGTATTTGCCAAACAGTTATTGCGAAGACCTTATCTTCAGAGACTAACATTCAGGAATGGAACAAAAGGAGAGAGAAAACTATTCTTAAAGTGTCCAGACTTGGGTTAATAATTCACAGGACTTCAGTCTCCTAGGCTTCAAAAGTTCAGGCAGAACTCCTTAAACCTCATATAGCATGACCCACCTTTAAAAATCATAAAAATGAATGATGGCCAGAGCCATTTCTGTGCAACTGTTAAACTGTTTACAGCAAATAAATGTGACTATACACACGCCACAATAGTATTTATACATTTTATTTTAAGGCACTCACGTTCTATTGTTTCTATCAAAAAAATAAAAAATAAAATTGGCCCTCGTCCTTATCTTTGTTGTACAGGTAGCAGTTCAAATTGTACTTCCCTAGGGTCTTTCAGCGAACTTATCCCTGGTTATGGATATGCACTTTGTTGTACGTCGCTCTGGATAAGAGCGTCTGCCAAATGCCAATAATGTAATGTAATGTAATGTAATGTAATATAGTTCAATCAATTTAATGCTTTGGTCTCCGGTGAAAGATAGCCTACACGTGCAATCCAAACACTTGAAATCAAACGCAGTCGCTGAATGTCTATTGCATGTAGCCCATTCCCCGAACGAAGCCGATAGAAAACTCCATCACACACACACACACACACACACACACACACACACACACACACACACACACACACACACACACACACACACACACAGACAGACAGACAGACAGACACAGACAGACACAGACAGCATTGTTGCGGTAGAAATAAAAGCAAAAAAAAATGCCTAATTAATAAAATGAAACGTGGATCACTTTATAAGAAACTGTCAATAGCAGTTATTCAATAAAACTAGTCCTAGTTCACAAAACATCGACGGATGAATATGCTGCCAACGGAACCTTAACAGTACGTCCGTAATAAACTTCCACGGTCAAACCCCCCCCCCCCCCCCCCAAAAAAAAAAAAAACACTCACAGTGGATCGAGTTCACTAGCAAGCTCACTAACATAACAGCCTAACATGTGAACTCTATAAAGCAATCCAGAAATACGCGCTCAGCACAGAATAACTAAACAAACGGTATAATTCTTACCTGGATACCTTATTCTAAATCGGTTTCAGATTCTCCGTTTACTCCAAAAGCGGTTGCCAGCTAGAGGGGTCTGTTCTCGACAAATATGCACCCGGCCGAGATCCAGTTCAAGAGTAAAGGCACAAAGTGAGGATTTCAAGGGGATCCCTATCTTGTTTCAAAAGGCAAGCACCACTTTTAACCAATGGGAACTCCGCCGGTCACGTCTACAAATGCAGCGCAACCTGAAGTGATTTTCATTGTGCCAAGAAAGCCTCGCTCTCATTCCTCATTACTTAAACTGTCATCCATCAAAGATTATTCACTGAAAAACGTTTGACTCGCTCCGTGCTGAAAGTCGACTGGCTTCCCCTCATCTCCACCCCGGCGCTCAGACACTAAACGCGCCGCCCCCCGTTCCACGTCCGAGCCGTGTATTCCTGCTACAACAGGATGACGCTATTATCCAACCAGAAGGCAAAAAAACGTCACAAAAAAAATTCTGTTGTCGCCGTTGTGGTTAATACATTACTTTTGTCCCATTAGGCATAATAGGCGATACAACTGTTGCTTCTTGAATGTCAACGCATTTTGTTTGATTTATTGCACGTTAACCAAAAAGACAGTAGTACTTGAACTCAATAAAACGTGTAATTTACAAGTGCGTGGCAACTAAAATATATCCCACTACGCTTTAGGTAAAAGCAGAGGGCGCAAGGCGCATCATCGGTGTTGCAGACTCATCAGAATGGTAGACCAATTATGTTTATTAAAACATTTTCAAGATCGACATCTCCAGCAGCACCAATTTTGTCGTCAACATACCATTCCATAGACCACTAAATGACCATGGACAATGCAGCTGCTGTAGACTATAGTTTGGAATTTGTAGCGAAAATGTAGTAGAATGTCAATGTTCAAACCAGGATTGAACCAAAAGAGTTTCTCAAGCGTCTTTAGCCACCCGCAGGGAATGACAAACGCGTCCCAATGGATTCACAATAGAATACAATTTCATGTAGTCCGAGCACTATTATTGATAACTACACCAGTACACTATAGGAGAAAATAATATGTACACATGGATTTGGTTGCTATTATCTGGCAGTTGCTGAGATACTGCCCAAAGACCATACAAAGGGTCAGTTATTTAACAGACTGGGAGAGGGGGTGTGCTGAAGTAAATACATATACCCCAGAGCAGTTTGAACCACCTTGGTTTTAATCCAAGTTGGGTAACATTTTACTGAGTAATTTAACACGCTCTCTCTTGTATCAAGGTACAGTACTTCATACAATTATGTCCTTGCTACTCAAGGTGATGTTGGAGGGAAATGATCAGGTATTTGATGTCCTTGAGTATGTGTCTGTGGTATGAGCCAAGTTGCCTGGCTCCATGCGCCAGGAGGCAGTCAACTGCACAGCCTGCTTTTACTTGGCATGGCTGCAAATTGCATTGAGACCAACAACAGGCAGTTCTCTATTTACTATGAAGAGGCTTCCTCTGTCACACAGCCAAGCTCCATTCAATGTGGGACAGAGAGTGGAGTAAGATGAGGCTTACTGGGTTATACGGACAATGACCACCTTGTTTCAACTACTGATCGACAACGGCGTACACAAAAATATGAGTTACATAACAAACAAGCGTTTAAGGCCTTCAATGCATAACCTAGAAACAAATGGGTCCTGCTGTGCACAAACCCCAAGATATGCACCACTGGTCCATCTAAGGCACCCAAAAACAACTGAGGTAGAGCTCTCTCTTACGCGATCCAATGTGAATAAACTCTAAAGCAAAGTACCTAACCTGAATAACACCAGAGGACTAGAATTCATTAAATGAAACTCATTTTACTAAGAGTAGGTAGATAAGAGGAAATAACTAAATGAGGAGAGCCATGCGGACAATCATTTTGCATTCCTCAACCTTTTCAAGCCATTTAAAACTAACGAAAGAAGGCAAACCATTTAATCCCAACAGGATTGCACCTTCAAATCTTCAAATGAGACGCATCCCTTTAGAAAGGGATTTCTGAGAAACCAATTTGAATACGGTCCATCATTAATAATAACTAATTAAACATCCTTAATGAGTACAAACAATACAATTAGCAATAATGACACAAGGATTCCAAGATCAACTGTTGACACAGTACTCAATGCAAACGTTCCCAAAGCTAGTTAAAGGAAACAAAATTAAACCGATTCCTCTGGCCTAAGTGCAAGCACAGTCCCATTACAAAGCAAACTGAGGCGTCATGAGGATAAAACTAGTTTGTCCAGCCTTAACGCTCTTTTCTGACAACGGCAGATTGTAACCGTCCAGCTCTGTGCCAAACCTCTGCGCGGACAGCAGAATCCCTCCACTCGATTAAACAGGAAACGTGCAGGAATCCCCTGGGACCGCTCGACGGAGATCCAGCTGTTTCACTCGCACCCCTCTCTCCCTCTCAGACGTGTCCACACGTCCCCAGCCCGCTCAGAGATGCAGCTGCCCCGTGTTCTCCAGGCCGGACGGCCGCCCTGCCTGGGGAGGAAGTGGAGGATCGGGGGGGAAAGCAGGGCGGCTACATCTGGACCCACACCTGCTGCAGGCCGGACGAGAGAAGGCTTTGTCCCTCAGTCCAGTGTGTGTGTGTGTGTGTGTGTGTGTGTGTGTGTGTGTGTGTGTGTGTGTGTGTGTGTGTGTGTGTGTGTGTGTGTGTGTGTGAGAGAGAGAGAGAGAGAGAAGGCTTTGTCCCTCAGTCCAGTGTGTGTGTGTGTGTATGTGTGTGTGAGAGAGAGTGTCTGTTTGTGCACGTACGTGTGTGTGTGTGTGTGTGTGTGTGTGTATGTGTCCTTGTGCATATGTGTGTGTGCATGCTCATGCGTGTGTGTCTGTACGTGCACGTGTGTGTGCGCGTGTACAGTTTCACCCCAAATTGGAATGGCCAGTAAAGCACCTCAAAAGCGTAACAACAACCTTGATTTTCCTCCACCAGCTGAGCTGTGTAAAGCAGCTACTGCACTGAAGAACTGCACAACTAGTGCTGCTGGTGCAGGCAAAACAATGTGCTGCACTTCCCCGACTGCCTCAGCCACTTCCTCAACCTTTAAAGCAGGCTTGTGGCAAACTGCTTCACAGAAATGATCAATTTAACATGAAAGACTTTTGGCTAAATACCTTGGGGTAATTGCTTTAAGAAATATTTTTAACGGTGGTCTTTTTTTTGCAAAAGCCATTACAGACACAGCTAGTTACCTGTTGGCTGATGGCTAGCTTGGTTAGCGAGCAGGCAGAACATTTCATATCCGGGGAAAAAACAGCTACCGTCACGTTATATTTCTTAATCTTGCCATAAGAATATCCTGCTGTGTAAAATCCTCAAGCCCTGAGCAGCATTATGGCATGTGTAACTGACCCACTGCCACTAGCTCTCTGGACCCAGGGGGGCAAGCCATTAAGCTGTATATGGACATAAGCTCATTTTACAGTGTCCAAATAACTTCTGAGGGAGAGGATTCTGCATTATTCTGGATTTGGACGATCCTTTTCGGTAAAGGATTTAACTAAAGACCCCCCCCCCCCCTTGAGCTTATTAACTCTGTGGGGGAATAAAACTTTCATATCAAAACGTGGAATAATTTTTCATAACTTCATAAGTTTCATAACTGTATAAGGAGGACAGACTTAAAGTGTGCAAAGTAGTCCTAGAGTATTGACTGTCCTAGATGCACTTTATCCCCAAGAGGCTAAATGACCTAATTATTGAATGTTCTTATTCATAAATTGTGAGTGAACAACACCAGAACGCTACCAAATATAAACAGACCAAAGATGAACAGACCCTAAAGGGACGATGATCCCAATTGAGAGGATTACGCTGGCCCTATTGAGATGTTAAAATGTCTTTGACCACCTAAAGCTAAACCTCCAAGAGCACTGCAGGCTCCAGGCCACAGAGGTTATATTTGAGCACATCTGGGTATTGAGATGGAGTCTCATTTCATTCACCGTGAAGATTGTACATCATACTGTCTTAAGGACAGAGCTTACACTCATAGGATCATTTTATAGCCCTCTACTTACAGCTTTGAATAAATCACCAGTGTAGGTTTATACCCAGTCTGTCTCCCCCCACCCCAGTTAAACCAAACATAGATACCTCTAGAGTCGATTTTCTCATCTACAGCACTGAGGAGTAATGAAAACCTTTCAGGACCATGACAAACTGCTCTGACACTGCAAAATCAGAACTGGAAACTGAAGATCATTCCACTGCGGTTTGTTTTGAACTGTGAATAAAGAATTTAAGCAAGTGTTGTTCCACCATGGCATCCTTACACTATAAAACACAAGCTTTACAAGAAAAACCCCCCACACACACAAAAACCCAGCAAAAACAAATACAACTATCGCATGAATTTGTTATTCTGCTTTTAGAAACAATCCGCAATTTACTTGCTTCTAGTATTCCACCTAAGTGGTAATGTGGCAAACAGAGACAACCTTCACCCGAGTTTTGGCAGTCATGAAAAACAAACCCACCTCTTTTGTGTCTGCACGGCATTATGCATTGTTGTACATTTCAACATTTCACATTCTCGGGAGGGAGAAGAGAAAGTTGTGTCTTCAGTGTGAAGGTTTGAAATGGAGAAAAGAGAGAGAGAAGGGAAGAGAGAAAAAAGGGTGGGGGGTACCAGGCTTCACCCCACACAAACAAGGCCACTCCACACAACCTGTGCTGCCCATCACCTCGGTTCACTCGACTAAAGCACTGCTAATGGGGCCTAAACCCATTAGTGAACTTAAAGAACACCCACTGTTCTTTAAGTGTTTGGATGGATGAGCATGTATGGTTGGGATAACGTACGTTTGTTGGATAAGTTTGTTGCCTTCAAAAGGCAGCTTACTTGTGGTGCCTGGTGTGGCCAACCGAATGGTTTCCCTTGGGTTGCCAATTTCATGGTACTGAAATTCCTCAAGGAAAATCTCAATGAAGGCTACAGACTCCAGCTGCTCATACATCAAAGTGATACGGCGACAACAAGATGAACTACCTGTGTAAATTAGAGCATGTGATTTATTGTTAGTATAAAAGTAAGAGAGAGCGTCGGCTCTGAAGTTTTACTAGCTCAGTTACATTTCTTTTCCTCTCCACGGCTTCAGCTTTCAGGTTTTATTTTCCCCTGACAGATGCAGAAAGCTGCATATGTGCTGCAGGGAATTGAACGTATACGAGTTTGTTGCAATGGGAAATAGGCTTTGGGAACACCATGATGGATGGAGGCAATCGGGCTGTCAATCCCTCGACTCGTCTAAAGCAACCATAAATCAGCGGTCGAAAAGAAAAGTTGGATATATGCTCGGCTCAGAAGTGATCGCATATTAGCGTCCATTCATTTAGGGGAGTAATGAAGCTGCACTCTCCCACCGCTGTGATATTCCACAGCTTCACATCTCATTGCTAAAAAGCTGTGCTTTAAAATAACAGATTAAGCCCTGAAGGAGAGTCGTGATAAATAAGGCAACAGAAATGTAACTGAACGTCGATTCCACGTGGGCCACAGGCACTGTCCCTGCACCGAAGGCCCTGGTGGCTGAACGCAGCGGTGTTAGGAAAAAAGAGACAGCAGTTGACGAAGCGTGTTAGTGACTTACTGACTACAGAGTTAGCTCTGGGCTACAGAGACACTGGTAGACCAACGAACGGACCACTACCTGAGCTCATTGTGTAGTGGTTTAGAGGGTCGGGAACCCATGCATTATCCTGCTTAACACTCTCCATTTCCAAATCTGCATGCGGTCAGGGCCCCGGATGGGAGGGGAGGGGAGGGGGGTAACAAAGAGGGAGAGAATGATTTCACTTGGTTAGAGATCACATCAGGAGGGGTAGCAGGGCTAGCAGTCATGTCCCGTCAGTCATTGGACAGTTTTTATACGGAAGGTTCAGTTTGTTGGACTAAAATTTTTTTTTAAGTTACATTAATGATATTAAAAATCCTCTGGGTTTAATTAAACAATACAATACAATACAATATATGGAATCAGTGTTAGATGTTAACACTGCATTCAGAGACATTAACTTTCCGAAAAATAAAACATCACAAAATGAGGACTGCTATGTGTTGTGCTTTAAGTTTCACATTACATTACATAAATTGGGAAAATATATTCTCAGGGCAACAATGGGCTATGTGAAAAAAGTAAGACTGAGTGTTTGTGTGTGCCTGTGTTGGACAGCGTGGGATATACCAGCACGTACAGGGAGGGAAGAAGCTCCAGGATGCAGGCCGCAGACCAGAGCTGGGGGAGGCTGGCAAGGGGGGACACAGCGAGACAACAACAACATTAAACATGCGGGCGGGGACAGGGGCGTGTGCCGGCCAGGGGGGGCGCGAGGGGAGACGTGCAAACCAAAGACTCTCTTTCCCGCTCTTTAATCCCCCTTTCTTTTCAGGAATGCTGGCAAGCTCCAGCACCCCCAGAGGTCACACCTGGAAGATGAAGGTCTTGAGACAGCCGCAGCACGTTTGGTTATTTACTCGTGATTTTGGGTTTCGTTCCTTTAGACATCAAGTAGAACGTCTGCTACCTGGCACGGGCAGGTTTTTAAAGCTTTTTTTATTAAAGAGCTAAACAGCACAATGTACAATTTCCTCCTCTAGGCTCTAGCCAGTAAAGTCCTCTTCATGGGTACCTTAGACATGTCTTGTGGGTTCCTCGCTGTGGCAAAATTAACAAAGCAGTCAAATCCTCCAGCATTTCCTTATTAGGCGCAGATCACACCACTGGTTGCAGTACGACTCATGGTGATTCACCCACTCAAGGTCAAAGACTGCCTGATAAATGTCTTGGGTCTAATTTGCAGAGAACTTTACGATGTTTTGAGATGTCTCAAGCCCAAATACGATGTAAGCCGGCTTTTGGAAAGTTCTACCGCCATCCAAGCAGAGGCATAAAAGAAGAATGCTTGCTTTAAGATTCTGTTTATAAGCCCCGTTTCAGTTACCTGTCAGTTTGTTTATGTTTGGCACTTTTCTTCAGGCCCTGGCAGTGTATTTTATTTGGTTTTTCTAAACTTTTCCCCAGAGTGAACTGTAATGTTATTTTGACTGCATTTTTTTTGTTTATCAAGTAGGGGACTCCTTGCAATTTAAAAACAATCTCACTGTGCACACAGTAGTTCCAGTCTCTAAGGAAAACTGAAGGATCGTGAGGTAGCGGTAATTCCAATGTGTGGTTGCTTTTCACGTAGGAGCATTATGGGTAAATTATGAAGCAGGTAAACAGCTGTGGAGAATAAGCAAATTCACATTTTCCAAGGAGCGTGGAACTAATTTTGACTGAAAAGGTCGGTCTTTAAGGGGAAACCAAACCCCTGCCAACTGGGAACTGGCCCTTCCACGTACAGCTGGTGAAAGTGCTCTTATACTGTAACATGGTCATGCAGGCAGGATTTGTGTGGTTCTCCTGCTACACAGATTATAGCCTCCAGTGGAGTCTGCTCTTATCCATTAAACCCCCATAGAAACGGCTACAGTTAGTGACACCCAACACTGCTGCTTCCCTCTGCCCTCTACTTTTTTTTTTTTTAATACAGTATGATTTGAAGGTCAGCTGGAATGTTTGCCTCAAACCCACTAAGACCAGTCACGCCATCATATGGCATAGTAGTGTCTACTTTTGAATTCTTTACTCACACAGGTCAACCTATCACCTGGTCTGAAACACACAAATACATTTTAACGCTCCTTGCATCTCTTATGTCTTACAGCATGCGTCTAATCTCAGGAGTAAATATCCCGCTGAACTATGACACAGTCATAGCTCCTACACTTGGCATCATGTGACATTTTGGGAGGAGCACAGTACCTGGTTTTGGCACAGAATTGGTGACGGACTGAGGAAGCTTGTCATTGATGAGCTCCACACACTCACTGGGAAAGAAGCCAACCTGCAGAAAGAGGGAGAGAAAAAGAGGGATAGTCAGGGTGACATTCGCCATTTCACCATTTAACAACAGTAGTAAAAACAAAGGACTCGTATAATTATGAATGAAGTCATATTTTCCATAGTTTTTTGGTGATCTTGTCAGAGCCATCGTAAGAGCAGCAGGTGTTTATGGGGCTTCTCCAGACTGCATGGCTTTCTGTAACCGAGAGCTTCGCCGGATGCCTGCTTTGTGCCGAACGGGCTCCGGCAGCTGCTTGGCCCTGGTTAAATCTGTGCCATGCGCCACCCAGGGCACCGCGGGATCGCCACATAGCCCCGCTCCGGCCCCGCTCATGAGCGCCCGCGCCAGGACCCCGCAACGGCACGAGCCCCACCGACACCCGCGGTCAGACCCGTCAGTCTGACATCGCCCGTCTGCATGCCACTGGCACTTGTGCCATGAAAAAGAATACGCATAAGAAAAGGAACTTTTGATGGTTTCTGGATCCCTTTCGAAATAAAAGAACACAAAGTAAAAACAAAACAGAGTACATAAAGTACTGATTTTTTAAAAAGATGGTAACCTGGAACCGGTTTGTTTGGGCATTAGTCTTGAAGTTGAGGAGAAAGCATATATACTGCCACGCTGAAATGTGATTTAATGCTGAAATTCAACAGATTATTTTATTACAAAATGTATTTTAATAAACAAGAAATAAAAGCAAGTGCTGCACTGATCCTTTCAATATCCTTCCAGGTAAATGCCAACCATGAAGCTGCAAACATTTGCCCAAATCTCATCCAATCTCATTCGTTTCTGAGCGATTACCCTGCTTTGGTGATTCAGTGAGCTGAGACACTTTACTGAAGATGAAATTCATGGAACTACTTTAATTCACAAATATAGTACTTTAATTGTCAAAAGTAAAACAAAAAATAAGTTAAGTGTGATGCAGAGGAGGCTGTCGCCTGTCTCTTAGAGACCCTGTAATTGACTTTGTTGAATAACGGTGAGCACACGTTGGCCGCCCGTGTGAAAGGCTCAGTGAGCCGACCTCGGGAGTGGAGACGCTGGAGTGATTAAGAGACTCGAGTCCGGCACTCGGCCCTGCCAGCTCTAAACTACATTAGCAGCCCCAGAAAGTACATTACTTTACAAAATTAACTTTCCATTTCGAAAAAAGCAGGCCAGCCAGGAGCACAGGGCTTGGGCTCCTTCTGAAACAATCAGAGGGAACGGCGCGTAACTCTGGGAACGACACGTAACTCTGGGACTTGGCCAGGCCAATTACGGACCAAGAAGCAGAGAGAGGCAAGCGCATTTCTTCCTCATGCGGCACGAAAAGGCAGGCACCTGTCACTGGAATCAACGAGAAACGAGGGAGAAACTGAACAGCTTTGCCAGTCAGGCATAAGGGTAAATCCATCCAGACACAGTTCCACCCAATTCTGCCACAGCTCGGTTGGTTACAGCTGCTATGTCGGTAACGTACGTACGGTCAGTGTGAGCTAAGGTATGATATCAGAGTGACTCACGGCAGGAAGAGGGGGGACAAGGGTTCACTTGATCAGTGACATCAGCAGTAGTCTTGCGTGGGATTCGCCCCACCCCAGACAAAATTCCATAGTGACGTAACACCCACCCACCAACCCCTGGATAAACCAGACAACACTGATGAGGACGAAACAAGGCAGTACATTGCAGGTTCTCCACGCAACAGGATACTGCGCTAAAAGGACTCTTGCTCTCGCTCAGACACCATTAGTCTTCCACGTGTCATAAATCTCGTAGATAAAATGTTGTAATCGCAAGGTTTCAAGGTTCAGTGCTCTTAGCAAAGAGGCACAATAAAAAAATAAAAAAATACAGGTCTAACCGAAAGAGAGAGAGAGAGAGAAGTACAGACGCTCACTCACCCTTTCGGTCATTCTATTTTTAATTCAGGCCACAACTGACAATGATATCGCGCTACCCAGACAAGACCCCCGCTGCCCTCAAGGTCTGCAGTCCCGGCAACAGCTGGTCCAACCAGATTCAAGCTCCTGTAGCTTCAGGGTGACAGAGCTCAACCCGGCTCCGCCTTTGCCAGAATCAGTGCTGCGCAGCACTATTAGAGAATTACATTCAGAGTCTTATATGAACTGGACGGGCTCAACGCACCAACTCTTTACCTACTGCCGAACCCCTCTATGTGATATAGATATCAGGGGCTACACGCACAGCATCACATGCATAGAAGGTCTCACTTAGCGTAACTGCTTTGGTTCCTGAGTTACTGTTCAATATTTGCTCCCCACTACCCGGTTCAAAACACCAGGTTCAACCCTCTAATGTGTATTCTACGACATCACAAATTTCTTCAACTGAAATCACATCCCTTCTGAGAATACTTTAAACATGACTTCCAAAATACATGCCTAATTTTGAATGTGAGAGATTAGCCCTCTTTGGTAAATGGTTGGCATTTATATGGTGCCTTTATCCAAAGCGCTGTACAATTGATGCTTCTCATTCACCCATTCATACACACACTCACACACCAACGGCGATTGGCTGCCATGCAAGGCGCCGACCAGCTTGTCAGGAGCATTTGGGGGTTAGGTGTCTTGCTCAGGGACACTTCGACACAGCCCGGGCAGGGGATCGAACCGGCAACCCTCCGACTGCCAGACGACTGCTGTTACTGCCTGAGCCATGTCTTTCATTGCTAATAATGCTTCTTAGTGTCAAAGTGCTCTCTGATTCGTTCAGGTGAATTCTCTCAGATGATTGCCACCCAGCCGCCCGCAGAGCGCGGGGCGATTATGTCAATGAAAATCAAGCTGCTGTAATATACACTCACTGAGCACTTTATTAGGTAGATCTGCCTTGTTAATAGCAAAAGGTACCTAATATAAGTAGGCTGTTGAAAAGCTGGGGTCACTATGGTAACAATAAACTTGTCGAAAAGAGGAAGACAGAAGATAATATTGAAGAACAAAGCAAGGTTAAAAAAGGAACAGCGTTTCAAAGAGAAGTAGAAGCTTGATGATATTAACAGGTAGTGCCGCGAATGGCTGGTGATCCAACCCTGTAGAGCAAGTCATGTTCTGTGCTGGCTGCTGTATATATGCCCACAGAAATCTAAACAGCAGTGAGCGTCTGTTGAATCTTTTCCACCGGACACTATGGGTGATGGCAAAAAGTTAGTTAGTTATGTGACTGGAGCGTTAATTGCTGGTGGTCTGTGCACAACGTGTACACAGAACACCAGGTCCATTTCACGGTTTGTTAATATTGGAATATGAAAAACAGTAACACAGATATACGGGAACGAGGAACTAAGAGGCATACCTGTGCTTCTTCCACATTTCAAATATCCACCTTTCCTACCAGAATGCTCACCATTCACCAGCTGACGGGATGCTGAACAAAGGAATCTCAGACGCTCACTAAGAGCTAGAGCCAAGCTGAAGACCAGAGACCTTGTCCACAACAGCGTTCTCTGGATGTTCCGAAACAGTCGAGTAACTGACCAGTTAAACACGAGGTAAAGCAACAAATAAACGTGGTGCAAATCGACCCGGAAATAGTCATGGGTCCAGACTGTCCAACACAGAATGGAAAAACTGCAGCTCAGCACAGTGCCATGACCTCAAAATGACCTCAGTGCTGTTTAGAACGATGGACTTAAATATTTTCGGTCCAAAAAAAAAAAGAAAACTCAAACAACGACCGTTTCACTGACTGTCCCAGTGTAATTGCATTCCCCGCAAATCCCCTCTGTCCGGTTCCAGCTTTCAGTTCCTCCCCCAGTGCTCCTGGCTGTCTCGGTCAAAGGACGATCAGCGGTCGTGTCTTCCGACGGAAGTGGCTAACGCGAGCCAAACATTCAGGAATCTACACGGGTCGGCTGGAACTGCCGCGGAACAAAGGCACTTCTCACGCATCAGGCCTGATGTCTGAGTGAATGAACAGCACACCAGGCTTATGGGTGGTCACATTCAGGACTCAGCTCAGGACTGCACTGGGTACAGTCTGATTGGAGAGAGGTGGGGTACAGGTGTGAAAAGCCAGTTGGGGCTCACCTGAAAACCAGGCTTATGGGTGGTCACATTCAGGACTCAGCTCAGGACTGCACTGGGTACAGTCTGATTGGAGGTGGAGAGAGATATGGGGTACAGGTGTGAAAAGCCTGATTGGACTCACCTGGAAACCGTGCTTGCCTCGCCACCAAGTGGTGTCCTCTTTGGGGGGCATGTCGATCACTGACACGATGTCCCCGACCTAAGACCGGAGCAGAGAAGGGAAAAGGGTCAGCCCGTCTCCAAAGCAGAAAATGTTGCCCGTTACATTACATTTACATAATTGGCATTTGGCAGACACTCTTATCCAGATCGACGTACAGTTGATTAGATTAAGCAGGAGACAATCCTCCCCTGGAGCAATGCAGGGTTGAGGGCCTTGCTCAAGTGCCCAACGGCTGTGTGGATCTTATTGTGGCTACACCTCAGATCGAACCACCTTCGATCTTGTGGATCCCAGTCACGTACCTTAACCACTATGCTACAGGCTGCCCCTACACAGTGTTACGCAGTGCAGTAACAGTGACTTCCCCCCACAGACCTCGAAGGACAGCTCGTCCGCTGCCTGGGCGATGTAGCGCTTGATCACATGGGCGGCGGCGATGGCCGGAACATTGATCGAGGATTCCTCGTGTACCAGCAAGTGGTTCCCCTTGTTATCAATCTTAGGATGAGAGAGAGAGAGAGAGAGAGAGAGAGAGAGGGGGGGGAGAGAGAGAGGGAGAGAAAAAAAAAAAAGAGTGAAATTCTGATTATGGAAATGAATCTCCAACGGGCCTGTGATACCTCCTTCCTTACTAAACAGTCATGTCTAATTAGCCATCAGGGCACAGTCCTGTGTGCCTCCAGCTCTCACCCGTCAGCTTCAGGAGCAAAGCTAACAGGCTCATGAGCACTGAGCTGCATCCTCACACCTTTACTACAGCTCTCCCCTGCACTCCAACTCTCTCATCTGTACTTTGTGACCACTCCCACTTTAACCCTCAATCCCTTAGTTTTTGTGAGATCAGTCAGGTGGAGGGGTCAGGCTGCCCCTTCCACTGGAGAAAAGAACTACCCCGTCTCCAGAAAGAGAAAGAGAATGAGCACGAAGAGTATGACATTGAGGGAGAAAAAGCAATGAGTGCAGAAGGTAGAAGAAAAGAAAGAGGGAGGGGAGAGTAGAGTAGAAAGAGTACTTGGAGGACAGCGGTGGGAGGAGGATAGATGGTCGGAGAAAGAAGGGGGGAAGAAAATGAAAGGAAAGTGGATAACCAACTAGACGGAGAGATTGAGAGGAGGTGGAGAGATTGAAAGAAGGAAAAGAGGGGCAGGAAAGAGAGAGCAATACCTCCATCCATGTGAGGGCAGGCCCACAGTTTATTTTGTTGTCAGCGATGGCTGACAAGCGGGAGAGGTAAGCCATCAGCATCTGGGAAACTGTCTGAAAAGACAGAGAGAGAGGAAGACAGACAATCAAACTTGTCCTTTTCCTCAGGAGAGAAAAGTCATGTCAGTGATTGACGGTACATATAACTCCACCCTCCCCCATCACACCTCCAGTCTAACACCAAGAAGGTACTTGCCCAATATTTTAGACAAATGATTCACAAGACAAAATCTTCTACTCTCATAACCTTCCATCACAAATCTACAATCCACAGCAGAATCTTAAAGTGAGGCGGAAAAACAGTCTCGCTAACAATAAAGTGACTTCTCACTCAAGGGCCTGTCGCCTGCCCCATCAAACCAGCAGGATAAGGATGGGAGCGACCAGAGAAATGATCCTTCAGCAAAAGCGATGTGAGCTCCCCGTCCCCTGGCACACAATCCCATCAACACAATTTACACAGCAAACAAAGTGGCTCAGGGGCCCGCATTCTGGGATGAGCACTGGACAGTGTGTGAAAACACACAAGCATGCGGGCTCCTTGCCAGCACCAGAAGTCATCACGGCGAGGGCCTCTCCCTTCCGGCAATTTCCGCCTGGGCGGAACACTAGCGGACGGCTTGTTCGGGTGAGGTCCATGTGACATCACAGCGCCCCCACGGCTCCCGCCGCTCTCTGAAGAACGGCTCTAATAACGGGGAGCGTCGACGTGGGAGTCGCGCCGCAGTCTGCCCTGCGCGTCTGAGGGGATATCACCGCGGCGATATTTCATGCTTGTATCTGCCCGCGAGACGGCTTTATTGCGATGGCATACTAAACGGGCTCTACCCGTTTGTCAAAATGTCTCGGGAGCGAGGCTGTTGCTTGACGATTGTTCGTCCTACGGAGAAAAAACGGTCAGGCTTATTTAATTAATGAGCTTTGTTAGAAGAAGGCTGCATACTGGAATGCCAGGTTGGGCGGGTGCACGTGCAGAGGTCGAGCTATCGGCCATGGGAGATTCACCGGCTTAATAAAAAGGCACGCCTCTGCAATACAGAAGGAATCAGTGCAAGGGCACATACTTTCATAAATCCCCATTATTAAAATCCATCAATACAAATGTTTTGTACTGGCTGAATAACAAGGGCATTATTTTTCTAAAGAATGGGAACCAAAGGGTAAACAACTCAAAAGCCCAAAGCCCATTGTGGAAAATGTCCACCAACTCCCTGTAAGCAACAGTCCAGAGACATTCCTAGAGGGGCATACAGTACAAGTGATACACAATGATTTTTTCCCCCCCAAGCGGCAATGATGTTAGCATCACGCCAATTACTCTGTAGCTTCGGGTCAAGAAAATATCTAACGGCTTTCTGCTTCTGTCAGCTGTCTGATGTCTGTGGCAGTCCAGCGTGCGGAGGCAGGGCAGAGAGGGGGGGATCAATTCCGGCTACCCGCCCCAGCAGGCGTCCCTCACAGCAATTCGAGCCGACGGGCAGGCGGGTCCTGGAGGGGCTGTTTCCTTTTAAACTTCGCAAACAAACAACAGGGAGCGGGGGCTTCGGACGCAGGCCGGGGGATGCCTGCCGCTATTTATACGGTGTTTATGTCGCTATCGCCAGGGCGATCGCCCGCTCGCACAAACACGCAGAGCGCCGTAGAGCGCTGGGACAGGGTGGGGGGTGGGGGGGTTGTGAGAGAGAGGAGCACCCCCAAACCTGCCAGTGGAGCCTGGAATGACGAACAGCCCCATTACGGCTCCAGATGTCCCCCCTCGGAGTCATGGGCAAGGGGCGAGTCTGCGCATCAATATTTTCAAAGCAACGAATTTGGCAGATCAATCAAGCCCAAAGGAATGTGGTTGACGGCCCACAGATCCTGTTGCACACTTCTGAACAGGGACAGCAAAGAAAACTTTCGGCAGAAATAATAAAAAAGCAGGTGTATGTACGTGCCAAAAAAAGTCAAATAAAGACGACTGTCAGCGGCCGCAATAGACTGGAACAGGCAACACCTGCCGCATCTTCCCATTCCGGCAGTCACGGAGATCAGTGTTTTCTAGAAATGTCTCCATTTCTCATCACGTGGTGGGTAGAACTTCCGCAGCACACCGTGACTGATGTCCTGAACCGGGCTCATAGCTGCCTGACAGTTATGGGTCCCCAGTTGCAACGTCTGTTGCAACCTGACACATATAAAATGGTTTACATTCCTTCAGTAAATTCCTCACTATACAAAGGGATTTCCAAATACACTGCATGAAATATTAATCTACACTAAAAGCAGCCCCATGGATAAAGGTCTCTCGTGTGCACACAGTGTAAACATAATGTGTAATAAAAACTGAGGCCAGAACTAAACTGACCAACCTCATGCTTGCCAGCCCTGATAGTGACCCTGAGTAAAATGGCGGTCCTTAAAGCTCCGCTGGGCTGGATGGAGCAGACACACTGCCCTGAAAGAGTCTCGATATTCCCACTACGTGGGATCGAGCCCGCATGCCCTGAAAGAGTCTCAATATTCCCGCTATGTGGGATCGAGCCCGCATGCCCTGAAAGAGTCTCGTTATTCCCGCTGTGTGGGATCGGAATAGGCCCCGGCCGTGGCGCCAGCCTGCAGAATTAAATGCTCCGCTGGGGGCCAATCAGGGAACGCTGGTTTTGGTCGGGAGCCGGTCCAGATGGAAAGTGCCCCGGGGGCTCCTGGCCTGGGGCCACTCATCCTTTCCGGGAAGCGGGCAGCCACTCAGAGCAGCCGAGAGTGTTTGGGCCGCAAGGGTGACACCACCGCTCAATCCAGAGAAGCGTGCGCTGATGCCATTCTAACTTTTTGGCAAACGCCTGGGAAACACGCGTTGCATTTCAAAGCAGATGTAATTTACAAGAGCACACACACTTAGGGGAAAAGAGAAGGCCCCTATCTTCGCGAAATAGCTGTGCACCTGGCCGAGAAGCCCCAATGGCTTTAGTCCCGTAGCACTTTTCCAATTTGTCCGTGTAAAGCCGGACCAGCTCTCCTCCATTATGAACAAAGGGCTCCTAACTCACTACCAGAAGGCAACAGTAAAATGCGGCACAGCATGGCGCAGAGGTTAAGGATCGGGGTCATCTAACAGTCTCAGGCCATATTTCCAGGTACAGGTACCGGAGGGAGGCACGCATAGCCAGATAGCATATGTGCTATCCATTCAAAATTGACTCAGGTTAGGTGCATCTGAATAGTGCAAGGGCTGTGCCTGGGAGCTGAAACTCTATCCTTCTGACTACAAAAATGGCTCCTTCACCACCCCATCAACCTTATAACAAGAGTCATGCCTTGGATGTGCACACAGATTACTCACCGCTCCCTTCCACCAAAAAATACCTTGGCCAACAGGACAATGCATCCACAACAAACACTGTCTGAAAAGAAGATGGTGGCAGTCTGTACCTGTTTTACAGGTATAACGCTAAAAGGAAAAAAATCTGGTAAGGCAGTATATGATATTGTGGTTGGATGCGCTTCTCTCTCGGTGGTTGCGGTCAGTGCCGTGGATGTAACCCCATTACAGGCGGGAGAGGCGAGCCATGGTTCATTGCATTACATTACATTAATGGCATTTGGAAGATGCTCTTACCCAGAGCGACATACAGTTGATTAGACTAAGCAGGAGACAATCCTCCCCTGGAGCAATGCAGGGTTAAGGGCCTTGCTCAAGGGCCCAACGGCTGTGCGGATCTAATTGTGGCTACACCTCAGATCAAACCACCGACCTTGCGGGTCCCAGTCATGTACCTTAACCACTATGCTACAGGTAACCGCTAGCCCAAAGCGAACATTACCAGCCACTACGGCATCAAAGTGCACCCATATTTACTGAGAAAATGAGTCAGGGGTTAAGCGCACTTCACAGAAAACTGGAGATAAAACTCCAGCCCAGAGGGATGTTGATCGAATGCTTAAACACCTGAGGTACCGTTCGCGTGACTCAGTTTCTGCAAGCACCATCTCACGTCAACACCGCATTTAAACACTCTGCTCTGCAAACAAACCGGTGATCCAAGCCATATAAAGTAACCTCCCTGATGTCAGATACTTGCTGAGGCAGTGTAAAGGTTTTAGGTTTCTTAAAACAACACGCGGTGCATATATGACAGCAGAGGAGGACTGCATTGCATACAGTAAGTACTGAATATTTAAGGGCTCAGAATCAAAGGGAGGAATGTGGGTCATGGCAGCCTGTGCTTGCACTTCTCAGGCATGCGCACAAGTGGGGCACGGATGACGCAACCATAAAATAGCAGCACAAAATGCAAAGTATTCCAGATATTCATAGCAAGGTGCAGCTCCATTCATGCTGGAACAGGGATACAGACGAATGATGAACGTCCGTCTGTCAGGAGGGGGGATCTGATTTGGGGGCGGGACTCGTACCTCAGCTCGGTCCCTCAGGCTGTCGAATCGTGGCAGCTCGGGGAGCTGGGAGAAGCGTCGGTCGTAGATACACAGGTGGAGGTGCTTGTCAAGGACGCGGAAGTCTTCATAGCTGCGCCTCACAATCCAGCTACGGCCCTGGGGGAGGGAGGGAGGGAGGGAGAGAGACAGAGGGGGGAGAGGGAGAGAGAGAGCGGGAGAGAAAGAGAGAGGGAGAGATAGAGAGAGGGGGGGGAGGGGGAGAGGGAGAGAAGGAGAGGGAGGATGGTGAAAATGAATGGACACATCATTGACCAATAAGGTCAGTTTCACTATGACCGGTACAGACGACACAATCGCTAATGTGTGCTACTGCTCAGCGTAGCATGAAGGACACTGCAAAAAAATCCCTTAATTGAAATGTACTGCAACAACATTGAAAACATTCATCTCTTTGTTATCCACATTGCCATTTTCTTCCATTGGTTTCAATGCTACCGTTTATTCATTGTTACTGCTACCAGCAGCAGGTGCCAAGTTTACTTTTGTGCCAGGCCAGTGATTCTAGGGTGCCCCCCCCCCCCCTCCCTGAGGCTGCTAGCCAACCACAGCACTGGCAATGCATCTCTGACATTCCCATTAGCCAGGAGCAGGTCAGACATTTAAAACAACACATTACACAGTTCATCTGAATGGGTGACCTAAAAAGTAAGATGGATACAAGCATAAATTGCCAGCAAAAACAACCACGCGAGGCCAGCGATTAGTGGGTCTTTCTTTCATTTTCATCTGAAGCATTTTCATTTGAAACTCGAGTCAATACATCAGTGGAAGACTTCCTTCATTTAAATCCACTTTAAAAGCTCCTGCTACTTTCTGGTTTTTAACTGATTGTTGCGCCCCTTTTAGCTGCAGTTCGTTCACATTTTGATGCTTAATTTTCCTTGATAAAAGTGTGTTTGTACCATTGTAAATCCATTTAACAGACTTTAATGTTACGTCTTTATTATTATTGTTAAGAAGAAGCGGTGAGCCAAGTCATCTGCCTCTTAACGAACACCACACACAAAACACAAACGCGCACACGCACACACGCAACATTAGCTCAGGAGGTACAGTAAGAGCGGTTGACTGGCAGTTGGAGGGCTTCCGGTTTGAGCCCCCGCTCTGCGTGTGTCAAAGTGTCTCTAACCCCCAACTGCTCCCAATGAGCTGACTGGTCCTTGCATGCCAGTCTTTCACTGCTGGCATGCGAGTGTGTGTGGGCTAACGGGTGAATGAGAAAAATTAATTGTAAAGCACATGAAAGCACTATATAACAGGAGTCCATTTACCATTTACACACACTCACACACTCTAAGGAATATTCTTTGCTTGAGGTTGTATTACCCAATGAAAAATGTACATGGGTGCTGTTTTTGGACTCATTTAGAGTTATAGCTGGCTGCTACACAAAATCATTCATATTGCATATTCAAGCCGACTAAACAACTGAACTGTCTGGCAATTTTAAAAGGGGCATTTTTCACACTGTGAACAGCCTGCAAGTCTGCCACCAATTTGATGTTTGAAAAATAACTTCCAGCCCTCCATCTGTGCAACCGTTTCCCCCACGGTAAAACCCGGGACGACCGAAATTAAGCAGTCACACTGCGCTCTTTAACTTTCCTTGTAACGCTTAAATAAACATGAACTCTCGCACCGGTATGTCTTTCTATAACGCAGCAATAGGCCTCCAATGTTTAGACAACATTTTCCATTATCTGGCTAAGCAGACAAAACAAATATAATCTATTCTCTTTTGCGTATTTATGAAGCTTTTGAACAGTTCAGGCTTCAAGCCAATAAGTAGACATAATAGAAACAAGGTCTTGGAAAACAACATAACCACTTCTTTATTGGTTGCATGTCCTTTAGTTCACGGGTGTAGCACTTGAAACAATTAATGCTACAGGCCTACGTCTAACATATTTGCACTCCTTATTCAGCAGAAATTGATCTGCAGTAAGTAAACCACAGTCCAGGCCTCCTGTGCTCTATATTCCACCAAACCACACTGAACAACAAATAAATCACTTCAATCGATTTCTACATTCACCCCAGATAAACAAACACCCCAGACTCAGCCCTTGGTTAAGAGTTTTAATCTGAATAAAAGGATCTTGAATCAAATGGAAAAGCAACACATAATGGTTCTGGGTCCTAAAGAGAGGCATGTATGCTATTTCAGTACGACAGGACTCACAAGTCTGTGCAATATTTCTCCTTCAATGGCTCTTCAACGTGCCAATTTCAACTTATTTTTGGTACACCGATGCTTATTCTCAGCTGTGATAATGCTATACTGGAGGTTTAACTAACCTTATTGCCTGAAATATGTTCTAAGTTTAGCATTCGAGCTAAATGAACATGCACAATGTGTCTCCTTTCGGGCTTAGATTAGCGCCACACAGCTATCACATACCCGTGCTTCAATGCTGACTATTTCTCTCACTTTCAGAGTTTACAATTAAGTGTACATTCCACTGCAGTCAATCGCGTCTCCCACTCTCACCGTTATGCGAATTGTTTCCGCTCTCCTTTCGGAGCACGTTGAAAACCCTGCAGCGTACGGGTGACATTTACAGCTATTGTAAATTAACTGCGGAAGACAAGAACTTTGGTTCGGCAGACGCGCGGTAGCGGGACCAGAGGATTTACAAGCTTAGGGAAAGGCGATGCTCGGAGTTGTCTGACTGTAGGGGTTTGGTGATGTGCGGCTTTAATCCTGTACTGCATCTCATCGTCATCGTCAGTGTGTTCCTGCTCCAGCTCTGGGGCTGGGGCCTGGCCTCCCCCCGCTCCCCCCTGACACAGCCTGGACACAGTGACCCCCCTGTAGCAGCGCTGCTCCCTCCTGACACAGCCTGGACACAGTGACCCCCCCTGACACAGCCTGGACACAGTGACCCCCCCTGACACAGCCTGGACACAGTGACCCCCCTGTAGCAGCGCTGCTCCCCCCTGACACAGTGACCCCCCCTGTAGCAGCGCTGCTCCCCCCTGACACAGCCTGGACACAGTGACCCCCCCTGACACAGCCTGGACACAGTGACCCCCCCTGACACAGCCTGGACACAGTGACCCCCCTGTAGCAGCGCTGCTCCCCCCTGACACAGTGACCCCCCCTGACACAGCCTGGACACAGTGACCCCCCTGTAGCAGCGCGCGGCTCCCGGCCCACGGCCCACGGCCCGGACCGACCCCCAGCCCCCAGCTCCCAGCTCTGTCCTCGTCCTGACCTTCCTCCATAATCATAAAGAACAACTCCTGCGGGTACGCCGACAGGCCACTGTCAGGCTGTAAAAAGCGCAGTTCATAAAGACGCTTCCCAAATCCAATTTAAAAAGCGTTAGAAGGTGTTGAACTTCGGGGGCCTGTGGGGTCAGTCCACCGGTGCTGTGGATGACTCTGGGTTCACCGCCGCCTTCGCCTAATTTCAACTCAAAGGCTCGAGACTCACTGTTTCTGTTCCACATTTTTTTATTTCTTTTATTTCTCCTTCATGCAATCACTTTCTAGCCCGAAACCAATATGAAAGCTCAGTGGGTTGGGTTTCACAAAATAAGGAGTAAGATGTCTCTTGAGTGCGAACAGGGCACACGGATGGAGTGGCACCCCATCCTCATAACACTCTCTCTCTCTCGGAGACACCGACTCGGGTCGTTCCAGCTCTGTTCATTCCCTGCCCCACTTTTAAACTCAGCCCGACAGAGCCTTTGTTTTGTTTTGCTCAATTTGGGAATCTCTGGAACTAAAGCGATCTTTCCTGTGTGCGAGGCCGGCTCCCCGTGCAGGGCATTCAGCCAGTATTTTAAAAAGGGGGGAAAAAAGAACAGCCCTGTGGATTGGGTCTCCCAAGAAACAGAGAGGAAGACTGTTCAAATTTCCAAGGACAAAGCCTGGCTTTCCCACACCATTCCCAAGGTCATTCACAATGATACACTGGGAAAAACCAGGCACAGGAAATGGGGGGTAGAGGGTCTTAAAACATACCCGGCTGGTTGGGGTATAACCAGACCCCCTTCACTATGCCAGTGCTATTAGTCATTGCAGAAACACAGCTGCCACAACACCCGGCACTGTGAAAAGTGAGACACGGAAATCCATCCAATTAGCCCCGCTGTAAAATACATACTTCACATCAGGGGTAAAAAAAATACCGTGTGGAGGTGCCAGAATGAGGCAAAGCTTTGTGTGTCACAGCTTGCTGACATCATGTGAACTCTCCCCACACGGCCAATCAGCGGTGATCTCACCAAAAGCCACGCTCGTTATAACGCCATTCTTAAAAGGGCGCGCCTTCATTTCCTCCCTGCATTAACCGCTCTGTGTCTCCGGACCAGCTCTTGGCAAATACAAGAGGTGCGCTTGTTGAGGTTCAGGTTCCAATGCAAAAGAAACAGAGCAGAATTGGAAATGGTCTGTGTACTGCCTGTAAGGATCATTTGTGATGGACTGGAAGTGAGAGCCACCGTGAGTGGGAGACTGTGTGCATGTGTGGACAGTTGAGTGAGTGTGAATGCCACACCGTCCTACCTGACAGCAGATCTGGACGAGGTACACCAGCTCTTTCAGCTCAAAGCCATTCCTCGTCCCTTCATTCTGCTCATCTGCCAGGGCCAGCTGTGTGGAGAGAGAGAGGGAGAGAGAGAATAAACACAAAATATAAATTGGAAGAATATTTAGTCATCAAAAAGATTCGAATGAAATACAATGTCAGTGACCACAGCCTGGCCACTGAAAAGTGGAAAGGGGTGGACAGAGTGCACGATTAGTGCACAAGCAAAGTAGGTTGAGCGAGAGACTCATTTTCTTTCATATTGTACATATTACAATCAAAAATACAAACATAGTATATATCCCCCCCCCCCCAACTACCAAACATGAGAAAGACATTCGCAGAGCTCTTTGAACTTTAAACAAGCAGAACAAATACTCAGACAGGGACTGAGTGGGGTTGAAGCTAAGTGAAAAGGGGCAACCCTGGGACTTGCACACTGACAAGCTGAAGGGAAGAGAAATGGTGCTGCCAGGTGAAGAGCAGTAAACATGTTGTCCTTCATCTTGGCTCCCTCAAAGAAACAGAGAAAATAAGGCTTGAGGTGGAGACAGGGATGGAAAGAGAGAAACAGAGAGAAAGAGAGGAGAAAGAAAGAGAGGGGAGGAATTGGAGAGCAAGAAACAGCTAAAGAGAAAGAGCAGGCTAGACAGATACGAGAGAGAGACGGAGAGAGAGAGAGAGAGAGAGAGAGAGGGAGAGGGAGAGAGCTGTCCCCAGCTAAGTGAAATGGTCATGTGTAAAAGAGCCATAAATAATAAATGAGAGAATTGGAATCATTCCAATCCTCCGCACAGCAGGAGGGGAAGTGTTTCTGGAGAACAATTATCTCCATAGACACCAGCACTCTTTAACGTTCACCATGGGCATTTCTGTAGAAAAAAGAACACTAGTTCAGATGCCTTTACACTCATTTATTATTAGGAGGCTGCATAGTATGCTATTGTGTATAACAGAAGCGAATAAGCACTACGAAAAAGTCTGAGCATTTGTCTATTGAACTGAGCAGGAATAGACCCATCAAAACCAGGGACCTCTAGTCAAACTCTATAAACGGGTGTGCTTCATGAAGTGTTATGAAGGTGTGCCTGACATGTGGGGAAGCTCATGGCACCAGCTTGCAGTCCTTGATGAGGTCATTAGTGCCTCACTGGGTCCACCACTCTTCTGTGGGAAATCAACACCTCCAGCCTTACCCTCCTTCTTGGAATGCTTTTTTTTTTTTCATGACATTTTTATTCACCTTTTTTCTTCAGTTAGAAATGGGCAAGTGTGCCTATTTTGGGTGTGGAGGGGAGGGGGGCGGGGTAAACCCTTCACAAACCCCTGCCCAGGAAACCCCAAGGGGAAAGGAACAGAGGCTGCCTGAGACACAGTAACATGAGCTAGTGGCAGAGGTAAAGATGGGGGTACAATCATTTAGACAAGAATGCCCTGAATATGATGCGATGGAGAAGACTTGTCGATGGTCTATGCCCCATGGGGAGTGACTGGTCTATGTAAGCAGGGGGGTCAAGGTAAGAAATGACATCAGGATAGGTGAAGAACATATTCTTATTTCATTGTAAAAATAAAAAGATAAAGCCAAAGTACCCCTTGAAGGAACACATCGAGACATAACGTAACTCGAAACCTGTGACATCCTGTACAGCTCCTTTATGAACTACGCCACTTGGGAGACCAAGGTAGAACATTCTGCAGCCTTGTAAGTACTAAGTCTACCTGACCACCCAGTCATCAAGGAGCAAGAGAGACACACACTACATTACTGTACTGCCATTTAGCAGATACTTATTACTAGAGTGAATTGCATGACTTTTTCAGTTTAGGTTAAGGACCTTGCTCAAGGATACAAGCACAGTTTCATAACAATTATACAACACTGCCGCCCACACTCATTATTATAAGTGTACTTAAGTCCTCAGGTCAATAATAATAAAATAAAATGAAAATTCCTGCAGAATACACAATGTATTTATCTAATAGAAATACTACACAGCACACTGTACAAATCCTTGTCTTTACCTATTGCACAGTAAAAATGAAGGTGCAACATTCAACGTTAAGAAATGACAGTCATAGCACTCCTTATTTCACTTCACGGGCTGCCCGGTAGAGCTTGCATGATGCTTATAACCTTGGTACAAGGTCTACAAGACAGCAGCTCCACCATACCTCGAATCAATCTTCAAACCCTGCCTCCACCCAGGCAATGTCTAAAACAATGCACACGCGTACAGGCGCGCGCGCACACACACACACACACACACACACACACACACACACCGACTCAAGACTGGGTTCTGCAACTTTGAGGGAACTTGCTCTTCCCTCCATGTGTAGTCGTTTATCCCAGTCATATCCGTCTGTTCTGTCAAACTTCCCACAGTGGTCAGGTCAGGACGGGACAGTCACAATCATTGGCCATCTTCCAATGCAGACTGAAAACCTGCCTCTTCAGAGTATGGTTCATCTCAACCTTGTAGCGTTCCTATCTAAGGTGCCAATCAGATTATTGTATTTTTATGCTTTTAGATTAGATTTTTTGTTTTAAACTTAGAATTGAAGGGCTTGTTGAGGATGTAGTCTCAGTATTTACAGAATTTGTTTCTTGGCTAGCAGAGTAAATTCGCACTTGAGCTTTAGTGCATTTTTACTTGCCGGTCTGGGAATGCTGCTAGCCAGTCCTGGCACTATTGCTCGTATCAATCAGCCGAATGCACTTAACGTTTCCCCGATACCGCAAGTCACTTTGGATAAGAGTGCCTGCTAAGTGAATGCAATGCAATTTAACAATGAAGTAATGCCTCTTACATGTGAATGGCTCTCTTATAGCCAAAATGCAGGATCATTTTTGAAAGGCAGTGACCCAGATTGAGTTTCCAATCGTATCATATTTTAGTTCTGACCCTATATGAGGCTACTGATTACCACCAAACCCCAAAGCACAAGAGCAGCAGTGAACCACAGCTGCAAGTGCAAGTGTACCACCCATCCCCCCATCATTCCCTTAACTGGCCTTTACTCACAATCAATTCCTCCTCGATACGCCGTGCCGTGACTGATGCGTGTCAGCAGCTCACCGGCCGGCTGCACCGGGCCAGCGGCCAGCAGCTGAGCTGCCTCTTTCAGGACACCCGCGGCAGGCGGCCTGAGCCCCGCTCGTTCCGGACGCGCTCACAGAATATATCTCCCTGCCGTGTCCTTGCTGCGTATTATTACCCCGCTCCATATTTCACCCCGGAGAGACGTCCTCGCAAGAACGCCTCTTCAACTCCTCCGGACACGGGTGAGCACTGACCTCGTCAAGAAAATAAATCAAAATAAATACAAATTTTAAAAAACTGGAAAGCAACTGTGCCTCTTATCCGTCCACAGTAAATGCACAGCACCCCGTCCTTTTGAAAACGTGACACAGCCCTACTTATAAAAGACTACTGGTCAGTGCTGAAACCGAAACCAAGCTTGTGTTATCGGTGTTGCCTTTGGAGCTGTGCATGTTAGTATCCATTCATAAACCAGAAGACCCCAAAGCGGTGTCTCAGGGCTACACTCCGTCCCAATAAATGATAGCTAAAGACAAAGAAGCACTGACCTCGTCAAGTAGAAAAAATAAAACAAATAAAAAAAACTGGAATGCAACTGTTCCTCTTATCCATCCACAGTGAATGCACAAGACCCCAGTGGGTTATGGATCAGACACAGTAGCCCCCCCCAGCCAGAGAGAGTCAGTGAGTTTATCACGTTACCAGCCATGCATCCCAGGACAAAGCACTAATTTCACATGCGCACTCTGAAAGGCAGAACGTGCCCTCCTTCGCTAGACGCCGTTTTAATTTAAATTTTAACGACACGCGTCCGTGAGGCCAGTCCCCAGACGTTGCGGCGTTTTCGATCAGCGCTTTGACGAGGGCGTCCGGGGCCCCGTACCGGCCCCGGGGTCAGCCGAGCGCGCCGGCGTGCTGGGAGGGATTAGGATAATGAAGAGCGAACGCAGGGACACCACACGGGGGTCAACTGAGCAGAGCTGGCGGCCGACATCCAAAACAAAACAAAAAAAAAAAAATTAAAAATGGTGTGATCTCGCACAAGTCAATAAGCCCTGCAGTCTGAACCGAGCCACTTCCCCCCCCTGCCGGGTGACCAGCTGTTCCCATTCCCGCCACCTCTTAAGATTTAAGCCATATGACAAGAATACAACGACCAAATGAACAATAACATAAAAATAACCAACTCAATGGAAATAATATTTGGCTTGTGATATATAAATAAACTGATAAAATCCAAGAGCAATGCACACCCCCTCTTGTCCCAGTCTGAAGAAAAAGGAAAACAAAACATGGCGTGTAATGAACTTGATTCACCAGCTGGTTTGGGATTTGGATCAATGGGAAGACATGGGGAGCAGAATACGTACACTGCTGTGTCTGTTTGTCTCACTTCACTGGTACATGCTCCAGCTAGCTCCTCAGTGGACCACTGTCCATAGACCCTTAAAGAAATAACACTGATTACAATATCATATTGGATATATATGAACGAGGATGAAAGGAAACAACCGAAAATAGGAAACATTGGAAGATCGCCCCCACCAAAGCATCCCGGAAACACGCATCAAAGACGTGACTGTAGAGATGGGGGAGTGCAAGGAGCGCCCCAGGACCAACACTAAAAACATGACTTTTTGGTCAGCTTGACCATTTTCCTTTAGAAAACGTGACACAGCACTATTTATAAAAGACCAACTGGTCAGTGCTGAAACCAAAACCAAGCTTGTGTTATCGATGTTGCCTTTGGAGCTGTACATGTTAGTATCCATTCATAACCCAGAAGACCCCAAAGCGGTGTCTCAGGGCTACACATCTGTCCCAATAAACGATGGCTAAAGACAAAGAAGGGCTTGTTGGGAGCTTACACATCAAGACAGAGAGAGCCTCTGTTAAAATCAGGACACACATGGAGAGCTTTGTTAGCCATTAGCATTCAGTTCATTAAGGAAACAGCACGGTCTGGGAATAGCGTGGTAATCACCTTCATGTTTATATGGCTAGCACAGCTCTGAAAACACCGTAAAAAAACCAGCTCAAACCACCCAGTTATTCACTCCGGTTCGATACGGTCACCGCATCCAAAGCTCCCCGATCGACTAGCCTACAAAACGAGCTCCGAAAGGAGAAAACAGAGATGTTTTAAAATGCAAAACTGGGCTCTAGGGGGAAGGTGGTGGTGGTGGTGGTGGTGGTGGTGGGGGGGGAGGTACATGCTCAAGATTGAAAATACTTTCCCAGTCACCGTTCGGGAGCAGAGTTCAAAAACTGCCCCTGCTTCGGATACAGGAAACGCACTCACAAGCCTGCGGTTCCACATGACATGATGCCATCCACCCTCACACATGTAAACACACACACATGCATACACAGACACAGACACACACACAGACATCCTCACACATACACCGACACACACCCACCCTCACACGTAAACACAGACACACACACCCACCCTCATACATACACACAGGCACGCATGCACACACGCACGCACGCACACACACACAGACACATACACACACCATGAGCAGCAGCTGGGCTCACTCAGCAACACCAAAACCACTAAGGAGAAAGATCTTCCTTTGTTGAGCTGCAAAACCAGGAACAAGACAACACACAAAGTCGCATCGTCTCAAACCCTCAGCAGGTTGCAAACGGCTGCAGCTTTGTTAACACTGCTTCTTTGTCTCTTTCTTTTGCTTGTTATTTATTCCATTGTATTAAAAGCATTTGTGCAGAGGGGAATGTATTTGCACGAGCGAGGGTTTGCGACGCGCTGCGGTCCTGCCTGCAGGAGAACAGCGACAGAGAGAGAGTAAACAATGCATGCATGGGACCCTAGCCGATAAATCAGTGCTGCACAGTTGTCCCGTCTAAGATTCCCTTGCTCTGATACGCTCTGCACAGGGCAACAAAAGTCCCCCCTCCACTCCCTCCCCCTGGCTGTCAAGTCTTTTTGGATCGCTCAGGAAGGACCTACGGTTTTAGCCGTCGGAGGTTTATCAAATTTCAAGTGCCCGTGCGATGAGAGAGGGAGCGGGAGAGAAGGGGGGGGCGGAGAGGGAGCGCGAGAGCGGAGCATCAGTACTCACGGAAGCGCAGACGGTCTCCTCTCGCTCACACCGCCGGCCTTTTGTTCACGCCGGGGCGCTCCAAGTTAGGGGGGTTGAATAAAATAAAAGGGCTGTGCTCCCTCCTGCCCGAACACTTTTACTCCCAGAGTCAGCCCCAGAGCAGGGCAGAGTGCCTCTCCATCCTGTACCGCCTGTGTGTGTGTGTGTGTGTGTGTGTGTATGCGTGGAGTACGCTTCTCACAGAAAGCCTGCAGCTCCCCTCCAGACAAATCCGCACGCTGGAACACAGATGTCAACCTCCCGGGCTCCGGAGTACCCCCTCTGTTTCCCCCCTCCTCCGTGCTTCCCTCCCTCCCTCCCTCCCTCCCTCGCTCCCTCCCTCCCTCCCCCCGCGCTGAGTGAAATCCCTTCCACTCCTGGATCTGAAGTGAGGGTGGCTGCAGGCGAAGGAGGATGCGAGCCCGGCGTGGGTTTTTGGAGGATTTTAAAACAGGTTTCAGGTTCTGCTTTACTTATTTCCCCTGCTCCTGAGATGTTCTTCTCAGTCTGCCTTGCTTCTCTCTATCGTCCCCCGCCTTTTGTCTAAGCTTTGTTCCCCAAGACAAGGCTGTATGCTAAATTTGCTGTGACCGGACAGATGATGAAGAGGAGGAGACAGAACAGGGAGAAGATGACAAAAGCAGCCGTTCCTGTCCCCCTTGGAACTCTCTCGTGCTTACATATTCCCGTCTGCACTACCCTTCTTCCTCTCTCTCTCTCTCTCTCGCTCTCTCTCACACACGCACACACACGCACACACACGCACACCGACACAAACGCACGCACACACACACCGACACACACACCGACACAAACGCACACGCACACGCAGACACATGCATGCAAGCATGAGCGAGCGAACACACACACGCATATGCACACACATGCACACACACACGCACGCGCACACACAACCCCCTTTCCCTTCCTCCCTCTACATTGGTATGGTCCCCCAGGAGAAAGCAGGGATAGCTGCATAAGCCGACAGGAAGTGTGGCAAGCAGCAGGAGAAAGACTACCCTCCCAACAGGCATGGTCCCCTTCAGACAACCCTGCCCCTGCCCACCCCAAACCCCACAGGACGCTGGGAAAAGGGGCATTCAGCATGTCTGTATAACCCAAGCTATCATCAGCAGCAGCAGAACTCAAACCCAACCTAGCCTGCTGTATGCACTGATTTGAGCCCTTATGTCGACCCCCGACTCAACACCCCACACCCTCACCGGTACCCCACTGTATTCTCTGCTACCCTGCGTCCTCCCATGTCCCCAGTACACGTCCCCAGGACACGTCCAGTCTCATTTCCACGTGTGCAAAACGTTTAGTCTCGGTCTCCCCGCTGTTTTGTCTGGGCGGCCTGGCTTTGTTTGTTTTCATGTCTGCGTAATGACTTAAACACAGAGTGTGTTCGCGGTTCCAAGGGGCGGGCGGGGCGGTTTGGAGCGAGCATGGAAAACAAGCACAGCAGGCCACACGTCGGATCAGAGGCCAGAATCCTTCCAGAAAACTCCCGACGCGCCAAAGGCCAAAGTCGTTGCTGACAACGCCTGAAGGCGAACGGGCCATCATCACGACACCCGCAGAGACAACTAAGACGGTTGCCACTGGTTACTGCCAACTGACAACCGTTCATGATGTTCGCTGCCATAACAAACAACCCATTCACCTGCAGTTCAAAAGCAAACTGAGAGGCTGCTCTTTCACCCTGACAGCTGATAAAAAGATTGTTTCAGGAAAGCCAAAATCAAAGGTGCTGGGTGCATTACATGCATTACCGCTGCTGGCCGAACACTGGGGTGACAGGCAGTTAGGAACCTAGCCCTGCGTCAGGTACCCACACTACCCACACGAAAACTGTCTTTTAAAAGACAGGCAACTCACCCTAGAGAATGAAGACTGCACAGTGGAGTCAAGGATGGATCACTGGATCCCAAAGCCACTCATGCTGGAATCAAATAAACCTGCCCTCACCGGAGTCAAAAAAACCACTCACTGTACAGTCGCAGAGTGAAAGAATACACGCTCACAGTCGAGTCGGAGAAAACCTGCACCTTGCTTGCACTCGAAGTCTGAGGCAGAATGCCCAATGCTGGAGACTGCTCACAATAGGGAAGCAATTCTGAGTCTCACTCACACAATGGAGACAATGCAAACCAGCAGGAGCTGGTTGGCCAGAGTCAAAGAAAGCCATCACTTGCTGGAGTCAAAACCAATGGCTTTCGAGTTAATGACATCATCTGTGCCACTGCATCTGAGGATGATTACAGCACGTTCCAGGAAACTGTAGAAGAGGAGAAAGCCACATGCAACACGAAGAGCCAAAATGTGTGGGTCTACGGGGTCTCGCCAAAACTTGAAATATCCCCCTGGTGGCTGGTTTGACCACTAAAACATTGTGTTTGTTTACTGCAGGTATGAGGGTTTACAAGTGTGTATGCATGGGAAATTTCTGTGTGAAATAATATTTATGCACATTTGTTAGAACCAAATGAAAAATTGTCTGTGTCGGTGGGAGAGAGATTATGTGTGTGTGTGGGCGTACTCAGGAAGGGCTGAATATTACAGACAATACTGAAAGAAACACCAGGGCTTAGAATCCTGTGCAGGTATGACATTTCTATCCAAACCGGGCCCACGCTCAGCACATTTAAACCTGACCCTGGCAGTTTTGAGAACCTGGCCAACCCAAAATATGCCAAAAGGTTTACATAGCTATGAAATGCTATGAAATGTTATGAAATGTTATGAAATGTTATGCAATGTTATGAAATGCTATGAAATGCTATAAAATGCTATAAAACGAACGAATCGATAACAAAACTGGGGACAAAGGCTGGCTATCTTGCGTTCATGAAAACAATAAACAAATACACATGAATCACATAAATTGCTTGCTAAAGTTATGGTTGCATAAGCGGTAACACTTACTCCTCGCTTGCATTATGTAAGACACTAGCACGCGGCAACATACCAGCTCTCTAAAAAAGAGCAGTATTTATATTTCAGGCAGAGCAGTGCATTTACATTACACATTTTTACAGACTTACATTTGCCCTAAGACACTCAGACACACAAATCCACCTTCCACAAAATCTTCCTTCCATGATGTTCTCGCTGTGTGCTCAGCATATGCTGAGATTGTTCTTGTTTGAAAATCCAGGGACTGCATCCCGACAGGAACATTAAACAGCTTTGCAGTGACATGACCGCATAGCCACAGCTGGAAAGTAGCCAGCTACACAGCCACTCTAACTAGCTACACACAACACTAGCGCAAGTTTTTGGTGTAGGTTATATGGGTTTGAATATACAGACCGCTCTCTCAAGGAGTTGACAAGCATACAACACAAACAAACAAAGAGCACACTAGCTACCTATCCAGTGACATAGCTATAATTAGCGAACTTGCCATCTCTACTTTATTTATAGATTACAAGATTTATAGTTGGCGAGCCAGTCACCATTGGCTGCTTCTATTCTTAAGTGGAGACGCCAAGTGAAGAATAGCTTCCTCTTTCTAGTAGCACAATGTTTTCAGATCAATAGAAAGCTCACTGCAAGTTTATATCAATTACAGCAACACCAACCACAACTCATCCCATTTCATGTAGTCTAGGCTATCACTTGCTAGTTGGTGGTCACGACTGTTGAATAACAAGTGCATTTAAAAAAATATATATATATATTTCAACAAAGACACATTCCACTTTAGTAGTACATCCACGCTGTCGGATTCAGTCCAGGACTCAAGTATTTAAAAATCTAAAGCATAGGCCCTGCCAGTGGAGGCTGCGAGTGAAATGGCTCATTTTATAGAGTCTGGCTTACAATAATAATGGACTTAAACCTGACCCAGACAATAGATGCTAAAACTGGTCTGACATTTAGCATCACAGTCCCTTCATCCCTACCAGAGGACCAGCACATATACACAGATTTGCTGTGGACACAGGATTCTGATATAAACGCATTGGAATGACATGTAAGACATGAGGTGTGATCAATGGAGAGGATGCAAATAAAATGCATCCATGCTAACAAAACACAGAGACGAGATTGTGAACACTGTCCTTCTCACTAGAATATAGAACAATGGAGAGAACGAAGAGAACACACATGCACACACAAACACAGTTCTCTTATTACCATTGTAATGAATTGTTCATTTGTTTGTTTGTTTTACAGTTATTTAGTTATGTTTGTTATACGTTACATGTTGTTCATATATGGTTCATGACTTGTGTATTATTGTGTAAAATTTGTATATATTATTGAATATGCTTTTGAATTGAATTGAATTGAATTGAATTGAATTGAATTGAATTGAATTGAATTGAATTGAATTGAATTGAATTGAATTGAATTGAATTGAATTGAATTGAATTGAATTGAATTGAATTGAACTGAACTGAACTGAACTGAACTGAACTGAACTGAACTGAAATGAAGGGCTGGGAGAGTAGAGGGGATGTGAGGCAGATCGGTCTCAGTCACCCGGCCAGGGTTAATGGAGACCGTCAGCAAAGACAGCAGCAGGACTGCAAAGACGGGAACTGAGAAGCTCAACCTGAGTGAGCACGCGTTGCTGCAATGCAGACAAGACGGCCCTTTTTCCACTTCTCCATGATAATTCAACGGGACAGGCCCGGAAAGTTCCACGCGCGGAGACTTATGACTGTAACGCACCACGTATCTTGGAAAGAATGATGTGGAAAGAGGAATGTTGAGAGAAAGGAGAAAGAAAGAGTGGGGGGGGGGGGGGGGGGAAGACAAGAGGAATCGAGTTTCTGAAGCACAAGCCACCAGGGGTATCTTGTGGGTTACACAATGCGTTCAAATCTCCAGGCAGTGAGAGGGGAGCCAAAGATGCACCCGTAATTTCAGTATTATGCCTGCCTTTGTGTATGAGGGTGCATACGAGACAGAGGGGTTTCAATTGCTTAACCTGCTGTGGAGCGAAAGGAGACGCTCAAGGGCACTTGCTTGTCACTCAACTTTTACAGAAATGTAAGAATTCTTCTGGGCTGTATCTTAGAAGCACTGAGATCGCAAAGGGGACAACACAGATCACATTTCCACAGCATGAATGAACATGAAGCTGGGTGCCATGTCATCAGCATGATCTGGGGGTTTCACGCACAGACAAAAATAGAATCTAAAATATCATAATTCGAAGGTGACCTAGTTTACAAAGGGAGACTGTTATGCCTTACAGTAACAAATTACTCCCATACAGGAAAAGAAATGAAGAAAATTCAGATCAGAGGATGATAGATTACCATGTGTGACAGCAGTTGACAGCTTGGCTAGTTACTCTAATTATAATAAAGCAGATGTAGGGAAACTGAAAACACGAAACAGCACAGGCTGTATAGAAAAGTGTGCAGAAAACCCCCCCCCAAAAAAACATGCCATATAGGACGAATTATCCAGCTACAACGACGTTTGGCTCAATTCAGTCACAGCCATTTAGCACTGAAGGACTTCAGTGTAAATAAAGTGTCAGTGTTGGATTCAGCTGAACCAGATGTACAGTACAGAGGTAGAAGGGGAAGATTCTGAATGTACCTCCCACAAACAAACACAAACGCGCACACAGACTCACAAAGTTGAGATTTCACACAGCAATATTGTTAGGTGGCTGCAGAATGTGAGTGTTCAAATACCCCCCAAATTAAGGCCTTAGGGAGCAAAGGCAGTCCTTCAGTGCTTCCAGAAGAATCTCTTTTAAAATGTTCATGCACTACAGAGGAGGAAAGGAAAGGAATGAGACTGAATTTCAACACAGCTGCAGGCAGGGTGGAAGGGGGGTAGAGGAAGGAGTAACTAGATGAGATTAACACACAGACGGGGGGGTGATTTATAAAGCCCATTATGAAATACATTTCCAAAAAAATAAAAAACACAAAAGAAAAAAAAACACATACAGCGCGCACACTCTCTCACACACACACACACACACACACACACACACACACACACACACACACACACACACACACACACACACACACACACACAACTACACTCTCAATGTGTAACCTGAAGAGGACTTGCAGCTGGGAGGAAGCACAATATTTGTGTTCTGACCACTGGCCATTTCTCTTATGTCACAGAACCAAGTCGTTTCCCAATTTTGTACCAAAGAGTACAGCTCTCCAGCCAAAATCCAATCAATAATTTGTCCTGAACTTTGACATACAAGTAAACACAATGGGAACAGTTCAGGCATCGTTTTAACATCTGAGAAACTTGCAAACCTGTGATTGTGAAGAAAAAAAAAAAACTTGGCATTTAATCGCTAAGTCAAAGTGGGGAATGAATGTGGACTGAATCCCAACCTCTCTCGACAGAGTCATACGACTCCTGCCTCCTACAGTACAGCAAACCTTTCAGCGAAATGGGAGAGCAGAGCTGTGGCAACGTTAATCCATTTTGCCCTGGACAGATGTAATCGCTTCATATCAGCCACCAGTTGCGCGTCTGACAGTGTAGCATTCTTTTAGAGTAGATGAAACCTCCGCAAACCTCAGTGCTGCCTGACAGCTCCAACCGGGCCACAGTTAACTGATAGGGCCAGACTCTTGTAAAGGCTAAATTGGACATCCCAGAGGAGACTTCCATCTCTGTATCCATGCACAGCTCTCAGGTCCCTGGGGTGAGTATCGATGGGCGCCTGACTTGGTTGGCTTTGGGTCAGCCAGGCTGAACCCAAAGCGGCTTCCTTTAGGGATGAAGGAGAGGAGCGAACAGCATGCCCATTGGCTGGACACCTGACCCAAAAAATGTAGGACAGTCGCTCTGCCTTTGAAAATGAAACCTAAAAGCAGGACAAGGGCTCCCATGGCGACACCCACAATCCAGTGCTCAGACAGCGCACCTGCATGGCCTGAGAGCAGGAAGTGGCCCAGGCCTGAGAGAAAGGGCATGTGCTTAGCAATGGCACCCTTCGCCACGTTGGAACCCCTTCAGCATTTGTTGTAAATTTGTTTTCTTGTGTCTTCTATGCGATAAGGTAAGATGGATACAGGATGAATGTTAACATTTTATACTGAACTGAAGCCGGTACATTGACAATGCAGTATGGTTCCTATCCGTACCTCAGAAACGGTAGAAGGTACAGGTCAGAAACATGGTTGGGGTTCATCTCCCAGACAAAGCCCAACATCTGGAGGAAACAGTCAGGGGTCAAAGCTGAACAGCGTGTGGATCGCCCGGGCGATGACGTCCACCCCCCCTTAGCCATCAAGCTCACACGGCACAATTATAGGTTATTATCTTTACATTAACGAAAGACTGCAGCCAAGCCCCATTACGGCACCGGTAGGCCTCTTCATGTAATGAGGTCATGCTTTGCTTGGAGATGGACGCGTGGGGGTGGGGAGCGTGGACCGGTAATGTGCGTGCGGTTCTGCGGAGGGCTGACGGCCGGGGAGCGCACCCTGCCTGGCTCCTCGGAGCTCCCCTCCCCTGCAGACTGACTGCACCAGGAGTCCCCACAGTGCCGTTTCCTGCCCCCCACCCGGGTTCCCACAAATAAAGCAGCGCTGAGTCTGAACAGACCCCCCGCGCCCTTCCCCCCACGGCCTGTGAAAGGTAACCCGTCACAGCCCCGCATTCCTACACTTTCACACAGCCTCTCACCGGCAGGATGGCTGGATCAGCAGAAAGAGGAGTCGCAGGAGGAGGGAGAGACAAAGGGGGGGCCATGCACAAGACCCGCTCCTGACTGGCGAGCTGGTCACAGGCAGGCTGAGCGGAACGGGGGCGAAGGTGTGCATTCCCCGAAGAAGTGGTACCAAAACAATCCGAAATGAATACAACAGCTGTTCTAACAAGTCTGCTACATGGGCAGTAATGTTAAGAAAGCAGAAGCGGAGAAAAGCGGGTTTAGATTGGGGGGCTGGTAGAGGAGCTGACAGAGGCGTGGCGTGTGGTTTTCGCGGGAGATGCCTGCGCTCAGAATAGCAGCTGCAGGGCTCACCTTTTCTGGCGTGAGGGGAAGGCGCTCCATGAATTAAGTCTTTATTTTATTCCGGGGATAATCCGGGGAAATTGGTGGGCGTCAGCGGGAAGGCGGTGGAGCAGACGTATCAATAACACTGCGCCTCCCTCTCCCCCCAGGGCCGCTCCACACAGTCTGGGATCAGCTGCTCACACAGCGCCGCACACAGCTGCAACGTGTGTGTGTGTACAGTATGTGTGTATGTGTGTACTGTATATGTGTGTGTGTGTGTGTGTGTGTGCGTACATGTGTACTGTATGTGTACGTGTGTACTGTATATGTGTGCGCATGTGTACTGAATGTGTGTGTGTGTGCATGTATGTATGTGCGTGTAGCGTGTGTAGTGTGTGTGTGTGTGTGTGTGTGTGTGTGTGTGTGTGGGTGTGTGTATTGTATGTGTGTATGTACATACGTGCCTGTGTGTCTGTGAGCACACTTCCACACCAGTATGAGCCGTGCGTATGTAAGCTCATGTATGTGTACGAGTGTTTATGTGCAGCAGAAACAGTCTAATCTGTGCCTGTGCCGTAATGGGTACTGGATACTGTACGTGCGCGTGTGCACAAATGTGTTTGATACAGAAATTACAGAAACAGAGCAGCGATACAAAGCCAAAAATAATAATAATCCAAATGAACACATCGCCAAGGCGCTAATAAGCTGAGGCTTTCCTCCAAACCACACTTCAGCTCGGAGCAAACTCAACAGTATTTGCACCTGATAAGAACACGTAAACGAGGGGAACACATAATGTACTGGAACAGTGAGGGGGCTCAGGGACCTCCATTAATCACAGCGAGTGTGTGTGCTCCCGCTTTTATCACTGTCTGATGGATGGGGGGAAAAGCAATGGAACAAGGAAGTGGGGAGATGACACAAAGGAACAAAGAACTCTGCCAGTGACCCCCCCCCCCCCCTGTTTTGGTGGGCGGTTAGTGCACTTGAGGCTCCTCCCCATTTAATTTCACAGGCCACTTCCTCCCCCAGCTGAAGCAGCAGAGACGCTGGGCATTACCGCGGCGCGTTCCTTTACCTGTCACGCGCCCACCCGGCTAATGGATTCAGACGGACTCATTTAACTGGGCCCCAGATAGCAGCAGCCTAAGGCAACCACACTAACCCAGAGCACACTAACGCAGTGCACACTAACGCAGTGCACACTAACCCAGAGCACACTAACGCAGAGCACACTAACACACTAACGCAGTGCACACTAACCCAGAGCACACTAACCCAGAGCACACTAACCCAGAGCACACTAACCCAGAGCACACTAATCCAGAGCACACTAACGCAGTGCACACTAACCCAGAGCACACTAACACACTAACGCAGTGCACACTAATCCAGAGCACACTAACGCAGTGCACACTAACCCAGAGAACACTAATCCAGAGCACACTAACGCAGTGCACACTAACACAGAGCACACTAACGCAGTGCACACTAACCCAGAGCACACTAACCCAGAGCACACTAACCCAAAGCACACTAACGCAGTGCACACTAACACACTAACGCAGTGCACACTAATCCAGAGCACACTAACGCAGTGCACACTAACCCAGAGCACACTAATCCAGAGCACACTAATGCAGTGCACACTAACCCAGAGCACACTAACGCAGTGCACACTAACCCAGAGCACACTAACCCAGAGCACACTAACACAGAGCACACTAACGCAGTGCACACTAACCCAGAGCACACTAACGCAGTGCACACTAACGCAGTGCACACGCACGCAGTGCACACTAACGCAGTGCACACTAACCCAAAGCACACTAACGCAGTGCACACTAACGCAGTGCACACTAACGCAGTGCACACTAACCCAGAGCACACTAACCCAAAGCACACTAACGCAGTGCACACTAACCCAGAGCACACTAACGCAGTGCACACTAACACACTAACGCAGTGCACACTAATCCAGAGCACACTAACGCAGTGCACACTAACCCAGAGCACACTAACCCAGAGCACACTAACACAGAGCACACTAACGCAGTGCACACTAACCCAGAGCACACTAACGCAGTGCACACTAACGCAGTGCACACGCACGCAGTGCACACTAACGCAGTGCACACTAACCCAGAGCACACTAACGCAGTGCACACTAACGCAGTGCACACTAACGCAGAGCACACTAACGCAGAGCACACTAACGCAGAGCACACTAACGCAGAGCACACTAACGCAGTGCACACTAACGCAGTGCACACTAACCCAGAGCACACTAACGCAGTGCACACTAACGCAGTGCACACTAACCCAGAGCACACTAACACAGAGCACACTAACACAGAGCACACTAACGCAGAGCACACTAACGCAGAGCACACTAACGCAGTGCACACTAACGCAGTGCACACTAACACAGAGGACACTAACGCAGCCTTCTGCACATGCTCCGTAGCTCTCAGGGCTCCGGGATCCCCAGTGTACACAGAGGGATGATTAAAAAAAACGTTAAAAAAAAATAAAAATAAAAAAATAAAAATAAATTTCAAGACCTTCACAAGCATAGGGACAAAGGGGCAAACCGCAGTCAGAGGTTTGCCGTTTCTGGTTGTATTTTATGTACAGTAGCCTGGGAGGGGAGCCAAATTGATGCTTTAAAAAATAAAAATAAAACTACAGACAGAAACGTGTCTCCCATGGGGACCAATCAGGGGGAGCAGTAGCTGAACTAGATATACGAGCGAATATGCCAACATTTTATATAGATACACACATATATTATTCATAAAAGAGACCACTTTAACAGCCTATCACACATTTAAATCATCCGGAGAAGCTTCCCTTAACCATTATTGAGCCCACGCTACATTAAAGGCAGAAATAAAAAAGACCAAAGTGATCTCTTCCCAAGGTATTCAATTAACCTTTCACACAACTCAATATGTGGGTTATTGTCTTCATCTCCGACATGCTTCAAATAAAACTCAATGAGAAACAGGGGGGAGGGCGGTGGTGTGTAAGATGGCTCCCCTGCACACAGCGTACCTGTGAACACTCCCTTTACAGCAGAGCGGATTTGTCCACAGCAGAAGCATGCGTTCCCAGGTGACTCCAGGACAGGCCTGCGTTTTGGCCAACTGGAACTGAACGGATTCCCACAAAAGAAATTGGCAGGAGAGTGTCAAAAACCGAACAGTGTTGTAACAGCAGGGACGGCACTGAAAACAACCCCCGATTACAAAGGACCACAAATACTGTTTTACACTCCTCACCGTAAAATGGGCTGTTGGAGAACAAACACTATCTGCCCATTTACAGACAAACAAGTGATAATCTTGACTGTCCAAACGTATAAGGACTACTTTTATTGTGAGGGGTGCAATACGCACATTGAACAGACTCCCCCCCAATTCCCAGACAGACAATGCATTTTGCTCAGTTGCACCTTGTTATGAGACACCTCCTATCGCTAAGGCCTACGGCATGACAGTAACGGATTTAATGAATTTTCAAGGATTTCCACTGCTCATCTCTGGGGGTAATATTGGATCACCGACCCCACACTGCGGAACGAAGACCAACAATTCCTGAACGGGACTTTCTACAAACACGTCAGCAAATATGTTGAGCGGTAGTAAATATGTAGGCTGCGTGTATAATGGGCTCCTCCTTGGGAGATGCTAACCCTTTGTGACCGGCTAAAGTCTCTGAGGGCCATGCAGTGACCTGGCTCTTCTTTAAATGTCCCAAACTCTATGCAAATACTACCAAAACGAAATCCAGAGTTTGGCCGACACAGAACCTCACGAAGCCGAAAGTTCCCAGTTGAGAATCCGGTTATACTTCATGCGTATTTTGACATCGACTTTTATGGAAAACTACCCAGTTAAATGAAACCGTGACAGAAAAGACGTGGCTGAAACGGTCCTCGCTCTCTCCGTCTCGTCTGATGAGACGCAGAGTTTGTACGATCGCGTGCCAAGTGGAGCACGATTATCCTCCCCGTCTCAAACTGCACTCTTCTCCCTCTTCTGGCTTCTCACCCTGCACTCTTTATCCTCCTTGTATGTCTCTCTTGCTAAGCTTATTATGGTGGCACTGTGGCAACGCGACAACACCAATTGCTGATCCAGCAACATAAAAACAAAACAACATGCCAAAACGTAATTATCTAACAAAGGAAAATGCAAAAAAAATGTAAGTCTGCACAGCCTGCGCTACCAGATGAGAACGTGGAAACGATTCACTTTTTCCAAAGGCTCTCGGACATGGTTGAGCCAGGCCAGACAGGAGTGGAGAGGGAGAGGGAGAGACGGTGACAGGAGACCATAGAAGAAGAGAGCAAGCAGGAAAGGAAGACACGGTGAAAACGTCACTGAAGTCCAACTGGGTCTGAACCACACCTGGATCAATATATGACATCAATCTGAGGCTCTCTTACGATAAAAGGGTCAGATAAAGATAAAGTCTCCATTCCTTGATTGCATTGCAAAAAGAGTTGCAGTAAAAGCAAACGCTCGATCGAAAGAGTCACAGGACAAAATGGCTAATTGGATAATTGATTAATATTTGTATAATTAACACCAGCATATACAATAAAGTAGGAAAATATTGGAAATCATCCATGGAAGTTTTGAGCCGAATGCACGTCAATACAAAAAAGGGAAATTAATTCAACGAGGAAAGCCAGTAAATGAAGAGCTAATGTTCTGCAGCGATGAGTCTAGTCTGCAGCGTCTCGGCTGAGAGCTGGAACTCGTGTGGGTCACATGACAACGGCACCATAGCGCTCTCGGGACAGCAGAAAATCGTTAAAGCAAGGTGGGGGGCAGGGATCAGCCAATCAGAGAGCCGCGGCCTTCACTGTGATGGATGAGCGTTCCCAGGGGACGCCGATGGCTGTCCGTCAGAGGCCAGGACGCACGCGAGAGGGCGGGTCTCCAGGCCTTTCCGCTGGGATGCCGTCTAGACCCGGTAAGCAAAGCAAACTGCAATTCAATCAATTTTATATCCTGTATATAGTGCCAAGGAAAGGTTGCCACAGTGTGGCACAGTGGACAATATTCAATGAAAGTGGAGTTCAATACATGATTAATTTTTTATTTTTTTCAAAGATCAAAGACAATACATTTTTATTCAGTCCGAATATACAAAATGGGAATATACAGATATAGAAAGAGGAAGACAGATTGAGAAAAAGGAGGTCAGTATGTTCCAGAGTGCTTTCACTCAGGTATAATTCCAGCGATCTTAAGTAAACCACCGTCTATTACAGCATTACAGCCTGCTATTTGACTCAATCTGCCCCATGAGATTCATCCCTCAGAGGGACCACAGATTCACCCAAGTGTCACCCCCACACTTAAACCTCACGTGTTCCCAGATTTCAGAAAAAAGGGGAACATTATATTTTAAGTGCAAAACAACACTTGCTTCGACGTATCAGGCACACGGAGGTAGCATTGAAGGGGGCTCAGATCTGTTGAGACCTGTGGTAGACAAACAGAAAGTCCATTACCCAAAGCACTCACTAGAGGGCGCAGTTCTGTTAGATGTAGATTTCACTGGTACTGTAGACGGTCATTCAGTTACTCACAAAAAGACCCACTGGTGTGAGTGACAGTGAGATCCATCCATTAGTTAAGGATTGACAGTGAGATCTCACTTCGTAACCGAATGACAATGAGATCTCTCTTAGTTACTGAGATACAATGAGATCTCACTTAGTAAAGGAATGACAGTGAGATCTTTCCTCACGGAGTGACAGTGAGATCTCACTTAGTAACTAAATGGCAGTCAGATCTCTCCTTCCGGAGTGACAGTGAGATCTCTCCTAAGGAATGACAGTGAGATCTCTCCTTCAGTTGCTGAGGGACAAAGAGATGTCAGGCCTTTTAACATGTCACAGTGATGTGACAGATCTCACAATCTAGAGAGGAGACAGGGTAAGGGGACGAGTGTTGAAGATCAAGTATTTCTGGAGAGTGTGGCAGGAATTCACAAAAAGAGGATTGATACTGAAGCTTGACTAACTCTCTCTCTTCCAACAGTCACTTCTGGCTAAACGTCTCGATGTACCAGCCCTCTTTCTCACTCCCCCTTCCTCAGTGCGATTCTACTCGCTTCATTGGCATAAAAAAACAACACATTTCCGTTGCCAAATCCCAGTGCAATACAATGCTAAACCAATGGGTTATTCAACCGCACTGTCAAGCAATGGATAACAATAATTATTCAACACATAATCTGCAAAGTATCAGGATTAATTGGGTTCCCTGCAACATTTTCTCTCTTCTTTCTCCTCAATAGGAGCATTCATTTTGTTTTGAACAGAAAGGAGCCATAACGATGTCCCATTTTCTCTAACACACTGTAAAGGGAATAATTAATGTTTCAGCTGCTGTATTATCCTGGGGGGAGGGGAAGCCGTTCCATTCCAACGCAGGTCCAGGAGACTGCTGCCCTCTACTGGATTACACGTGCACTTACACGGCAAATAAGACCTGTGTGCGTGTGCGTGTGGGGGGGGGGGTTTAACCAGCTTATACCTGAACTAAGTACAACAGTCTCTCTGTTGAACCACGTACGAGCGTACGGTGTGGGCAACTCGGGTTTGTTTACAGCTGCGAGACGGGGGACCTCTCGGGCGGTGTGGGTGGTGATTACGGCGGGCGTGAGAGGAGTGTCTCCCCGGCTCCATCCCGCCTCATTAGCGGGATCAGTATTCCCAGCACGGCCCTCTCCGGACACTGCCGGGTCTGAGCGCTCAGCATTTTCCACATCCCGCGTGTTTTCTGCGCTCCGTAGTTGTGTTTTCTGAGCGTGCTCTCACGCTGCCTGCGCCTCCCACACAGTCAGCCGGCAGCCTGTTCTCCCCGCAGCCCCACCGAACCCTCACTCTTCCAGGCTCGGATCGCCTGACTCCTCCAGGGGCTGCTCCTGTACGCCGGGTACACTTCAAGCAGGAGCAACAAACGACCGTTGTGGGAGGCGTTTGAAAATATATATTTTCAAAAAGCCGTTATTTAACGGCAGGGATTCAGAAAGGCGATGAAATGGTTACATGCGGAACTGCGTGCAGGCGGTCTATGATTAGCGCCATTAGCATTAACGCCCATCTTTGAGATTTGCATCTAATACATCATTCAAGCTGAGCTCCTCACTACTGAAACCATTAAAGTACATTTGTCTAAAATTACATTTCACTATTTTTGACTCTAAAGATGCTAAGTGCACTCACCCTTCAAACCCACACACAGTTATGCTAACTGGACGTTGATGAAAATAGAATAGAAAACTGCTAATCAAACATTTCATCACCAGAACTGTAAAACTAAGAATATTGGGCTGGATAATGCAGCTATATATTTTTGGTTTTTTTCATAGTTATACCTGAGGCCAACAGTTTGCTAGCTTGTTTGCTAGCTTACTGCAAGATAATCCAATAAAGCCAGACCTCAAGAACGGACTCACAACAGAGAAGGAGTCCCGCTTGTTTATCAGTCGTGACAAAGGGAGGAGGAGAGACTCATTGAATATTATTCCCAGGAAGAGAATGCAGGGGCGGAAAAGAAAACGCCAAGAATGTGGGCCCTTTATGAAGTGTGCCGATTGCACCAATCACTGAAGGCCACTCCCATCTCCGGGGCTGATTGGCCAGTGCTGTGGGGGCCAAGCACCTTGCATCGCAACGGCGCTACTTCCATTTGAACCGCTCACAAATAAACCCAACTACCAAGTCAGCATCCGTGATCCGGGTAAAGCCCAGTGGCTACCGTCATCCCCTGAACTCCTGAGCGCAGTGCACTCCAAGCGCAGCTTGTACCGGAAACTAAGCAAATCCACCAAAGCAATTTTCCCCCACCACTCCTCACCTGTATGGTTCCGAAGTCCACGTTCTCGTAGTGGAAGTGGGCGCACTCGGCCAGCTTGGGGAAGTGGCCCTTGGTGAAGGACAGCCTGCAGGGGAGAGCAGAGCAGGTCAGGGGTGTTGGGTCAGGGTTGGGTCAGGGCGAGGTCAGGACAGGGTCAGGGCGGGGTCAGGACGGGGTCAGGACGGGGTCAGGGTTGGGTCAGGGTTGGGTCAGTGCGGGGGCGACGGCGCACATACTTTTTGACGTTCTTGACCTTCATGCTGGCGGTGCTGCTGCAGGACCGCAGCAGAGGCTCTGCTCCGAGCTCCGGCACCTCCGCGCTGCGAGCCTGTCAATCAGACAGCACCAATCAATCCACTGTCCCAACTCTCAGCCATTCACACAGGCTGCACTAAGGCAGCACTAATCAATCTGTTGTTCGCTGACCCTCCCGCTCAGAGCTCGCCAGACTGGTGAATAACACGGGGAAATGGGTGGGGTGACCATTACATCAATATATGACATCACATCTACAGCAAAGCTGAGAAAACAACCCACTAGCAGCTGACCAACACAGAGTTAGTGCGTGCATGTGCGTGTACGTGTGTGAGAGAGAGACAGAGCGAGAGAGATGGAGAGATAGACATGTAGAAAGAAGCAGTGACAAAGTGCAGGCGTCAGAGAGAGAAGACGGACAAGAGGGAATTGAGTGACGACCTTCACAGGGACAAGTGGCAGAAGCCCCACGTAATCACATCATGTACTTAACATGCATGTCAAAACGTACAGCCCGAGTCAAGCTGGACCTAGGAGATCCTCGATAAGGCACAGTTCGGAGATGTGCTGACGTTCAACTCAAGGAGAGAAAGACCTGACTGAAACATCCTCGCAGTTCAGCTGTCCTTATAAAATATTCACACAGTTTTCTAAAGTAGCTGCCTTTCTCCCTGTCTGATGATAAAGAGGTGCACAGCAGTGACTACTTCTCACGTGGGAGAGACAGTGAGGGAAAACTCACAGCCCTCTCCCACGGTAGAGCTGGAAACCAGGCTTTTTCACCAGAGACGGCGCCAGGCTGGCCCATTACAGCCCTTTAACACCGTACAGCCAGAACCATGAACCCCCATGGACCTGCATGGGTCACATTCACTGGGACGAGGCCACATATACTATCCAAAATGAGCGGTCCAATATGCACGATCAAATCAACATTTTCTGAAAATATCAAGTTAGAAAATGTAATGTAAATATCAATCATGCATTTTTTATGAAGGAAACTTTCAAAAAGATACATAAAACATGTATTGACAGTAATATTTTGCAAATGAATATGCATCTTAGTTTTTTTCCATTCTTATGTAATTCATTTCCACAACCAGCTCAGCTGTGTATTTCAGAACAAAAGGGCAGTGTTGCCATGGAAACGGATTCACTCTTAATACCTGAATGCTGCCAACATGAAGCTGAATCCGTAAAATCATCATTACCTCAACTTATTCAACAGCTCCGAATCAGGGCAAAAGACGATTGCAATACATTAGTGAAGCGACTAGACCCGGGAACATTGCATCCAAGACCAGCTAATATCGTATGTGGGGGCCGTCGAAAAACGTATCTTTGTGAATACAGCATTTCATCAATCACAAAAGAGATTAACAACACATTATCATTTAATGAAAACTCAGAGAGATACGGCTTTGCATTTGTATTCTTTTTATGCAGCTTCAATCTCTGCACAAAGCGAAAAAAAAGAAGAAAAAAAAGAAGAAATAAAACCCTAAATGGGACAGATTGAGAATGCGATAAGACTGGCTATAAGGATGGCTGCTCACGGCAGACAGAACGGCGTCTTTATTTACAGGTGTGGGTGTGATTTGACGTGTGACTGAGCGTGTGTGGCGTGTGTGTGGCGTGTGGCGTGTGCCGTGTGTGTGGCGTGTGTGCCGTGTGTGTGGCGTGTGTGAGCGTACCATGGCGCTGATGGTCTCCTCCCAGTCGGGCCTCTCTCGGGGGTGCATACACCGGCCCAGCTCCGCCACCACATCGTCCTCCTCAGGGTGGCGGCCCACCCTCAGTCCCCTGGGGGGGGGGAGGTTAGGTCAGGAGTGCCTTTATCCAAAGCGCTGTACAACTGATGCTTCTCATTCACCCATTCATACACACACTCACACACAGATCAAAACTAAATGAAGGATGGCTACATTACATTACATTACAAAGTATTCAACAGACGCTCTTATCCAGAGCGACGTACAAAGAAGTGAACAGCTAAAATAAGGAAAAACGTTATCACAGGTGCCTACATGATATTGCCTACATGATAGCATGAATATGGCATCACTCTACTCTTGGGTTTGGTGCGCAACAAATTCTATGCACAACAAAGGCGAACATTGGGACTATATTTGCATGTGGCCACGCGTCTGGTTCCATCCCACAAGCCAAAAAAACACTTCTGCCACCTTTTTCTTCAGGGGGTTAGGGAGTAAATCATTTTCAGTACAATAAAGGCACAATTATTTGCACTCTTGGCGCTCTCTCTTCAAAAGCGAAAATCAAAGGCAGTGAAACGGCACTCGCCTGGTCTCAACACGTCCCAGAGCGAGGGTACACACACTGCAAGGCCAAAATGAGCAACAACAAAGCAAGCCTGGCTCCGTCTGAAACTCAGTACAGAAAACGCCCCAACACAAACATCACAATGCTGACACTATAAAATCAAACTACTTTTGTATTCAAAAAGTATGAATGCATTCAATATCTGCACAGGCGTTGCAGCCTTTGAATAATGTTCACTATGACTGTAAACTGAGACCCCCCCTCAAGAACACAATTGTGAACAGGACCAGGCCAGGCAATTTGGCAGTTCTTCTACGGCAGGAGTATTGACGCATCGATCCTTACGGAACAATGGATGCACTCATCTATTCGTGGAAAAAAATGGAGAAAAACCAAGACGTGGGCATAGCGCAGTGCACTCTAGTTCTCTTTCTCCGAAGATGACAACACATTTCACTGGAACACAGGGGCTGATGCCATGCGCCTTGAGCTGCATAATCACCAGCACACAGAGTGATTTCTACATGCACACACACACACACACACACACGCACGTACGTACACACACACACGCACACACACACACGCACACGCACACACGCACACACGCACACACGCACACACACACACACAGACGTGGGCCCACACACTCTCGCTCTCCAACACATTTCACTCCTCTCACACTCACCTCTCTTTCCAAACAAAACGAGGTTTTTATTAAAAACGACATACAGAGGGCTGTACAAACACAAACGTAACAATGAAACGCAAGCATTTAGCCAAAAATACACAACGGGATATTACACGTAAGGGCGTGCGGCAGAGGACTGCCACTGCAAGAGTCTGTGCAAGAAAAGAACAAAAAGAACAGAAGTCTGGTTTGGGTCACGCGGTGGGGTTCTGCTACCTGATCTTCATGCGCGCGCACACTCCTCACATCTTAAGCACCCTGCTGGACAGGCAGGTGGTGGTAAACCCAATACGATGCCATAAAACAGCTCAAGGTTTTAGGGGCGGTCATTAGCATGCTGCTCAGTTTGAGGACAATGTGATGAAGCAGGACCTCACACTGACTCAGAGCGTACGCGTCTCCTTCCCACCCTGCTCTTTGACACGCCACTCCTCACAGAGCAACAAAACCTACCGCGTCCACAAAAACCTTTTCTTCCCAATATCAGTTCAAGTGCAAGTGCAAGTCTGTAAGCATTTGGACAGCGGTAGAATTTCTGCCATTTTGGCTCTGTAGTTCAGCACATTTGGTTTGAAATGAACATGCAGATTAAAGTGCAGACTGTCAGCATTATTTTGAGGGCATATACTGTACATCCATATCGAGTAATCCAGGTAGGAATTCAATCCCTTTTCATACATGGTCCCTACATTTTAGGGGACGGAAAAGTAATTGGACAGTTTCTGATTAGTCAGGTGTGTTCAGTCACTTCCTTAGTGCAGGCATAAGGAAGCTTTCAGTATCTAGTCTTGATTCTAGGCAATTGATTACTGTTGGAGCCTGTTATTGGCCTTAGTCAACATAAGAACCAGAGTGCCAATGACAAAGAAGCCATTATAAGTGTGAGAATAGGGAAACGCACTGGTGGCTGGTAGGCCAAGTTCTTAAACGGAGAATTCTCACAATAATGAATAGAAACCCCCAAACCCCTGTCTGATAGATCAAGAAGATTGCGGGCATGTCAGACCAGGACTGATTGGAGCAGTGTGGAGGCTAAGAGGAATTGCCCGCTGTCCGTATGGCGGGCCATTTTGCAGAGGACGAGGGCTCCGTGCCACGACTAGGCCACGTGCTACCTCCAAACGGTCGAACGTTAAATAACAGCAAATGTCAGTGGCAGATCATTCCTCCCTCATGAGAGCAGAACTCCTGATGCTGTCAGTTAGGCAGGAGAGCGCGCAGGGAGGCGAAGGCGTTTCAGGACAAACAGCGAAGGGCAGCTGTCGCGAGCGCACGGCTGAAAACGGCTCGCCGATCAGCAGCGCGCTGAGGGCAGGCCGCTCCTGAAGGGCGGAGGAGGACAGGCTCTCCAGCCGTCGCCGCGGCCCAGGCGGGAGGGGCAGGCGCGGGGGGGCGGACAGAGGAACGCAGGGCGCGCAAGTTCGGGCTTGCCGGGGAAAAAGCGGAGACTTCCGGCTGCTTCCAGAGCCCGTCTGGGCCAAAGGCCTGCAGGGAGTTTCGGACGACGAGTGCAGACACAGAACACGGGCAGGGCTGGCAGCCGGATGCCAACGCAAGACGGGCTCAACGCAGAAGCGCAACACCCGCCGACAGGGTGGAAATGGTGGTTTTACGGATCAAAGGAGCGGAGACGTGTTCGGCGAAGACAGGCTCCCGCTAACGCTAAGCTCAGGCGGTGGGTTTCTGGCACCTTTACAAAGACACCGGTGGAGACAGCATTTACATTTCCCTTTCATCCAGTGTCAGGTACCATCATTAACAGATCTGAATTTCTTGGTACTTTCAGCTGTTCACAGACCCTTTACAGGGTTGCTGAAGGTAGTTAACCAATGTGTAAACTTTACTGAAAGCCTCAGACAAGTATCAACATGTGAATACTAAGGAGTAGAGAAGTGCTGGTGATTAAGGGTCGGAAGGGGGGGGGAGAAAAACTGTCCACGAATAAAGAAAGGTCAGCTACACTGTGGGATGCTAAAGCTGCATAAATATTTGATGAAAATATCGTTTTGGCAATGCAGCACTTTAAACAGCATTTGATATTCTGATAGTCTATCGGAGAGAAAAACATCTGAAATGTGACAGCGGAGGTTCTAAATCAGATCATGCATTGATGTACTCGTCGCAGATGAAAATGCCTTTACAGTCCGGAGATACATGGCATCTTAAAAACCATCAAGATGCATCGAGCTAAATATTTCTGGAAAACATTCATCTTTCAAATGAATGGATGATCTGCCGTTTGCCTACTGGGTCAACCTAATTAGACTGAGTAGACAACAAGTTTACTCAATAGTTGTTAAGTGCGCTGATTTGGATATGGCCCTAATCTAACCAGAGAGGTGGGCCTTCCTGACTTACAGGGACACACTAGCAGCTTACAGCAGCTAGAGGGCGCTCTGGTGCTGAAGCTGCTTTAGGCAAAGGGACTGGTGAGCTCTTGTTCCCACAACTGCAAGCCCCAAAAAGCAGACAAGCTTCATTACTCCATCTCCCCAGAGTGCGCGTTAACACGGCCTGGCTGCCTGTCTGCTTATTTATTTAGCAAATGAAGAGACGAGACTGAGAATGAAGTCGGGCTGGAGAAAAAAGGGTGGTTTTTCCTTTATTTGTGCGTGTGCATTCATGACCAGTAAAACAGTATTTGCACACGCTTCATTAGGAATCCATTTTGACATTTTGAAGTCTTGTTGATCAGTCTTGTTTGCACAGACAGAGCAGCTTGCTGGCTGCGATAGAACTGAATGGCCCATAGGCCTGTTTACACTCTGCAGGAAAATTCATTTAACTTTACTCACTTTTTGACCACTGCAGGTCTTTGGTAATTCCGAGAGACACGAGTGCGAATCTTAAACGGCCCGGGCGATGGAAAACAATAGCCAGTGGGGCTTTTGTGTCGTCGCAAGGTGAACAAAGCCAACGCTTTCAGGAACCTAATCCCCTCCGCCATAATGGCAGTGAAAACACAGGTACTTGAAACGTGAGGAGCCGCGAACGTGGGAACGGGAGAGACACTCCTCTCAGTGGCCCTGTGGAGTGGGAGCATCACGCACACGCGGAGACGCCCCTCTCAGTGACCCTGTGGAGTGGGAGCATCACGCACACGCAGAGACGCCCCTCTCAGTGGCCCTTTGGAGTGGGAGCATCATGCACACGCAGAGACGCCCCGCTCAATGGCCCCACCGTGATCGGTGGAGGTGGAGAGGGAGATCGGGTTCCCCACCGATACCCCCGGGAGGCTCGAGATCTGGTGGCAGATCGGGCCTGAGGCAGACCGGAGCCAAGGAGTGAGAAGAGGGGGAAGAGAAAGAGGGAGAGAAGTGAGAGGGGGTGGGCAGAGAAAGAGAGCCAGGAGCTAGAAGATAGACAGGAGAGAAAGAGGGAGAGAGGGGGAAAGAGAAAAGAGAAGTGAGAGGGGGTGATGAGCAGATGAGCTAGAAGATAGACCATAGAGAAAGAGGGAGAGAGCGAGAGAGCATGAGCGAGAGGGAGAGAGAGAACGAGCTAGAGAGAGGGAGAGAGAGAGGGAGAAAGAGAGAGGGAGCGAGAGAGAGAGAGAGGGAGGGAGCGAGAGAGAGGGAGCGAGAGAATGAGCTAGAGAGAGAGGGAGTGAGAGAGCACTAGAGAGAGGGAGCGAGAGAATGAGCTAGAGAGAGAGGGAGCGAGAGAGAGAGAGATTGAGCTAGAGAGAGGGAGCGAGAGAGAGAGCTAGAGAGGGAGCTAGAGAGAGAGAGCGCTAGAGAGAGGGAGCTAGAGAGAGAGGGAGGGAGCGAGAGAGAGAGGGAGGGAGCGAGAGAGAGAGGGAGCGAGAGAATGAGCTAGAAAGAGAGGGAGCTAGAGAGAGAGGGAGCGAGAGAACGAGAGAGAGAGAGAGAGAGAGAGAGAGAGAGAGAGAGAGAGAGAGAGAGAGAGAGAGAGAGAGTACGGGATATCAAGTCCTTCCACTGGTGCGTCACAAGCTCAGCAGGGTCAAAGGGAGCTCCCTCGGCGCTGGGCGAACGCCTTCCTGAAAACAGACACCGTCTCTCTGCCCTTTCTCTTCCCCTCGGAGAATGCGGTGAGAACGCCTAATGTATGCTAAGCCAGCGCTGCCATGGCAACCCCGAGCGTACAGCGACGTGGGCCCAGTTCAGCCAGAGGAGAACGAGCGTGAATGGACCGGTCGGTAATCCCCGACAGGACGGGGGCCGCCACGAGCCCAGCCCCACGGACTGGAGGTTATCCGGTCTAACGGATTCCCACAGCATTCTGAGAAAGCCAGGATGACCGCACCGCCACAGGGCTGTCTGTCAGCACAGCAGAGCGCTTCTGGTCATGTGACCTCATTTTAAAGCCCGTTGAATATCGAGCTGTTTCGGCTACTCTGTTTAACATGCTTTTTGGGAGGTGGGAGGCTAAATGGTTCTGACACTATGATATAGTAAGGAAGTAACATTAATAAATTGTCTGAGAAACCCCTATGGAAGACATTAGCAGCAAAACATAAATCAAGGGTTTCAATCAAACACTGCAGCATCAGTGAGTATTCTCACAATATTCTTTGTATGATTAAAACATACATATATATACAGAAATGCACTCACTGACCCCAGCCACCCACCCACACCCACACACGTATACACGAAACCACAAGAATGTGCGCACAAACACCGCTTACACAGACACAATCACTCAGACTTCATTCAGCCTGTTCTGCACCCCATAAACACACACACACACACACACACACACACACACACAGACACAGACACACACACACAGACACAGAGACACAGACACACACACAGAAACACACACACACAGACAGAAACACACACACACACACACACACACAGAAACACACACACACACACACACAGAAACACACACACACACACACACAGAGACACAGAGACACACAGAGACACAGAGACACACAGACACAGACACAGACACAGACACACAGAGACACAGACACAGACACAGACACAGACACAAAGACACTCACTCACACACACACACGACGTGACGGGAGGTGTGCACAGTACCTGTCGGTAGAGTCCGGAGTCCCGGTGGCTCCCAGCAGTCCCACGCCCGTGCTGCCCAGTGCTGCAGCCCCACTGCCTGCCTCCATTACACCCAAACACTGCGAGAGCTGCCTGTCAGCCAGAGAGAGAGGGGGAGAGTCACACAGGGTGAGGTTAGAGATGGAGAGAGAACAGGGAGAGTGAGAGGATGAATGGGAGAAAGGTAAGATGAAGAGGGCATTTAGGGAAGGAGGAAAGAGAGGACATTGCAGCAGAGTGAAGGGAGGAAGAGATAGGAAAATGGAAAGGAAGAAGGAAAGAAAGATGAGGACAGTGGGGAAGAGAGAGGGAGAGATCAGTGATAAGCATGATGTGGGTGTTTGTCAAGTGTAGACTAAAGGGCACCCTTTCGGTTTCATTAGTTCTTGTGGGTACAATTCATAGGTACTGTACAATTGTGGTCAAGAGCCTCAGACTTTCAGAAATACCAGTTCATATTTCATGCCTTTGCAAAACACTACTAACAACGTTCATACATTCACATTTTATTTAACTGCTAAGATGAGCTAGACATTTGAAATACTGAATAAGTACTATATTGACAGGGAATGGAAGCTTCAGAAACCCCGTGCAAAGTTCACCATCTGCACAGGCAATCCCAAGGAGAAAACCCACAGCAAGACATTTTTGCAACTTCGCTCATTTGTCATCATGAACCACATAAACTCAATCTCATACTGACCCTAGCATACAAATTCAGGCTCGCCAAATCAATAACAAAGCTGCAAGATGTGTCAACCATTTTGAAATCTGTTGTCACCACAGAAACCATTTTCTATATATAGAATATTAACCGACTCATCGGTTAGGCTAATCCTTATGCTACGCAGAAACGGTGAAATGTCAATCTCTAAAATTAAGAGTATGCCTATTTTCAGTCTAAATGGTCCCAGCTTAATCATAATACGTTTTTCTGTTGTTATTGTCATTGATACGATCATCTACACATCTAAGCCTGCACTGAAGCATCACATTCGCACTTGGCTGCCATCGTAGTAACCTACACATTGAGCATAGCATCTGGAACCTTAATGTGGGCATCAATAAAGCCGGAGAGCTACTTGTCCTATATTAGCTGGTTGACGCAACATAGTCTTTCAATTAGTGATTAGCTAAATAACCGTGTCAGAAAGGCGGCGGCGAATGGGAGCAGGAATGATAAATCATGCCTCGTCAATTTAAAACAAAAAGTAAACCCCCCACACAAGCATTACAACTATCGCCGCCGACCATTCACGTCACGATGTTCAGTGTCAGAGCTACAATTATATCAGAGGAAGGCAGGCCGATAAATTTCAGGAGACATAAAACACCCACGCACGCCATCCGAAGCAGCTTTCCCCTGATTGAGAGACGGGTTGTTTTCCCGAGCGACGTAAGCTAACGTACTTGTGACTTTCGTCCACAACGGCGCCTCATATTATGAGTGCCACATTGAGCGCAACGTCAGGTCCCTACCGTCCCTTTGAAATCAGGCCAGCCTTTACAAGAAACAGTTAATCACCTAGGAAATGATGCGCTTCAAATTCCTTCCTTCTGCGGGTGGTGTGCCACTGGACATGTTGCGCGGCCATGCTCAATCAAACCACAATTCATGCTTTCGTTTTTGAAGCCTCGTTTGCACAAGGCGAACTGCCCAAAGTAGCGTACAACTACGAACTTACAGCATAACCATGTGTCAGAATGATTTTATACATAGCTAACTATGTTCCAGATAATTAAGAAGGGGTCTCTCTCAACGTTTGGTAGCCACAGCGCAAGTCGAAAACTCACAAGTGCGTTCAGTCAGGTATATAGCATGTTGAAGACTGAACAACTCAAAGTGTTACCAAGAGTCGCACTGACGTGTCAGTCTTGTCTTATTATTCTGCTCAAGTTCATTTTAACTGCAAGAGTAGCTACTGTGTCATTCACAAGAGTGAGTGACCTGCCAAAAACCTACAAACGGTTGCACCAAGGGCTGACCTAGCTGTAGGTTGTGTCATTTTCATTTTCTGACAACACAGTTAACTTTACCAAAAAAACTGTGACATTCAGACAGCAAGGCTACTGTCAAAGACAGCATCTGCTGGGACTGCTTTGAACCTGGCCTTTTAAAAACTCTGAATTATTCAGCAGCGCCATCAGCAAACTAGACATGAAGGACATTCAATACAAAATCAATAAGGGGAGAAAAAAGGAGGAATTTCAACCTCTATTGATTTTAACAGATTCTGATTGCATGTAGGAAATGTAGGGGTAGAATGGTCACTGCATGGAGCTTGACCTGACTGACCTGCCCAAAGTAACAGTTCTGGAAACCCCCCCACTTAAGATCAGCAACCAGTCTGAGCTTTCTATCAAATTTATTACATCCGCTGCAGCAATCTATCATCACAGTCATCCAACTCCAGGATGTTGCTTTTCACTCAGTCAGTGATTAGTCATACCTCACACTCGCATCACTCAAATGGCAAATGAGATCAACAACAATTGCCTAATCTAGTTTAATTTGCTTAATTTACTTACCAGACAAGATTCCCAGTTCTCTCCAACTTTTTTTTCAAACCCACTTTCCACCTCTTGGCATTCAACAACGTGTGCTTAAATGTCACCATTGGCACAGTTACGCCTTTCCTTTCAACATGTTTCAGGGAAGTGACAGAGGCGTCAGTCAAATGCTCGCAGAGTGCAGAAGAAAATAACATGGTTCGCAGTGCCACCAGAGACACGACAGACAGACACATCACATAATGATTTACCATATATCACATAGCTGTGATAGGTGAATTCACACTTGACACTCAAATCAAATATAATTTATAGAATTTGTTTAGCTGAAACTTTTATCCGAAGTGCCTTAGTTGATTAAACTAACCAGGGAACAAACCCCCCCCCCCCAGAGCAATGTGGGGTTAAGGGCCTTGCTCAAGGGCCCAACAGCTGTGTGGATCTTATCATCACTACACCAGGGCAGTCATGTACCTTAACGACTAGGCTACAGGCTGCCCTCCCAAATCTCTCAAGGACATATTATAATGTTTCTATGGTCATAATTTGCTGGTTTTATGATGTCCATAAGATAGATAGATACATAAATGCTTTGTACGTTCTAAAATATCATATGGTGTAAAATACAGCCTGAGGCCTATTCGGTTTCTGCCAAGGGTCGGACACAAAAGCATTCAGGAAAACACTGCAATGTACAAAACCCCCAGGAATGGGAAGCAGACTTAAAATTCATAGTAGTTTGACCCATTCATTTACAAGAAGCAGGTTTAGTGTAGTGTGTGAAAGGCATCTGTTAGTGGTACATTACATCCCAATGCCTGGAACAGCCGGGCATCAGCAGTGAACTGTTATTTCTACTCTATTCTCCATGTGTTTAGTAGAAACAGCAGTTCTAAGTTTGCCCTTAAGTTATTGTTGTACTGGGTTATTGCTTTTAATCTACCATTTTTAGAACCGCAGTCTCGTAACCCATTTGCAAAACCACCATGCATAATTCATGGAAAAAAATAGCCAAGACCAATGTGCAGTAAGAAAAAACAAAACTAAAAAAAATTGCAATTGCTTAGTCATTCTAAATGTTGTTAAACTCATTTGTTTCCACAGGGAAGGTTTGCTTTAAGGGTTATCACTCACTCCATGAAACATTCACAAACTTAATTTTCATTCAGCAGACATCCATCCACCAACAATACTATAGTAAGAAAAACAATGGCTACTATGAACTATTGAGAGACTGAATTACTGAAACCTCAAGACGGAATGGTATTCCATTACAATTTCAGTGTTCGCCCACATGAAGGGAGGCGCAGGGCCATTCTGCAATGCTCTAGGGGTGGGTAGGTGCCGTCATTGGTAATGTGATCTCATTGAAATTGAAGTAAATTTCTTTGGCCAGATTGGGCAGAGACCTGGGAATGCTATGGGAAGCGAGACTAAAGTGAGACAAAAATAAATAAATAAAACGTGGCACGACCTGACTAAATGACAGGCTCTGAACACATTGGCTTTGATAGGATTGAGAGGAAATTTGTATTCACTTGTACCAACAGCAGCCCATTTCAAATACACAAACACTTTCATCCTGGCTATGGCAAAATGGCCACGTTTCTGATATCAGGCATATAATCATGGTCAAGCTCCTCTTCCTCCCCCCCCCTCTCTCTCTGGGGGTACAGAATGAACTATGCGAGTCAGAATTGACTAAAAACAGGACCTGGCAACCTGTTAGCAGGACACGGGAGTCCTGAAAACCATGGAGGCAGTCGTCCTGAACAACAGTGTAGCATGATAAACACCGCTGTTTCTCCTGCAGGTCATAAGAGGGGCTAAGCCAGAAAAGATAATGGCAATTCGGTCTTACTCAGCAGGCCTTTCCACAAATGTGTTCCGTTTACCCGAAATACGAATATAATAATGCCAAAGTCCAAAATAATGCCACAATAAAATGAAAACTCCAACTGAGAGCGGTTTGACACTGAGCAATTCATGTCACTTCACACCTTGTTATAACACAGGAGCCTTGATTTGATGTTTTAATATAAGTGTACCGACAGGTATTTCTCAGCAGATCAGGAAGAGGACTGAGGAGTGAGTCAGCGATTCTCCGTTTTGTGTGCGGAGACAGAAGGGACGTTTGTTTATTCCCGGCCAGGTTTCAGTCCTGGCACCTGCTGTTACTTCTGTGTGCCCCAAAACAGACCCTGCCAGAGAATATTTTACTTGCCTCCTTCTTTCATTCAAATAATTTTGACTCAGTATCGAGTAAGACAAAACGCAGTCAGTACACAGAATTTAAAAAAGAACCTTATTTAATTTACAATTTCAATGTAAATTTACTTCCTATCCACAAAACATGCAGAGCACTTAGGCCCTTTTCAAAAGCCCCGGTCCTTAATATAATGCTGGCAGCACGACCTCGCCCCCATTCGTTGGGCTTAGATATTCATCGGGTCCCGTGTCTTTGTGCATTCTGGCCCCGTTTCACACTGCCGCAGTGAGAAAGGGTTTGTGATTTACGGGGACCAGGCTTTCCTGTATCTGCCACGGGCCTATAATGAGCTGGAAACTTCCACAGCGTTCCGCGAGCCTGTCAGCGCTAAAATCGAACGCGGTTCAAAAGATTTGCTGCCAATCCCGGGGGTGAGTCCATTAGAGCACAGTTGGCGCTTCATCAGCCTGGGCGAAGCAGAGGGACCTTTTTATTATTTTTATTTCCGCGTGCTGCTCACTGAGCACAGCTGGGACTGCTTAACATTTCTCTGGGTGGCCTGCCAGCCCCTGAAGGGCACTGCTCATTATTTCGAGAATACTCGTAACTGAATCAATGACGAAGACAGTGGCGGTGATGAAGACGAAGGGCTGCAATGATGAAGCCAGAACCAGAATATGACAGACTTCGGAAACGGAGCAATCCGGTGGAGGCAGGGTGCAGCTCTGCGTATGTGGCCTGCCTGAGAGATGAAACATAAAAATGTGTGAAAACATGCCGCGATAATAGCCTCAGACTCCGTTCTTTAGAGTCGAGGCACGTTCAGTTCTCCTAGAGCAGGACAGCGCCAGGATGCTGAACAAAAATCACCATGCTGCATGGGAGAGAGCCATATCCTCAACCTCACCCTTCTTTTCTAACACCACTCTAAACTTTAATACTGAAAATGACAAATATTGTTAAAATGGTTAGTTATGCATACCATTTTACCAAGTCACTCTTAAAAGCATAATTTGATTGAAACGAATGTTGAAACACAGCCCCCCCTGTGTGCAGAACACCTGAACACTGCATTTTGCAGCAATGCAGTACTGATAACATAATGACATTATTAAACCATGTGGAGTAATTTGTCCTCTGCATTTAACCCTTCCTAGATACTAAAGCGCAAGGGAGCCGCAGCCCAGCGCCCAGGGGCCAGCTCTAAATCTGAGGCCAGTGCCTTGGTCAAGGGCAACGGCAGGAGCACCCCTAACCTGACATGCACGACTATGGGTGGGGGGGCAGGAGACTGGAGCACCCAGAAGAAACCCACGCAAACACGGGAAGAACACGCCACGGTGCTCTAGAGAACCGGTTCAGTCTCTTTCCCCCCCTCCTCCCTCTCTGTTCTCTCAATCTCTCACTTCAATCTGTCAGCCAGAAGAAGTGGCTGAGAACAGCAAAGCGGGAAAAGCAAAGAACAACAGAGGCTAGGGAAGCGTTGCGGGGGTTGTTTAAACTGTATGCCCGGTAAAGAGATGCTATTGATTTAGACTTACACAAGCTGATGCTTTTAGAAGATTCTGTGAGCTGGGCTGAGACACAGACGATGCCCTGCACCGGGAGATGAGCTGAATGTGGAACATCAGCCGAAGTGCTTATATGGCAGTTGAGGGCATTACGGTTCCCAAAAGGGCCGTTTAAAGGAATCACTTCCAAAGATGAGAGCTTTCTTTTACTCGTTTTGTTTTTACATTTGATTATAAAATAATTAAAACATAAAACAAAATCCCTATCAGAGAGGCGCTGTTTTATTTGCAAACTCTCAGCAAACGTAATCTCGATGCCGGTGCCCCCTCAGCCAGAAAATTTCCAAATAAATACATACTCGGCATTTGAAGCATGGCAGCAATTGAGATTAATTCACGAGATCGGATGCGATGAATAATTTCAAAACATTTCACATTCCGCTGTGTTTGAAACACCCTGCAGACCGTAAATGAATTGAAATGGGATCGCGATGCACATCTGAATGCTCCCGTTAAACGCTTAATAAAAAAAGGTAATGACCGTAAATGTTTCGAACAGCTGTCATGAGTACAAGTAACAACAGAGGAAAAAAAAAGAAGAAGAAAAAAAGTGGAACATCCAAGGGATGCCGGAACATTCCCGGGCAGGGTTCGTCCTTCAGGGAGAAGAGATCCTGCAGGTCCGGGGTGGCGTCTGTCAGAACGTCACTCATCGATCAGCTGCTGCTGGTGGGAATCAGACCCTGAGTGGGCGTGGGCAGGTTTGATGAATGAAACCGGGTTCTCTCTCTGTTGTTGAGAAGATTCGGGGGAAGCGGTATGAATACGGGCGGGGAATCCTGTCCGGGAGTCTCCCAGGCCTGGACAAAGCCTCCGAGCTCAATGGATTAACAAAGAGGGCTTTCCACTGAAAACAAGGCATCCGGGACCAGGGGCCGGCTGATGGGACGTGTACACAGCAGCGTCTGAAGAGATCGTCCGAGCTCGGGCCCAAAGGCTCTCGTAGAGAGAGCAGCTCAATCTGAAAGCTCTGCACTGCAGACTTAAACTTAAACTACATCATCTTATTTTCCTTTTACAATTTTTGTACCAGTTTTCTTCACAACTATCGCTATTGCTTTGACACTGGGCTTGTGCTCATATTTTCCCTTCAGGGTGGAGCCTGTGTGTGACAATAGTTGATACATCATTGTTTGTCTGCGTTTTTCTTTTCTTTTTCCAATGATAGTTTGTCTGTTGACTAAGACCAATGACCTATCAGGCGGGGTTAATCTCAGGCCTGTGACTCAGTGCAGAACAGTATCAGGTTTCTATATCAGTACAATGGGCAGTGGTGTCAATTCCTCTTTTCAGCAGATTCCGTGTCATAAAATGTTAAGGAAGAACAGAGGCAAAAAGAAGCCAGCACACGTTCACTTCAGTTCTACTGAAGGAAAAAGTCTCAACACAAAGCCATTTTACAAACGTCTTTCCAAGAAAGACGGAATTATGACCAAGCTGCGTCACTTTGCAGAACTCTCCACGCCCAGGCTGTGGAGAGACGTTTACGCCATATCAGAGCCGTTTGAAACGCGTCTCGGCGTTGTGCTGCTGGAAAGCAGCGGATGGGAAAAACTCTGCAGCTAACGGCGATAAATCTGGTGAACGGCGCTGCTGCTACAAGATTAAAACTCCATCCTGTGTACTCCATCACAGAACAGCACTTGCAATCGCAAACTGCATTCGGCAAACCCCCGAGTGAAAAGAGCTTGTCAACTTCATTTTGGGGTGGATATAGTGCTTCCAATACAAAAGTTTGTTTTGAGTCACTCCAGGATTTGCCACGGAAAAATAACAAGTTAGTGAAGTGGCTGCCGCTGGCTTCTCGAACCCGTTTCCAGTCAGGCCTGGAAGGCTCAAACTGCTCAATCGAACGGCCATTCCCATCTCTCTTATACACACACTCTCTTTATGGCCCAGGCGGGGCAGCTGAGCACGTGTAATGATTCTTGTGATTGGAAGGACCATGGGCTGCAGGGAGTCCCTGCAGAGCTTCGACACCCCCCCTGCCCCCAACCCGCTGCCCCCAACCCGCCTCCCCTCCCCTCTCTACATTCCCCTTTCACATGCTAAAAGCTCTGCAGCCTTCAGCCTGTCAGTCGCTGTGAGAGATGACATCTGGAAATGACTCATCCAAGATAATTCCCATCGTCTTTCACCGCCACAGACGGGCTCCGGGCGCAGATATGCCTGTCCGTCGGCCCATTATTCCGCTTCGACCTCCCAGCAACAGCCTCCATCCAGGACTCGACTTTGATGAATGCACAGTTTTCTTTTCTGTTAATTTTCCTCTCCAGCAAAAAGCAAACAAAGATTGATTTGTGAATAAAGAACAGTAAGTTTATACTGCGGCAACCTAATTATTGCACGCAAATCTTGCAAATAGGTGAAGCGGGTTTGATATTTTAAGTTTTACGTCTGCGCAGCTTACGGCTTTTCCCGGCCCGTAGCATGCTAATGCTAGCCTGGCATCACTGGTGGAAAGACTTGGCCCAAATCCCTGAGATTTATGCAAGTTTAATATACCAATTGGGTTCAGGAAATGAATAATCCAAAAGTAGCATGAAAGCAATATGAAAACAGGACTTTGCTGGAATGAGTCCTTCCTTAATTTGCATCCTTCTCGCTGGCGTCATGCCAACGCACACGGAGAGTTCTGGAAATAGCACCTGTTTACGATCACGCCTTCCCCTGCCACGAGAGCCTCAGAAGGCGCCCGCAGAAATCTCTCCGCGCAAAAAGGTTGCGTCACGAAATCAAAGCCCGCTCCCTTATCTCAGCCAACATGAAATGGGGGAGGAAAAGTAGGGCAGCCAGCGTGCAGCAGCCGCACATAGCTATACTGTACGGAAACCCTCTTTAATATTCATGGCGAGAGAGCGAGCGCGTGCAGGGCAGACGTTGCTGAGCTTCGACTTTTATGCCGGATCGTTCCGCTGAAGAGCCGAGGGACTCCCGTGTGCGTGGGGAGCGTTTCGTCGGGTGACGAGGGTGACGAGGGTACGGCAGTCATGAGCTCACTTCCTCACCCCGATGCCGGTGGGGTGCGAGGGCAGTCTGGCACCAGGGAGAGCACACAGACATACGCGTGAACGTGTGCAAACATACAAGGCCTTTTGGCTTCATCTGTCCACATGCATGTGCATGTTGTTACCCAGCTTCACCCAGCCTGCCAGACACACACAGAAACTCACAGAGAGAGAGACACCCACACACACACACACACAGAGAAACTCTCTCACACACACACACACACACACACACACACACACACACACACACAACCTTCCTTTCTGAGTGGCAAACCCATTACCACATCAGAGGACAGCTCAGATCTCGGCAAAGAACTTTGCGAGCCTTCAATCAAGATGAGGTGGGGCGAAAAAAAAAAAAAAAAGTCAGTCGGTGTTGATCATTTCCCAGGTGCTCGAAACGTTATTGCCTGATCCTCTCTTAGCCCCTGTCTTCTCAGGGAGACGTTTCCATCGCGATTTTGTGCCTCTGAAGAAATTGGGAAATGATAAAGGGCTGCCTCGCGCCTTTGAGATCCTCCCTCTCTGATCGCGCTGAAGAGCTGCAGAAGGGGGGGGGGGGGGGGGAAATAACCTGAAATCTGAAAGACGGCAGCTTATCACGAGATGAGATGAGCTACAAACCTATTTAGAGGACACAGGTCTCGTGCAGGAGCAGAATTGTGTACAGCGTTTTCGATGCACCTGATAAGTGTAAACGGCTGCTGAATCAGTGAGAGGGAGATGCGGGTACATTGAGTTCAGTGAGAGGGGGGGCATTCCCCCACCATTGAGGGCTGATTATTACAGAAATGGCAAATAAACATGAACAATACTGAACTGCATTCACAAAGCGCCATCGCCGTGTCGTGTTCACCCAGCCCGATGATGGCAGGTATCTGCTCAGGAGTCATAGACAGACCCACAGGCTAGCCGTGGAGAGGCACAGACATGTGGTTCCAGCAGGCTCTTCGTGCGCTGGCCACAGCCGGCACCATTCGGCAGAATATCAGTTCAGAAGCCTTGCAGCACCGACACTCCTTGGGAAAAACGAATCTCCCTAAAATTAGTTTTTTAACACATAGATGAAAACGTTATTTGATCGCTGACTCACCGGTACAGGTGGTGAGGGGGGAGGCTCTAGCCTGGGCTTTGATGGGATGAACTGGGAAAGATGCTCAGCTTCCGAGTGGGTGAGAAAATCACCAGAACACAAAAGAGTATCTGCCTTTTGCTGGTGGTTTTGGGTTTTAATTCAAAAGCTCAGGGGGAGACTGCAGGAGAGGTGAATCTGCTCGATACATGAAGAGACCCTTAATTAGGCAACACTGCTCGAAAATACCTTAAAAAAAAAACACAAAAGAGAGAGCGGGATTTCTATACAGCCTTCAGCATTCAGAGATAAAATATAAATAGCTATTTTATAAAAAATAAATAAAAAATAGCTGTTTGCGAGGCTCCAGTCTGCAGGGATGGAGAAAAGGAGATTCATTTATTTCACTTTCACGTCTGATTGAACCCTGACTGAAGAATGTGTATATTTTCTGTGTGTGCGCATGCAGACAGACACACTCAGTGACCACTTAACATTACAGAGGCCAGAGCGGATGGCACCGCCGGGTATTATCCTTCCATTACTTTTCCAAAATGTTTGGACTTAAAATAAAATCAGCTGACTAAGCAAATACAGGCAAGTTTGTTGTTACATTACATTACATGTAATTTGGCTGAGGCTTTTATCCAAAGTGACTTACAGTTGATTAGACAAAGCAGGAGACAATCCTCCCCTGGAGCAATGCAGGGTTAAGGGCCTTGCTCAAGGGCCCAACGGCTGTGCGGATCTTATTGTGGCTACACCGGGGATCAAACCACTGACCTTGCGGGTCCCAGTCATTTACCTTAACCACTACTCTACACTCAGCGCCATTTGATGAAGATGAACGGAGGTATGGACGAATAATTGTGGGCTTTGTAGTTCTAGCAATGATAGCTTTAGGCTTTAACTCCGTCTAGTCAACGCCTCCGACAAACTGAAATGTTGAACATACTCTGAACAGACTGCATGGTGGCAATACTTAAAGACAACTGCGTGAAATGCAACACATTTGCAACGGCCCCTGCTCACGGTGAGTAAGAGGTGAGACAGAGTGCGTAATAGCGGGAGTACGGGAAGGGAGAGGCGCGTCGAATTCCTCACGCCTGAAGAAATGACTTACAGAATATTGCACTTTGTATTGCTTTGGCTGCAACTCCACATACAAAGCATGCAGACGCGGTGAAGAGGTCCAGCTGTGGTTTGTCTAACGATTAGAAGGGGCAAGAGAATACTGTGATACAAACAGTTTGTTTGTTTGTGAGCAGCAGCTCTGCGGACAAAACCACCTCTTTAATGAGAGGTCAGAGGAGAACGGGCAGACCCGTTCAAGCAAACAGAAATGTAACAAACGCTGAAAAAGCAGCCTTCCAGGGGTGACTTTGGCATAACAGTGCAACTGCAAAGCCCTGTACTTCCATAATCCTCTATGGCACAGCTTGATCATACGTTTACAGATTCTGAGTTTAATAATGCACATGCACACACCCACACACCCTGTTGTACAGAGGCCAGACTGGCTGAGGGCGAGAAGAGTCATACACCACTGAGAGGCAAAAGGACTCTGGGGTGAGGAGTCACCCTGATAAGTCTAGCACGGGGGTGCTCAACCCTGGCTTGGAGAGCTGCAGGATGTGCAGGCTTTCATTGTTTCTCTGCATTTGATGCAACTGATCAATGAAAGCAGCCAATTACACAGTTAACTCACCTCACCTTGCTTCTTGGGTCTGAATCAGTCGCTGATTTTAAGGGAAAAACAAAAACCAGCACACAGTACTGCTCTGCAGGACCAGGGTTGCTGACCCATGGTCTAGCACACGGCTACTCAACTCCAGGTCCTAGGGGCTGCAGTGTCTGCAGGTATTTGCTCCAACCACGCACTACACCACCTGAGTTCACAATTTATTTGACCTGCTCATTTGTGAAATCCGGAGGGGTAGTGCATGACAATGCAACCACCAGGACCTGGAGTTCAGTAGCTTGGGTCGAGCAGAGGACCTCTCCGGCTATGAGCCTATTGCACTAGCACTCCCAATGCTGGTGATGGAATTGAAAAAAAGAAGAATATTTCCTCAGGCAAAAGCAATCAATCATCAATCTCAGCAACATGATGGGCTACCCAGTCAGGCATGAGCACAAGACGAAAACCGGTTGCATGGGGAGGGAGGGGGATGTGGGGCTGGTTGGATGCAGCCATACTCTGGCATTACCCACTGCCCTCTTTTTTCAGTTACAGAGGCTAGGATAAATTTTTTTTACTGCTCCCCTTCCATAAGTGGCCGTGTTTGATCCATTTCTCTGAAACACGCTGACCCTAATTCTGAGGGTGGCGTGTATCCATTGGGTAATCCACAGCCGGGCTGAGGGGGAGGGAAAATGGAGCACAGCCCACAGGACTGCAGTGTAGAGGCGGCCTGTAGCGTAGTGGTTAAGGTACATGACTGGGACCCACAATGTCGGTGGTTCGATCCCCGGTGTAGCCACAATAAGATCCGCACAGCCATTGGCCCCTTAACCCTGCACTGCTCCAGGGGAGGATTGTCTCCTGCTTAGTCTAATCAGCTGTACGTCGCTCTGGATAAGAGCCTCAGCCAAATGACATCAATGTAATGTCATGACTGCACCTCGTTTGAGTCAGCCGTGCTGCAGAGGAGCCCGGTCTGGTGTCAGAGTCCAGAGACTGGGCACATGGCCCCGTTTAAGAGCAACAAGCACATGCCTGTACTCCTACACAGCCTGGAGCACGCATACTTGCACCCACAAACTTTTGTGGCTCATCTCTGTACTTTGCAAATTGTAACCTTGCCTTCTGATTCTTACTGCTGAGGAGTGGTTTGCATCTTGTGGTATAGCCTCTTTTTTGCGGTCTTCTTTGAATGGTTGATTAAGATGCCTTCAACCCTGCACCCCTGCCCTGAGGAGTGTTTGTAATGTCACTGACTGATGTTTTGTGGTTTTTCTTCACAGCTCTTCACAGCTCTTTCTGTCATCAACTGCTGTCGTTTTCCTTGGTCGACCTGTTCAATATCTGTTGCTCAGTACACCAGCAGTTTCTTTCTTTTTCAGGACATTCCAAGTTATTGTACAAGCTATCCCCAATGATTGTGCAATGGCTCTGATTGATTTCCCCTCTTTTGTAAGCTTCAGAATGACTTGCTTTTCTCCCTAGGACTGCTCTCTTATCTTTTATAACACAAATGCAGTCTTCACAGGCAAAACCCAAGGCTAAAACCAAGAGTAGACATTCAGAACTATTTATTGTTTAACCAATCAATCTAACATGACACATCTGGGAAAGAAGAAACACCTCAGTGACAAGTGCCAATACCTCTGATTTGTTCAAATCTAAATAAAAAATACCAGGAAATAAAGGCTGAAATTCAGATCTGTCATCTCCTGTACATCTTGTTTTGACCTCAAACTCAATTGTCTTCAGCGTATAGCAAAAACACAGGAATTAACCTTGCTGTTCCAATACTTTTTGAGGGGACTGTATGCAGACACACGCACGCGCACAGATGCACACAAGCACACACATACATGAGGATGCACATACAGAAATATGCACAAACACCCACACGCACGCACACCACATCCAGCTAAAGAACCAACGATAAAACAATTCCTTCTCCTAACAAACTAAATCCTCCTGGCAGCCTTGTTGAAATAGCAGTGAAATCAGAGAAGACATTGTCTTGCATGCTGGGGGCTAGCACACAATCAGCTCAGCACAGCTGTCACGTAATTTAAGACTAAATCAATAGAGGGGTAAGCATGAGACCCTCCCCTCCCCTCCGGAAACATCCTGCACCTCCCTCAAGCACTCCCACCGCTCGTGAGGTCTCGGGCCGGCGGCTGCTAACCCCGGTCCCCTCCGCTTAGCCAGGTCGGAGGCCGAGACGGACAGGCGGAACGCTGCCTGTACGCCGGTCAGCCTGGCTCTCCCCCACATCTCCATCCTGCTCCCCGCCGACTCCGCTCGAGTGCATCCGCGGGCTGGGAGGCCGCCCAAAAACCCGGGGATGAATGCCTCCGCTGTTCGGAGATGCTCCGTGACGAGGAGGTCGCGCAGTAACCAAGCGTTGGCACTTTCAGGATTGGGGGGGGTGGGGGGGAGGGGGCTGATGTTTCCGCCCGGCCAGGATTCTCACGGGGGGGCGCTGCCAGCCCTCACTGTGGGAACGCACCAGCCACACTCTGGTCAAGTGCACTTCAGCACACTACAGCCCCGCAATTAGGGTGTGCTGCATCAGAGCTGGTAATAACTGCAGGGGTCAGTCTTATTAGACAAAAACCACGATCCTGAATAAACAATGGAGCAGCACATTAACCGTTCACCGTTTCGATTAATTGCAGAACACACAGACAGCCTCATGAGCCTCTAAAGCACAGCTCTCACGTCTCAAACTGGTCTAGGAGCACAGGCCTGCTGCCGCTGAGGGAACGTCCCGTCACAGGCCGAGAGTTCAGCAATGCATCATGGGAGGGGACGTCTGGATGACAGCGTGCATGGCGTGTTGCGTTACCTTTTCTCTGTGCGATCTTCAAAAAGGCTCGAGGAAGGGAACCTGGGAAATCCCAGAGATTGCTCCTGGACGTCGGTCCATGTCAGCGCGCCTTCTCCTGTCGGGGAGAGACCGGGTCACCCATGGCAGGCAGGCACAGACGCTGGCACAGACGCTGGCATGGCGCGGGGCTGTACGAGCCTGTTATCCACGGGACGGGTGGCTGAAGGCTTTCAGCCCGTCCGGCTGCAGCACATCCGTTCTCCCTGTGTGCGCGAGCACAAGCGGAGCATTGTACCACGCTCGCAGTGGAACAATGTGCGACTACCAGGCAGTCAAATTATTTGATTGCTGCTTCAACTATTCTTCCTCCTTCCTTACATGCACGCACGAGAACAGACAGACAGACACCGACAGACACACACACACAGACACACACACAGACACACAGACAAACTGAAGCAGATGTATAGAGCCAGAATAGCTTTTTTAAACCATCTTTTGCCAGCAGAGCTTGTGAACAGCATCAGAGGAGTGGGTGGAAAGGTTTACGACAGAGACAGCAGCGGATTAATATTACAGGATAAAACTCAAACAAATGAACAGGAAAGCTGCCAACGGCTGTGTGTGTGTGCATGTACATTACATTTAATTTAGCAGACGCTTTTATCCAAAGCGACGTACAAAACAGTGCACATCAAGGTCAAATAAACGCACACAAGTGTGTGTGTGTGTGTGTGTGTGTGTGTGTGTTTGTGTGTGTGTGGATGCGCATATTTGTGCGTGAATTATGTGTATCTGCACAATGTACACTTAAGGAAACCTGATTTGGAAGAGAGTCCGTCTGGGAGAACCTGATCAGACCACTCATTTTGAAACCTGAGTGATCCTTGGCGAGTACTTAGCCTACAGGAGAGATGGTGCTGGAAAAAAATTGGGTTTTGTATCAACCCTACTGACAGTGAAGTAGACCTCTCCAACAGATGAGAATGCTGAATCTCTACAAATAGGTCTTCTTCAGGTGGCATATACAATACACTCTAGCAAATTAGAAGCAACCAATAGTCCCCCACTACCCTGAAACTTGCCTCTTGCTTTTGTGGCTGAAGCCAAGCAGGACCAGGCTTGGAGACATCCTGGAAAAACTGCCAACCGCTCAAAGTGGCAGGGGTGGCAAATGGAGGCAGTCTTCCCTTTGGACTAAGCGGAAAAATCCCTCCTCAGTGAAGTGACTGGAACACTGTGCTATGGAATAAGACATAAGCAATGCCTCATCCTGGTCAACCAAAATTCCATAGCACCTTTCAGAGAGAGTATGAGGTTCCCTGGTGTCCTGCATACAAGCAAAATACGGCTCTGGTAACCCGACCCAATCAATGTAACCCCCTGTAAGCAGTCTTTCACAAAATGTCTTCAGCCTTCAGTCTGTATGAATCTGGATCACAAATGCCGTCCAAGACCATTTAGGCTGTGCGGCGCTGAGATCCGCAACATCCGCAAGTTTCAGTTGACACATGGAAATGAATGTGCTTGCCCAGTATTTCCAACACACCTTTATATTTCCATCCAGGAATTCCAAAGCAACATCATTCCTAACTGGTTCTCCATCAACATAACCTTCCAGAGCCCACTTCTTAAGATCGGGAGAACTAAAATCCTCCACGTTGTCACCAGACCGTGTTGGTCCTGTGCTTAACCGAGGAGGCGATAAAGCAGAACGCGGCCAGGAAAAGAGGGCGAGCGAGCGACCTGAATCGCAGCGCATTAACCAGGACAAACAGGAAAATGACAGGGCCCTCACCGAGGAATAAACAAGCACTTGTTCCTGAGGTCACGCGCCTCGTAATGGGCTCGCCGGCATGTCTCGTTATCAACGGCTAACGGAAAAATGCTGGCTTGATTGATAGCTACCCTTGTCCCTCTCACTTGATTGCCTCCAGATTACTAGAGTGAAGTTAAGTGCTTGTGAGGCAGAAAGATGATGTAGAATCGAATATTGCGGCATTTCATTCTGAATAACACTGAACCACTGCTCCCCATCAACTGTACCTTAGTAATAATTCAGTTCATTTTTTTTATCCATTCCTTGCTCACTTCTCCTCCTCCTGCCCACTGTAAAAGCTTGCTTCTGACAGCCACCTTAAATCTTTATTCACTTCAGTTCCACAGTCAAGAGCCTTTGTTCACAATTCATTACCATGTTGACTGCATTTTTACATGCTCAGGTATGTTAAGAAACGTGGTTGTACGGCCCGCTCCGATGTGCGGTTTCGACCTGCGCTACATATGGAGTTAAAAATAGGCTCTCACAATGAGACCTGACAATCAGTGAGAGCAGCACCATCTCACAGCCAAGGCTGGGCCCTGTAGCAGGCCTTGAACCTCAGCCTTGGCTACATGATCAGTCGACTGGCGAGGGTCTTTAATAGCAAGACGCATTAGCCTTACCCCACCACCAGGGAGGGCTAGGGCAGATTTAAGTCTGCCAGGATTAAATTGGTAATCCATCCAATTAAATTAGTCCTCTCAAAGGCTTACACGGATACATTTTTAGACAATGCAATCCATTTGTACAGCTGGACATTTTAATTGTGGGTATTTCACTGAAGGGCACGATGCCAGTGCCTTCAGTTCCAGTCCCAGTTTCCAAACCGTATATAGTGTCACACATTCCAGGTACCACGTCCCCTGTGGCTCTGCAGGAGGTCACTCTGGGCCATCGTGCAGGAAAGAGGGGAGGTCGGCAGGAAGAGGGACTCGGCTGTTTTGAGTAATGCCAGTGAGCAGTGGAAAAGCCTGCATACTGGTAAAAGGAGATTGCCCAGGAACGTCCATTTCCCCACTGCTTGAGGAAGACAAGGCAAAGCAGACGGGATGAAGGTTTCGCCAGAACCTCGATGTCCTGATTTCTGGGTAACACTGGAAGATGTGTGTGTGTGTGTGTGTGTGTGTGTGTGTGTGGGGGGGGGGCATTTGGTTATTGGGGGTGTGTGAAAACGGGCACTGGGATGGCTCACCCTCACCCAGAATCGGTCTGGCTGGCGTGAGCCCAGAGACAAAAACAGCGAAAAGCCAAGCGGCAGCTCCTTCACAGGGAGCAGAGGGCAACCAATGGTCTAGGGGCCTCCTGCCAGCAAGGACTGAAGCCGGGTCCTCCGGGACCACATGCAGTGGTGGCCGATGGGAAGTGGTGGGACATGGGAAGCAGATCACGGGGCCTGCTGTAAATCTGTCCAACCACAGGAGAACAGCACTCCAGTGCCAGCGCCCAGCATGACTGCGCAGCACAACAGCCTACCCACATCCAGCCAAAGGCACCAGGCAACACAGCGTAAGCCTATGTTCCTGGCAACAAATAATGACACCATAACAGCGACCTCAGAGGGAAAACATTGTTCAGGACAACATTAGTTTATTGTGAACAGTAAAAGTAACTTAAAGAAACCATATGATGCCAGCCAAGAACTCAAGCCTTTTAAGTTTAATGAGCACAATTTAAACACAATTTATTGGGCCATTGCACATGCTAGGTTTTTAGTTTGAACTCAATGGTAAACATACAACATTGTATTACATTACACTAATGGCATTTGGCAGACACTCTTATCCAGAGCGACGTACAGTTTATTAGACTAAGCAGGAGACAATCCTCCCCTGGAGCAATACAGGGTTAAGGGGCTTGCTCAAGAGCCTTAACCCTACGAGTAAATAAGGCAATGATAGGAATCACCCTGGTGATGGGTGTTCGACATTCAAATGAATAACATATCAGGTATCAGAAGACGAGGCACAGCTGGCTGGGGAACTGTGAGGCCCAACACTACCGTCTCACGCTAAACTCACGTGCGCACACCTGCTCTTACCTGCATCTCCACCGCAATGACTACACCGCACCCCCCAGAGCAGAAACAAACAGCTGCTCAATGCTAGCGTACACAGGCAATTCAATAAAACGAGGTCCACCTAGACACCGCCTGTCAGCCTCGCGGTTCACAAAGGCACCGCAGTTTCACATCAGGAAGCCAGGGGAACGGACGCGGCCCGTCACAGCCTGTTTGTAGCCTTAATTAATATTTCATCATCTCCGCAATGATGAGGTTTCCTTCTGAGCTGCAGATTCACACAGGTTTGACACTCTCATTGCTTACTCTACCCGCGCCTGAAAGCGGCTTTCACATCAGCTGAATCACGTCAGACAAGCTGCTTATGTCAACCCAATAATGGTGATGCAAAACGTGGTTAAAAATAATTTCCGAATCGAGATTTTTGGCAGGTTTGCTAAATAAAATTAAAAAGCCGATGCACGCTCTTGTTATTGGTCGGCTCGGTGTACCGCACACACAGTCATTTTAGCGGAAAAGGGCCCAGGCCTTCTGGACTTTATATAATATCATACGCATTGTGCCAATTTTGAATAGCTGTGAGAAACATCACACACAAAGGAAGCCACCCTGCTTTCAGCTTGCGAATGAAAATGATTTATTTTCACAGTAACATATAAAAACTCTGGTAAACTCAGTTTGAATGGCCAGATTTAGAAATTCCAGTGGTAACACAATACAGTAACCCTGTAGACCCATTTGCCTCAAATCTGGTGAGATGGGATTGCAAACGGTTGCAAAACACGGCAGTTGAACACCTCCAAAACTTACCCCACATTTTTTAGGCCACAAGTTAAAGTAAACCCGCAGTGAACTACAGTATTTGCCATGTCTGGTCAGCTAAATCAAGAAGAATATCAGCACTCATCTGCCATTCTTCTCCTGAGCTTTCCCACTTGTTCGCTATGCAGTGTGGCCCAATTCTGTCACATTTAGTTACTACCAGGACTTTGATACAAACTCTGTCATTTTTCCAGCAAAATACAACCGGAAACCTGCCTTTACAGCTAACCTTTGGTTTTGGCCAATGCGGTTCCATGTGGAAAAAAAACTAAATTGACCACTTTTTGGCTGACTTGGGCCTTGGTCTCGTTTGGAGCTTGGGAGAATTCTTGGTTTTGGAATCAGTCTAATTTATCTGAATATTTGTGGTTATATTTGCAGTCCTTTGGAGGCCATCACTGGACAAAAGGACATTTTGTTTAAAAGGAAAATACACTTATGTTGTCTTCAACGGATCTGCAAACACGACAACTATCTGTTAAAATGTATACGCTAAAGGTAAAAAAATTAATGAAAAGGTCTACGGAAACACAATGGCTTGTCTGCAAAAAAAAAAAAAAAACCAAAAAAAAAAACCACAAAGTACGTTACAAACTGGCAAATGTGCAGAGGTACCAAGACAAATAGAAAAGGATCAAAAATAAAGAAATATAAACTCGAGACTGTTTAAAAGAAAAAGTTTCAAGGAGGCAAAAATGTAACTGGAAGCGACGCAGGTGGGATATCCCCACGGGATATGTATCAAGGACGACTGCCTTTTTCCATCTTCTCTTTTATCGGACCATGCTGCAATTTTGTTAAATGGCCGATACAGCAGAAACAAAGAGCTCCAGTGCTCAGCCTGGCTACACAGAAGACAAACAGGCGATACGGACTCCTGGAAACAGGGATTTTTAAGGCCACACTTGAATGCCAGATGAAGTGAACTGCAGTCCAGAAACAGCACAGCATGGCCGGTGGGAGCGTGGAAGGGCCGGCCTGGGCGGAGTCCACTCTTCGCTACTTTCAGCCACTGTGGCAGGAGTAGCTGACTGCAGTGACGACCACCTCCCTCTAACCGCAGTGGGAGACCATTCACCACACGATTCTGCCCATCACTACTGCAGCTAATGTGCGGAGAGTTCTGCAACAATAGATAATAGATGGAAGGTGTGAGGTGCATTCTCCATCAGCCCAAGCCGACCATCCGCAGGAAAAGCCAGAAGGAAAAAAAAAAAGATCGGAAAACTTTGGCAGTGTTGCCATTTAAGTGGAGGAACAGAGGAAGAGCCGGGCTCTACAAGACCAGCCATCACAACGGTTGTCCCGTAAGGCAGTGTTCCTCTCAGTGTAGGAGGATGATCAGACGTTTAGCCACACCATTATATTTTTACATTATTGGCAAGGGACCAACAGCTGTGCGGATCTTATTGTGGCTACACCGGGATTAGAACCACTGACCTTGCGGGTCCCAGGCATGTACCATAACCACTACACTACAGGCCACCCAACCCTATTTAAGTGGAGGAACAGAGGAAGCTCCAGGTTCTACAAGACCAGCCGTCACAACGGTTTTCCCGTAAGGCAGAGTGTTGGAGGATGGATCAGAGGTTTAGCCACACAGCACCGGTCGCCTACACCGTTACCAATTGAGACGAGGGATACAAGGCACAAGGTCACACTCGATTCTCATTGGACGATCAACAGGAGTCAGACGGAAGACGTTTGGCTGTTTGGGAGAGGGGAAGAATCCCTGCACTGTACGCACCGTCCGGAGCGAAGGGTCATTAATGCTCTGCTTGTCCCATCAATAATTCAACCTCTCTACTTAATGCAGCAGCAGGGTCCCACACTTCTACAGGAGATTTGCCTTCATTCTCAGAAACCCAGAAAAAAAAATAATAATAATAGTGCCAGCTAATTAGGACTTCAGCTAATTCAGTTCTGAGCCAATTTGCTTTTTGCAGTCACACGCAACTGGCTTTTCAGTAACAAAGGCAGTTCCATTGCCTGAACTAATAAACAGAGGAACGGGGGCCGCAGGAATGGAAATGGATTTGTGTGTATTAAATACAGGGAAAATGTTTTATATTCTGAAATATCTCAGTCAGAATAAAATCCCACTGTAGCACAAGCAGGCCTTGTTTGATCCAATCATAATAATACTGAATAGAGTAAGCGGTAGCTATAGTAAATGGAGGCATTGTCACCCAAAATCCAAGCTTTAGCTCACCTAGCCTGAAACAAATCCAAACCTCTACCTAAAATGGTGAGCTATTTCCCAGCAAGATGAATCAAGATGGGATTTAATTTCTGTAAGCGTGCAGAAACAGTACCTACAGTACCTACACCGAGAAAGAAACAAACATGAAATGTGGCAACAGTGCAGCAGGCCTCCAGGTCATGGCTCAGCTGAAATGTTCCAATGCAAAAACTGATCCTTCTTGGAGAGATACAGTGACAGGCACCTTCAAATAAGCCAATGCAAGCCACGGACACAATTCTGCCCCAGAGGTGGGTCTTGTGACCTCAGAGTTCTGCCTTTTCTCTCAGAAACGTGCACACCATTTTCAATCACGCACCCTTAGAAAATATCTATCTGGAAATAATGGGGGGAAAAATGACAACCAGGAAGAGAGAACGGTTGGTCCCGTTAGGGACTTCTACTGTAATTGAGTCTCATGAGAACCTTTGCCTTAGTACATTCCAGGCATATTCAACCAACCAATGTCCCCTTTGGGTTCATCCTAAACACTAATTGGGAGGTAATTTCTGTTCATTTCTGTGTGTTAAATGGGGTAAGGCACTATTCATGTTTCAAAGAACAGCCCTTGGGACACTTCAAGGAGGGCTCTTTATAAAGTCAAGTTGCACCCAATCCGCCCGAGATGGTAAAGGAGGTCAATCTGCCCCTTCCTAAAGCAAGCTAAAACCTAAATCTGACACGGGACTACGATGCAACAAAAAACATTGCACTCGTAGATCCATTTTTGGCTGTGTGTGCATGCTAGTTTGATGGAGGGGCTCGATGTAGCTGTCGAGGACTATTATTTAGCCCTTTAATAATGTAAGTCTAAAATGTATTTATGCCAAAACAAGTCTGCCTCGGTTATCATTTATTCAGTGTTACTGCCAGTTCTGGGCCCATGTTCCCATTTCTTCTGGTACTCTTGTGACATGCATTTAACCTCCAAGGCCATAATGGCCTCATAAGTCACTGCGGATAACAGCATCCACACCCAATAAATAAATAATGCCAGTAAATACCCCCCAACCCCATCCGCTCCCTCCCATTTAAGACTTGAGCCATTAGCCCGATCCCGTGGCAGCAAAACAGATACCCACACCAAGACGCGAGTGCACCAGGACCCTCCAGAGCACATCACCTTTCGCTTGACATCGTTCATGCGAAAAACAAGATTAAAAACCGGTAGCTTGCGTAATTGCTATTTAAGCTAGATCTGGCCGAGAGCATCCCTTGTTCAATGCGCTCTACGATAAATGCCTCAGCTCAACCTTTAACAGAAAGGTTAAAGAACAAAAGAGTAAACCGTGCTGCATTCAGAGCAGTGTAGCATTTGAGAAATACCAACATCTTTCACACGCAAAAAGAATCGACATTCTGGGCCACCCAGACAACAACATCCGCGCAGAAAAAAAAGAAAGAAAAAGTTTTATACTGACCATGAAATAATTGAATACGACTATGATTGGCACCTCTGTTTCAGGCATCACTGAGCAGGTCAATACAGCATTAGACCTTATCAAATGAGAAAACATAGCTTTTACTGAAATTACTTTGCCTGTTCATGAGCGGTCTTTGAATGAGTGCATTCGAAAATCCCATATCAAGCAATGACTGCCTGTCCTTTGTCATCCCACATTATTATCCCATAACTTTGCACCATCTTTCCAATGAATATTTATCACTTCTGCTGAAGTTCAGACCTGCCTGGGAGGACATATTTATTTTATTTGTATTAATGGAGTGGGGGAGCGAGCAAAAAGCATTTTGTGCTCCTCCACATTAGCGATGGAGGTAATTTATGGCCTACAAGTGGAAGGCTAACCGGCAGCTGAAGCCCTCTTCCATGTACAGGTATGATTAGATACTTAAAAAGAACAAGGGTTGGATTGTCATCACTGTCACAGAAAAGCTCTTTGTGGAAAAAGACGAAATGAGAGCAGCAAAAACTTTGTCTCACGGGCTAGCCGATATAAATAAGAACGCAACCTTGGGTGACCTAGTCTACGCATTCTGATCTAGCTATAAATATATGTGATTATCTCACCCGTTATAATCCGCACTGATCCAGACGGGAGTCGGAGCTGCCCTCTCACAACAGCATGACAGAGATCTGGGGCAAGGCAGAACAGACACGAAACCTGGGAGAGTGCAGGGACCAATGTTACCAACAGATGGAATTCATGTTTCAACCGTGTCGCAAATGCAACAAATGGTGCTTTTGTGGCAGCAGACACACGTGAATGATGTGCAAGGCAGTAACGTCTCAAATAAACGCAATCCATTAACAAGCCGTGAGCCGGATTTATTGGTGTTAATTATGTTTACATTTTCCTTTCACGGGAGAAACGGGCGGATCTAATCCACGTTCCCATTAGCCTAGCGGCTGCAAAGCTGCATTACCTGGGATCCGTCACATTTCAACATTTCAACATTTCCGCGAGCTTTTAACACGGGGATAATGTAATGGCTGAGTGGAGTTTAAGCGCAAAGTCCAGATGCCTTTATCCATTCTCCTGGCTGTCAGTCTATATGTGCGTCAGAAATGTCAAATAAGATGAGTGTTTGGATTAAACCCAAGGCCCCGGCTTTGGGAGGAGAGAAAAATTGACGGATATTAGGGCTGTTATGACAGGGAAGTGCTCAGCAGAGTGCGACTTAACGCGGCGCAGTGGCAGAAACCCTGCCAGCTCGGCCCTGCCCAGTGGTGACCGCTCCTTCCGGAGTCCAGGCATCCTGGATCCCCAGCCGGCCTCCTCTGATTACTGTGGTTACCCAGCGACATCCGAGAGGGCTTTAAACAGGAGACGCTCTCATGTAGCCTGGGGCGCCCCATTGATCCCACACACTGCCTGATGTGGTTAGAACCAAACATGGGGGGGGAGGCCCCGGGCAAATGTATGCGCATTTCATTTGTATGGGAATGTTTTGAAACATTGGAATGTTTCTGGCCGCGTTTATAAGAACAGAAGAGATACAATAACTAAATGGCTTCATTCTATTTAACTTCCTCAACTGAACTTAAATAAAGACGATGGTATACCAGTGCGTTCCATAATGTTTGGGACACAGCATTTATGCATTTGCCTCTGTGCGCCACAATTTGATAGTTGTAATAAAATAAATCACATGTAGTTTAAGTGCACATTGTCAGATTTTAATAAAATTTCATTTTTATACATTTTGGTTTCACCTTGTAGAAATTACAGCAGCGTTTATACATAGCCCCCCCATTGGAGGGCACCATAATGTTTGGAACAGAGCAATATATGTAAATGAAAGTAGTCAGGTTTAGTATTTTGTTGCATATCCTTTGCATGCGTCCGCTTTGCCAGGCCTGTATTGCAGCCATCTTTAACTAATGCTTGTTTTAGGAGCTAGTCCCCTTAGTTCTTTTCCACATATGAAAGGCATGCTCAATTGGGTTCAGATCGGGTGATTTGGCCACTCAAGAATTGACCATTTATAACTTAGAAAAACTCCATTGCCGCTTTAGTGGTATGTTTGGGATCATTGCCTTCCTGTAGAAAGAACTGCCGGCAAATAAGTTTTGAGGCATTCGCTTGAACTTGAGCAGATAGGATGTGTCTATACACTTCAGAATTAATTCAGCTACTACCATCAGTGGTTATATCATCAATGAATATATCAGTGCCTTCAGCAGCCATGTATATATTTCATAAATACGTGTGATTCCAAATCTAAAATTGTGGCAAATCAGAGGCAAATCACATTAGTAACAAACCGTATAGGCATTAGAAGATAGAAATGAAAAAAAAAAAAAAAAAAAAACATAATGGGCCAGAAATGTCTTGTTAATCTGAAAGAATGATGAAGTTGGACTACACACTCGACGTGGCAAGAATCCACCCTTGTCAGTCACTTATTGCTTTGTTTGTTGGTGAGCAAACATAACAAAGCACTTCACAAATCATTCTAGAATACCATAGGCCGGATTCCAGATGACAGCCGTTTGAGCCAACGTTCTGGAGCATCGCCACTACACACTTCACATATCCGGAACAACGTGACATTTTTCACAGCTCTTCTTACAAGGGAGCACATGTTCCTATTTGGAGTGCCGGGGAACCACCCACACAGATGAATAAGACGTTCTCCTTCCCGGTGCTAGCCTTTCACAAGGTGCTCTCCAATAATGGGAGAAACGATGATGACTCACAGGGAGCAAGGGCAGTACGCCTCAGAAATTTTCAAATGAATAAAACCTGCACAAATTTGAGCAAGTTCACTGGGGACTGACAACGAGCAACCCCCTGAATAGCATGTATTCTAATCATAGCCAAGAGCTCACTTGAGGAAATTAGGACTTGAATTTCCTTGGCTTAACGTCTTGTAAACTGATTTAGGCCGAAACGCCTGAGCCCTGGGCACTTGTGATAGGAGAACAGTCGCACGTTTAACAGAAACTCCACCCCGCGTCTTCCTCGAGCCGCACGCGAGCCGCACGCGAGCCGCACGCGAGCCGCACGCGAGGCGCCGTGCGTGGGCTGAGGCGTTAGTTGACTCTCCGTCCCCACTATTTGCATCTCCGTCAAATTATAAGCAACACAAAGAATGATAATCCGGTGCCGTCAGGGAGGACTCATGACTCATCGCTCGTTTGCCGCTCACCAGGCAGGCAGGCTGGCACAGGAGCCGTACCGCCTCGGAAAAGACCACCACAAATTAGGACCAAGTAGAAGCCCTATGTGGATAATATATTTCTCAGCACTGTGAAATATTTCAACAATAATATCCAATTTACCAATACACTGTAAAGCCCAGCAATATAACTGACATGCATAATTTATTTTTGTAAATATGTCCCTTGAGAGATGGGTGGCATTCATTAAGTTTTTTTTAACCTTTTGATTATAAACCATGGACCTTAGGTGAGAGCCAAAGCAGACTGTAGGTTCAGCTTTCCATTTTGCATTCACAATGACATTCCTTTGTTGTCGTATGCGAACAGCCTAACGCGACACAGTAACGTTACCTTAGAGAACACAGAGAGGCCTCCCAACCTGCACTTCACACATTCGAATCGGGGATTGTATCCAGTTCAAATTTGAAATCATAGCCCTCTCCGTTTGACCATTTTGCGGTGCGCCCTGCCAGTATTACAACAATCTCTCCCGATCCTCGTGTTCGTAATCGTGGGTGTCGTCCTGAGCTAATCAGTATTTCCGAAGGCACCTGAGGACCGGAGCAGAGCAGTCTCCGGACGTCTGTCACAAAGTCCCCGCTCGCCGATACGCACGTAATTAAATGACAGCTCTCAGGAACTCAATTCCTTTCCAATTACCGAGCCCTCCGGCTGTCGCGCACCTCGGCTTGTGTACCGGAGGCTGTGCGGGGACGACGGACCCGGGCAGGGACGAGACGCCTGAATAATTCAGCAGGGCGCGCGAGCAGATAAACGGCGAGTCCTGTTCTCCGCTGCGTAGCCGCCAAACAAACGCAATCAACAGGAACAAACAACTTCAGATGGACTCGCCGATACAACAGAAGCAGATACAACAAGGCTTCTCTCTCTAAGCTCCTTCTCCGTTATGCGGCAGCCCGCGTTCATTCCCCACGCGTAGCGGGACTTCTTACCTGGGTCGAAGCAGACCATCTCCTCGGCCAGAGCTGCGGCCATGGCTCTTGAACTTGTTGTCAAACAGTATTCCTAATTTTAGTCCCTGTCGCTCGCCCGAGATCCTGTTAGAGACGGTTTGCCTACATCGCTGGTGTGAATATAGTTGTGAATACTACCTCTGGACGTTATTCATAACTGGGATTGGCTGGGACAGCTGCCAAAATCAGGCAGCCCATGGCATTCCGATGGTCAAGCGCTCCAGCTTTAAATGAGAGTACCGTGTGCACGCTTAAAATACTGCCGGAGGCTAACCCATGTGCCCGCGATTCAGTGTCAGAACAAATTATATGGGTTTCCTATATTTGACCCGCATCCTACCCCAGGAAACTGACACCCATCACCGCCCGACTGGCCCAGGCTATACGGTCTGCCAGGGTCTCTCCCACAGGCTGCAGGCTGGGGCTGAGTCCCGGAGCTGTAGTCTCCAGCTCTCTGATTTCAACCAATGACAGCGTTCCACTATAGAAAGTGGGAGTCTTCGGATTGGCCCGTGCGTGCACCATCAGCAAGCTATGGGGTTCATATGAAGCCTCAATGTCTGCAGCCATCCTTACCCTCTGAACCCCCCCCCCATGCAGTAGAATCTACACTCCAAAGGGTGGAGGGGGAGGGGGATCTCTTTCCGAGCTCTAGTTTTGGCTGAGGTGGGAGGGATGATATCACTTTCTGTAGCAGACTCGTATGTGCGTGCACTAGTTCCACCGCATTGCACGCGTGATTCCGACATGCTCACTGCCGCTGAAATGAGTGTGGGCTCCACACCCACCTATCTGGGCAGAAGCAATGGAAGAGGCTGGTGCATTTGTCTGCTTTCATCGAGTCGGAGAGCGTCTCTCACCTTCTCTCCACGCTCAGCCAAAAGAGCTCTTCGTGGGGGAGCGGGGATTCGGAGGAGTGTGTGTGTGTGTGTGTGTGTGTGTGTGTGTGTGTGTGTGTGTGTGTGGGGGAGACAGCGCATCGACAGTCAATGTTTTCCACCTCGCTCTCTCAGTCCAACTCTCTCCTGGAGTTTCTTTAATGAGGAGCTGTCCTCTACGACAGGACAGGCAGACTGAGAGACGGTTTCGCAACTGTGCGCAAGCCGTTCAACCCAAGTCAACGCGCAACTTAGTTTTTCCTCCAATTACACCTTGAGAAAGTCACCGTACCTCATCACCATGCACACAACTCACCCCCCTAGGGGCACATGCGTATGCAAATTTAACTAATTCTCACTGACAGTCCACACACTCGCAATATCCACACCCGTTCAAATTGAACGGGAGTGAACACAGCACATAGATGCCATGATGCATCTAACGGCAATCTGAGCGCAAATCCCCACTCAAATTAGTATCACATTAGTATTACTGATGACAAAATCCATCAGTGGCTTGTCTCACGCTCGTGTTAGAGGAATAGAATGATGAATTAATATCACAGAGATGACTGAACTAAGTTATTTTTTGGAGGCATTACTTCTCAGAGTTGAGAGGTTGGTCTGGTTTGAACAGAATCCTGACCATGTTAATCGATGTTGACTGAGGCAGCCATACACCGCATCATGCAGGAGAGACAGCTCAGCTGGTGGACTGCTGAGAGAACGGAAGTGAGGACTGGCTGCACAGGTTTCAAACAAACATGCCAGGCTGGACCCTCCCCAACTGATTAAGGATTTGGCAGCGATGTCACCAGCTTATATACAATTGGGAATTCTGAATTGCAAGATGAAGACACATGGAGCCAAAAAAAAAGGTTTTGCGGGTGATTTTTGGCTGAAATACAATAAGCTGAGAGAGATCTCTGAAAAATAACTTTGATGTATAAATGAACATTGATGCAGCAATGATGTAACAGAACTGAATGTCAACCATTATGAAAGATTCAGGCAGCATCTGGTTGCTGGCATAGGGGGGGTGATATACTTTGGAATTTGAATTTGCATTTGTATTCTCCTCTCCGTGGCCATGGGGAGAGCGAGCGGAGAGCTGAAAGCCGGCCCATGGCGGCCCCCATCCTGGAAGCACAAGGGCCGCGTTTGTGCGGGTGCTCATGGGAGCCCCCCTTTCAGGTGTCTGGGCCACGCTGCCCCGCGTTCTCCGTCAGCCGGCGCTGCCGTCTCCGGTGAACATTCCCTTTGTCAAAACGTTCCCTCATTATCCCCATCCAGGAATGCCCTGGAATCTTTCCAGCCACCACATGGGAACGCTACGCAAGAAAGATGAATCCGCTACATTTTTTCGGGGGGCATCTCGAAAGCCGAGAGGCCGGTGGTGGTGGAGGGGGGGGAGGAGGGGGTGCTTTCCGAGCTGTATGCGATTTGTAGGGCCTGGGGGGGGGGGGACATGGGCATTGTGCACAATCCAAGTAATTAATGAACCTGAGCGAAGGGGGGTTCCGTAATGCCCGCTTTGCTGGAGCACAATGCGCCCCCCATCTCCGGGGCTGGGGTCAAAGTTCACCTTTGCCTTTGTGCCTCCAATAGCCGCAGACAAACAAGGAGCCCTTTGATAGAAGCTGCGCTCTCACGCAAGTTGAAAGAGCGTAGCTTAGCTGAATGAAAGCACGCCGCAGAATATGAGAAAGGGATGTTTCCCGAAGTCTTTTCTCGTGCTGCTCGGCATCAGTAACTTTTTTTTTTTTTTTTTTTTTTTTTAATACAACACACCTCAAACCACAGAAGAAAGTTCTTGGGTTTTGAAACATACTCTTGAAAACTACTTTTTTAAAGCTGAAAGTATTGAGATTCAGTCCTTGTAGCCGTCGGGTACAGACCACAGGCCTGCAGAACACACAGGAGACCGCTGCCCTCGCATGATCCCATTTTCCATCGCCGCGTCTCGAACGCCTCTGAAAGGCAGCGCTGAGAGATGTGTCTGGACTGCGGATCTTAAACTGGAGCAGAGGGGGGGGACGTGTTTGAGAAGACGTGCATAAACCGTCGACTGAAGAAACAAACGCAGCAGGACACTGGAAGGAAAACGCTGACGAGGACGGCGCAGAAACAGCTGGGGGTCATGGGAGTTTGCGGGAGTTTCATCCCACTCATTTATTTTTTGTTGCTTCAAGGTGAGGCCTTACTCATGGTTAAGTTCAGTTAGTTCAGCATCCGCCTCCACCCCTCTGCCTGTCTGGCATTACCCCCCTGTCCCTCTGTCCCTCCCACCTCTCCCTCCATCTCTCCCTTCTTACTCCCGCTTGTTCTCTCTCCCTCTCTCCTCCCACCTCTCCGTCCATCTCTCCCTTCTGACTCCCACTTGTTCTCTCTCCCTCTGTCTCTCCCTCTCTAGCTCCCTTTCTCCCCCCTCTCCTCTCCCTTCTTACCCCCACTCGTTCTCTCTCCCCCTCTCGACTTCCTTCTTACCCCCACTCCTTCTCTCTCCCCCTCTCCTCTTCCTTCTTACCCCCACTCGTTCTCTCTCCCTCTATCCCCCCTCTCCTCTCCCTTCTCACTCCCACTCGCTCTCTCTCCATCGGTCTCTCCCTCTCTACCTCCCTCCCTCTCTCCCCCCCACACCTCTCCCTTCTCACTCCCACTCGTTCTCTCTCCCTGGGTGCCTCCCTGGACGTCTTGGTGGGGAGCGTGCTGGGTGAGGCTGCAATGCGACAGGCTGTCTCAGTGCTTCCTAATAACATTCCTCACTCTCCCCTCATAACTTCCATCACGAGCTTGCTGGAAGGGGTGGAAATGTTGAACACTGAAGCCTCATGACACGACCCCGCCTCCTCTCATCTCATCTCCCACTGACCTGCAGGCGAAAAGGACAGGAGAACTCACCACAGCTTTGGCAGTAAATAACTCACATTTCTGTGCTGCCGTACCTGTGGCCGCTGGTGGCTCGGACAGGGAAAAAGCATTAGGCCTGAAGCTTCTTTTAGCATTTGGTTCATATCACAATGCTTATGTGATTCAGGTCTCAGGGACTGTATTTGATGATGTCATCATGTCACCAAATCTCCCCACATCTGGTGCTTACACAATAGACCCCCCCACACACACCCCCCAATGTCTTTTACAGGAGAACACGGGATGATAAATCAATGCTGGTACGGACTGTACCGAACATTTGACCCGAACACAAAATGCCAGAAGGAATAAAGCCACTCTGTTGCAATCAATATTAGAAGAGTTCTTTTTCGTTTTCCATTCAGATTTTTATGCATCTCTCTTATGCAACAGCCTTTTCTCTTCTGATGACTAGGCCCTTTTGATTGAGGGCTGGGGTTTGTGCCATTTTGGTTTGGTAAGGTAATTTTGCAGTTGGAGGAGTCTCATTGTTAAGCCGTTCTCTAGCATAAATAAAATGTCAAAGCGTTCCCACTGGGCTGGTGGGAGGTGCTGGAGAAAGTTCTGGGGTTTAAAGATGTAATAAGTGATGTCATCGGGGGAGACAAAACCTCATACCAGTGCACAGACTCATACAAAACGCATTCGCTTTCACAAGCGATTTCTTAACAGCAACAAATGACACAACTGTCCAATTTGATTATTCAAGCCTTTGATGACTTTCAGCATCCGTGTTGTCTTCAGTTTATGTACGGCTGTCGGTATAAATCACGAAAGCGCTGATGAGCAGCTGCCTTCAGTTTCACATTAAATGTGCAAGTCACATTGTGTTCATTTCAGAAGAAACTGTTTGCACTGAGCTCGAACATTCAAGCAGCAAGGCTCCTAGTATTCTGTGTCTAATGTCATTTCCTGCAGAAGCAATTTGCATGAGTTGGTATCCTCAGGTTCGTTTAAAATCATCTCCCTGCATTTAAGAGGTTCAGACACACTTAATAGTTACATGGTTAACAGCTGAATGTACCAATTTGCTTTACTTTCGTACAAATCGTACAGCGACTGGCATAAAATACCATGTCCAAAAATAAGATATTAAGCTAAGTGAAAGGTCAGGCCAAGCTGTCATGGGGGCTGCCTTTTAAGACACATACATTAACCTTTCAACAGGAGAGACAAACCTGAACCAGGCCAACTTGCTCGGGCGTGTGCTCTTCAACACTATGCCCCAATCGGAAGAATAGTGCTGACCCCAGACAGTCCACGCACAGCAACGAGGCTGTTATAAGGGTCACTCAACGGAAGAATGTCCAAAAAATGTGATATTAATCTCAACAGTACTCTGAAAATTCCTAAATCCATCTGCAAGCTCTGATCTGCCGTTACAGCAGGATACATGTTTCAGTGATCACTAAACGTGCGGTAAGTGGCAGACCGTTTCCCAGCTCTTTAAGTGCCCTTTACACTGCGTGGCCATCTGCGGTGTTTGGACGAGGGAACGCTAGTGAAAGGCAGCCAGCAGTCCCGGCAGGGATGCCTCACCCAGACTCCAGTCTGCACACGGCACTGGGAATCACCTCGCCCTGTCACCTCTGACGACTGGGAACAAACTGTACCACAGCTGAACGTGGGTCATAGATTGGGTCATGAGTCATAGATTTGATTATAAAAGGGTGTGTAAGAACATTTCAACAATTGGGCATGTTTCTTTCATACCTTAAAAAAACAAAAAAAAAAGTAATGCAGAACATGTTTCTGCTTACAGCTCAATGCCTTATTATTTATGCCAAGTCGATTTAAGTAGTGGCAGACCTCATTAGCTACAAGATGTTTATCAATACAATTATAGGAATAAAATAGGCATAACATCGACTAATCCATCTTAATAAGATTCTCCCACTAGTTTATATTTGTATTTTGATTTCAAATACAGTTCAGTTCATTTTTAGGGCCAGTTTGCATGTTAGTATTTTTTTATGTGCGAGACACACAGGAGAGACACAGAGCTGAGAGACACAGAGCTGTGAGACACACAGAAGAGACAGACAGAGCTGAGACACACAGGAGAGACAGACAGAGCTGAGACACACAGGAGAGACAGAGCTGTGAGACACACAGGAGGCACAGAGCTGTGAGACACACAGAAGAGACAGACAGAGAGCTGAGACACAGGAGAGACACAGAGCTGTGAGACACACAGGAGAGACAGAGCTGTGAGACACACAGGAGAGACACAGAGCAGTGAGAGACAGAGCCGTGAGACACACAGGAGAGACAGAGCTGTGAGACACACAGGAGAGACAGACAGAGCTGAGACACACAGGAGAGACACACAGGAGAGACACAGAGCAGTGAGAGACAGAGCCGTGAGACACACAGGAGAGACAGAGCTGTGAGACACACAGGAGAGACAGACAGAGCTGAGACACACAGGAGAGACACACAGGAGAGACACAGAGCCGTGAGACACACAGGAGAGACACAGAGCCGTGAGACACACAGGAGAGACACAGAGCCGTGAGACACACAGGAGAGACACAGAGCCGTGAGACACACAGGAGAGACACAGAGCCGTGAGACACACAGGAGGCACAGAGCTGTGAGACACACAGGAGAGAGACAGAGCTGTGAGACACACAGGAGGCACAGAGCTGTGAGACACACAGAAGAGACAGACAGAGCTGAGACACACAGGAGAGACACAGAGCCGTGAGACACACAGGAGAGACACAGAGCCGTGAGACACACAGGAGAGACACAGAGCCGTGAGACACACAGGAGAGAGACAGAGCAGTGAGACACACAGGAGAGACACAGAGCTGTGAGACACACAGAAGAGACAGACAGAGAGCTGAGACACACAGAAGAGACAGAGAGCTGAGACACAGGAGAGACACAGAGCTGTGAGACACACAGGAGAGACACAGAGCAGTGAGAGACAGAGCCGTGAGACACACAGGAGACAGAGCTGTGAGACACACAGGAGAGACACAGAGCTGTGAGACACACAGGAGAGACAGACAGAGAGCGGAGACACACAGGAGAGAGACAGAGCAGTGAGACAGACAGAGCCGTGAGACACACAGGAGAGACACAGAGCCGTGAGACACACAGGAGAGAGACAGAGCAGTGAGACACACAGGAGAGACACAGAGCTGTGAGACACACAGAAGAGACAGACAGAGAGCTGAGACACACAGAAGAGACAGAGAGCTGAGACACAGGAGAGACACAGAGCTGTGAGACACACAGGAGAGACACAGAGCAGTGAGAGACAGAGCCGTGAGACACACAGGAGACAGAGCTGTGAGACACACAGGAGAGACACAGAGCTGTGAGACACACAGGAGAGACAGACAGAGAGCGGAGACACACAGGAGAGAGACAGAGCAGTGAGACAGACAGAGCCGTGAGACACACAGGAGAGACAGAGAGCTGAGACACAGGAGAGATGTGAGACACACAGGAGAGACAGACAGAGAGCTGAGACACAGGAGAGATGTGAGACACACAGGAGAGACAGACAGAGAGCTGAGACACAGGAGAGATAGAGAGATGTGAGACACACAGGAGAGACAGAGGGCTGTTTGGAGCAGCACACTCAAATCAACACTGATGTACAGAGGGTGTAGACTCCAAAAAGCTGATGACATCATTGCTGGCATCATGGAAGCCTGCCACCATTTGGGGAAAGTGACAGGAGGCTGCCGAGGACACCTTTCACAGCGCGGCGTCGAATCTGCCGGCATTCCTCAACCGCGCGGCAAAAACTTCAAACAACTGCCAAAATACCCTGGTGCAAATGGGATGCACAGGGCAATCCGAATCCATCTGGAGCATTCATCTCATGAAAACGGTCCCTACTGCACCCACCAAAGACCAAAATAAAACGAAGCGGATATTTCTGTCCTCGGAGCTGACATACTCCTGTAGGTCTGCCACTGCATGGAGGACATCAGCTTCCCCGTTGGCCACAATTTCAACCGTCATGCTGAAATACAGTGCCCACAGAAAAACACAAAACACTGGCGCGATCATTCAACATGCAATTCCGTTTTTGTGAAAAGAGCTACACGACGGATGAATAATGCAGTTCATTTAGCGAAGACGATGGCAAAGCTATTTCACACAGAGGAGAGCTTAAGTGCCACTACGGGAACTCAAAGCGGGAAGAGCGGTTTGTATTTTCGCTTTGCATGGGAAGTTCTTTCACCGCGCACAGGTGGGAACCTATAACAGTTTCAAATCCCTGTAAAGTCAATGAGGACCTCTGTGACCCCGCTTGTTGCCATGGTTACAACATGTGATCAGTCAGAGGTCTGGACAATGGCTTAAATTAAGAGAGGAAAGCAGGTTGTTCTTTAACTGTGCCGGGGCATTTTGCTGAATGCTTTTTGGGAGTGAAACGGGATCGTGTCCTTGCCTGATGTAGCAGTTGAAGATGCCTGGGGCACAATGCCTGACAAAAGGCACTTGAATAATTGAATATACCTTTCAGAATGACAGCTCTGAGGAAAAAGGATTGTTGTGTCATCCTGAGAAAATGATATTTTGGATGAGCTCAAATCTGTCATTCGCGAATATAGCGGTGTGCCTTAAAAGCTGCATTCTTTTCCACGTATTATTATTTATTTATTTTTTAAATGCCTTATCTTCCATTTTGGAATGACCAATCTATTAAATCGGCGGCAATTACCGTTTCAACCTCCGTAGGCTGGGGCGAGCACGTGACCCTTCTCTGAAGCACGTGACGTCACCCCCCTGCTTCTCACCAGAGAGCGGTGTGAGTCAGAGAGTGAGTCTACAAGCCAGGCTGCGGCAGACGTGAGGGGGATGCAGTCACCGCGTGCGCAGCGCAGCAGGGGGAACGCAGACGGAATCCGGGCCAAATTAAACCTCCCTCCTCCCCGGGGCCATGCTAGTGCACCGATGGCGTGTGGCCCTGGGGGACAGCGCTGGCACGGTTATGACCGGTCACCAGAACGTGCGGCCCGTCCGCGCAGGAGGACAGCGCGTTAACCGGAAGCTTCCGACAGCCGTGTTCATAAAGGGACGCAGCACCCCACCGGACCCGTCTGCGCTCACCGTTAGCAGAGGCCCGGTAATTACAACGCATTTTCAAATTCATTAAATAGCGACGCAGTTCATTTATAAACGTAAAATGGTCCCGATTCCTTTGTTTTAGCATCGTTTGTTTACTCATGCCTTGCAAATCCCTGGGAGTTGGGGGAAACCGTAATTGCACATAACTTTTGGCTACAATTAAACCTTATTTCCATCACTGTCTGAGGGAGCAGATAAGCGGGCTTTTGGTTGGAACGGCATAATTACCTCGAGTCCCAAAGAAAGATGCATTTTCCCTTTTTAAGTAGTTAGGCCTGATTTCATAAAGTTCCACTCACAGAGGCGGTGGGGGAGGCCGGTCCAAGAGGGGTGGGGCTCGCTCCACACACAGAGACACAGAGACACAGAGACACAGGACATCAGCTACCCCAGCACCCTCAGTCCAACCACCCGAGTGCTGTAGAGGCCTCCTGGCCCTGAAAGGGTGAGTGTGCGTTGCTTTGCTCATTTTAAAGACAGTGAGGCTGAGTGGCAGACGTTAGCCCAGCTGCACCCCACTGTCAGCACCCTCAGCCTGTCCCAGCACTCTCAGGCCCCTCACCCCAGAGACGGGGACCCTTTCAGCACTGTCCAGGCCCTGCACCCTAGAGACGGGGACCCTTTCAGCACATTCCAGGGTGCTGATGGAGCGGTGTGAAGTCACATTTTCACCACGGCTTATCACGCCCCGGACAGAAACTCAAACATCAGAGCGACGCGCTGAGAGAGGGAGGGCACAGTGCTTAGCTTTGGGGGGTTGGGGGAATTCTCTGGCCCTGATGAAGTGTGCCGATTCTGCATCCTACTGAAAGGCCAATGGGGCCAATCACAGCAGAAAATCAGGTCTACCTGTCCCAATCGCCATGGAAACAACCCTCTTCATTCAGTAGAATCTGCTGACCTTTAGCCAATGACTGCACAAAACAAGGTAGAGGTTCACCACTTATACATGTACATGCAAGTGCTCAAGGGGATTCAGTTTAGCATATTAATGTAAAAATATAAAAACTACAGAATCAAAATGAAGGGTCAATTCCATGGTAACTAGGGTTACATTTAATGGGACATTGACTTCATTTTGATTCTGGTATTTTGTTACCTAGTGACCCTGAAGGCAGACCTTTCACTGTAGTGGTATGAAGGAATGCCAGATGCTAGGCCACAAGAAAATAACCCAAACATCGACTTTTATCATTTTGGCTAGACAGGCAATATCGTTAACCCACGTTACAAAAAAGGGACAAGGCTGTAATGCTAAATAGTTTGTGAAATTCTCCTCATATTGAACAACCACGGTACAAATTATCTCTTCTTATGGCATTGGCAAGTAAGCAGCAAGATTCCATTCGAATATTTAGATAGTTATCCATCATGAGACCACAGTAAGCACATATGTTGGTAACTCGTGATACGGTAACTTGTGCTACATTACATTCAATCAGAAGAGAGTATTATTTGTCGATGTAAATAAACACAAGTGATTTCCTGCTAAGCAATCCCACTCATAACTTTCAATAGAAAAATACTTTCATTACATTGTAACTAGCATTACAGTTTTTGTCAGTGTTTTAAGTAAAAATATGATGACTTGCCTGTGTTTTAATTTGATTGAAAGTACAAGTGAGCATTAAAAAAAAAGCATAATTCTACTATACCAATTCAATGCGTTAAGGAGGGAAACATTACATGGTCAAATTGCAAGAAATTATCCCCATGGTAAGAATTCTATTCTTGTCAGTCCACATAACTAGAACTAATATTCCATACAGGAAGAATATTCATTTTCTCTTGCACTGAGGATTATATCTACTCTCCTATGGAATTGCCCAAGACTAAGAACAAATTTCACAAAATATTTTATCAGACCATTAATACAATAATGAAATGAATGACTGAAATAAATATCACATGTATATGACCAAAGCATTTTTATTGTTGTAATCTATCAGTAGTCGTTTATTCACAAGTAAACAAGAACCGACAAGAAAAGAAAACAATAACAGTCACAATGCCCATTCAATCCAGAGACCCCGAATGCTTTGTTTTGTGCAAAGTCCTGATAAAGGACTCTGGACTAAAAAGCTGATTTAATAAAAACACATCTCATTTTTAAAATAAAGTGCGAGGGACTAAGGTGTTTATTTTCAATACGCTATTCTAGCTCCACAGAAAAGGTCTGACAAAATAAGTAGTCCAGATGGCTCAGTCTAATTCCGCGCTGAACTGAAGAGACCATTAGGGTTGAAGATGAGAAGTGGCTTTGATCTTCCAGCCCGACGAGGGAGCAAAAGAAGAGGAGGAGGGAAAAAAAAAAAACTGTTCTGCTACTGCAAGCCATCATTTCACAGTCCCTGAAAAACAAAAACCCCACAACATCTCCCATACCCCATCAAGGGACTTGCAAATTCAGTGTTCTCAAAGCTCTTTTGAGTCTGAAAAGACTGCATTTGATACGTATCTGCATATCACTGGAGACATATCAATCGATCATAGGGCATAAACCAGGCCCCCCGGTAGGCTTCTGAGTCTCTCAGTCTGTATGAACACGCAGCACCAGAACGGGATGTTCCCTGTGGTCTGCTCCAAGTCTCAGCCGTCATCAACCCGCTACAGCGGAGTCCACAGGGCCGGGGCATTACTCTCTCCATGGAGGGGGGTTTAAGTCACAATTCCACAGGCAATATGGATAGGGCCCTGAGGTTTGGAGATATGCAGACAGTACCTCACAATGCAACATGGACTCCAGTAATTCGAGACAATACCTGGCAAATCTTGAAAATTCAAGACAATGAAAATGAAAACACAAAATGTGTTTACTCAGGAATGCACTGTGTGAAGAAGCAGATTATGATGTTCTGAAACAAAGCCCAATGCCTTAGACCACAGATGCATGCACAATGCCCCCAACTAGCGAATGTTCTGCCTCCTCGGTGAGTCAGGCTGTAGTAGTACAGCCAATCATCAGCCTGCTGTGAATGCTGCAATGTCCTAAAAAAAAAAACTTAAAACTACCATTCCCATGATGTCAAAGACAATTCATTTTACTGCAGTTCAGCATTGGTTGTTGGACCGCAGGCATTCAAATTGCTTTTGAAAGGTTTGAACTACAATCATGCATTCAAGACACACACCTCTCCAAATGTGAGCCTGAGAGAAAAAAAAAATTCAGGAAAAACAAATCATTAAATTTAATTTTAGGGGCCCTACATGAAAAATGCACTTCTCTGTTGACTGGTGCCAGCTCTCCAGTAGTGCTGTGTGGTCTGAAGGGTGCAAAAATCAAACAAAGCCTCACAGAGGCAAAAATGTTTTAGCAAACAATGTGTCTTTCACATGAAAAAAGTTTATGGGCCAATTTCACAGACATAGGTTAAGCTTAGTCCTTGACTAAATTCACTTTTAAATAGATTCTCCAACTAAAATAGATTTAGTGCAGAACTAAGCTTTCTCTGTGAAAGCAGCCCTATGAGTTTAATGAGGAGACAGCTATACACGGTCTCAACGAGTTAATCTGAGGGGTGACTAATGTGCACAATTTAGTCTAGTTTAGCCAAAATGTAGTTGATTCTGAACATCGAGTTTCAACCACCAGCCCTTATATAGGCTATGGGTTCATCTTTGTGGCAAGGGACCTGGTTCTATTTTTTAACAACTAAAGGAGAACAGTGACTCAACCATGAACATTAGGGAAAAATGAGGCCAATGCTATGTGTCCACTCCATGATTGAGAACAGCCACATGAGCACGATTCACTGCTGGTAAAACTTCAGACACAAACAGACTCATCCCATTAGACATTCAAAAATGAAATAGTCAAAATAGACACATAGGAGTGGTATTTATTGGAATGTATTGGAGGGCAGCATTAGCTGTGATTGGTTCGATCAGGCGCACAATCAATAAAACTACAGTGCTCAAAATACATCTCAGCTTAAAAAATATTTTATAACTTCAGATTCAAAAATGTAGGCCTATTTTCTCCTCTCTCCAAAATGTCATTATAAAATATAAAAGAAAAAGGCTCAGAGCTCAATGATAAGCAAGCAAAGGTCTCCCATTACAGGCCACATCCAAAGGCCTTAATTCTCTTATCAGTCTTTTGCCAGACAGAGCCTATGCACAAAACAGCCACTTCAACTGACTGACTCTTCAAATGTCCCATGCATTATGCTAATGTTTTCCCTTCCGTAACGCCTCACAGATGATACACAGAGCAAAAATAACAAAAGAATTAGGATTTTCTCTCAACTTTTTTGATAAGTGTATACGAGTGTAACATTGAAATTATGGAGGCATCCTAAAAGAAAAGTGGAATATGTAAGAATGTGCATGCCCTATAGAAATTAAAACATGGACCAATTTTTAAACAACTGTAATCTTTAGTGAAGAAAGCAAGCAATAAACAGATGAGATTGGTTGACTGGAATATCGACAGAAATTTCAGTACTTGACTTGAACAATCTGGAATATTCATGAATAATTAATCATATAACAGCCAACCAGGCGATTTTACTGGGCCTGATGGGCGCTATACTGCAGGCCACAAACCACCAATTAGCTTAAATGTACCACTAACATGACCAGCATAATCAAAATGCCAAAAACTGATCAATTAAACCAACAGAAGCATCAGAAATAGGTGAAAAGCCAAGTAAATATGCTTGAAAACTCAAGAACCTGTTAATAAAACCAGCTTGTTATATAAAGTGGGAGAGTGAATATAAAACCAGTTTATTTTCCCCAAAACATTCCAATGGAGTGAACACTTTTCTTGTCAAAACAGGCTTCAAAAAAGGCGTTTCAATACAAAACTTCCTGCTAATATTTTTTATTAACTCCAACCCACGTTAATTGTACTTCTGTGGTGCAATGGCTTATGTAGCTCTCTTGGTAGACTGCAGAGAGAAGCAGTGGCTTTGCTGTGAGGGTTTGAGGCAATGGGAAGAGCCAACAGATAGGCCTGGGTATTCCACACTCAGGAAAACAAACACCATTCCATACCCCAAGTCAGCCCATGGGAAATCCATGGCCAATTCATATTTGACAAATCACTCTCACTTTTTAGCGCAAAACCCCCGTGGTGGGCTATGACACGGAGAACCCCATTTGCATTCCAATACGCCTGAACCACTTATGCCTGTAACATGTGCACTGGAATAAATGACAGCTCGCTGAAGCTGCCGCGGTCCACGGTAGCCATTGAGTGTGGCATAACCCACGATGAGCAGGGGGACCCGGAACTCCCCCGGCTCGCATCACACCCCTCAGCTGCCCAGTTTGCACCTCTTAAATAAGCTGCCGGACCAGCAGGCTTATAAATAAATACACTGTGCGAGTGCCCGCTTGTGGCTCACAGGAGCTGTTTATCCGGGGTGCAGACTTCCTCCGCTCTGCAGAAGTGAAACAGGACCCCTCTATAAATGACACCGGTATGGAGACCCACCTCTGGCTCATTTTTCATTGGTAGGGAGAGAGGGAGGGAGAGAGGGAGGTAGGAGAGACAAGGGGGGGGGAGTGATCAGGTGAGACTGGCAAGAAAGAGACGTCAGCACTCGGCACATTGTTCAGAGAGAGGCGGACACCTCCTGCAAGACAGTTTAGTCCCAAGTGCAATACCCTCCCACCCCTCTGACCTGTGCATAAATACAACAAGGTAGCCCAAGACTCCATTCAGCTGCAGGCGTGATAAATTACATGGACTAAAGCAGCGTTTCAAACGGTATTAGTTGTATTAAGCCACCCCGGGTTAAGGCTTCACGCCTGTCTACCCAACCTAAACATCCAATTGTATTTCCCACCAACCACGCTCACTGCTGTAAGCTCCTCAACCTATTTGGGAGACGGCGAGCAAGAATGTGATGATGTCATCAAACGTGACGCAAAACCGCTGCTCCCTCTCGCACCGCGGTCCCAGTCGGGCTTGCCGGGGCAGGAGTACGATGCTTTATTGGCGGCTGGAGCAAGCAGTTGGTAGCACCCAACCGACCAACGCACGGAGGGGTAACAGGTGATCCATAAGACACGTCACCCCGGCTGACCGAGTCACCGGGTGACATAACGGCTGTCTGCAGGAGGACTGTGGGCCTTGCAGGGCTGCCAGTCAGGTACTCAATCAATCAGTCAATCAAATTTATTTCTAAAGCACATTTAAAAACAACCCACACTGACCAGTGCTGTACAAATCAGAACAAGCTGTAAAATCATAGTTAAAAATCACATTCGAGAGCAGACTGAGGGGCCCCTGCGCAGGCTAGAACAGAGCCTTAACAGAGTGAGCCACCCAGCAGCCCACTCACAGCCCCCCGTTTGATCAAATGTAACACAAACCCTATTCCCCACCCCCCAGCTCAATTAAACTGGCCTGCGAGGAAGAAATGAAAAATCTGTGACAAACACAGCTCAACTGAAATGAACACATGCGTAATGGTGGCTGGTGCAGAGATGACTGGGGGGGAAGAGTGATAAGCGTGTTACATAGTAGTTCTCGTGATCATAAGCGAGTGCACACCAAGGACAGTGACTAAATGGAATATGGCATTTTTGTCTTTTCATGCCGAGCCCACCAGGGGAAGCACCAGATTATGAATGCTATGATAAAACACTATCTAGACGGGGGCACGCACGCATCTGTGTAAAGGCCACGGCAGTGCAGTGTTCGATAAGGAACAGATTCACACGTGTGGTACCTCAAGTCACACAAGCCATGGAGACAATTAATAGAGGGTAAAGAGTACTGTCAGAATGAGCGGGAATGGACAGACTGTCCTGCCCAAGTGGAAAGCACAATGACCAGACATGGGCATCAGGAATCACCTGAATCTGTTCCGAGTGGCCGCCATTAGGCCTAAAAATATATATACTCTATATAATTTGCCATTACATGGAAGGATATTCCATGTCTGATATTCAAAGGCATTTGGACGCAATAATAAAACCGGAATTAACTACAGAGCATCTGTGACTCTTTCATTTGGGCTAGGCCTGGGATAGTTCAGTGCAAGGCCAACAGGAATTGGAAAGTGAGCCTCCCTTGTTTTCAAGATCGGAGAGGAAACTCCCTTATTACAAGCCTGAAAGGGCTGCATTAATAATGGGGCACGGTACAAAACAATTTAAGACAACAGGAAACATTTTATATCGAATCGGTTTCCACACAAATCTGCAGAGCTGATTTCTTTTGTAACTTCAGGGCACAGTCTTTTTGTTTCAAACGTAGAATTTGCTAAATGTAGGCCTACAACATGCATAAAATTACCGAGACCACCTTTCCATGACATTACGAATAAAAAAACACATTGAAAAAACATAATAATGCAAGCAGTTCAGACAAACAAACTAATGTTCATTAATTGGACACCCAATCAAACACAGTCACAGTTCACCATACAAAAGAACAGCTGACTTAGGCATTATAGTCACTATGGGAGGCGGCACCCTCAGAAATAGAGGTGCGAAAAGTGCTTGTCACTGGGGCAGCAGCCCTGAGCACAAGCAACCTTTAATCAATGCGGGAGGATTCTAGAATCACATAACAGCAAAGCAACTTTTCGCTTAAAATGCTGTGCCATTTTGTTGCATCACAGGATTAAAGGAGCAGCAACTTCTATGGAGCAGCAATTCAGAAGGTAGGTGGTCTGGGGGCCCCACATTTCTGAATATGATTATTATGACTACATCTCACCCAGCAATATCTCTTCCTACAGTTTAAGATACACATAACACAATACATACCAAAGTCCTCTCACAACCTTCCACCCACTTGCGTATTCATACTTTTGGAACTAGCCTATATTAGGTAGATTTCTTAAATGGCCTCATTTAATTAACGTTGGTGGAATTCTCCTCAGCGTGTTCAGAATTTAAAACTGGCATTTAAACAAACAAGCAATTTAGCACAGTAACTGCTGGGAGAATTCTGGAAGCATTGTAGGCTTATCCTAACTGTAGCTACAGCTGGCCAACTACATTTTACTGTCTCACATTTATGAACGAGGGCTAGACTACTGCCAAAATGTATAATCCTAATTATCCTAAGTATCATTTTACATACTGGCAAATATATTTAATAAACTGTATGTACCATTTTAAATATAGCATTTTAGCCTTCGGCAAACCATTTATTCTGGTCTAGTTTGAACATGATTATTGATCCCTGAATGGGTAGCTACTGAACAAAAACTTTTGAGTCTGGACAATGACTTTACACAATTAAGCACCATTAACAATGCTTTTTAACACAAACACTAGACTAACATTTTTTTTCAATGAGTACAAGGTGAAAGTTTTTGGAGCACACAAATGCATCCCAATTAGTACTCTTAAATTATTCTTCCAGTAAACACACTTGAATTTTCAGAAATGGGAGCACTGTAGAGCCCTGACAGGAACACCACTCAAAGAACTAAATTGTGCTTCAGATTAATCCTGAGAGGAGAAAATGAATTATAGGACGAGAGAAACACTGTGAATTCACTGAAAGGCTAGGTTTAAACCCCTACAGCAGATAGTCGAATTTACTTTCAAAACAGTGGACCTTGGCAGTTTTAAGGAGTGGAGCTGTGCCGAGGACTAAAGGCTTCTCAAACACAGTGACTGTGGCCAAAGTTAACATCTTCGATAACGAGAGATATCACACCGCATCGTGATGTTTTCCCCATGTAAGCCCAAGGCTTAAAAAACTTTTAAAATGTCTTCGAAAAACGTAAGAACAGAGATGGTGTTTTTTTTTTTGATGACTTGGATTCCATTGCACCTTCGCTTAATAGTTTTAATCGTAAAATGAAATCTAAAAGTACAGCTTGAGGCCAATTCAAAACCAGGCACTTGCACTGCGGGTTTTAAACCTGCCTTTCTGACTCAGAGAAAGGGGGCGGGGTTGAGACCAACTATGCCTTTTGGCCACTTCTGCCCCCGAACTCTATCCACATGCCGTTCGCAGCCCCAGCGCTCAGTCAGCAGTTAACAAAGCGAACATCAGATGGAAAGTACCCAGAAATCAAAGTCATACAAAAAAATAGGACCCATTTAGGATGCCTGACTCAGAAATAGCACATCGCCTGTCTATACAGTCTACAGACAGACCATACACCAACATTAAGAATAACCTATTTTAATAAGCTAACGTTACTATTGGAGTTTCTTCAAGCAATCAAATAGCTCGTAAATCGACTTCATTTAACAGCGCTATAACGTTCATAAATTTGCGCTGATTTTGCAAGGAAAGAACGAGGCCATTTCAGCACCACCTTCAACGGTGATCCTCACTATCATCTGAAAATAGCTAAAAAGATAGCATAGTCGCAATTTCATTTCGAGCTTTTCCGTCATTGGCGCTTGTGAATTCTCGCCGTAAATGCTGCCCCCCCCCTCCCCTTTGTTCAATGCATCTGTAGCCTAAGTTAGTCTAACGTTAACAGTTACCTACACTATAACTATAGCTAGTTATGAGCCATTTCCAGTAACGTTAACGTTAGCTTATTTCAGAGATTCGCTGACTGGGCGCAAACAGGGATGTGTAGCATGTTTTCCAATTAAATCAAATATCATGATTTTATTTGTGAAATAAAAATCGCCAAACTAGGTAGCTAACGTTAACTTAGTGATACTAGGCTAGCTCCTTAAACTATCACAGAGCCCCTTCTTCTATTGCTATCAGTATAGCAGGCATATAAACTGGCACACCCTCGTAATACATGCGGTATCCAGCTAAAATACCTAACATAACGCTACGAATTAATATAAAACTTTCTCACAGAAATGACCATTTTTTAAATTAAACATCATATTGTACCACTGCCGCTACGCTAGCGGTTAGCCAACGCTACCCAAGTTATGATGAATTTGTATCTGCTAGCTAACATGTTAGCTCGCTAGCTAACATTAGTTAAGCTAGCTCCCATAGTCGTGACGTTAGCCTACGTGCAAACGAAGCTAGATGCCCAACTAACATTAGTCCAATGCTCACCACAAGAAAAGCGCAAAACCAACCAAGGTACGAAACTCAAAACACAAAGAGCGCGGTTTTGCAATCTTACCTGTAAGGTGAGCGGTGAAAAGCTGTGCGTTTTCTGACTCGCTTCACCAGTGTTTTTTCTCCTCCTGCTCTTCCACGACAGCTGCAAAAGCACAGCTTGATCCTCCACCTCCAAAAAGCCGCATTATAATAAAACGAATTCCTGAACGGCAAATTTTACCGTATACTAGACACCATCAAGAAACGTTGAATGAAAGCATTCCACTGAGTTGACGGTTCAGATATAAGCGGCAAATCCTTGTTAAAATTCCAATCGTCAGAAGTCGATTCAGATTAGTTTAGGCAGGTAACGGAGGCTGCTAGCTAAAAGCGTCCTCCTAGCTTTATAACCAGCGTTGGATTTTCACTCTAGTGTGAGCAAAATGTGTGACGACACGTGGTTCTTTCATCTGACCTGTCTTCATTGACTTTATCTCCGTCTATGTTAAGTCAGTAAAAGGCAGCTAACTGGCTAGTTAGCCAGTCACCTAAACGTTACCCAGAGAACGCTTTTCGATTCGAAGCTGCCTTTTCGATGCGGACCTTCTGCTCTGCGTCCGACAAAGTGTGTGCGCGCAGACCTGTTTCTGAACGCGCAGTTCTGAGAGTATCGCGCAAGAATACGAGTACGCGCTTCCATGAGAGCGAGCAGAAGTTGCGGAGGGTGTTGAGTGTGGTCTACTCTACAAGGTTATGATGACGTTATTGGTGTCTGAATTAATTAGTTCCGATAATAATAATAATAATAATAATAATAATAATAATAATAATAATAATAATAATAATCTGACATTTTTTGAAATGGCATGTTCATGTGGGTCGACATGCACACACATTTTTGGGCGGAGGTTAATCCCTGGAGAGGTCTTTTTATCTGTTAAAATGGTGGGGAAATCACAATGCCTTCAGAGTGACAGTGCTAGCTCAAGTTTCTTATTAAAACAACATGGTTTCTGGTTCTATCTATGGTTAGGTTGGTGATCTCTCGCAGGAACAAACTATGTGTCCACAACCATACACATTGTTTATGGACTCTCCAGAGCAGATACACATGGTCAGATATGTTTTAAGGTTAATTCCCTTAAAAAGTTTGCAAGTATAAAGACATCAACACCTTTTGCAATCGAATCACTTTTTTTTTACTAAATAAATAAAAAATCCTGGAAAAAGGCTGCTTCAGATATTTACAAGTTATTGGATTTGTTAGACTTTAAAAATCAATTGTGTTTTTATACAACAGACCCATCGTGTGGAAATACCCTGTAACTACATCACACATTTGTAGCAAATAATCTTGACACTAAAGTGACTTTTAAAACTATTTGAAGGACCTTTGAATATCACATCAAATACTTTATTGAAATATAATTTTCCTTTGGGAGCTTAATAGGGCAACTATTTAAAACCTCTTCATCATTTCCAATAACTAAGTACTAATAAACAGGCATACAAACAAGTTTTTTTTTTTTGTAAATTTTTATTATATCAAAATACAAAACATTTCTTGAGCAGAGTAAATGTTACATGGGACTTAAGCATCTGAAAATGTCAACTCAGTCATTTCTGCCCAGACTGCATGGCATGGTGGGGCGAGGGCTTGCGACATCATCAATGCAACACTGCCTTCATTGGCAGGGCAAACGTCTCCATGGAAATAGAATGTTAATGTTCTACAGCCTCTCTCTGGTACTCAGCAAGACCTTGAACACACCAAGAAACCGGTATATAGTATCTCCCATCCTGCTCCACTTTACAGATCAGAGAGGAAGACTGTTGTCCTTGTTTAGCTGTTACATGTTTGTTCTTTTACATCCACAAAATGAAACCGGGCAGTATAACAGTATAGCGGTTAATGTTGACCCTTGAGAAAGGTAATTAACCTGAACTATTTAATCAACTAACTAGCTGTTTAAATGGATAGTATGTCATATAAGCACTGTATATTGGCCTGGTCAATACATTTGGAAAATGGTTCTTCCACATTAGTAATAGATGTCAGCCCTGCTAAAGCATTTATTTTCTCCAATTTCAATACATGCATGAAACATGTGTTTGTGAAACTTGTGAAAGTGTATGACTGTGTGTATGTGTGTGTGTGTGTGTGTGTGAGAGAGAGAGAGAGAGAGAGAGAGAGAGAGAGAGAGAGAGAGAGAGAGAGAGAGAGAGAGAGAGAGAGAGAGAGAGAGAGAGAGAGAGAGAGAGAGAGAGAGAATGAGTGTTTTAAAGAATGTGATATTTAAAACACTACAACTGTATATTTCCTTTCTGGTAAAGTTTCCTCCATTATCAGAATGACTTATTTTAGAAGTGACATGGGAGGAGAACAGGGATTTGTGGAAAGACTATGCCAAGATTTCTACATTGGCTGACAGATCTTGTCAGTCAGGGAATGTCTGAGATGATGTCAGATGAAGGGTGGCCATTTGCCCCTCAACGTGTATAAGATAAATTCTCAGGTTGGGTGTGTTCAACCTCCTGCTGAGCAGAGACCAAAACATGCAAAAACAATACAGCAAAATATTATGTTACATAAGGCTTTGGTACAGCACCATATATAATGTTTTTCCTCTCTTTAACAGAAAAGTATGTATCTGGGAAAAAGAAAAGGTACCTGAAATGGCAAACATTAACCCTCTGGCTGCCTCGACTTTATTATTTGAAATTATTAGTAATGACGAGAAGTAACCCAATAAACACAAATCAACAAAGTAGATGAAAGCAACCCACATATATTGGATTTGAAAATATTTTGGGGAACAAGTTGTTTTTTAGTACATGAAATATACAAATAATGTCCTTTAATGTGGTAAAAAACAAAACAATAAAACAATATAGCCTACATACAATTGAAGTCAGTTCAGTAAGAATCAAAACAGTAGCGATAGGCGAATCAGTGTTTGTTGGAAGCACGATCAAGAACAGACATACAGCAATCATACAGTTTTAGCCAACAAATTAGGCTGTTAAAATGAAAATGTTATTTCTGTAGCCTACAAATTAGTAGTTAATGATGCACAATAAAAAAATATATAAAGGCAAAACATGATGTGTATAAAGCAACATTACATTCTCATGTGTTCAGTGCTGGTAAACTTTGAAAGTGTACAGCATAACCATTGGTATTTCATACAGAATAAAATGTTTTAATATTTATGGTGATGTTGTTAATGCATGCCAACATGATAAGCTACCTCAAAAAAAGTTCCCAAATCAGATGCATGTACAATAAAAGCATAATGTAGCCTATGCTATCTAACTGGGTAAAGTTTTGAGCTTACGGTTCTGATGTGTCTTCTTTATTTATACACAACAGGTAGACCATGGATGTAAAACATAACAGCCAATGGCAGTTAAACAGAAGCCAATGGTGGCGACAAGCCCCCCTTCCTGTGATATGAGTATAAGGGGGAGACAGGGCGAACAGTGCATTAGACATCTGTATTGCATTCACTGGAGCTTCCGTGTCATCAAACATTGAGCGGGCAGGAAACGGATACATACGGATAAATAAAGCCAAAGTACGGTGAAGTCAAGAGGACACCAGAAGGGTAATATCACTGCAGTTGTGTGCTTGTAAACAGTGTTCAGACAACTTTTGTATTTATAAATCTGTAAAAAGTATGTGAACGTGTGTCGTTACCACCAGTACCGGCACTGGAAAAATCTGAGCTTGGAAGGAACTTGGTTTTATTTAGACAAATCCAGTGTCAAACAATGATAGTAATAATATTTATAATAAAAAAGCATGCTTATAACCTCTGTAAGTCATTGCTTATTGGGAGCTAAGAAACCCCTCAAATAATACAGTAAATATGCTTCCAATCTATGACTCATCACTTTGCTCTTTTCATTTTTGAAAGGGATGATTTTTAAATTCCCTTAGAATTTCAACGTCATTTGCTCCAATGCCTAAATAAGTAAAGCGGGCATTGGTTAACTTTCTTTATGGTTCTTGTGATTTTTTATCCTCGTCTTGACATGCTTCACACATTTGGATGATACGGTTCGTAGCTGTAATACATCTAAACCCCCAGATTGCCCAGCCTCTTTGCATGATTAATCTATGCACTCTGCTTGTCCCACATCCATAGTAAATACAATGAACACTCAGCACAACACTAAGATTAAACGTATTGCCTGCACAACTACTGACTCTGTATCTTTTACGGAAAGTACTAAATTACTACTTTCTCAGTTAATTAAAACAGTGCTTACGATGTGAGTGAAGCAAAGTGTTCGACTGTGATCAAAAGCACCACGAAACAGTTTGAAAATAGCACCAGGTCATAATGTGTACAACGCAATTGCAAAGTCGACACGCGCCAACAAAATGTTTCAAGACAATGTTAATATGACACGTTCAGTTTGGAAGAGTCCGACTTCTGCAACGTAAGACACTGTTTTTTCTACCAGAAAGCAGGCCTGTACTTGTTTCTGCTCCTCTAACCAACAGACTCCTGCAACCCTGAAGCGCTAGAGGCAGGATACATAACCTATCGTTTCATAACAAAGAGCCTAAATTGGAAACACACTTGTAGATATTTTTTTGTTATTTTTTTTGTATGTTTTGCTTTGTTTCTTAAAAAATATGTGGGACCCCCCAATTCTATTTTCTTTTTTTCAGAGCAGCTTTAAATAGTATTGTTTACGTACACATACGCAGTAAAATATTAACTACCAGTACAGTCTGTTGACTAGAGGAATATTGACTACACATTTGTTGTACTGTGCTGCTATACAGATCGTGAAGGGGGTCCCCGTTAAGAAAATGTCCCCCAAAAGTCACTAAGAGTCTGCGATATAAGATACAGGGTTTAGGCGCCAATCAGAACACTCCCGCATTGCGACTGATGATCTCTCAAGCTCTGACTGGAATCTTGGCCAATGACTACACCCATATACAATGACAATATAGGCTACACCCATATCATGGCCATGTCAAATTAAGTAGTCAAGTTGACCATCATGCAATTCCAAGTTTCAGTCTTGGAATTCCTTCACAGTTTCCACTGGTTATGATTATCTTTTTGTCAACTTTCAAAAGAAGAGATATAAAATTATCCATGATAGCCATTTTCATTTTCTCACCTTACAACTTAGGGTATAACACTATAGCTGTATGGGTATTTTGGTGAGTTAAAATTGCAATGGTGCAAGGCTGGTTCATGGTCATAACAAATGGATTAAATTACAAATTGTTAATAATATTGAATACTACAGATCAGAGGTACAGTTAAAACTCTCATTATAATCTAAGGTAATCATAGCCAGTTAGCAAAAACAAGTGATCCTCCACCAGGAGATGGTGTGAGAAGACGCACTGCATGGATTCGATTTTGACAACCCAGATCATGTTATTAAATATTTTAGGGTTATGGATTTGATAAAAACCCTGTATCTGCCCCGCACTCTTTAAGAACAACTTATGTATGTCACCCAGAAAATGTATGGTGCACAATCTGTATTTATTCTTTTAATTTTATACAGAACTCAAATGTTTTGCTTCTAAGAAGCCTATGCATGAATAAAATATCAATATTTATTTAATGTTACAGTATTGCTTAAAGCAGCAATGGATATAAAAATAAAATAAAGTAACTTTTTTTATATCTCAAAAAATGAAACATTAAACAAACAAAAATAACCCTTTCCCCCAAGTGCGGATAATAATATTCGCACTGGTTATTAATGTTACATTTTGTTATATAATTGTATTTAATAATATGAAGTCTTAAACCTAAAGTCATTTGTAGCATTTAGCAAAATTTGATTATTCACATTGTAGATATCTATAATAGAGCTCTGCTACATGTCAAGTCACACCTTACCAATGAAGCAGATTAGAAACAATATACTTCCCATTCAACCATAAGCTTCCTTTGTGTGCACCATTTTAAATTCATACAAAAAATATATTGCCAGACCTTGCTTGTATTTACACCATGAGACAAAAGTGTGTGTTTGAGTATGCGTCAGTGATTGACAGGATGTTACTTTTTTCTCAAACTTCTACCAGGTCCCGGGTTGGCTAGCAAGGCCAAATTCTCTGTCGGTTGCCAACCAGCTTCCGCTTCGCTTTCTCTACATTTGCACCAAATCGCCGGGCGCAGTGCCATCATTAATTTGGGGGCACTATAGAAAAACGACCAAAATAAATGCGTAGTGTTTCCAAGTGAATAAACTGGGCGGATAAAACCATTCTGTTGAACACTTCAAGGATCCACAAGATTCCTATCATTTTCAGTAAATTATCTTGATCTAATGAGCACGAGCTAATAGGGTGACGGTGAGTGCCAAGATCCCCATCACTACTCCCCAGCTTCGCAGTGCATTGGATAGTTTTCACAATTTCAAAATCAACATTTCGGGCAACATGTGGAGTCAGGCTCTACAGTTTTATGGAAGGAACACATATGAGTCGAATAGCTACCATAGCTTATTTATACTCTGTACTCTGAGTCGAAATTATAATACATACAAGCATTGCGGAAAGCTAGAGTTGTATACGTTGAACAACAGTGAAATACTTAGACCGCATTCTGTTGTTTTCTCACTAAAAGTATGAAATTAAATATTCAACATTCAATATAAAGATATCCAAGTGCACGCAAGTTATGCACTAATTTCTCAAGGTACACTATTGCCTATGTCACATGTACCGTAGTGCCTAACAACACAATTGCTAAAAATATATACTATTTAAATCAAGACTTGCATTTAAACATTATATACTTAAACGCTCCAGACACACCGCACATTCCACCTGTAGCCTACTTAAATTTCAATTTTTTCCCCCGTGGCATAATTGAACAACAGTAACCACCTGTTTCTGAATATGTTACAAAAATATCTTCTGATAATGAGCAAATCCATAGCAGGACAACGGTGCCCATATACCTTGGCTTACAACTGCTGTTGGATCTCTAGTGTGACACATTCAATTGGCCCGTCAGCAGACACGGAACACGACCGAATTACACGGCAAAGTCTACTATTAGTCGATGTTTAAAGAAGTAAATATTATTAAGAATCTGACACATATACATAGCTTCAACATCCCTCACAAACAAATGATGAGTCTATATGCTGGCAAAGCATATCCATAATCCATCAAAAATTCAAATGCATGTCCGAACACCTGGCACTTGCTTTAGAAAACATATACATCACTGTCACATTCATAGATGGAATGCACCACATATACTGCATCTTGAATTATATTTATGTTCTGTCTTGAAGTACGTGCATTATATAAATAAATTGCACAATACATAATGAATTACATGTATGAGTGGCTATGACTGTTATGTATTGAAATGATGAACAATAAAGCAAGCTGTTAATTTTAAGGTACAGTATCTGTACCCCCTCCCTGCATGTGCCTGTCATGCATTAATTTAATTACTTTATGGGGACTGATTTAGAAACACCAATTTTAAACATCAGTGAATATATGAAGTGAAATAATCTCCATGGCATAAAAAGTTTATGAGAAGAGCTGCAAAATTATAGTATGTGAACAGCTCAACCAAGTGTGTTATAAAATATACAAGGAACATTAATTATACTTTTAATTTTAAGACTCCCTTATTGACTTATCATATCTTATTACAACCGCATAAGTGGGACTTACAGTGGTTCCATATTTGTTGGTTTGTTGGAACCTAGGTTGATTGATGTGATTACGAAATTAAGATGGCTAATTCAGCATTTTAAGAAAAAGGTAAGGGTGAAATAAAACAATTAAAAAAATGACTAACATGATGATAGACCTGACCTGAGCCTCATACTACTCTGTCAACAATTCATCCTAATTCAGATAACACCTGTATCAGAGCTGCATCCTGACTGTCCGAGAAAAACCAGGCCCATTAATTCATCCACTCCCAACTATCCAATCATAAACATTTTTTCATTATAATTTAAAAATAATTTATTTGCTGAGTAACATGATACAATTAAATTCACACTCGCAGTTGGGCAAACATCTAACCAGGGCTGTAGTAATCATCTGAATATTGGCAGTCATATTTATAGTTCTTTGGCTGGGACATCGTTGGACAATATGAAGTTTCATTTCCAGAAAACTACAAATATGGTGACCATGTGGTCTAAAATGTTCATGTCTTCAAGTAAACTACAAATATCGCAACTATATGTTTTAAAATCTGTATGTATTTTCTTAATCATATATATAATCTGTTTTTTAAATATGTATTATTTAATGGCTGACTAATACAACAATCTTAAATAAAGTTAGCGTAATTTAGAATAATGTTTAAAGTTAAGATACCTAGCTAACATTAGTCTACCATTTGGACAACTTGATGTAGCCTACAGCTTAGTCTACACTACATCAACAAACGCTAAATAATAATGTGAAGTCCTAGTATTTCCTATGGTCAGCATGGTGCTTGACCTCCCTCAGTCTTGAATCTCTCTACCCTCCTAGGTCTTGGTCTTGACTGGACTATAATTACAACTGCTGGCTGACCGGGTCTTGACTACAGCCTTCCTCGTAAATTGTCCTACCTTCACCGGACATTTGTGCATTTTTATGAACATATGGTCCTTCTCTTTCAAATTCATGAGGCAGTCTAGCTCACACCCTTCCTGGCCTCAAATACTTTACTAACGTAGTTATTTGTAAGACTTTCATTCATAAGATATTTTATATTCAGCTGCTTTTGTTGGATTCCTTGAAAAGCCTCAATTTCCTTCATTCGCTCTTACATCAAATATATTCCCAACATATTTCATTGAAAGCATGTATAAAGCAATTTACCATGCTCATAAAATCTCTTCTATACATAATATACAGCTCTTTCATGATATAATATAGCTATTTTCTGTCGTCATTTATATCTTCCCGGCATTCTGTCATGCATGCAGAAAAGTCCTTTACTGTATCAATGTATAGATGTGTTTAATTTCTTAAAGATTCAGTATCAGACCATACCATTAAAAACTAGAACTGAGCAAAACATCCCACCAAAAACAAACTATGCGTGCAATACACCACAATATCTAAAACGATGTTTCAACAATTTGTGATTTAAATCTAAAAATAAGTGATTAATTAATCACTACTCTAAAAAAGCACACAACATTTTTTTGTTTCTTTCTGGTGGTGGTCTGATTTTCTGCATCTGATCAGCACAGCATATTACACATGATAGCCCTTTGGAAACAGTTGGAACAGTCAGAACAGGATGCAGGCTATTAAAAGGGAATTGCTAACTTCAGCAGTGTATATATCTGGCCTACTCCAATAGCAATTTCTAATCCAAGCTCCACTGACTTGTTTTTTTCCAGCCTGACCAATGGTTTCCGTGCCAGGAGCGCTCACAATTACAGCTCAGTATACCATGTAATCATTGACTTTTCATTGTTTTCAGTTTGCCTGCTTTTCTCCATCATGATTTATGCTTTGCAAAGTAACAAAAAAGGGAATTTTAAATATCCAATGTCTACGATCCATTGCGAATTTAACTATCGTGTTCTTTTGTCCAGATAAACATTCTAGTATATGCCTTTTTTCAGTTGTTACACAACATTTCTTTCATTTCAGCAACCACTAAAACATAAGGTACTTTTATTGATTGAAGAAGTGACGACAATTCCTTCAAAATGTTACAACCTGGCTGTCAATAATGTATTTAAATACATAAGGGGATTGCCACCCCCGTGCCATTTATTTGCTTACTTGTGTCTAATTTATAAAATGGAAACTGCTTAGAAAACAATAATAAGATACATTCTGGGGCCGCTGGATGGCTGGATTAGCCTGTCCAAGCACTACTCTAGAGAATGGATGATGGGTTGATACTGAGTATGGCCCAGGCCAATACAGTCTGTGGCTGGTATCTCTGTAAGGAAATACAGGGCCCTGTTCATCCATTCACCTGCTAGCTGGCTGAACTTCCATAAGTCCAACTGTTTATGTGAGCCTGACATGTGAACTGCAGTGTGATATCAAGTGCCGGCATGTTTCTCTGCACCCTCCCTAATAGAGAATGATTGTATTGTATGTATAAATAGTTATACGCAAACATATTGGGACAGTGACACAACACTTGTCTGAAGAATACTTCAGACTCAAGATGTCTGAAGAACACTTTCAATTGTGAAGAAAAAAATCCTTTTCAACTGTTGAACAGATCAAGAACATGCTCCAGGAAGTATAGGCATATATGTGTCAAAAGACAAATTTGAAGAGAAGACAGCACCACCATAAGCTCAGAGGGTTCATATTCAAAACAACAAAAATTGCGTCACTGTCCTAATACTTTTGCACTTGACTATATACAATTAGACATTCCAAATTGAGGCGAAAAGGAATTGAGAACATTTCCGTAAATAATGAGCAATTCATTGAAATCCAATTACACATTGTGTTCAATCAAGTTCAACCAATTCTACCATGCCTGACGCATAGAAGTAAAATATAAAATTGCTACATCAGGGATTGCAATTTCCGCACACAAATCAGGATTAAATTAACTAAAATCCTACATTTGTGACCAAATGAATTCTGTCAGTACTGAAACAAAATAAAGAAATGAGATGGCAAAACATTGACGACTTCCAAAACTTTTGGAATACTATTGCAATATGTACAGTAACAGTCAACCTGATGGATAAGGTGTCAGCCACAGGATCAATAATTATAGTTTACTCTAACTTTATTGTTATATTATTTAGAAAATATATATAAAAGCAAAGCAAGACACTTGACATTTTTCAACTGAATTGTAATCATTTGAGCTTAACACTGCAAGTGTCTATTTGGCTATCCAATGGAAAAATAGTCAACATTTGTTGATCTAAACACGAATCAATCCTGAAGTCAAACAAGTAATTTTCCTCTTAACTTGTACACATATTTTCCTTAAGGTGTGGACTGCAACCACATAGCTTCAGCATTATGTACAATTTGTTTAAATTAATTTAAGGGAAAAGTATGTTTGAGCTAAATTTAATCATGTAATTTCTATTCCTCTATAATAAACTGCTGCTGTCTGTATTACCCCATGTCCAAATGCTGTTGTCCTATGCTTAGCCAAAAATTGTCCTGCACACAGAGGATTTGGAGAAGGAGTATGAGGCTAAAATACTCCTCAAGCATCCTCCAGTTAAGCAAAATCTGCATGAAATGAAAATGAGCATGACTATGTAAACAGACCGTTGAGTTCAAAGTACTTTTTTGTTGACTACAAAATGTTAATGCGTAGACATAGCACCTCCATTGACGTAACATTTAAAAGTAAATGAACTGTCAAGAAAAAGTTAAGTGGACTATGAATACCTCTGCACAATACACTATAAATTTATTTGACTAAAACTAAAAAAAAGAAGAAAATCCACAATGTATTTTCAGCGTCCTTGAAATATACTTAGTGGACCCATTAAAGTGGAAGCTTCAGACTGTGAATACATATTCCTGCCAATTACACAAATGTATCCTCTTCAACCATTTATCTATTGAAACCTATGCAGTATGGATTTCAGGAGCACACTGCCTTGACCAAAGCAAAGGGACATGTCATTTATCACAAAGGCAACAACATTCCTGTCTCCTGCCACACTCAATTGCCAGGTTAAATGTTTATCGACTTTCTGCAGCTTGCAAACAATTTACGAATGTGTCTTTCTAATTTCCTTTGAACAACCAAGAGATGTCAAATATGAAGGGACTTAATGAAACAGTTTCAAGAGACATCCCAACTTTTTGTGGCCTTAGGTAGCCAGCTTTGCACAACAATATATTGTTTTTACTCTGCTCAGTAGTAAGAAGGTAACAGGCCACCAATGACCCAGCAACCACACACACATTAGCCTGACAATCTCAGAGTCCTCTGAGAGAGTCACATGCTTAAGCTATCCTAACATCATCCTGCCTATTATCTTAATATTACAATATTTATGTCAAATTAACAATAATAGATCCCTCCAATAATAAATGAAATGCTTAGAAAATTCACTGCTGTGGAGAAGCACCAATTTGATCCTACGTGCCTTTTTGGGAGATGTTGTGCAGTGGGTGTTAAAAGGATTGCAGCAGAACGATCTTAATTCACAAATACTGTTGTGTCAGTTTAATTTAATGGCCGTTCGATCACTTTAGCGATGGCCTCTTAATCTAATGCCCTTGATTCATAAAAATGGCAATTTTGAGTTCCCAAGTTTTCTATACATTTGCAATGCAAAGCTTCTTCATAGAATCTGTGCTCTGTGTCTAAAGCAGTGGTCTCAGACCCAGGTCCAAAGAGCTACTATCTGTTGTACTGGAGCCACTTGTTAAACCATAGCAATTAAGGTCATTGTCTATTGACTGTATATAATCTAGTGATGATTCCCATGAGTTGATTTTGGTTTAGATTTACTTTTTCTTTAGACAGCACAATTAATCACACATTCAGATGCCATTTACATGTTTTAGTGCACTACTGACTAGCTTGAGAGTCAGTGATGGACTTCTGGCTTCATTCAGGTGACCTGACATTGGCTGTGCTGCTCTTCCCGTTGCATGCCATACATGGGCACTTCTGTGACTGGCCCAGGAGTGTCACATGGGCAGCTTCAACCAATCAGGTACACACAATCAGGTACACACAAAGTACACACTTTGTTCAATGAGAAAAGCAACACAGCCAGAATGAGATGAGGATCTTTTGGAAACAGGAGTAAAGATCACTGGTCTGGGTCTAGCGTCTCCTGTCCAGGAAGTAATGGACTGGGAGGAACCTGCCAAGTGTGGGCCACTTCCTCTTTAGGTATCTCTGAGGGCCAGCTTTAATTTCAGCCCAGCGGTCACACTCACCACAGCACTGTGCTGAGATACAGGGGTACGATGGCTCTGCCCACAAACCTTGATGATGCAAGGATTTGCTTGACTGAACTTTCATCTGAGAAATGGATGGTAACAATAGGTCAACAGAACTGTACTCATGACCTCCCACAGGGGTCATAGTATCGGACCGAATAAACCTTGGTACAAACACACCTCTGGTCAGGCTGACGTCTGTGAGTGGGGAGGTGGATGCCTGCAGCAATGGGTTGTGACAGCGGAACCCCCCCCATGCCGCATTACCACTACCACCCCACTGCAGCAAATACGCAATGGTTCAGTCCAGACCAGTCCATGTCCACTCCTACCGGAGAATACACACAAACATGTACAGATTAAGCACCCTCTGATGTTGAGAACCAAATAAGAAATAAACACTTTAGCTGCAACAGATGGCCTTTTGTAGCCCCGCTATCCCACAATTATGTTTGTCCCGTCAGTGAGTTTGAGGCCTCTTTATGGTACATAATGCAGACATGAGGACTTTGGAGGTGCCTGTAGGCGACGGCTAGGCAACTATACAAAGTAACAACAAACAGCAACAATTGATAAAACCCAATGGATGTCAAGGCTACAAATATGGCCAACAAAGGCAGTTAATTTAGTTTTACAAATAAAAATTAAATAAAGACCAGGCAACTAGATACATTATGAGCCCTAGTAAGGCCCATACAAAGCCTTCTATATATTTCTATATTGTTTAGGGCTCTCCCCAACATGAAAGAAAAAATACTATAGTATCTTATGGCACAAAATCCTATCCTCCTCACAGTACAGTACATTAGTTGTTTTTATTGATTAAGGAAGTGGTAGTATTTTTGGCATTACTATAGTACTTTTTGAGTGTAGGGATAGTAGCCCTCTAAACCAAACATACTGGCAAGAGTGCAAGGAATCTGAATAAACAAAATGTATAGAGCCACCGAGCACCATAACCAAATTTTTGCTCCAGTGCAATTTCTTTAATTTTTTATTTGTTTGGCTTTTTCAGAAAAGAATAAGCCAAAACCTAATAGTGAAAACAGACATGGAAAACTCAAGGCGTCAGTTGTAATGAAAGCAATTGAATGCTCAACAAGTTTTTTTTTTCTACATCTACAAATATAAAATCATCCTTTTATATTTGACATTCTGTTTAGGGTTACATGTTTGTTTGGCTGCAGCAAAGAAAACAACCCTCTGTTCCAAACAGGCAGATCTCTGATTGTGCTTTACTTGAAAAAGCCTTTCCTGTGGTTTGACAATATGACGCATTCAAAGGAACCGAGTGGTGGTTCTGAGGTTTTTTACTAAGGTTTAACAATAGATCATGGTCTATGAGAGTGACAAAAGAGAGCCCAGTACACCCTGCCTACATTTAAAGCGTGAATTTAGCAAAACATGCTTTTGCTATTTTACAGAAATCTTGCGTGTCTATGTGGAAAATCAACACAGCACATTAGCTACACCAACATGGTAACATCTTGCTGCCAAAAGTTAAATCTTAACTGCTGTTGTTAACATGGTTAACTGTTAATGAACAGATAAAAAACTCTGCATTTAATAGAAATACAAATAAATCTAAGTGAAGGTGTAAGTCTGTGTGTTCCTAAACCCTTATCTGTGGTAAACTGTTCAGTACTCTGAGGTATATATTGTAGAAGCAAAAACCCTGTGTTCTACAAATGAGGTGACTGTCCCTTCAGGAAGGGATCGCTGGCAGACTAAAGCGTGTGATGGAATGTGAGCAGTGTGATCGATTGCTGTAAACAACTGTGACCCGCTAGACTTCAAAATCTTTTGATGGTCTGTTAAGTTACGAGAACACTGAGCAAAGCTCCTCAACAAAATGTCATAATAATACTGTAATAGAACTTCGAGAAAAAGTTTGAAGTACAATCTTAAGTGACTAAACATTAAAATATATATGTTTTACCATCGAAAACGTTATACATTCCTAGTGATCTTGTTCCCCGGATATTAGGCATCTTTTTAAAAACTATGCCCTCCCCAGGAAGATCCCCTCCAATTCTCTGTTTTGTTTTGCACTGGAGTAAAACTTTGGGAAAACAAGGAATAAAGCACTCTTCATTCAATGAATAAAACAACAACAGTACAACCCCCAAAGGGGGGAAAAAACCAGTGGTTCTGGATGTGGATGGCAATCAGTGATTTGCTGGGCCAAATCAGGTGACGTTGGGTGGAGAAGGTTGCTAGGCGAGACGGAGACGGGTGGAGACGTGACGTTAGCTGGACGGTCTCAGAGTAGCGTGGCGTGGTCTGGGTCCCCTGTATCCATGCTGGCCAGAATGGCCTTCTGGTCCTCTCGCGGGGGACGGCGGTACAGCAGGGCGGAGAAGCGGGCGTAGGGGTCCTGTCTGGCCGGCCTTTTCTTCTTCTTGCGGAGGTAGAGAGCTTCTTCGGGCTGGAGGACCTGAGAGGCGTGGAGTTGCTGGGTCTGAGAGGTGACCACACCTGGGAAGGGGCGACGACGGACAGTCAGAAAACCAGCAAAGAGGGCCTGGCAGAGCGAATGCCAACAGGCCATAAGCAAAGAGTCAAATACGTAAAAGGCAAGGTGAAGTGGAACACCAAATCAACGGAGGAACACCACACCATTTCAACACAAAATACCCTGCCCATGCCAGTGGTTTAGTAAGCCCCACAAATAAAATATAAAAATATACAAATAAAACCAATTTTCACTATAGCTCATACTCATACAACAAAGCTTTGCATCTGCTTTATAAGAGACTGTAGGACTGTTGTGGACAGAAAAAGCCTTCACACTTTCAAGCAAGATACAGGTCAAAATAAAATAAATATTCTCTAAACATTTTATATCCATTGAAATTCTCAATATATTTTCAAAACCTTTTTTTGGGGGCATCATATTCTTATACAATCACTAGAAATTCTTATCCAGAAAGTCTCAGACAACTGCACCAGCTCCTTGGGATAATTCCTGGTAATTCCCACTTCCTCTTATATTTACCGTATGTCCTCTTGTAACATCTTGGTGACTATCATCATGAAACATTTTCATTAACATTTATGATAAGGTTAGATAGCCATGAGTACGAAGATGAGTAAGTGCCTTGTCACATGGTTCAGAGGGCAAATGGTTTTGAGGTTTCCGGTGGGTACAGGTAATATTCAGTATTATTCATGATAAAGGTTGGCATCCATGTTAGGTTTTTTTTTAGGAGAGTGGGCAATACAGAAGCCATGATAACCACTTGCTGGAGTGGCTGCAGCTACTGCAGGAGTGATTTACTGTACAATACTACCTTCTCACACCTCAGTGGAGGGATGCTGGGAAGTCAGAATCACCTGCTGCACATGCAAAACCTGACTGAAGCCTGCAAGACAGGAAGTGCCCTGTTAAATCTCTGCCTGACCAGTGACTGCATCTCTGCAGTACAAGTGGCCAAGGATACATTTTTCAGTACTTTATTAAACTAATCTGAATCTCAATTTTACTTTTGTTCCAAATTTGGAATGGTATCCAATCCATAGTCTTGTTACATCACTATAACATGCTCCTGTAAATGTTAAAGGGTGCAGGCAAGCATCCCAAAGCAAGTTTACCTGTCACTTATTTTCATTCCACAGTCCACCAACTAAGCTCAGTTACAGATAAGGCATAGCTAGTCCAAGCAGACTGCAGGGAACCATTCGACTGCAGATATTATGGCAAACAATGGCACAGACTTAATTGTTGGTTATGATATAGGCAATTATACCCAGCCCTTATATGGCAGCAGTGCCAACAATCAGAACTGGAACGGTCAGGATTGAGTATCAGACTGTGTGGCAGAAAGGATGAGCAGTCCTCATTTCCTCAATGACAGAGAGTAACATGGGATAGTAGCTTCATAAAATATCTCTGAAATAACATTATAATAACAAACATAACACGGTTTGTCCTGCTCTTAACAAGTAGAAGGATCTGAAATATGCAGTATCTAGCATATGTTATTGTTCTCGTGTTTTTTTCTGTGCTCTACAGTACCTAATCATCATAATAAAATGAAAATGACTGCTGCAGCTACTACTACTGATACTGCAACTACTACTACTACCACTAATTATAGTAATAATAACAATAACAATAACAATAACAATAATACACTTAGAAGATGGAGCATGTCCAGTTTAAGATTACAACTTCTGACAAATGTACAATATGTGAGCATATTTCAACTGGTCTACAGTCTTCTGAGGCAAAAGCATTGAAAACGCCCCTTTAAGAGCATGCAATCACCTGTTTTTCTTCTAGATTTAGAATTGTTGTTGTTGATGACAACCTTCTTGGCTTTTTTTATGCGTTGATATCTCAGTGCGTCAATCCTCTCAGACCCTGCAGTGGCACTCGATGCACCTAGACGTTTTCTGGGAAGAGAACAGGGAGAAATGTGAAGTCAGTCGGGGGGCAAACCTCGTTCTAGACGTCCTGCCAATCCGCTATTTGTGTTTCCAGCACCCTCTCCTCAAGTCAATTCGTGCCAGTGTCAGTGCCATGCTATGGGCAGCCATCGACAACCTATGTACCTTATATACATGTTGATAATGATCATCACTTGTGATAGTCGTTAAAACCTATGTGAGGGATGCTACTTTTCTCAGTGCACACCAGCAGATACAGGGTTCTCCCCAAAGAATGTAACAGTGGTGGTGCGCCACTCTGTGCTCTCCCTTGCGCCACTGTGTAATGGAGACTGTAGCTTGTGTCACCTGTTTGCCATTACCACTCTCCCTACATGCAATCAGGGGAGAGATGTGGCTTTTGTGAAGCAGCAGAAGCAGCAATGCAAGTCTAATCAGAAAAGCATCACTGTTTACTTTGTGAAGGCTGGAAGAAAATCCTCTTTCCTCCAGTGACTTTGTACCGGTTTGTACGTCCTGTTAACCGAACAATGACTGGCTTTAATGCACATGCATTACTTTTCATTTTTTTTGTGTAAAACTGAGAGGAGTTCCCCCTCATGACTTAGTGTTAATTTATTTTAAATAAAATTATGGCCACTGTTTACATTTTCATAATTTTTTTCTACTAAAAATACCCAACCATGAAACAGAGGCACATAATGAACAAAGATTTTTGCATACCATTACACCCCTACCCATTGAGCCCAGCCTGGACTTTTCACATATTTCATAATATTTCATCATTTTTTTTCAGTCATTTTTTGAAAGGTTTATGAATTAAGTCATACACCTTGAGGTCACATAGTCTTTTTTATTATCTGTTCAGAGAAAATGAAATGTAAAAACGTGAAATGTAAGATTACTTAAGATTATTACACTGGCATAATTTCTGGTTCTTAACCCATATTGCTTGAAGGCATTTCTGGGGTGATTTTAATGTCGCACAAAGCAGGAAATTACTCAAGGTGCAACGTAATAACCTACATAAGCCCTTCTTGCCACTTTGAACACACAAGGGCCAGAACACCACTCTGTCGAAAAATTCTGGGGAGAACCCATAAAGTATATTTAATATATTCCTTTTTTGCAATACATTTCTTTAAAATGCCCAGGTCTACACTGTGTGTGTGTGTGTGTGTATGTGCGTGTGTTTATGTACGTGTGTGTGTGCGTGCTGTCTTACAGTCAAGACTTTGGCACATTTATTTTGTTTAATAGCGCCCTACAGGCACTCGCAAAAACACACACAGGGTTTTCAGGAGGCACAGAAACAAGGGAAACAGCGTTATGGGGAGGCTGTCCTTCTGCTGCGGCTGTGGAGAGAGAGATCGGAGGCCATTAGCAGAGGGGGAAAACACAGCTGAGTGACAAAAGCATCATCGATACTGTATGCGTTCATAGACATGGATACTGTCTACAATGGGCTTCACCATGCTGACAGGGGGAGAGATGGCGGGAGGGGGAAATGGCTACTTGGGAACAGTCACAGAAAGGAAAATAAACCAAAACACTTGGACGACAAATGTAACAAGTTTATTAAGAGACTGGCTCTCTTTTTTTTTCTCTCTTTTTTTTTTTTTGGAACTGAAGAGCAATATTTAGCGATGGCATGCATGGCATTTTGCACATGGAACATGACTTTAAAGGGGAATACACTCAGAAGCACTCCATGGTGCAGTCAACCACAAATTCGGCAGCAACCGAGCTGCCATACATCCCATTCTAACGGGCATATCCCCACTTTTAACACAGTGCATCAATACACATTAATATTTTTTGAAGGACACTTGCTTCTCATGGATTTTTAGAAAAAAAGCAAAAGTAAAAAGAGGCTGTTCTGCAGTCCAAAATATCAACTAAAAGTACATGCTTCGAGTATCTGAGCAATTTGCTACACATTCATCGCAAACACAAGAATGTACTATTACTTGCTATTTCTTGCCAAGTGCTTTGTATTTTCTACTACTGTAAAAATCCATTTTTGGCACACATGTAAGCATCTAAAAATTGTAGACAATTTTCTGCTTTTCACAGAATAAGTGTGTATTATAATAACTGAAATGTACAGCTTTCAGTTGTGCGCATTTCTGTTAAAGTGCAAATACAGTGAAAAATGTACATTCTTTTTCTCTTTCACTTTTATCACCAAGCAGGATAAAAGGTCAGCTCTTTATCTTATATCACTCAAAACTGATGGAATGTGCAAAAAAAGACTCCTTTCAGGTAATGACTGACTGTCAGTGTGAAATGGCGGGAAGAAAGGAGGGGTGTGTTAAGTGACATCACTTAAGACCCCGTGGGAGTGAACAAGGAAGTGGACATCCGAGAGAAAAGTGAAGGGAGTTACTCACCTATATGTTACCGTGATATTTTAGAGGAAGCCACACTTTCACGCAATCACACATTTACCCAGATCAAAGTACAAAATGTATTCAAGCTGTCAATAATCTACTTCTGACCAAGGCTATGGCACTTCTCTCAAAAGAAAGTCTTGCTGACGTAGTGAGTGGATTGTCTCTTATGGCCCTGGTTCGCTATCAGAAAATATGTGATTTACAACTTCCATCTCAGTTTTACTAGATACGAGCAAGTTTGCAATCCATTCATCCATGTTTTTCATTATTGCAAAAGTAAAGGAAGGATTCCATCATGCAGAGAAGGAAGGAAAATAGATCAATGCCTCAAGGTTGGCAGCCCAACCCATATCTCCAGACATCTCTATCTGCCTTGTTCTCTGAGTTAAATATTAAACAACCAAAACTTAAAGGGAAATGTGTTTGGCAACAGGGCACTTAGGAGACTTAGTATGCCAATGTGTGTCACTGTTTTCCTCCATCCAGTAGAACCTCAGAGAACCGAATGAAGTCGTTTGGAACGCAGATATTTGATAAAATTAAATATTTCTTTCAGTTCAGTGTATTTCAAGTAACTATAACCTCAATGTCCAACTGCCATATAAAGAACAAGCAACTAACCAATACGCAAAACTTGTAAAATAGCCGAATCAGAAACAAATCCATATAGAGCTTTCGCACTCTTGCGGATGAACACCAATTGTCAAAGTCAAAGTTGCCACTTGCATTGGCCTTAGCCATCAGAATTTTACTTCCTTCCCCTGCTTCTCACTTCCAGCAAAAACAGATAACAGAACATTTCATCTTGATCCTTTCTATGTCAAAAACAATCACGCTGTTAAGTATTCTATTAATTCTATAGTGCTAACACACCCCTTCCATAATCCATCAACTACAGTGGGTTCACTTCTATTCTGTACATCTATCTCATCCTCATTTAGACTCATTAGACACATTTTGTGTTGTTGAGACGCACACGTTCACTTCCACACCAATGTCAAAGTAGATCTCTAGAAGGATCCTTAACCCCAGACAGTACAGTATCTATACTCTACCCAAGAACCTTCCGTTTCAGCTATTTGTTTCAGCAAATAGCTCAGTTAATATTTCTGTTAACTTGTGTACTTCTGTTACATCTTAGCTTCTTTTTAGGTCTTAATTCTGCAATACACCAAAAACTGAAGGAAAAAAAAACAAATTTGCATGTATACCTTGTTACAGTATATGTGACTGTGTCCAATGGCCAAATAGGACAGCTCTCTATAAACATACCAGCATACAGACTCTATCTGTAACCTTTTGTGTCCCATATGTTACAGTATACAACACACTGTTACAATTCATGGACTCAAAGATATTCCATAAGAGAATGAGTGGGATTTCCTCATGCACAGCACACCTGGTGGAAGAAATTCCCACCCGTAACTGTGAAAAATTCATATTGGCCATCTGCTTCTCTTTTTTCATTTTTCAGACCCACAAAAGACGTGTTGTGGGAGCCTATTGTGACATCATCAAGCAAGGGTGTCAAAGGTCATTTTATACCTTTTATACCTTTAACTCAACAAGCAGACACAACTATTTTTGGCCAGCTCATAACCCAATAAATTATAATTTAAAAAGAATCACTGTATTTGATCTTTAAAGCACATTCTCTAGGCAATGACCTAGTGTAAAATTGTTTCATACTGTATGGCTACCTAAATCATTCTGCACTTAGTTTAGCCACAAATTATTTAAGACTGCAGAACTCAAGGAGAAAATAAAATACGACCTGTTAAGTTGACACGGGTATATAGTTGGAACAAATTAAAGAAAGCAAGACCCGTAGACTCGTATTCCCCTTTAAAGGAAGAGGTGATCATAAGCCCCACCTGCTGCCCCCCCCCTTTCAGACATGGATCCAACCCTTACCTATTGCGATGGAGAAGACCTGGTCACAACAACGCTGCCCAGATAGCTGAGATCAATCAAAAAACAAAGCAGGTCAGACTCCCGAGGCCATCAGAATGACCAAACTGTCCCTAATTGAGAATGATGGAGACATTGCAACAAGATGAGAGCGGACAATCGAGCTGCAACATGGTTTTTTTTGGGCTGGGTGAGCCTTCCACCTACCCCCTTGGCAGTGAATACTGGGGCTCCCTAGGGCAGGGGGGGTGGGAGAGAGGGGTACGGGAACAGGCGGTCATGCGGTCAGGCCACTATAGTAGAGGATACCCCCTGCCACCCCCCGCTCCCACCCTACCTCCACCCCTCTGGTTGCTATTGGCTGTTCAGCACACTGCTTACTGTAAGCACTCCACATTGCATCACAAACTGCGGGGGTTCCTAAGAAGCTTGGGAGTTAGTCTCCTAAAAAGCCTGAAGTTAGTCACAACAAGAAATTGGTTTTGGCTGATTGAGATGGTAATGCTGGGCGGTGGGGGTGGGTTAAGGCGTTGGGTGGGGTCTTGTTGCTGGGTAAAAGAGAGGTAAAGCCATGAGACACACCAAAATAATAAACACAGAAAATGGGAAATAAAAATCTTTTTGTATCTTCCTTGATTTTTCTTAAAACCCTGGACTTTTAAAGAATGTGGTCTACTGAACTTTTTCTGCAGGTTTTTGCTTTTCTGTATTGTTTTCTAAGATCTCTAAATGATATCTAAATGGACTGACTATCATCTGTGAAGCAAATGATTCTAGCCTTTTTATTAAATTAATGATGACATGTTTATGTTATATGTATTTATACACAGTGCTGTGCAAAAGTCTTAGGCACCTGTATAACATTCTGTACAGATACGATTCTTTCAAAAATAATTCAATGAAAGGTCCTAAATAAACATACTATACATTTTACATTACATTTGAGTAATTTGGCAGAATAGTTAAAAACTGAATCAAATCAATATTTTTTGTGACCACCCTTCGGCGTTAAACCTGCATCACTTCTCTGTCCCGCAGTTCTATAAGTCAATCAGCAGGGAGGTTGTTCCAAGCATGTTGGAGAACTTGCCACAGTTCTTTCACAGACTTTGGTTGGCTCCTTGCTTCTGATCTCAGACAGCCTTGATCAAGTTTTTATGTAAAAAGTAGTCAATTCCTTACAGTTATATGTTACTTTTTTAAATTAAATACAAAAATGTCTCTATAAAATTAAATCTTTTGGAAAATGAATATTTGGTAATCTCAAATGTGTTCTTTTATACAAAAACACACACAACAATAAACATATATATAATAAAGTCTAGGGTGCCTAGGACTTCTGCACAGTACTTTCAATCCTGATTTTGACGAATCCGATAAAAAAATATATACAATATATAATTTATTTTGAGCTTCTATGCACAAAACAGTTCCACATTAGGGGATAGTTTAATGCAACACGCTGTTTAGCAGAGTGAGGCTTTGCATGCAGACCTTTCTATGTGACCTCACTCTTTGTGTGTACAGTTTGCCCTCTGCACATGAGAAGACACCAATGATCCTTTCATGAATGTCACCATTCAGAACAAGTAGTTTCTGGATGTGCTGGAGTCAAATCAGAAATGTCAAATCAAGTTCAAGTATTAATTAACAAATAAATAGCAACACTGAAAATAATTCACTGAAAAGGTTTAAATGGTTCCAATCTCCTGAATTTGATTATGAGGAAAGGAGGCACTTGCTTCACAGCAAAAAGCATTATATTATTATAATATTGGTAATCATGAAAAATGTGCACAATTTTGAAAAGATGAAAAGTGGACACATAATGGCTTTTCTTTAAATAAGTCAAATTAGAGAGGGAAGCCAGGAATTTGGGATTTTAAAGATGGCAACCATTCCATTTTTTCACAGAGCTTCACACACGTCATGGATGAGTGATGAAAATTGGACGTTAGACACAGACACAATAAGCAGCTGAGTGACATGAGAGCTATTCCTCATGAACTATTCAGATGAACAGAGTGACTTCAGAAGAAGAAAAATCTGACATATTTTCTCAACAGAAATTATTTTCACCTTAATATGCAGCTGTTTGATAAGAGGTTATGGTATAAGAACAGAAGCTTTGAGAGCTGTTCTTGATATTGGTCATTGATAATCTGAAAATGTTCAAACAAATTTGTATGTCAAGGTATATGCGATGCAGTGATACACAACAACTGTTAAAATATTTCTAAGAATTCAAATCAATCAGTGCATCAAACAAATGAAAATTCCTGACTTGGGGGATTGCAGGGGCAGAGGGCAGTCCTTTTCTGTGGATTTGGCGGGGAGGTGAACGTCACTTTCCCCTGACGGCCTAGTGCACCTACCCAGAAGCTGACAACTGAGGTGGAGAGGGCTCTGATGGAAGCATCTCCTCGTCTGTCCTCCTCTGGGATGGCATCTGCCCAAAAACGTCGCTGCTTTCCATGGGGGGCGAGGGGGACTGAGACGGGTAGCTTGTGGCGGTGGTGGCAAAGGCCATATGGGAACGGTAGCTGGGGCTCGCTCGCCTGCTACCCTGGCCCTGGGCAGGCGAGGAGGAGGGAGACGACCTCCGGGAGAAGCTGGCCGCAGTCGGGGGCTGCAGGGTGATCTCGGACATCTCCGGGGGTATGGAGGGCTGGATGACGCCAGGGCGGGGCCGGGGCCGGACTACAATCTCGGGGGAGCCCTCGTGGGAGCTCAGGGGGCTCTGGGTCAGCGGGGAGAGTCGCGACGGCTGGAGGACCACCTGGTGCATGCTGGGCTCCATTCTGCGGGCGGCCCTGGGGCTGAGCCGGGGCCCAGGGTCGTACCAGCGCGCGTCCAGGCTGCCGAGTGTGCTTGGGCTGCCAATGTAGGCTGCCGGGTCGGGGTAAGGCAATACCGGCACACCCATACCGTGGCTCGTGTGTCTTAGCTGCCCTAAACTCTGTGCCCCTTGCATAGTTAAACGCTTGGCTGGAGGGCCCTGAGGCTTAACCTTGCTGGGAGACTTGCCCGGGCGGCTCTTTGGGGCCTCCAATGGCAGGATGCCAGGGTAAGAGGTGACCTGGAGGGATGAGGCCTGGAGGCTGCTGGGGGGGAGGAGGTGGGGAGGGGGCAGGGTAGGGTCTCGGTGAAGATACAAAGGGTGATGAGGCGGGAGGATGAAGTGGGGCCCCTCCAGACTGGAGAAAGCAAAATCGGGGTGCTGCCAGATGTCCGGAGAGTGGGAGGAAGGAACGTGCGTCAAGGGGAGGGAGCTGCCGGAGGAAGCGTAGTGCTGGATGTCCCCTTCCCCGATCTCTTCTGGGATGGTAGGGTGACCAAAGGGCCCCTCGGAGGGAAGATACGGGGGCGAGGACATGACAGAGCTTAGCGGGCTGGTTTCGGGCATGTAGAAGGGAGGCAGGGGGTCCAGATCCCCGGGACTGCCAAGGTAGCCATAGTACTGGCTGTGGGTATAAACCCTGTGGTGCGGCGGGGCTCTGATTTGCCCCGTAGCCTGAATCCGACTGCTCTCCATGAAGGTCATACCTTCCATGGGCCGGTGGAAGCGGGGGCTGTAGGCCGGGGGCTGCATGTAGGACTCCTGGCTGGAGGAAATGGGGGAGATCTGGTGGGGCCTGAGCGTAGCCATTACAGGGGGCATGGGCCCTGGGTCATCATTCTCCTCGTCCGACTGACGAAACTCCGGGTACAGGTCCGACTCCTCCACAAAGGGGAAGCCCTCGATGCGCCGCAGCTTCACGGAGGTGTCCATGTCGCTGGGGTCCATGACGAAGCGGCCATCCGGGCCGCGGCTGATCAGCTCGATGGGCGTGGTGGCCTCCGCCTCGTGCTTGGACACGCTGTACTTCTTGCTGATTATGGCCCTCTTGGTCTTCTTGTAGAGAGACAGCTCCTTCTCCTTGCCGGGGCTCTGAGGAACCTTCTTCACACGCAGGCCCCGCCCGTCGTCCGAAGACTCGGACGGCGGTCCGAGGGAGCGGACGCTCTCGGGGCTCACCTTCCCAGAGGACCTGTGGGATAGAACAGAAGATCAGTCAGTGTGCTGTGCCGTCACACAAAGGTCAAAGGCGCAATCTGCATGGTTCTCCACTCTCTGGGAATAAAAAGCGCACACCCGGCAAAATTGAGAATGGAAAGGGTAGCTTTTGCTACAGACACCAGTATTATGTAATAACTTTCACAAGAGCAAAGAACCTGAACATCACCTGCAGTACATGTGGGTAAAGCGTCGTAAGCACAATAACCCAATGCATTCAACTGCTTGTATTCACCTGACCGCACAAGTCCCACAGGAAACCTCAATTTCATTTTTAGAATATGGCGAGGTTCCTTGTTCCACAAATGATTTCACAAGGTCAAGAAAATAGATCCATTTTGTCAAGGTAAATTTTGTATCTATTATTTATGAACGCTGAGTGTTGTTATGAACTGAAGTGTCAGTACCATGACACTTTATCCTTTGAATAACTTCATGACAGTCTACATTCCTTGACAGCAGACTGTGCAAGGGAACTTAAGTTGTTATGGTGAGTGGCTCAACCATCATTGCTGTTAACTTTAAGGTTGCTAAGGCTGCACAGGCAAATAATTCCAAGTCATGTGACGTCACTGGGTCAAGCACGGAGTCACATGACCCCCTTATAACACCCCCCACTCTGCAATGCATTGCTTGTGTCAAAGGTCTCCCAACAGTCCTTTCAGTGTTGTCCAGTCGCAACACCTTGAGCACACCCTGCAGGATCATGGCCAGGCATTCAAAATGAGGGTCATACCTCAACAGATCCAAAAAAAAATGGATGGGGCAAGTGACCTCATCATCAGTGTCACTTTCCCTACTTTATGCTCATGAATCATGATCTTGTCCTGTGAAGTTCTCACCAAATAACCTGCGGTGCTGGTTGTGCACAGGGTAATACACCATTTGCTGCCTTATTACCTGTGGCAGAGTTTGCTGTATTTATTTTGGAGGGTCACACCCCCAGTCTCGCGGTTTACCCATGGCAATAGTCAGCCCGAAGCAGACCAGGCTATAATCAGTAACACACAACCTTACTGTCCCTGTGACCCCTGGCCTCCAAGTGACAGTTGCATTATAGGTCAACACCCTGGACGCTGGTCTGGTTTTCTCTTATTTATTTCTGGATATGTCTTGTCATTGCTCAACCTTCCCTGGGACACATACTCTCAAAGTGGTCTTTACACTTTCACCATTTATCTCTGTAACAATGTCATGCAAGAATGTATGTTTAATTTGCCTGTGATGTAATTTTGTCATTTTTATTTGAAAATATGCTATCCTGGTATAAAATATCAACATAAGTGACAACATTCACACACTGTATGTTTGAAAGTCTGTCATGAGAAAATGTGCACTTAGAATATATTACATTCTAAGTTTTGTAAATGTCAATGTGAGCATGTTACCAGTATGCGAATCAAGAGAGTATTCATTACCAAGAACTGAGGAGGAATAACAAGCATGTTCCAGAAAACAAAAAAGAGAAATTAAGACCATTATTTTACATCCATAACAATTTATTGACAGTAGCAAAAATACATATTGTGTCTGAATGTTCATGAATGATTGTTTCTGGTTTGAGCAGTTAGGTTTGTGCTCAGGACGGTGGTGGTGAAGAAGCTGCCCATCGATGATGATGATGAACCGTCGAAGGCACGGAGCTCCTTCTGTGACTCTGTGTCCTCCTTCACGACGTCTTCTGAAACCGTCTCAGGTGCAGTGTGTGACAGCTATACTGTCTACTGTCCATGCGTGTACTGAGGAGGGTACATTGAGATGACCAACACGTGGCAAGCAATGTCCATAAAACCCATCTACAATCACGAAAGTCACTGGTAACACCTTAAAACGATTAAAATTACCAAAATTTAAATAGAGAATTTGACTTCATCCAAAAACACCAAAATACTGCAGATAATACTGAGGGATATATTTTAGGAAAGTATATAATTCTTTTATACTTCAATGTTCATTCTGGTAAAATAATTAAAATAGTTTTATATTTCAGTTTACTTAGCTGAGGTAAATGCACCTCAACTCACTGATTGTCACTGCAGTGGGTTATTCATGATTTATGTGAAGAGATAATGTGCCACATTATTGATGCAGATAAAAATCCAAACATAATTATAGATGTGTAGTACGTCTTGTCCTGTACATAATGTTGCAGATTTTCTGCTTCTCAATAATAATACTAATACTAATAATAATAGTTACTGATACATGACTTATATGTACATATACTGTATATAAATATGTAGTTAATACTGCATGGCATTGGATGACAATATTTCGCTGCTAACTGAAACACAATATAATTTTACCACGATAAATAAGCTCACAGCCAATAAAAAAAAAAACCATAGATGAAATTCTAAGTGATATTACCAAAAATAATCACAGAATAAATAAAAAGAGAGACAACTGTAGAGGCATTGGCCAATGAAAGAACTAAAAGGCACAATGAACTCCACAATATAACCAAACTGTATGTCACCATGCATAGCAAACTCATTAAAAACAACAAAGTCAGCAGGTGGGCTAGCCTCAGCACCCCGGGGAGTGACTGGCGCGATGGGGTCAAGCTCGGGTGTGCAGTAGCGTGTCGGTCACAATGAGGCAGTGATTCAAGGGCCGTTTCCCAGCGAAAAATCTGGAAAAATACGAGGCACATTGAGAGGATCATTCACTGACATGAACGACGGGGATACTGACGGGCACCTCCGGCAGTCACACGGTACCTGGCTGTCACAAGAAGCCATTTTGCTGATCATGATGACTACAGAGCGAAAACTGTATCTGTTTCCTGCAAGAGTTAATGCAAACTTAAAGATGAAAGTGTCAATTTACCACAATTTGCAACAGAATTTACTGAATGTTTAAAAAGAAAGGTTTTACCTATTGTTTGAAATTGGGCAACAGTGGAAATGAAGAGACAGTATATACAGTACCTATCTAGGGGCTACAGGTTATGGATCTTCGTGGTATCCTAATCTTTCTTGGCAACATATATTCCTAAAAAAGATCTTTCAATTAAAATCCTTGTATAATTTTCTGTGTGTTGAAGCAACCACATTATATATACTTGGTAACACATTCTATGAAAGGTTCTTCATAAGATGTATGATAAGCACCACCTAAATATTAATAAATTATGTCAATAACCACAAAGAAGCATGTTATGTCAGTATGTAGTGCTTATGAAGCAGTTATTGCTCGTATTAATAAGGTTGTTAATTGTTGCCAATTTTCATAAACGGGAGATTTCCACTAAGCAAACATGAGAAGTGAAAAGTGGTGAGGGTTAGAACTGAAACTTGAATCAACATGTTATGAAATGACCACCCCTTACCACCAGCCCGAAAGCGCAGGTAAAATGTATTTGACATTGTGTCTGTTAATGTATTTTAGTAGTCACTAATGACATTAGAACATACACGGTGGTTTCAGAAAGTAATCCGACCCATTCACTTTTTGCGCACTTTATTGTGTTGTAAATTTAATTTTAAATTGCTCAAATTTGTTGTCCAGTTGACCAGGCAGCAAACTCTAGGAAGAGTCCTTCTTCCATTTTACAATTATTGAGGTCACTATGCGCCTGGGAACACTCAAAGCTTTAGAAATGGTTTTATACCCTTGCCCTGATCAATGCTTCACCACAATTCTATTGCGGATGTCTACAGAGTTCCTTGGACTGGTTTTTGTCCTGACATGCAGTGTGAATTCTGGGACCTTATATACACAGGTATGAGCCTTTATAAACTATATTCAATTTGCCACAGGTGGACTCCAATCAAGTTCTAGACACATCTCAAGGATAATTAAAGCAAACAGGATGCACCTGACCCCAATTTAAAGTGCCAGAGCAAAGGGTCTGAATACTAATGTAAATGAGAGATTTCAGTTTTAGATTTTTTAAATGTGTAAAAATTTCTAAAAACACTTTGTCATTATGGGTTATTACACAATAAAGTCTCCAAAAAGTTTTTTTTAAGCCACTTAAGTTAGCCTGCAATTTACCAGCAGTTAAAGAAAAAAATATGAGAACATCTTCTGTGGGAATATCTTCTAAAGAGAAAGGCAAAATTTTGTATTTTAGTTCTTATTAAGGCACAAAAAGCACAAATACACAAGGGAATGAATCACAACTGAATCAATTAACACAAACAGAATGAGGGCGGGAGAGACTCCTCTGGGCTCAGCTAAATCCCACACACCACAAACCCACAACCGCACGTCAAATACCATCAGTACACGATCAATTCATCAGATCAATTCACATAAACCGGAAGGAAGTCTTTCAATGTGAGTCTTGCCCAGACCTTCCAGACGACGAGGACAGCTAAAACTGTTCAACACTGACAGGGTCGTCCACAGTAGGGCCCCACTGTTACCCAAAGCTTAGCTTCTCAGCGCCCGTGTTGGCAGGAGGAGTGGGAGGGGGTGGGGGGATGGGCGGGGGGAGTCGTAGGGAGGGGGGCGAGGCGGCGACCTGCGGGAATAAGGTTGCCATGGTGCAGGGGTACAGGTTGCCACGGCACACAGATGAGAAGCGGTAGCAGGGGAAAGGTGGGTGACACCCATGGGATGGGAGGAGTCTGGCCAAGAAGGGGAGGAGCCAGCGGTTCAATGCTGCCAAGGCAACGGCCAGTGAGACAGGCCTACAGACTCACAGGAAAGTCAAATTTAGCTCCACCCCAATACGTTTTCAGCATCTTGTGCTGCTAGGGTCTTATGTGTCCAGCAGCTGTCAAATCTACCATTAACAGAAAACAGCTGTTAATTATTGAAATAAGCTGTGTGTGCATGAGGGCTTTCTCATAAAGGCATGGCTAGCATTGCCGTTACGTCTGCAGGCACAGCAGTTTAACGTAGGAACAGCTGGCAAGATGAACGACGGCCAAAGCAGTGTCTGAGCTTCCTTTACGAAATACCTAGCTCTGTGAAGCGACTTTTAATGCCTCTTTGGCCGTTACAAGAGAAACGTGCTCACCTGCTGGCCACCTAAGACAGACTGCTGCAGAGATAAAAAGCCAAATGCAGGGACAACCTCTGCGGGTCGGTACGGTAACGTAGAGTGCCGTGTTTAATTTTTCGGTAATGGGGCATTTCCTGCGGGTGGACCGTGCCTATAGCACCACACATGGAGCATGCCGTCAAAGCCAGCGCACACTGCTGAGCGAGGTGCGGGCACTCACTGAGGACTGCCGGGTGGGGGCCTGTAGCTGCTCCCTTCTGGCCCCTCCCAGTAGGGCTCAATGCCAGGCAAGGGGGTAAGAGGAGTCCTGTGGAGGGCGAGACACAATAGAGGTGGGGGGGAGAGTTGGCCATCAATTAGGCTGCACGCTCCGAAAGAGCAAAGGGAGACAAAAAGAGAGAAAGGGTAGACTGCACGAGAGAGAGAGAGAGTGAGAGTGAGTGAGAGAGGGGGGGAGAGAAAAAACAGCACAACTGGGTAAGTATTACTGCGAGGTTAGAGATTAAAGAGGCACAGTGAGAGAGGGAGGGAGGGAGGGAGGGAGGGAAGGAGAGAGACGGGATGAAAAAAGAAAACACGAGCAGAAGAAAGAAAAGGAGAATGAGAGAGCAAGAGACACAAGAAGAGATGTGGCCGCTGCACTTCAAAGTCTCTGTTTATTAGTCACAATGTTTCATACATCATACAGTTCAAAGCCCACGCATGCTAAGAATATATAATAATCTCATGCATTTTGCAGTCTTGGCTTAATACAATAATATGTCTTTGTAGCTGTATGACTTTTGGCAGACGTTTGATATACTTTTTTTTTTGCTAAGCCAGTGCATGCTATTAAAGGGAGCTTATAAAGAGGAGTGCGGAGCTTAAGGGTGACTGCATTTACATTAAAAGTATAAAAGCTACAATTTGCTGAACAGGAATATTGAGAGGCTGGTTCAACTTTGTAATCAAGGAAACTGAAGCACACAAAACAAACTGATCCCAGATCAGGTTAGGTGGCTGAAATAAGGCATTGGCACTTCAACCACACTCCATCATCCAGGAAGGGCACCATAGGAGTCGAAGGCAGTAGTTCACAAAAAACGGGTTCTTATCATTGGGCTTGCCAGGATTCAATTAAGTGGATGGAAATGATGGCTATAACTGATGTTTTTGTTCATGGTTTATTCTCTGGATAACACATAACTCCCAGGAAGATAATTCAGAAATGGACAACAAAGAAGTAAGTAGCTTAAAACTATGATGAATGTTCTCTCTATGTAAAAACGATCAAATCCAGGTCGGTGCAACATGCTGATGTTGGTCACTGTAAAAAGATCCTGAGATAAGATGAAAAGTACTAAATAAGAATAATAATTACAAAATAATAATAATAATAATAATAATAATAATAATAATACCACATGGTTTTCAAATACATCTTCAAGTCTCACATGTAATTACTCAACTGTCCTTCTGTCTGTATTTCAGTTCTAATCAATGGGGAAGGAATATTTAGGAATGTCAGACAGGTTAAAGATGATGAAAGAATGTTGGCAAGCCTATGCATACTGCAATTGATCACTGCTGTTATCTTCCTCTAAGATGTCAACATTAATAGACAGAACAAAGTGGCACAAGAGGTATACATTATCACAAACTAAAAGAAGTCAACTGACATCTGGCTACTGTTGTAGTGCTTTTCAATGTTGGTGAGGACTGCTGTGCTGTAAACTATAAGGTGAAATTTATTGCCATCAGTTTGAAAAACTGTAAAACTTTAAATGCCTTCTAAAATAAAGTGCGGAGGTAAAGTGCATGGAATAAAAGTGGATGTTCTTGAGAGATGGGTTGAATATACTTCATGTAAAGCACCATCGAGAAAAGTGGTACACTGCTTGTCTTATGAAATAATTCATAAGCTTTGATAAAATACTGCTGAATATTAGTACACAATTCACTGTTTTTCTCAAGATTACTGTCCACAGACTGCATTAGCTGAATAATAGACAATATCTACGTATAAGAAATTGGAAACACGTGTTCAGGTTTGTATGATTTGCAAAATGAGGCCACAATTAATGAATGTATATGTTTCACTCTGTAATGTTAAAGAACAAATTCCTGTACTGACAGTGGGTTTTACAGTTACAGTGATGTATAGTATACAATTCTAACCATAGCATGAATTATACAGAGGAACTGCTTTATATAATCCAAACACAAGCCAAATCCAAAAGTCATCAAAGGTCGAAGTTATTATAACTGGAAGAAGAAAAACACACACAAAAAGAGGAGTTAATAAAATAAAAAAATAATTATTTCCTCATTATTATTCTAATGCAGAAAAAATGTGTTGCTTTGTTTTGCAGTTATGTTATTCATTTGACAAAACATTGCATATTCAGTCAAATACACCAAAACCTTTCACAGATTCAACCACAATTGGCTTTCGAGTGAGTTTACCATGGTAAAAACCCTTGTAGAAGAAGATCAAAGCACTATAAAAGTATAGAAAAGCCATAGCCAAGCATGGTAGGAAGGCATATCAAACAGTAAAAGCAGAACACCACAACATGCACATTTACCATGGTAAACTTTGGCAGAAAAGTTGCCAGACACAATGTACATATAGAATATGCGTGTGTGTAGAGGTACCTGCCAACACTGGAAGCATTCTCTGACAGAAACTGAACATAATTTTGGAAACTGATGCAGGTAATAATATGGTAAAAGCTATATCTCTTGTTTAATAGCCTTTACCTTCAAACACACTTATTAAATACTGAGACAACTTCATGACACCAAAATCATGTCTATTGCATTTAACAAAACGAGTCACTTTTAGAGACTTCCTGCTTCATAAACCTGCCAGATTGTGGACCAGATCCTTGTGTGCAAGTGTGTGTACGTGTACTGTTCAGGATAGAGGCAAGGATCACAATCAAGACAAGGAGTTCCCTTCACCAGTTTGTGTAAAAAGACCACTCACATGTACTTTCTGTAATGTGATAATGCACCACTTTTCAACCACTGCTTTTCGGTCAATGTCTCTGACGTCCTGATCGCACAGCAGCATGGAGACAGAAAAAAAACTCAGACTGAAACCAGGTGACAGTGTGAACGCGCCCTGCGTACACTCCATTCTCTGACTGAAATCCACTGGCACTGTAAACTCTCTGTTCAGCCCAATTTCTGATTGCAACCCACTGGGTTTCTGAGTATGGACATAGTACAATTTGAGGGAGCTAACAACTGACCCTTTAAAGTACCGTCGTTAGCAGGCCTATTAGTGAGTGTAATAGATAGCTTAAATAAAGAGAAACAGATTTCTGCAAACTCACTCATAACTCAGCCTACATTAAACTATGTGGTTAAGTACGTGAAGAGTTTCATCGCAAAAGTGCTATAATTTATTTTTGGTGTTTCGAGAAAAGGGCCAATTATCCTTACTAATACAGTAAATGGCGATAAAAGGCTGCATTTCATAAATGCACAATATATTACTGAACTATTTCAAATAATATGCCAAATAACATCTATTTTTGCGCATTTGTGAAAAAAAATCTTTTTTGAATAATCACACAAGCAATACAAGGAATTACAAGTCATTTGCTTTTCAAGCACCTTCATTCACCAGGATCTTATTATACGGGAAATCTAATAGGGGGTTTTAAATGAGATATTTTATCTCTGTATACAAAATCCATCTCACCAAGAACCTTGAAAGAACCTTCCTGTTCTTCTTTCTCTCAGTACTGAATGGCCTACTTCACAATTTTATGTTCTTCCTTGCTGCCTCATCTTTGACAGGAATCTGACATTGTTTGGGTGTTTTAACATCAGGCAGACTCAAAATAAACTGATCCTGAACAAGTTTAGTGAGGTTTTCATAAAACTTGACCAAGAGCCAAATCAGTGCCAGTCAGTAGGTCGACAAAGCTATGTTGCCCCTCACAGTGAGTATATACTGAACAGCCAATAGCTGGCATCTTGCCTCCCCAAACATACCCCAATTTATTCAGGTTTTGCCGGTCATGGCACTCTACCAACCTACCCCGCTTACTTGGGTGTGACGATAACACTATCCTCCAATATTGTTCATTAATTGCTAGATTGCTGTTTTGCTGAGCAGATGTGTCACAATATGCCAGTGGTGTTTATCACGGTTGGTAATAAAAGACTGTATTCATGTACCTGTGATTATAGGGCATTGTTGTAATATACAACATCTTACGTATTCACAGCCTAATAGCTCCATTAATCGTAATCGACACTGTCATCTCAATAATTTTGGGATTTTTTTGCGATGAAACTCTTCAATACAAATATAATTAAATATCATTATTTACTTTAACCTTTTTTCATAAAGGGTCGGGTGACTGAGCACTAATTACAGCATCGCCCAGTTAATGACCCCTCCCCCACAGTAGCCTAACCTGCATGTCTTTGTAAACAGATTTTATAGTCACATTTGACAGCAATACATGTAATACAAACATATTAAGCCTAGGATTCATTTGGCTACGTTAATGAAATCATGCTGTGTGCTGCTCCTGTTGAAACCAATATCAAATGTAAATTTAGGTTAAGCAACCTAATATTGCTGGAGCACTGCAAGATTCTTTCTGCAATCTGGTTGGGCCTGATCATAAACAAAACCATACCTCCAAATATCAGCCAATGGACACACAGACCACCCACTCCATTTCACATTAATCATGACACCCGCTGAACTCTAGGTAAAATTATCTGACCTATGTATGTGTGCCAGTTTATTCTCTGTGCCAATAATGATAAATTGCTTGGTTGATTTGTTGCTACTATAATGCAGCAACATATAATCAAGACTATTGGCTATTGCAGAGCCAGGAGAACAGAGATGAGAGACAAATCCAGCCCTCAACACACCGCGGCCAGAACTGCCAGAGGCAGCAATGGAAACAGGGAGCAATGATTTCTGCATTATACTTCCATTCAGTTTTTCATGAATTACAGATAACATGGGGACTGGTGTCCACCTCATAATGCAAAAACACAGCACATATGCAGACAACAAAACACATATACACATTATAACATAATAACATTCAAAATACACCATATAAATCTCATTACTGAGTTACCTTGTTTCAATAAATTAATATAAATATGAAGCTCTTGACAAACAAATAGCAAAAGGTAGCATACTTATTCACAAAATGAAATCAAACCAAAATGTATAAGGTGATGTAACTAATTTAGAAAAGCATTGCCTGAATTGCAGATGTCGTTTTTTTCACTATTTAATCGAGAATGAAAAACAAAAAAATTATTATGTGAAATTAAGCATTTATTAAATATTCTACACTAAATGTCAAATTTGAATAAATTGATTAATTCTAGCAATGTGAGCACAATATTGCTGGTATATAAATTAGGCAATGGTTTACTAAAGATTGCTCATATGCCAGGCATGCAGTTCTGTATAGCATGTCAGTACTTCATTGTTGGGAAACCTAAATGGGAAATGTTAGCCAATCAAAATGACTGAATTTGAAATATTAATAAGATGGATTATATCAATCTGTCCAGGTGGCAGGAGGTGGAATGTGACAGCTACTGACATCCATCAGTCACTGGAAACCAGAGACTGAAGTGGCCAGCACTTGCTAGTTAGATTTTATCATCTTGTGCCTGCAGCTCAAATAAGGGCAGAGCTGTGCAAAGCCACTTGCCAGGCATCTTCACCGGAATAAAACTGAAGCCCATAAAACAACGCTAACTGTCATGTGTTTTATTACTTACGGAGTCTCGACGCTTTTTCTGCAGTGCGTGATCGAAAGAGGGGGATCTGGAAGAGAGAGCAGAGGGAGGAAACGTAGAAGATTATTAATGTCCGACCAAACACTTAGAAGGAAAGCAACAATTAAACATTTACTGCAGAGGGTCTCAACTCAACATTGCTCTCGTAGGAGGAAGCAGGGAAGACTTTGTTCTTACTTAGCACTTAATTTATGGATTAAACCAGCTGACTGCACAATGAACTCACCTCTTCTGGGGCCTCGTTTATAAACGATGCATATGCACACCATGCATGCCACTTCCCTTGTGGATTCTGGGATTTATAAAAACCAAACATGTGCACATTTAAACAAACTATGATACATGCAGACGCACATTTTAGGGTGTGGGAATTACAGACTCTACAGAGCCATTTTCCTAATTTCCTTTCTACAATACAGAAGCCATCCTTTAGTTTTTGGACCATATTACACAGATTTTTCTGCGTACGTTACATTTTACTACAAAGCAAACACCAGCGTGGGCTGCAGACCATTAGGATAAAGATAGTCTTTGTGAACTCTTGATGTAAAGCACTGGTTAAACTCTGGGCAGATAGATTATAACGAAGTGGGCGAGTCTGTGAGAAATTCATAAGATCATATATACAGTCAGCAAGGCTACAAATTTCTGCAAAAGGTGAAGACCCTCTATAGCATTCTCAACCTTTACCTTGTAGTCCATACGGAATTAGTATATTTCTAATATATGTCGGAACAACAGTTCATGCTACATACAGTAAGTTATCTTTGAGTCCTGTGTCATTTTGCACACTTCTTCAAACCCTCTTATCATCCACCAGGGGGTCTCAACCCACAGCATTGGAACCATCACTCTAGCAAGCCCAGACACACACTGTACACAGTAGTAACTGGAGAATGAGATATGCTGAAACGAAAAAATAAAAGGTAGAGTAACGTGTTCTATGAGTCACTTTCTGATTTGACCCAATCAGAGTGTTCCGCTGTGGAGAACAAAATCCATGCTATTGGTTCAAACAAATAGAAGACTGACAGCTCATTGTTGTGACGCATTATGGGGTTCAAGAAACCTTACTCTCGAATCACTAGGCTCATTCCAATGACTTATTTTATCCATCCTTGTCCTCAGCTAATCGACTGGGGGCCACCATCTTTAAAGACATTCCAGCCCGTTCAATGCTCCATGAAGGAGCCAGGAGTTAGCAGGCTCTGGAAGGATGCTTGAGCAAGGAACCACGAGTGCATCCTTTAGGTAAGTATTTTGTCAGAATGTGTGATGTATAAATGAAAGACCTGTGGATCCACCTTTCCCCATCTGCATCTGTAATTGATGTGGCTTCAAATTGACACATCACTGAACAAGGATGTTCCATTTGCCCAATACACTCTGGGCTCCTTCCAATCCCTTATTTTATCCTTCCTTGTCTCCTCGGTCCTTGATTGACCCAGGAATTGATCAAGGTCTGCCATCTTTAAGTCCATTCCAACCCGTTAAATGCTCCTTGACTCAGCTGAGAGAGAAGTTAGGAGGATCTCAAAGGATTCTTGAGCGCTGCATCCCACTCACTCATCTCCTACCCAGAAGTATGGGGGATGATACTTTCACCACGTAATGGGATGCACCTATTGTTCCTTGCACAAGGATCCTCTGTGGAAGTTTGTTTCCAGAGAACGTGATGCACAGAAGAAATTATTGACCCGTGGATCCACCTCTCTCCATCTGCCACGTCTGTAACTGACACTCCATTTGCCTGGTACACATTTCCTCAATTCCCCTGTTTTTGTGCTCTTTCCACACATCCTCGCCTTGCTTCCTGATAGATGGAGCTAGCAAGCGAGGAAAGGACACAAGGAAAGGATGCAAGGAGACAAAAATAAACGCTAGTTCACCGGCTCCTGTACCACAGCAGCCGCGGACAGCTCCTTCGAGGACGAGACACCCACCTCGCCTTCTCTTCAGCTTGCGGCGGCGCTGCTTGTTGACGAAGCAGGCGGCCAGCGTGCTGAACAGGATGGCCGCCGCCAGGAAGCAGATGGTGGCCACGATGCCCGCCACCACGGGCCGGGCCAGACCCTCGTCCACTACGTCAGGGGGAGGGAAGAAATCTGAGGGAGACAGAGGGGCACACCTCCGAGGTCAGGCACTGCCGTGGCGTCGCCGTGGCGTCACCGTTAGACAAGATGGCAGACCGCGCAGGCCTTGCAGAACGCTCCGCGTTGCTGGTCCTTTCGTTCCAGCAGTGGGGTTATCCAGTCTCCAGTATTATTTTGTGACATAAGTCAATTAACTCAAAGACTAACTCTCAATATCAACGTCAATATTAGACTGAATAACTGTTCACTTGGTATTAACCAAAATCATGTATGGCATGTCTGTTTAGCAGACACAAAGCTTAATACAGAACACCCAGAGATCAACATACTGACTGGCTACTGTATGTGTAATATATTATGTCAGTAGTTACTATAACGATTGCAGGTATCCATAAAACTGTAGAGTAAAGCTAACTCAAACCTCGCACATAAAGGGATAAGATATTGATTAAGTTTTTTAAGGATGTCCATATACTGTACTGATGTAAAAAAAACAACTGATCATCAGCATATAATCGTGCTACTCGGCTGTGATATCTGGCTGCCTCACTGTGATGAGGATCATGATTTTTAACTTTACAGCAATGTGCTAAAAATACTAAAAAGAGAAGTCTACGCATATATCTATTATATAGTATGTGGACATTTGCCAAGTATATGTGATCATACTCATATATCTTCTTCATAGGATATGTTCCATTCTAGTGCAAACATACTGTACTATACATTCAAACACCTCTTAATGTCAGTATTATCAATATTATTTGCTGAATAATGCTCTCTCTTAACGCCCAAAATAAAACATTCAAAGACATTTTAAAACTACATATATGCGAATAACATGAATAGGATCAAAATTTTCTTCCCAAAGGAGAAAAATCTCCTTTGCACTTCTTCCATCCCTCAGCAGTAGAGCCTTCTTTGATAGCATGTGTTAGACACTTACTATGCCACATTACACCTCCCCAGCTATCCACCTTGATAAGTCAATTGCCAGGTAATGATGATGGACAGAAGAGTTACACGCTGTCACACTGTGCGTTCACTGTGGTTATTAGAGGCACAGACAAGCGGCAGAAGCATAGAATAGCGTTGCGCAATATCAGTCTCTTTCAATCTGTTACAGTACATCAACAAAAAAAGGAAATACATTTTACTCAAGATAATGGTTTGTAATAGGGGTTGGTTAGAAGGAACATAAAATTGATTGAAACAGGCAGACATAAGTTATATCAAAATGTAAGTGATTTAAATCAGTGATTACATTTATTCATAGTTACATTTTTAACAGTGCCCTGTCATTGGTGTAAACTTGAAGAGACAAATCTTTTTGCATTGACAGATTTGGTTGGAAGTATCATATTGCTTTCTGTGCAATTTATGGAAATATTTTCTTTGTCTCTGTCCCAGAACTCCCCCAGTGGTATTGCAGTGCTGTTTCCTGTACAAATAATGTGTAATTGAAGAGTTTGGAAGAATGATTCTCATCAAATCCTGGAATCCAGTCCTGGGGGAGTTTTCTCAAGTCAAATGTGCTGACTTGCCTGGGGTCAGAAACCATAATAGCCTCAAGGACTTTGCGTGCTGGTTGCAAGAAAAGCTTTTTATTTCTGAGTGCATCTGTGCTGTAAAATGTTGTCAGTACCTCAGCAACTTCTCTGTATGTTTTGACGCATTGGATATTTATTGTTGTGACTGTGCTGTGCATCTGCTGAGCCAGTTTTTGGTACTCATTTTTCATTTTTATGGAGGATTTCTATCTCTCTTCTCTCAAACTAGCTGATTATTTCAGAAGGGCTGCTATGTTTTGCAATTAACACCGGCTATACCCCTAAACCCTTGTTGCAAAACAACTCCCTAAGTTGATGCTACTACTAGCACAATAGTATTTGGAGAGATGTTTATGTGCAGGTCCACAAATCTTTAATGCAAACTCGGAATGGAAGAACACAGCATAATACCGCCTGACAAATCTTGTTCTGCATGGATCATGGGGGTATTTAATTGGTAGGTCTGAACCTTTCTCCATTATTGCAATACTCAGAGGTGAGGTGTAGTGAAAACGTTTGCTTAGATAATTAAAAAAAACTATTTTTAACAACTCCCACAGCCATCAACTTTGGGAGAATTGCTTGGCCAAATTGTGGGCAACTGGCATCAAGCCTTTGAGGGATTCTTGGTAGGCTTTCAACATGTAACTTCCATTACCCAAAATGAATGCAGCCACATTTGTTGAAATCCACCTCATAGTCCAACTTCCAGGCATTTTCTGATGCAAGAAAGATTCATAGCCGCAATGTGCACTGTGTCAGCAAATGTGATGCAACTGATTTTCCTTGCAATGCCCATACAGCAAAGTGAAAATTAAAGTACACCCTCTTTCAATATTTTCAATCCATCTGCATGCAAAACAAAGTGCTTTTATGGAGTTCACAATTAACCACTAATTGTGTGATTAATCTGACCCTATGAGGATGTTAAATGGATATTGTAAAGCAAGTATAAATCCCTGTGGGCATATGCTTTATAAATGACTTTATAAGTATGACTATAGTGGTGTCAAATCTGAGTGAAGCTCATGAATCTCTTTCCATGATAAAAAGCAGTTCATTTTGCCAGATACGTTCTTTTATTTCCAAGAATGGCTTGATGTGTTGAAAGTGGGTCATTTATCCAGCAGGGGGCAGCAGTGCACTTTTAATGGAGAAACACAGCTGAACGGGTCTCACGAAGGAGAGGATGCGGCATTCCGTGTACAGTATGACTAGGTTGCTGGAAACTAAATAATGACGTAATCTCTGTTTCCTTATAATACAGTTCAACCACCCGCTCCTTGTAAAAGACCCACTTCACCACGGCACCACTAGATCAGGGCTACTCAACCCCAGGTCCTCTGGGCCACAGTGTCTGCAGGTATTCGCTCCAAACATGCACTACACCATCTGATTGCTGATCGATAATGAGCTTATTCCCTAAACCAATTAGATTAAGTAATTAGTGAAATCAGGTGCTTTAGTGCATGATTGGAGCAAATACCTGCGGACCATATAGCCCGCAGGATATGGGGTTGAGTCGCCCTACCTCTGATGTTGCTTTTACTCATTAAGGACAAGCTGTACTTCCACCGCAAATGTCAGCTCTCATCACAAAGCCACGCTAAACGCTTGCGCTCCAGGCTGTGGTACAGTTCCGCTCAGCATTTTCACACACAGGTCTGCCTTTGCACTCACCTGTACTTGAAACTCCCACTATGTTGCTGGGCTCACTTGTCAGGTCCTCCATCACGGCCATTACACGAAACTCGTACCAAGAGTCCTGCAGCGAAAAAATAATCCCTGTGTGAGACCGCGCTCCAACATGGCTGCCTCTGCAGCCAGCTAATGGTGGACTGACTGCTGAAGGCTTTCCTGCATTTCTGATGCAAAGACGCCTTGCTTTTTTCTGTAGGGTGAATGACAGGATGAGCTGTGGCCCTGGAGGCGTTACGTGGTAATATACAGATGTGGTCCATCATGTAAAAGTAAGCCACAGGTCTGACTTGCATGTAGCTCATGGGGGGTTATCTTGAATATTTTGGCCATTGTAAATAACGATGAGACAGGAGCCCCTTTGTCTCGTGTGCCAAATAACGTGACAAAGGGCACAGCAGAATCATGACTTGTCATTACATCCTCCTACTTCTCATCGTTCCTCAACATTACATTATTACATTATTGGCATTCGGCAGACGCTCTTATCCAGAGAGATGTACAGTTGATTAAACTAAGCAAGAGACCATCCTCCCCTCGAGCAATGCAGGGTTAAGGGCCTTGCTCAAGGGCCCAACGGCTGTGCGGATCTTATTGTGGCTACACTGGGATTAGAATCACCGACATTGCGTTTCCCGGTCATTTACCTTAACCACTACGCTACAGACCACCCCACAGGTCCCACAACTCCCCCAACACCTCAACACCCAGGTCACACGCATGGCTCCAGAACATTCTCCTGCTGTCATAGCAACCGCTGCCACGCACACACACACACAGAAACACACGTTACAGTAATAGAGGTCTGCAGGGGTTATAACTACAGTGCCCTCTGTGAACAATCATGCTAATCAACACACCAGGGAGCCTACTGGGAGGAAAAGACAAAGTAACTTTCTCAAAAGAAAGCTAGAAATGAGGAATTAACATATTTTACACAAGCTAAGAAGCAATGTGCAATCTACATTTACCTCTCCACCCAGCTAACAAAATAGGTTTGCATTACTGCTTTAAATATGGTATCTCCAAAAAAAAAACCCATGCAGTATTATGGTAAGAATTATTATAGAGAGGCATTCGGGTTCACCACTTGGAACTACAAAATGGTGGCGCTGCATTTTGCCCAAGATACATCATTTTGCATTGCATACTACAGAGGGAAATGTTCCTTAAATAGGAGAGTGCCTCTGCAGTCACTGGAGGGCCGTAATATCAAAGTCATGGGTGGGCTAGCAGGTGATTCTAAAAAGATTTTTCATTTCTGACCCGACTCATTTGGGGTCAGGCTACTTTTTTCAAATACATACTTCAGGTCAGTTTTGGAATGCATTTCCATATTTGCATTTAGACATCCCTAAATAGCGCAGGCCTGTGCGTACACACTCCTACTCATACATTTTTATTTAATTAGGCTATAATGCACACTATTGCTTGCAGTGCTTGATTTAATTTGGTAATGATGCAACAAGCCTATTTGGATGTACTTCATTTTGTTGGCATAATAAAACGTACTAGCTGAAAAGGTTTCATTAAGTCGTATTTGCGGCTTTGCTTGGACAAAAGACAAGAATGCACTCCATTTCGTTGTGATCTTTTAAATAGAAGAGAGTATTAGGCTATTTAATTTGTGACTTTTGAGAACATTGTTAAATGAAGCAGAGAAATGGCCTTTGGGCTTTGGTTGGGAGGTAACATATAGCCTACAAGTTTCTTTTTGAATGTTTGGGAATTTGGGAATTAGCCTATTAGCTAGGATTAATTTTGTTTTCTCACTTTTAGCAATTGGAAGACCGAAGAAAGATTTAGCTTACCTAACTTTTACTTCATTATTTGGGATGCCTATTCAAATATATTTATTTTCTGATGAAATGTTACATTGTGGTTACAACTATGTATTTATTTTGTACAATAAGCTCCAACTGTAAGAGCACAATTTTTTGTGGAAAGTCGAAATTACTGCTATGACTCATGATACATATCAGCAAGCATTATTTTGGTTGGTTCAGGTCAGGCGTAAAAATGTCCATTATTGTACACTCACCGAGCACTTTATTAGGAACCTACTTATATACGTGATTATCTAATCAGCCAATGGTGTGGCAACAGTGCAATGCATATAATCATGTAGATACAGGTCAGGAGCTTCAGTTAATGTTCGCATCAACCATCAGAATGGGGGAAAAATGTGATCTAAGTGACTTTGACCGTGGAATGATTGTTGGTGGCAGACAGACAGAAATGCCTTGTTTATGAGAGACGTCAGAGGAGAATGGCCAGACTGGTCAAGGCTGACAGGAAGGTGACAGTAACGCAAATAACCACACATTACAACAGTGGTATGCAGAAGAGCATCTCTGAACACACAATGCATCATAACTCTAAGTGTCTAGGCTACAGCAGTAGCAGTAGGTCTAAAAAATAAATCTAATAAATACCTAATGCAGTGCTCACTGAGTGCATATGTTCAACTTCAGTTCAGGCATGAACTCAAAGTTCAGGCCCAATGAAAGCCTGTATTTTAAATCTGAATCATCTTTAAGTACTGCTGTGCACAAAAAGAAAAATGCTTACAGGGCGTCTTTCCATCACAGTAATGGGGTGAATTAACCTGAGGAGCACAGACTGAAGTGGACTGTGATTAGCTCAAAAGCTCCCAGACTGAACATTTGGCATCTTTAGTAAATCTAAACCTTCACCGAACTCAAGGGTTGTAAAAAGGGTTCAGTACCCGCTGCTTTTAAACATGGCCCTGCTGGCTGCCAGGCTATTTAAACCCGCTGAAGGACACTTTTATTCATCAGACTACTTCTTTCTCAAAACTAAATGTCAAGTTAAAATGCGATACTCCACTGAAAATGTAACTTCTGTAATGGTTCTGACAGCATGGTTGGCCATTCTTTGATTTTTTAATCAGTTATCCATAAGCACATCGAGAGCGAAGATGAAGAGAATGTATCGATTTTCTCTCCCTCCCTACCCCTATTTCTCTGTCCTTAAGCCTGATGTACACTAAAGGACATTTGCAAGCCTAATTAGTATTCTAATAGCAGTATGTTTACGCTTTCAACGGAGGGTCCAAATTAGATCGATGTCACCATGGCATTCATATTTCAGACACTAGGACAATTAACGGGGACTCACTGTTGCTTTAGTGCTTATATAGGCACCATGTAGTGTGTATAAAGACCCTATGCATTAGCCATGCTTCCAACATTCTTAGTTTTCTGTAGTCTCTGTATAAATGGCAAACTAGCTATGCTCAATTTTGTGTAATATGTGTTTTTGTAGACAAATGGTTTCAAAACACCCACTTTCCGGGTTTGATATGAAGTTAATCCTATCCCATTTCCAAAACCAAAGGCTAACCTAAGCTAAGAATGGCCAAGATGATTCAACAGTATCGACGCTATTGTGGAGTGGCAGCGATTTCTCCCTTTACTTACTGCACTTTAACTAATTAAATGCATTTGTTTTCTGCAGTAAGTGCAGCACCTTAAGTGCCTGCATTGAACATGGCTGCATTAATTATTATAACATCATTAAAGCAGGGGAAGGCCAGAAGATGGAAGTTAAAAGGCATTCAATTATTCAAAAGGTCTGAATTATTTGAAATAAAGTGTTGGTAAACAGCCGGGCCTCCTTTGGGAGGGGCGGGAACGGCGGGGCGCCCACCTGGACCAGGTCTCTGGCCAGCAGCTCGGTCTCCCCCGCCGCGATGCCATCGTCCAGGACGTCCCACCTCTCCCCCAGGCGGAACTCCATGATGTAGTGGTCGATTGGCGACGTGTGATTGGCCGGAGGGATCCATGTCAATAGGACTCCCTGCTGTGTCCGATTGGCTGTGAGGCACCTCGGTGGGGTAAGCAGCACCAATGGTTCAGGGGTACTTATAGGAAATACTGAGAGAGAGAGGAACAAGGGGTGGGTCGGAATATTTCTACTGACACATGATGTACAAATGAATGATGGCAAACTCAAGACATAGCTTTTCATGGCTGATATAAAATGACATCGCCCATCCCTAGTTCCTATATTGTAGACTTAAAATGATGTGTCCCTCATCCCAAGGAAGACATTGCTTTCGTTATACAGAAATAACTAATTCAGATGCATTCAAATACTGTACATCTATAGAGAAAGAAAAAAAAAACTGATAAAAAATTAAATAATACCCGCAAAATATACCCGTACCTACAGAACATCCTGTGTAATGGCCGTCAGGCAGACAGATGAATCAGACGTGTCCTGTCACTCACCTAGCGTATTCACAGTGACGACCTCACTGAAGGGACCTGTGCCAAGCTTGTTTTGTGCCAGGACGCTGAACTGGTAGGCCGTCTCGGGCTCCAGGCCCTGCACCAGCAGCCAGCTCTGAGTGCCGGGCGCCGGCATGGAGAGCCAGTCGTGGGGCCCGAGCTGAGCCCTCTTCACCCTGCACCGGGACAAGCGGGCACAAGCACCCCCCTCACGGTCATTTCCCGCTCTTCCGGTCGTCCAGATGATTTTGAATTCACACCACACACATTTAGGCACCCGGCTCTCCCATAGACAATATAAAATCCTACCTGTCAAGACCATTCAGCAGGGCCAATACATAGTCAACTCACTGCGTTGGGTAGGCTTGAATTCAGAAACATTTTAGGTAATTTTCCTTTGTGACCAAAGGATGCAGTTTTGGGGTGGGAATAGATGTCCCCAGTTTTAAACAGAGTGACAGCCAGCCCCATGCTAGGCTCACTCAGTGGTTACCATGACAGTTCTTTGATACTCTGTAAGCGTAAGTCTTTTTGGTCATCACACAGAACATCACTGCACCTCTTTCAATGGCTCAACCCGGTTTGCTAGGAAGGTGGTACAGACACAATCTGAACACATACAATGAAGAGCCAAATGGCCATGTCTCAATGTTACAATGTAATACAAGATATGGTATGTCAATCAATCAGTGAAACATTGAACTATGGCAACTGAACTTCAACATACTGTATAAAAACATGGCTATGGAGCTGTTCCTGAATTTTAGTTCCCATTTCCTTGAATAAATTATTACATTATAGGTGAATGTTTGCTTGATTTATGATTAGAAGAATCATAAGAAATATATGACATGAGAATGTGATTTCTACTTAGTTATTATTCGAGTTGATAACTCTGAGTAAATAAATCACTAAGACATGATCTGTCCTTTACAGGTTTGAATAACAGGCAGTAAAAGACATTTGGAAACGTGCAACTTGAATGACGATGCGTCACAAAGGTTAAATTAATCAGCAGATGTGGTATCACTTCACATAAGTAGCTCTTTAAAAGGTGTCACGTTCCCTATGGCTTTGTATTAAAGTATTAATTGATGGCGAGCAAAAAGGGGTATAATTTCAGCTGACAGACAGGCACACAGAGTGCTTGAATGTGGGGGGAGGGTGGGCGGGGCTGGGGGGGGAGGACAGGGCTTGTGATAAATCACAGAACACTTACGGCGCGTTTACCGCCATCCTGAGCCATGCAGTACGTTACATCGCAGACGCCCGACACCCAAACGATAAAGGGGGCGAAGAAAGAAACCCACACAGGCATCGAGAGCGGGCGCATCCTTCGCCGTGGCGGCCGCAGGGCCGAACGGCGTAACGCCGAACTCGGGCTGAGCAACGCGCTCCCTTTGGCCCGTCGCTGTGCGCATACCGCGCGCCTGTCAGCGAGGTGTCGGGGACGTTTTCATCTCTCAGAAGCGTGTCGAAAGGGCAGCTCTGGCGCCGGATGATACGCTGCGATCGCGGGCCCGTCAGTCCACGGCCACGCCCGTGCACAAGTCTAACGCCGTTATTAGCCTTGACAAGAACACTGTGTTTTACGGCTCTCCGGCGGGGAGGAGAGAAGCACGGACGACTTAATCACGGGTGCCGCTCTCCTGTCAAGATATCTGAGGGGGCGTTTGGAACCAAAACAAGGGCCACTCCTCCCGGACAATAAGCACTTGAGATTTTGATTGAAAAGGACAAACTGAAGGGGATGATGAATTTGCAATCTGACGGTCTGAAAGTTTGACAGGGAAGTCCAGGCGCATATACTTCAAATGTCTTGAAGTAGGTACTGCACCCTGAACAGTACCTACCCTGCACCCTGTACCCTGTACCATGCAATATTCCAAGCATTTAATTTCATTATGAAATCCAGATCTAATCATTAGTTTTTGTATAAATCACTAGGAATCTTTTATTGGCACCATTCAAAAACATTTTGTGTTGAGTATGGTATAAAAAGTATTTTAAGACACAGTATAGAGACTGATCATTGAATCGATATTTACAATTGATGGACATAGAGAAAGAAATGTGGACAAAGCCATCTCAATCCACATCCCAGTGCAGAATGGGGGTGGTGCCTTCATCCACTGCCCACTCACATCCCAGTGCAGTGTGTGGGTGGAGCCTTCAGCCATTGACCACTCACATCCCAGTGCTTCTGAACCACATCCCTCAAGGCAGAGGGAGAGGGAATAATTGGCACATTAGCATTAGCTTCTGCTCTATGTATGCGGTGATAGCCTGCCTCTGCAAGAGCCCATCTGTATTCTAACCAGGCCCGTGCTGTCCTTAAAGGGCACAGTGCCGGTCCATTTAGCACGGACTACAAAGACGGGATTGCTCAGTACACAGAGCGACTCTGCCTTACACCGCATTGACCTTAGCCAGACTGCATCAGAGGTAGGACACACGTACTGCTCTCAGATCAGAGAAAGAATGCCAGTTCTGGTCCACCACATAATTTATTCTGCTAATCAGAGCTGCTCTCTCTAGGCTGTGGATTATACAGCTGCACTATATTTGATAAAATGTATGTGAAAAAGTATGAAGCTACACACACAGATCCATTAATGGTGGCAAGATACACAGGCAATGGGAACTCTGGTAACACGGAATGGGTGAAGCATTACATTACATTACATTATTGGCATTTGGCAGACGCTCTTATCCAGAGCGACGTACAACAAAGTGCATACCCATAACCAGGGATAAGTTCGCTGAAAGACCCTAGAGGTAAGTACAATTTCAACTGCTACCTGTACAACAAAGATAAGGACAAGAGGTTTGTTTTTTTTGTTTTTTTGAACAAACAAACAAAACAGAGCAAAAGTCACCAAAGTTAACTATCCAAACACTGCTTACCTAGCCAACTAAAAATACCGATACACAAAGCAAGTCACAGAGACAACAATTAAGGGTCACAGGGAGGTAGGGAGGGATGGGGAGAGGTGCTGCTTGAAGAGGTGCGTCTTCAGCTTGCGCTTGAAGGTGGGGAGAGATTCTATAGTTCTGACCTCAACGGGGAGTTCGTTCCACCACCGTGGAGCCAGAACAGACAGTAGTCGTGAGCGTGAGGTGGAGGTTCTGAGAGGGGGAGGTGCCAAGCGGCCTGTGGAGGCTGAACGAAGAGGTCTGGCAGGGGTGTAGGGTCTGATGATTTTTTGCAGATAAGCTGGGGAAGACCCTTTAACTGCTTGGAAGGCTAGCACCAATGTTTTGAAGCAAAGGAAGAGTGTGTATAGTATGTTAGAATTTACAGCATTAAGGTTCATGTTTATATGCCAGTACTGTATGTAGCATACACTGGAAAATAAAACTTCTTGTTCTAAATATTTTAAACAAGTACAAAAATAATCGGCTAGATTATCATGCCAATATGCCTGTGCCTATACACAATATATACACAGATGAGCCAAAACATTATGACCCAATAATGCCTAATATGCTGTTGGTCCTCTGCATGCTACCAAAACAGCTCTGACCCACCGAGCCATGCACTTTACAAGACCTGAAGGTACCCTGTGACGTTAGCAGCAGATCCTGTAAGTTGTGAGGTGGAGCCACTGTGGATTGGCCTCGTTGTTCTAGCACATCCCACAGATGCTAGATTGGACTGAGATCTGGGAACTTTGGAGGCCAGGATAACACCTTGAACTCTTTGTGATGTTCCTCAAACCATTCCCAAACAATTTGTGCAGTGTGGTATGGAGCATTATCCTGTTGAAAGAGGCCACTGCTATTGGGGAATACCATTGCCATGAAGGGTTGTACGCAATGATGTATAGGCAGGTGGCACGTGTCATTGACATCCACATGAATGCTCAGACCCAGGGCTTCCCAGCAGAACATTACCCAGAGCATTACACTCCATCCACTGGCTTGTCTTCTTCCCATAGCACATCATGGTGCCATCTCTTCTCCACACATAACCGACTGTCCACATGATGTGAAAGAAAATGGTTTAGACTTTGTTGCCCTTACGCAACAATGAGCCTTGGGCACCCAACATCCTGTCGGCGGTTCGTGGTTTGTCCCGCTTCTGACCACTGCTGTCGGTACTCACCACTGCCGACCAGGAGCACCCCACAAGCCTTGCCGTTTCGGAGATGCTCTGACCCAGTCCTCTGGCCATAGCGGTTTAGCCTTCGCCAGTCGCTCAAATCTTTATGCCTGCCCATCTGTCCTGCGTCCAAGACATTGACTACGAGGACCAACAGTTCACTTACCGTCCACTATATCCCAGACGTTGACATGCAATGTCCTTACGAGATTCATTCAAGTTATTCACCTAATCTGAGAGTCATCATAATGTTTTGGCTCGTCATCAGTAATATAATACATGGCTGTCTTACAAAACAGAATTGACTATTTATCCAAGCCATAGTATATGTGTGCGTGTTTCTCAATCTGTGAGCATGGGTGTGGGCGTGAAGGCAAGCTGGGTCTGGTAAAGGACCTTGAAATTACAGTGCCGGTTCATGTTAATCTCCCCAGCCGTGTGGGCCTCTCTCAGCATACCGAAGCTGTCCTCCTCTGCCAGCCCTGGCGCTCAAAGTCAGAACGTGCGCTGCTCACTCACTCCACCCCCCTAACACCCCTAAACGCCCCCCCCTCCAGTCAGTCACATCCTGCCTTCTCTCAGTCTACTGCCCCGGGACACAGTCACAGAACATAAAGATGTCACATTGCAACACTTACAATTGATGCGCAGAGGTTGCCTATTCGCCCCCTAAGGAGATGGGGGATGTGCGCTAAAATGGCGGAACACATCGGCTGAAAATGTTTTCACATCAGAAAGATGCCCTGTGCTGGCTGGCACGGGATGACACACTGTGTATGACAACACATACATGAACAACCTCAACAGATTCGGTATAATTCAGCCAAGTGGAAAACAGTGGAGAGAGAACACATTTCCCCCGGCATCGCCCCCATCCACCCTCACCCCCACCACAACCACAACCACAACCACAACCCGCCCCCCATCCACCCTCACCCCCACCACAACCACAACCACAACCCGCCCCCATCCACCCTCACCCCCACCACAACCACGACCACGACCCACCACCACCACCACACGAACGAGCAGAGCCGCGAAGCAGGCTTCCATTCTATAGGAGCGCAAGCAGTGGGGGTCTATAGAATGCGGATATTCAGCGGGAATATCGGCGGTATGGCACCGGCGGAGGGGGAGAGGCGTGCGTGGTGCGCTCCGCTCCGAGCCGGCGCGCGGGAAGAAGCAGATGCGCAGCACGGCACGTCGAGCAGCTCGGCGCAGCGCCAGGGAAGCGTTTCAGCTTCACTCCCACGTGTGTCGCCCGTTCTCACAACGCCGTCTTCCCAGCTATGACCTTCAACCTCTCACCTTCACAAGCCTTACTCCTCGCTGACTGTCGTCATAAGGTGGGGGTAGAGCGGAGAGCCAGCAGCAACCAGAGGAAGAACCCTACTGAGCGAACGCGCTAGGGTTCGCCCCTGAATGCTGGGGTTGGTTTACCTTGTGCATTTACCGGCTTTGTGCTAGGGCGAACGGTAAATGCAAAAGGTAGACTCTGTGTTTATACGAGTCAGGTACTGTGCAGGTGTGTGTGTCTAAGCCATACAATTAAAAGAAAAAAAAGAACAAAGGTAAGGAAGGCGCTCGATTTAGTTGTTGGGTTCACCGACGCCTTCCCTAAGGGTTTTCATTTTTGTTTTGGGCTCGTGTGAGCCGGTGGTAGAGGGACGTTGTCCCCAGTATATGTATTTTAGTTTGTGTTTTGCCTGAGCTGCGCCTCATGAGTTTTTTGTTTCATGCCTAGCGGTTTTTTGCTAGGTTGTACTTTTATTTCTGAACTCCCTGTTTATCTGTATCTGTGCTCGCCTTTAAGCACAAATAGTGATTTGATTATTCGCCCTGTTTTGTGAGGGTTGTTTTATTTTTCTTCAGCCGTTTTGGGCTTGTTTTCTGTTTCCTTATTAAGAATCGCCTTCGGGTTAGTTTTTGTTCCTCCCTTTCTTCTGGGAGTAGATATTGTTTTCCGTTCCTGAATATCCCTCTAAACCAACCCCAGCGCGTTCGCTCAGTAGGGTTCTTCCTCTGGTCGCTCCTGGCTCTCCGCTCTACCCCCACCTTATAGAACACAGAAGCCCTGAAGGCCAGTCAGAACTGGCCTTAAATACTCTGCTGGGAGGCAATTCCCATGGTGCAAACGAGGAACAGGTGTTACCAATGATCCTAGGCCCTCTGGCGATCACCACGGGTATTACCTCCCACCATGACAGTCGTGTGGCTGTTTGGCTGTTTTTTGCATCACATGTCATCAACTTAATTAGTGAACACTAAAATGACTAAAGTACTCCAATACATATACTGGAAGCTAGTATTTCCAATGCTGCGGTAAACTCTAAAGGACATGTTTGTTTAGCATAGCAGGTCCGAGATTATACGGAATGTGTTTTTCTGCACTGCTCCTTCTCTGTACTCTGTATTTGACTGTACTCACCAATATGGACAGAGGTCAGTAAAAGCCAGATGTGAACGCTGTACTGTCGTCTGTAAATCAATTCATAAATCAATCAATTGATAGTGTGTTCACTTCCCCAATAAATCTTAAATAACCTTTGAATGTGATATGCCATTTGCACTACTATATACCACAGTCTAGGCAGCGTAGGCCTTCTTGCAGCTGGGTATTCTTGTGGCGGTCTGAATCGTGCTTCATCAGAATAGTGTCAGTGGGGCTGGCGTCAGTTCCTGCATGGCAGGCAGCGTTTGTGTTCTGTCGCTGCAAAGAGCAATGCCTTCGACAGACGACACTGCAGAACACAAACCCAGCACAAATTCCTTCTCCTTTCTTCCTTTCTGTCTCCATGGAGAAGCAATCTGTAAATGAATCGTTTTTTTTTTTTTTTTTTTACCATATAAAGCCATTAAAACCCACAAATATACTATAGGCCAGTCTATGAAAAACAAGTTGTCTCTCTTATTGGCGGCTGAAATTACACGGTGTCAAATGTTATTAAAAAGAAGGTGAAAGGGAATTAATTTTCTAAGCACGGTGTGACCCAGTTTATCATGTGTCGATCGGCGCAGCATATGGAAGGGGTTGTATGCCATTAGCCTTTAAAGCATACGCTTCCCTTATTTCTTGCAGTGACGGACTGTTTGAAGGCCAGGCTAATTACGCACAGCAGTGCTTTGTGATTGCCTTTATGGTTTTAATAAGGTGTTTTATATGTGCCGTCGTTCATAAGGACTCAGCCCCAGGATGGTGATGGGCTGATGATTCTGCTCTGGTTATATGTTTGTACCCCATGGTCAGGGGCCAAGCTTTCTTGATGGCCTACATTGATATGATTACCGTCTCTGCTGCAGGAAATTCAATAACACCTCTCTCTCTCTCTCTCTCTCTCTCTGTCTCTCTCTCTCTCTCTCTCTCTCTCGTGTCTTGCTCACTCTCTCTTGCTCCTGCAACATCTCTGAAAATAATTTCTCCTGTAACAGTGTACGCATTGAAGTTATCTTCAATATCTGTGCCCTGCCTGATAATCGTGTTGAAGTTAGCTTCGAAACTTGGCTTCACAGTAATTGTGCACCGCCTGATATTCAAAACAAGACTGGAATGAATACTGAAACACTGAACATAAGCTAATATGTAATTCACAAAGCCATGCAACCCATAATCCACAACTATTACATGCACTGATTCCAAACAAAATCCAAGCTTTCGACGGTTTCCGGTTCACGCTGGTCGCAGATGACTAATTCTTGAGAAACAACCAGCGGCACAATCTACGCACAGCAAAATGTTCCGAGTGGACCATACTGTAAAGAGTTCAATTAACACTGGACATTTTGCTGTGTATAACAGACTGTACCCTGGTGCTCTGTTCTCATTTGCCCCCTCAGCCCCCGCCTCCCCCCCACACTGTAGCAGCAGCCCAGTATCCCCGGCCATGCCACCGCCCGCCACCCAACCGCACACACACACACACACCCTCCGTGCCACAGCCTCACAGAAGCAGGGTAGAGCTCAGGTACAAATCATAAGGAAAGAAGCGGAAGCAAAGCATGCTGGGATGACTCACACATGGCCGTACCAGACTGAGAATGTCTGTTCGTATCCGCCGTCGTATCCGGGCTCCCAGGAGACATTTGCCGAGGTCGTCGAGGCCGAAACGTGGACGTTGGTTGGGGCGTGTGGGCTTGTGCCTGGGGAGACATCACGGTTTCATCAGCGCGTTCGGGTCAGGCCTAGCGTGGAGACATGACAGCTCTATGGACGCAGGCGCAGATCCCAGGTCAGTCCTGGTCTGGAGATTTCCCATTGCTTTGGACACAAGTACAGATTCCAGGTCAGTCGTAGTCTGGAGATTCCCCCATTGCTATGGACACAAGTACAGATTCCAGGTCAGTCGTAGTCTGGAGATTCCCCCATTGCTATGGACAGAAGTACAGATTCCAGGTCAGTCCTCGTCTGGAGATACCCCAGCGGAATGGACAGCTAAAAAGATATGTGCCACTTCTAGACTGTATAAGAGTGATCTGTGAAGAAACAGATTCCTCTCAAAGAAACCCACACACACACAGGCATGCATGCATATGCATCTTCTATACCCAAAACCCGGCAATATACTCGTGTCAACACCCACCCAGTCTGACCACATACAGTATGCATCAAACACATATTTGCATACCTGGCAAAGCCTTTATACAACTTACAAGGCATTAGACTAAATAGCATAACCTTTGCTTCATGCCAAGAACATCAGTTTCCATGACAACACTGGCACTTTACCCAGCTTTGCCTGTAAGTAAACAGACAAGCAATTTCAGCGGTGCTGTGAATTAACTGTTACATTTAATTTCAATGTAAGACTATCTTTGCAATAGAAAGGCTTCATCATTGCTCATAATGTACTGAGTAGGCCAGCATGCAGAAGAGATGCACTGTGGTGGGACAGCCGTCGGGAACACAACCGGTAATCAGACAGCAACAGATCTGTATTCTGAGAAAGGCAGTGCTCGAGTGCGTTACTTACACCCAAATGCTTCGGTAAGCATCCCGCTGCGTACCTGGCTAGCACTCACTGCGTGAGCCGCCATGCAGAAAGGTGTGTGCTCGGCCAACGAACAGCGCCATGCAACGCAGAATATGAGGGGGACAGGGGGGAACTGCAGGAAGGGGAATCGAGCCCGGTTCGGGTCTGGGACAGTGGTAATAGGGGTCACCTACACACTCATATTAACGTAATCCCCATGGTGCGGTCACGCTGTGCCTCTGACTGCTTGCGAGGAAGGCAGGGCGGGGGGGAGGGGGGGGGGGTCAGTCGGGCAGGGAGGAAGAGGATGTCATGAAGGTCTGCTGATTTTCCGAATTAAATCGTTAAAGCTTAGCTGCTGGCAGGAATCCCCTCACCTCCAGGCCTGCTGGGAGCTCTCGATAATGATGTCAATGTGATGTGTCCGCTGGCAGGTGGGGTCACAGGTCAAAGCCATTTCATTTAGAGTCAGGTTTTACCTCAGCCAGGCACATGGATGAAACCACATCGGATCCAAACAACGCTGCCCTAAGCAACTTTCCTGAGCAAGAATGAAACCTCATAAAAACGATGGGACATCAAGCTGTTGGTTTCTGTATCTTCTGAGATTCAGTGGAATTAATTAATTTAAGTTGCCAACACAACACAACAACATGTGCTTTCAATCTCCCTCAATTTGCATGCATTTTGTACATCTACCTTACTGTAGATATCAGTCAGAACACCTCTCAAAAACCAAATTCAGTCAAACAAATATGTTTTTTTGTTTTATCGCCGTACTATTGTCCTCCTAAAATGTTGTAAATCTACATTGACCATCTCTAGTACACTCTTTGGGGCATTACAGTATGTTAGCTGCTACTGTATATTCAATAATCTTTAATTAACTGGCTGATTGATTTGTTCAATGTGCCACTTGCCTCCCTGTTTAACTGGCCTGCTCGCAGTACGGATGGGAATTGACTTGTTAACACAGGTCGTAAAAGGTTCAGAGGCACGAGTTGAAATGGCGATATCGGGAAAAAAAAAATGAATAAAAATAACCGCACAGAACTCGAAATTCTGCAAAGCAGGCGTTTATTCCTGAAGGCTCTTCCTCAGCACACTTCCTTTTTTTATCCCGCCAGGGAGAATGGAGGATGGGGGGATATGGGTTTTTTTTAGCCACAATTGTGCAGAGCAGCAGCCGATTACACAATGGGGATTTAACAGGCCTGGAAAACAACCACCCAACACCTGGTTATTGGCAGGAGGTGATGACTGCTCGGGTGCTATTCAGAGCAACTGCGAAAGCACAGATCTCTCTAAAGAGTGCCCAATTACAGCGCAGTGACAGACTTCAACAACCGCACTAAACATGACGGGCACTATCGGCACCGTTAACAAGCTCATACTGTACAGAAATGGGCTAAATTACTGCACACAAATCTCTGTGTTTTTTTTAATATAAACCTGACATTTACAAAAAGCTTCTGTGATTTCCTGGGGGTTGTAACGCATGATATCCATTTCCATATCCATTTCCCTCAATTGCAAGTATCACTTTAGCACTTTTGTGGGCAACAGTTTTTCTATTTTTTTACAGCTGTTAGCTTTTTTAATACTACCCTTTACCTTTTTATGTATGTGTTCCTTTCACTTAATTTTATGTCAAATGTTTATAATCAATGCAGTATTCACCAGCAAACAATAGGATAGCTGTGGTTGTAGAAATAACCCGGCTACTCAGAAACTTAATTCTGTCCTAGTTCTGTTGTGCCTTTGATAATTGCTTCACTAAGCATCCATCAAAATGAATGTTAGCAAGTGACCTTTAAGTACTTATTAGTCCACGTTCTCAACTGCACTTAAAATTATACTGAAATTACAATGTTTACTGCTCATATGATATTAAAATTCTAAACGCTTAGCTACCGTTGATAAAATAATTGGTTCTATGTGTGATAGATGCATAAATCTGCTTGGTCATGGTCATTGACTTGATAAGCATCTGGCACATCCAACTAATGACTTTTCCAAGGGTTCATTTCCCATCGCGCATGGCTCTGGTTCCTCTCAGTCATGGTCAATGGGAAAAGCATTTATCCAGAGTGCTTTACTATTGAAAGCGCTCATTCACACACTCACACACCAATGGTGGTAGACTGCCATGCAAGGTACCAATCAGCTCGTCAGGAGCAATTGGGGGTTAGGCGTCTTGTTCAGGGACACTTTGACACACCCAGGGAGGGGATCGAACCAGCGACCTTCCGACTGCTCCTACTGCCAATGTCACCCAAGCCATCCTCAATCACACCGAGCCTGAGTTCCATCTTACCTAATGAGCCACACAGGGGTCTTGTCTCTCCATGCATTGTCTGTCAGTTTTAAACTGTAACCCTGAGATTACATTACATTACATTATTGGCATTTGGCAGACGCTCTTATCCAGAGCGACGTACAACAAAGTGCATACCCATAACCAGGGGTAAGTGCGCTGAAAGACCCTAGAGGGAAGTACAATTTCAATTGCTACCCGTACAACATAAGGACCAGTTTTTTTTTAAACAACAAATAAACAAACAAACAACAAAGCAAAAGTGACCAAACTTAACTATCCAAATACTGCTTACCTAGCCAACTAAAAATACCGAAACACAACGTAAATCACAAAGACAACAATTAAGGTTCACAGGGAGGTAGGGAGGGATGGGGAGAGGTGCTGCTTGAAGAGGTGCATCTTCAGTTTGCGCTTGAAGGTGGGGAGAGATGGTGGTTGAGGGGGAAAACCATACCTATCACAAGGAGGTGCGTGCTGGCAGTGATGCTTGTGGCCACGTTGGTTGCGACACATTCCCACTCCCCGTGGTCCTCCTTGCTGAGGGATTTGAACTGTAAGCTGCCTCTCGGTAGGACGTTGTGCTTGCTCCTGCTGGGCTTTCCTACCTTAACGCACGAGGAAAACGACCAAGGCATCAGCAGACACAGAGAGACAGGCTGAAACCGTCAAAGGCAAACAGAGATAGAGAGACAAACACCCAGCTGTAAAGAAAGACCGCAACAGTTAAAAATAGACTAGGAAGCAGAGACAGACACTCACTGACCACTTTATTACCAGCACCTGTACACCTACTTATTCATGCGATTATCTAATCGTGTGGCAGCAGTGCAATGCATAAAATCATGCAGATATGGGTCAGGAGCTTCAGTTAATGTTCATATCAACCATCAGGATGGGGAAAAAATGTGATCTATGTGACTTTGACCGTGGAATGATTGTTGATGCCAGAGTATCTCAGAGTATCTGGTTTGAGTATCTCAGAAACTGCTGACCTCCTGGGATTTTCACACACAATAGAATTAGCAAAGAATGGTGTGAAAAACAAAAACATCCAGTGAGCAGCTGTTCTGCAGACAGAAACGCAGACTGGTCAAAGCTGACAGGAAGGCAACAGTAACACAAATAACCACACATTACAACAGTGCTATGCAGACAAACATCCCTGAACACATAACGCATCAAACCTCTAAGTGGATAGGCTACAGCAGCAGAAGGCATAAAAAGTCTAGTAAATACCAAATAAAGTGCTCACTGAGTGTATAAGCAAGGAAGATACATACTCAAGCCCAAACAGCAAAGACAGATGGATACTGCAAAGACACAATCACAGGGATGTCTAGTTGCCTAAAAACGATATATTTGGGTGTGCCAAATAAGCAAAAACCGAGGAAACCCGATACACAGCATGCAGCTACCAGTGGGCTGAACAGCAAAATAATAGTAATTCAGTGGCCTTCAGCTGTTGCCAAAAACAGAGTGAACATTAATAGCCAGGACAGGGGAGGGTGTTCAGCGTAAGAGCGGAGAGAGGGAGAGGACGGGGCCTTGCCTTTCTCCACGTGATGTTTGGGAAGGGGTCTCCCTCCGCCTCACAGGGGATGACCAGCTCTCTCCCCGCCTCCTGCCGGTATTCTCCTCCCGGTACCACCGAGAATTTAGGGGGATCCTGCGGGACAGGAGAACAGCGCCGTTTGAGCCGCGGGCCAACATGGCGATCACGCCACGCCCTCTGGCCGCTTTCAGGAGGAGCCGGTCCTGCTCTACTGTACCTTTAGCACCAGGGGGGCCGGGGGGGATTGTCCCATGGTACCTAGGGCGTTGTAAGGCACACAGGTGTAGGTGCCGAGAGAATCCTCTGTCACCTCCGCCACGCGAATGCTCCCGTCCTCCATCTGGCTCCAGCCGGGGTACTGCGACAGAGCAGGAACAGGAAGCGGAATGATGTCACAATGACAAATCACGCATTCCAAATGACCGTTTCATTTTAAAGCCGCCGTAATGATGTAACTAACCCCCCCCCCCCCTCCAGACTTCAGCGAACTCACCAGCTGACTTCAGCGAACTCACCAGCTGACTTCAGCGAACTCACCAGCTGACTTCAGCGAACTCACCAACTGACTTCAGCGAACTCACCAACTGACACTTTTGGATTTTCAAAATGTGACCGAGCTTCGTCACTTTCGTCGACAGACGCATTTGGAATGTTATAGTAGTGTACGCGGTCTGACATTTTGACCGACTGCGGCACCACACTATTACGATGTCACTGGTTCTCGTGTGCCCACTTTACATTGACACTGACATGTGCTACTAATACATTATATTCACACCTCAACAGTAGCACTTTTACCCATATATTACTGTAGCGCTGTCAGAAATGTATGAAAGTACTGAGGGAGAAACCTGCATCTTTAAACTCAGAGCCAAAAGGGGAGGGTGAGAATGAGAAATTGAAGTGTAAAAGCTTCTCACCAGGAGGGATTGCCAGGGTGTGCAGAACCTAACCTTTCTGCAGAAGAAGCACAGCTCTCAGAATGAGCCAATTCTTTAATATTGTCATATTCTGCACTACTGCTATATTCATTGCCTATTGTGAATCCAAGATTCTCTTTATTTAGCCTATTGAGGACTTGGAGAAACTAGAGGGTAGGGTTGTGTGTATTTATGATAATACTGAGTGGTACAGGAATATTCTCCGGTAGTGTGGGCCGCTGACTCTTGCAGTCATACGTAAAACACACATGTGCGTGATGCTTGAACACGTGTTTCCATTCTCTACCGCCGCACTTAAACGCGCACTTTAATCTAGCCATTGTTTTTTTTTTTTAAGATATTTTTTAGGCCTTTTTCAGCTTTATTGGATAGTATATAGAGACAGGAAGAATGGGAGTGAGAGAGGGGGAAGAGATGCGACAAATGTCAGACGGTCGGATTCAAACCGCCGACATCACGGCTCGCAATGAGCATGCGGTCAGTGCTCTACAGGCTGCGCCACCGAGACACCCACTAGCTATTGTTTAAAAAAAAAAATATATATATATATATATAAAGGGCAGGCAGTTACTTTGGATATAGCCTAAACGCCAGCACAGGTTTTTTTTTTCTATTTGACGGCATTTATAGCCTAATGTCTTTTTCAATTAAGGCTGCCTGACTCTGAGATTTCAGTGTACAAACGAGATGTTTTGAGAGCGTCTGAGTGTGATCCATGGCATTTTAATGGCTGTAGAGTGATGAAGAATGGAAGAGCCACATGCATTTTGCTTCAGCCCAACAGGCTGCCGGGGCTTAGGCTACATGGTGTGTGGACTTTCCGTTCTTTTTGACCTATATTCCTGCCAAGTGCATTGAACGGGATTGCACATTCACTGTCTTGTGCTGGGAAATTAGTGACAGTATGGTTATAATATATGAATTATGAAGACTGCGAACCATGACATGAAAAAAACTGATACTGGAACAACTCTACTAGAGGGCCCTGTATCCAATACAATCCAGTACTTGAAAACTGGTCATGTTTCAAACAGACATGCTCAAATACGCAAAAAATACTGCTGCTCGATCAGCTGGCCCTTCCCCCAATCACGTCAGGCCAACTGGAAGGGAAGCCAATCGGAGGGCTGAGGTCAGCGTGAGTCACCTTCTCCACTCTCAGAGGGAGGCCATCTTTCCTCCACTTGACCATCGTCACGGGCGGGTTGGCATCCACGGGGCACCGGATGAATCCTGGCAGGCCAATGGCCACGTAGATAACTGGTGGCATGTTTATGACTCGCGCAGGATCTGGGGTAAGGCAGAACCCGTGCACATGCACACACACACACACACACACACACACACACACACACACACACACATTTAAGAATATGTCAGCTGACTGGAGAAAAAAATAAAATAATTTAAGTTAATTTAATTTCTGTGTTGTACAACTTTTTTTATTTATTTATTTCTCTGGTGGTGATATTCAAAAGGCCTGTTGTCACTCTGGAATGACAGATACCCCTTCACTGAGGATGAGATTAAAAGCAGGCAAGGTAAACCCATTTGAACAGAGATAAGCTCAGTGTAGCCTCTCAAAATCAAAATGGCAGTTCCACACAAAACCTATAGGGCCTGAAATAGAGACAAGATGGTGCCTCAGGGAAAGCACACTGGTTAACTCTACCAAAGACCGTAATAAACCACTGCATTTATATCAGTCAGAGCATACAAGGCACCAAAAGCCAAATGTAAACATCAAGTCAAAGGTAAATTAATCTTGTGACGGCAAGCCAGGCCCCAGTCAGGTCAACGTCATTAGAAATCATGCGGGGTGCTTAAGCGGAATAAAACTCCATAAAATAATTGGACCGTGCAGCAAAAATAAAATACTGTGGATATACTGTGCAGCATTTCGCTGGCATTGAAAGCCTTGTCTCAATCCCTTTGAGGATATCCATGTATGACCGCTTCAGCCTCTAGTTACATCCTTGCACGCCTTATGGAAATACGAAGGAATATCAATTTATTTCAGGATGCGCTTGATGGTATTATTATTCCAACCATAGCTCGGCCCTGGCTGACCCTCTTTTGAATATTCAAACCGCGGTTATCCTCCTGGTCCCGGGGAGAGAGACAGAGTGGAGGCTGGTGTGGGTGGCGGATGCGCTTTCTTTATGACAGAAAGAGAAAACCGAGATGTGCGGAGGGGAAACCTGTCAACTACACCTTTCAGTGTCGCCAACTCAAAATGGCCACACAGGACACCGACGCTGGCACGTTGTGACCGACTGTGAGGAATTATCATTAAGCCCGCTCTTCTCAGCCGCGTGTGCTGTCATTACGGACAAGAAGGCGGAAGCCACATCCGTCCTTTAACTAACCAGACTTTATATAAAATGTAAAAAAAAAAAATTTTTATTTCATGGCGCGTTTTCTTTCCTTTTTTTCCCGGGGCAGCCGATAAAACACTTAGCTCCTTTTCGCCGACCCCCTGCGAGGGGATCGTGTCCTTGAGGAAGGCTGGGTGATTACGGCTGTCGTCGTGCCGCATTACCGTCTGGCAGAAGCGGCAGACATCCGCAGCGCTGGGCGCGCGAGGAGGAGCGCGGGCGCGCGTGGAGACGCTCGGGAATGAAACGCTGAGTGAAATCCATCTCGCCGTCGCTCGGCGAGGTGGCCCGCGCTATTTTTAGCCACAGCAGGCGCTCCGGGAGAGCAGACAGACGTGCAGCTCTCGCGCCCCCTGCCACCCCCCCTCTCCCCCCTCTCCCTGTTCCGCTGTCCGCCTCTCGGTGGCGCTGTGGCACCGCCGTGCGCCCGCCCGTCTCCCGGGGCCCGACAGCGTCTACGAAGGCCACCTGCCAAGCGTCTGCCGGTGACGTCACTCCAGTGCGGGCTTCCGCTGGAGCGGAGCTGGAGCGATGATGTCACCTCTTCTAACACATCCACCGCCCCTCCCCCCCCCCGGCTCCCCGTCCGCCACTACAGAGGATAATTACCTCTTACTGACACACAGCCGCCTCACCTGTGCGCCAACTCTCCTCTGCCCCCTCCCCTCCCCCACCCAGCCCTCCGGGGACTGCAGGGAAGGCCTGCTGTCATTACACATCCCCAGAATAATCAGAGAGGGGCTTTAATACAGTGATGATCCAGGCTCCAGTGTGCTGCAGAAATGTCTCCGCGAACCTCTTTTTTGCACGTTGTCTCTCTCGCTGTCTCACTCTCTCGCTTTCTCTTCATCTCCCTCTCTTTCTCTTACGGGTCTAAAATCCCAGCGAATCCTTTTTTCCCGCACAGTGAGACATCTTGACCGTCACGGCAACGTGAGGCTGCGCGCGTGCCAGAGGAGGCAAGCATTATGCTCTTTTAAGGACAATGACGTCACTACCACAAGCCGTTCTGTAATTGGTAGACTGTGGAAGGTTTATCGCAGTATTGGCTCAGAGGTGCCCTCCACAGCTTGCCTTTGCTGTGATGTCATAATCCTCTCTGCTGCACCACTGGCTTCTCAGGGCTAAACCTCAGGCGAACAAAATCGAATTTCAGGACGGGTGCGAAAAAGTCTACCTGCCTGTTGCCCTGGAAACCTATTTTTGTGTACGGTATATAAAACAAAATCTTCAACCAATCTCGCAAAAGGGATCTCTTCTGCAGCTTTGTTTACTCATTCGCATATATTGCAAATTAAACTTAAAAAATTTCTTCAAACAAACAATTTACATTACATTAATGGCATATGGCAGACACTCTTATCCAGAGCAACATGCAGTTGATTAGACTAAGCATGAGACAATCCTCCCCTGGAGCAATGCAGGGTTAAGGGCCTTGCTCAGGGGCCCAATGGCGGTGCGGACTATATTGTGGCTACACCGGGATTAGAACCACCGACCTTTCGGGTCCCAGTCATGTACCTTAACCACTACGCTACAGGCCACCCCAATCTATTTGACAATCAGTCATTTGACAGATATCCTCTTTGGCACAGCACTGATGTGGCGTACAGCGGGCGGGGAGCCGGGAAGAAAACATCTGGACTGCCAGCAGACTCAAGGTCAAAAATCGTGGGAACAAAGGACATTGAATCCGCCAGTGCTCCGGGGATCAGAGCTGGAGCTAATGTGCCTCGACTTCCAGCAGACGCAATTGGCTCAGAGACCGAAAGCCCCTCCACAATTAAAGGCAAGCCTGGATGCAGAACCTTCAGCATTACAACGCATTGCATTACAGTCCAGCGCGTCTGTAAACACGTATGTTTCATACATGCCGTTCACCCCCCTCCTAACTCTCATACCTTATTCACTAGGTCCGGTTAGGGCACTGTTCACTGCATTATGTTTTTCTATCTTTGGGATTGCTATGGATATAATCCTTATGTGAAAACAGTTTATTTGCCATTGTGCTTTAGTGATGCGTAGTGATATATTTGCTTATCTAGATATGCTGTTAGCCTGTTATGGCACTATTTCTCATGTAAATCACGTGAATTCAGCAATGTTATTCTGCACTGTAAGTTGATCAGTATAAGCAATACATGGGCCCTGCATATATCAGATCTTCATGACTTCTGTATAGAAATATATGAATTGACATAAAAATAACATGTTTTCCGAAACCATATAAGTCAAGTCCGTTTTTACAAGGTGCTTTTTTTTTTTACAAAAGGCTTTGTACAGAGTAACAGAATGGGAAAAAAAGGCTAAAATGAGATCTGAACCCCAAAATAGCAAGCACATCAGGTAAAAAGTCCCCAGGGGGGAGAAAGCCCTGAAATGGTGGCAAGAGGCCAATGCACCTGGAGCCGAAATACAGCCAAAGTACCTGCAGCACTAAAGCACAGTCAATGAAAAGCTCACACTCACATTGCACCGTCAGGTATGCTGAAGCAGACGGCGGGCGGCCAAGGCTGTTACTGGGGCTACAGGTATATTTCCCAGCATCCTCTGGTTTCACTTGGGAGATGATGAGCGACCCGTCAATCAAAATGCTTACTCTGCGCTTCAGATCACTAGACGGGTAGAAGGGAAAAAAAGACAAACATTAACAAAATGTGCATGGATAGGGAAGGCATGTATTCAGTTGTCAAAGGTGGACAATGGTAAATGATAACAGTGATGCTACTTAGCTACAATTAAATTGCTTAAAACACTATGGAGCACACAAGGGTGAAAGTGTGAAACAGACCCATCTTTTCACCACCAAAATGGCCCTCACAGAACGATATGATCTACAGTGTGTGATGCGCTGCATATGCTGACATGGGACTACTGAGTTTCTTTTCATTTATCCTCGCTTGGCTGCCGTACTGTAGTCAGTGAACATCTCCTGCATTTCCCCGGGGGTCAGTCCGGCTTCTCTGAAATGTCCGGGGGGAAAGTGTATGCATGAACTGCTTGATGCAGACCAGCACGTAATCGATGGAGGACCTAGGGGAAGCAATGTTTCTCTGGCTCTAGCAGATGCTCAAACAGTCAATGTGCATACACATGCAGCTCAAAGTACACCTTCATTACCTCAGCAAGGTACATCAGGTGTAAAATCCTGGCACAATATCAAAGGGCCAATGTATTGTATTGGGCTGTGTAGTGTGAGAACCTCCAGATTAGAATAACAACTGCATTATATGAAAGTACTGTATTTGTGAGGATGGTATGGTTCTGGATTAGTGCAGTTCATGAGAAAATGATGTGGTGCAGGATTAGTAGAGGAATGTGTGAATTTGCATAATGTGTGTTATTTTGGTGCTGCATTTATTATATCACGTTGTGTTCTCTACTTTTTCCTCCAGAAGTCAACGAGCTGAAGGATGATTTCCATTTAAAAAGGCACCTAGAGTTGCTCAAAGAGAACGCTAAGCCCCAGGGACAGTGTTAAGGCAGAAACAGCAAGCGTTTATATAACATATTTACTGTGAGCTCAGTACAACCGAAGGAACTCTTTCCTTTGGGTTTATTTCCCTCTTGTAATTAATTGTAAACTCCAATTAGGTAAAAAAATATTATGTGATCATTTTACCCTACTTTCATTTTGAAAGCACTTGGTGGGATTCAATATTGATTCATGTATGTTTCAGCAAACCAGCGAAAAATAATCTTCCGTGAAAAAGTGAAATTATTACAGAATGAGCTCAGTTGTCTGAATTGCTCATATAATACAATACTACTGAATTTCCCATATAATACAATACTGCTGAATACAGTCTACTACTAAAAGCTACTGTCACTGAAACCAGAATGCCAGCTAAGCAGCCATGTGCATTTATTCTCCAGCTATCAATGACAGTCTTCCTCTGAGGAGGAAGACAGTCTTTCTTATGATCGGCTTCTTCATCTACTTTCCCCTGATCTCACACCGGAGCGACTGTGCATTTGCGATAGATGACGGCCACGCTCTGCAGCTTCTGAGGCTCAGCCACTGAAAATGTCCTCTCCAACAAAATGGTTAAACATCCATATTTGCATCTTTAATTCCACTGCTCTCGTTCCCCCATCACAGTTTTGCCACACATCGGGGAAGCGTGGGAGATAGCGAAAGAGAGAAAAAGATGATTCTCTCTGGAGTCTACAGGTCACGCACGAGGGGTTCTGGAATACCTCAAGGCTACACTTTCTTTATAATCAGCGTTAGCCAAGCGTGTGATCACACAAGCGCCGTGTCACAAGATATTCCCGTCACGGACGGACGACCTGCAGAGCGTGCCCTGCCCTGCGGGTGGCAACAGGGCGCAGCCCATCTGGGAATCCTACTACCAAATAAAAGAGATGCCAACAGGTCTGAATCTAAACTTCTGCACTATTCAACCCACAACAGTTTTCCAAACTTATGACAAGTGATGCTGTTGGAGAAAAAACCCAGTCTAAACATAGGACACATCAGAGGAGAATGTCATGTGGTGGCAATATGCTGTTCTTCACATCACTGGACTGCTATAATACCACAGTTTAAATACGACCATCTGCTAGACCAAACACCCCCATGGCTGTAAAAAGCTTCCTGCCTCCCTGAGAGAGAGGAGTCCCAGAGTGAACAATACAGGAAATCTCGAGAATACACGGCAACTTCACGGCCAGAGCAAACACAACCCCTACTGCGGTTTGTGAATGTGAATAAGCCAAGCCTGAATGTGAATAATCCAACACATGAGGAAAAACTGTCAGGTGAGTCCCAGAATGCATCTCTCCCACTCCTCTGACTGCTCCCCCCCCCCCTTACCCCTGGCGACCTTGGAGTTGTTGAGATGATGCAGTCAGTGATACACTGTGACCTGCTACACATGGGACAGAGCGTTTGACAGTGTGGATAAGAGGAGCGCCGTTGCTTCTGCACATCACCCATGGCCAAAAGCTGTGAAAAACGAGGGCGACAATTCCACCAGACCGGAAAAAAAAAACAGACAGGACCCAGCCTGTGCTTATTGATTCAGACAGAAAATAATGTGACACACATCTAATCCCTGCCATTCACGCACGGTATTCAGCCACAGTGCACATCTGGCTGGTTTTCTTCCATAGGCAGCTTGCAGGATTTATAATTCAGATATGGGCTCGTTCTGCGGTCTTAAGCTGACAGCACTGTCGTCCTGCATTGTGCTGCTGTGCTAATTTGCGTGTAAATGCTTTGCTGGATCGAGGACGCTTGAAAATTAACTTATGGTCATTATGGCAAATTAAAGGTCACAAATGGCTGACACTAAGCGTTTTTACCTCACCAAGATCTTGGACTGTAATTTGTTGATCTCAATATATAGGCGTTGCCATGACAACGTTCTAATACAGCATCTCCCTTGAGGGTGACATGATCGAATGATTGGGATGCCATTATCCGTTAATGTTTATCTACTGTAATAGAACATTGGTTTTGATGACATGAGTTGTCAGCAAACAGAGAGACAGGGAATGAAGAAATGTAGACAGACAAATAGAATCATCAGAAACATTTCAGTGCTGAAATATTATGAGAAGCAGACCTATAAGGACATACCCTGTCCAATAAAAATGAATGGGCAACCTAGACACATCCACCGTTATATACATAACTGTCAACCTGCTTCACAGAAATGTAATTTAAGAGGTCATTCGCTCACCATGAGCTAGCAGCACAGCACAACAGCACGGTGTCATTCAGTAGTGTACTGGCTATTCTCAGCACGTGTCACAAACCTATAATCACAGTGCTCGGACAGTGAGAATGGTACAATAATGAACCCGATCATAACTTTACTTCTTGAAGAAGACATTATCTTCCTCCCAGAACCAGGTGTATGTCAGGTTGCCAGGGTACGCCTCAGCTTGGCAGGTGAAGAATGCATCCTGGGATATGTTTACTGTAATGTTCTCCGGCGGTGACACAATAAATGGTGGTCCTGGAAGAAAATAAAAAGGAAAGATGGAAACGGGTCAGTTTCTTGAAGGCCGTGATTCATTTAGGGGGCGGGCTGGGCGTAGATTGTTTTTACAGTTATCATCATTTGAAACAAGCGCTATATTATGAACAGTCCCAGTTTTTCTCAACAGAAATAACAGAAGGAAGTTGGCCCAATGAATTCACACAGGTTTTTCTGACCAAAACACAAGCTGTAGCGATGGAGCTGGGGCTCCCAGCCGGCGCTGATCCGATCCGGAGAGCTCGGGTTTGAAGCGGTTGTGTGTGCAACCTGAGAGGCCACTTGGTGATGCTGCCATTTTTTGGGCAGGCATTCAGTATGAATTAATAATGAGTACACAAATTTTAAATGCTTGCGATCACAACAGCCCTTGTTGCTGGCGGTGCCCTGCTAAAAATTTGACTGTGGTAACCACCAAATAGTGTATTACATGGATTATGTTTCTGTGTGCATTCTAAAGGTGCAATTTCCACACTTTTTTAGTGTTAAGAATCCTGATACAAAGATAATGACCACAGGCATTGCTCACAACAATGGTATCCACTACATTGCTAAAAAAAAAACCCAAAAAAAACCAACAAATGATGGTGATTATAACATACACTAATATTCCAAAATGTCAACATGATAGCATCAGCTGACCCAGGTCTCCATTAAACCATCTGAAGTTCAGACAGATGCACTGTGGGTAGATTTTCTGTTTAAACTACAACATATAGAACTGTAGTTTTATAGATTTGGGCACATATAGCAGAGCGCATGAGCATGTCCTGCAACAGCCTTTCGCTCTGGGGCACAGTGCTGGGATGCCAAAGAAACACATTTGCTTTGTTCTGCATGCGCTGTGGTGTGTTACGTAACGTTAACTCATACGAAATAAACCCTTCCCTCCTTTCAGCCTTCTCCCAAGCCAGTGCAAGGCTCCAACTTTTTTTTATCTTTCTCCAGCTGCGTAATGGCTTTTCTCTGTTCCCCCTGTCCCCTGAGGCTCCAGGTTTTGTTGAGATCACTACAAAAGGATCCTGCTTTACTCAAAGCAGAGCTTTCTGTGGAAAAAAACGCAACACAGGAAGGAGTCTCTGCAGTTTCAGAGAGAGCTACAGGAAGCATGAAAGGCCCCAAATGTGTATGGGTATTGTAGTTCTGTGATAGTGACAAGGAGAGGCAGATTTGTCGCCATTAATTGTAATACAGACGTTTTTTGGCTCGCTTTTAAGTTTTTTTTTGTAGCTTGTGTGATTGGATCTTTTAAAAAGTTTTGTCCCAGAACAGACGACCTTTAAAGTGAGGTGACTAAGTTAGCCGTCGTCACCAACCCGGCACCGACAGCCAAGCTGGATCACAGGCAACTCTGAGGCCTTAATGAGTGTGAGAGGGGAACTCGTTCGCAAGCACCAGCGACGGGAATGAGTCAGCGTCCCTCTGAGCAGACGTCTCGGAGCAGGCGAAGCAGCGGGGGCTTCTGGGAGGCACGGCGGCCCAGACGGACGTCCGCCGGCACGCCGGGGTGATGGAGTGCGGGCGGACGGTGCGGGGTTAATCTCCCGGCCCCCGCGTCATCCCTCAGGAGACTCGACGGCTATACGGGTGCCCGTGGCGGAGGGAGGGAGCGAGGTGGCGGGGAAGGAACTGCCTTCCAGATGCTCGCTGTTACTTTAGCCAGACGGCGCGGATCGGTCACGACGCAGGGGGGGGATCACCGTCACGGATTTTAATCAACAGGCCGATTCCTCCCTCCCTGACTCCTCACTAATGGTGCATGAAATGCTCCTTCAGTGTGCATTCTGGTAGAGCAGGAGGGGAAAACGAAGCAGGGAAAAAAGAAAATGTGTGAAGGAGAAGAAAAATAAAAGGTAGACAAAGAGGGAATATCAGAGAGAGTATCTCAGTCTAGATGGGGAAAAAGAATAGGGAGTAAAGACAAGAGAGTGGAGAGAGAGTGAGAGATTGGCCAATAAGAAAAACTGACTGAAAAAGGCTGTCCAATGAGGATTTGACATTTGGTTACCGTAGAGACAGAGGTCCTTCAACACTCTAACACCTGCTCTGGACCCATTTTCATAATTCATAATTCCCTATTACACAAAAAAAATTTCCTATATCAAATTCTTTGTAAATTAATGTGAATTGTAATTCCAAATGTATTTAAAAAAACCCGATGTGTACTGTATATATTACATTAGCATTGTTGTCTGGGATGTGGACTTTGATTAAGGTGATACAGTCTATGGTTCCCAAGGCTACATTTGAGTAATTGAATCATACTTATTTCCCTTCTCCAGGCACTGCATAAAACAGTTTTCTGCATAAATAATCACATCACAACCAGAACTACACAAACTTACACTTTCGGGCATACACACTACCATCAATTATTAATGAATGACCTGTTATTTTTAGCCATTCATGAATAGTGAATGAATAAATGTAAGTTTTGAACACCATAATCATTTTAGTAATGAAAACAAGAGAGAGAAAATGGGTGTGGGTGTGTGTGAGTGCATGCGTGTATGCGCGTGTGAGTGTGTGCACGCACGTGTGTGTGTGTGAGTGTGTGCGTGCACGTGTGTGTGTGTGACCAACTGTCCTCTCAGAAGCGGCAATTTCATCTGCACTTAACACAAGTGTGTGGTGTGTTGAGCAAGGTCAGAGGGGCAGGACTTGGTTGGAAAAAAACCTGGAAGAATCCAATGCAGGAGATCTGCTGGAGAAGAAGATCCCCTTCCGGATCCCTCATTTGCCTGGAGGTCAGAGTGATTCCCAAGAGACAGAATACAGCACAGTGCAGTACAAATACAGTCTGTGTGTAGTTCTCTGGCTGATGTCTGGCACAACAGACTGAACACGAACATTAACACACAACAGGGTGGGAATGGTATTTGTCTGGATTAGAATTTCCTTCATTAACGTCATGCTCCCCAGTTGTCCTTGTTTCCTGATTTCATTTATCCATCTGCTCTGTATGAGTCAGTGTAATCGGCATGACCCAGGATCAAGCACACACACACACACACACACACAAACACACACACAGGCTGAGCGGTTACCTTGGACAAGCAGGCGTGTGGTGTGGACAGCCTCTCCCTGGACACTGTACGCCCGGCAGGTGTAAGCCCCTCTGTCCTCCCGGCTGACTGACATCACTGTCAGACTCCCATCACTCACCTGCGTATACAGAGGCAAGGTTAACCACGCACATGAGATAACTGCACATTCATACCTGCTGTTCGCTGATAATTCTCCCCCGCATCGCACAGAGAAAGAGAATTTCAACAAGGGTGACCTCAGTTTTCAAGACAATATAAGGGGTAAAAGCGCTGGGGCAGAACTGGAATTGCTAGTCCTGGACTATTTCTGACCTGCACCTGGTTTGGCAGTTTTGTGGTCTGCAGTAAACTCGTATGAGTTGGGTGAGGCATTAGGGCACTAGGGGACATTTAAATCGAGACATTCAACGCCGTGCGAGTATGGTGGTCCATAATGTGTTTGTGTATTGAAACAACCTAAACCAGGTTTAAAATCAAACGCTGCCAAATTGTTCTATTTTGGCGTTGTTATGAATGTGCCATACATATCGGGGTCCAAAATTTACATCCGCCAACACGGACCAGAACACACTGAGGACTTCATGTTCTTTGAGCATTTGGATGGCTAGGTCAATGACTGAGCAAATATCTGGAATGTTATATATTTGGACCTGTCAGTGGTACATTACAATATAGTCCTCATAAAGATAATGAATTCTTTGTGGCATGATGCATTCAGCTCAACAGCAGCAGTAGTGCGGTTAGGAGGTTCACAGCTAGGACAATGCCATTGTACCCATGAGCAAGGGGCTTAACCTGAATTGCTTATATACATACAGCAGTATGCATGTATGCTAAAAATACAAAAGCTGTGTCTATAACAAGACAGCAGGGACTGGTTGGCTGCAGAGTTGTTCTCTAGTGAGTGTATGTCAGGCTTATGTTGAAGCGGTGTATTTTATTTGAGTTTTAAGTAGTGGTATTTGACAGCAAAGAAACAAAGACACAAAATAAATGGAAAATATATTTTGTTTTGTTTGTGTGAAAATGAAAACTATTCAGTCTCAAATTTGTTTTGATATCACAAGTATAATGTTACGTAGAGAGACTCGTAACAGAACATCTCATAATGTCCCTGCTTCAGCCATGACGACTAGTCCACTGTTGTTAAAGGGAAAGAATATGCCAGCACCTTGAATCACGGCTTGAGTATGACAACTGCACCTTGACTGTTAAAAAAGGGCCCATAGAGTCCACAAAAAAATTATTGCTAGTTCTATGTGTCATCATTAATTACATACCAAATTCTTGCCCTAATTTAGCTTTTCCTACACTCTTGATATCGTTTGATGTTTTCCAGAGGGAAAAATATGTGTAAAAACACGAGCTTTACTGATTCTACTGGCAAGATGTTCAAGGGCAGATCACATCGCCGTGTTAAATTAAAAATGTGTGAATGTAATGTACTATGAACGCAGTATTTTCTTTTAACCTCCACTTCATATAACATGACAGTCTCTGTGTGTTTTTAAACATGGCCCAAGTCTGTTTGCAACTTCCTCCAAGGATACTGTCAAAATATCTGCAATGGAGGTAGATTTCGTTCCCTCTTTGCCATCAGCAGGATCCAGGCAGGAGCAAGTTACATGCTAGGATCCCCCTGGGTTACGGAACCATTCATCCTCATTTCAGCCAATCAGAACCTCTGATTTTCATCATGTGCCACACTACCACCAGCCAAACAACCAAAGGCAGAATTCCCAGCAATATGTGCCTGAAGCATGACTGCACATTTTCAAAAAACATAACCACAACAATGCCAACATTTAATAGTGAGGGTGCATATAAAACCTTGGCATGTGCACACTCATAACAATGATGTCATTGTCATTGTGCCTGTCATTTGAATAAAATTAATAAGCAGCTCTCTGAAACTTGCCAGGAGTAATTACAGACAGAATTACAGGATTCATCATTACATAAATACTCATTTCTCATTTAGAACAGCCATTACGTCTTGCTCTATGGTGAAAGTGTCCAAAAGCTAAATTAATATGCCTTTATCTATTGCTAAAGGAGGCTACACAGAGAATAATCCAAAAGAAACAAGATGCAGGACACAATGAAATATTAATACAAAAATCATATGCAAAATCACGTTTCTCATAAGAAATCAAGTGATGAAAAGAGAACTTACAATGCCGCTACAATGTTGAGATAAATAAAGAGGAATGCAGTTAATTAAGACGTAAACTTGAAAAGGTGTAAAGTCTCTGATGTTTTTAGAGAGTTCAGAGTTACATTTAATTAGATTTGTGGCAGCACACCCACACAAGATATTTTTCTCCACATTCAGAGTTTAATTTGTCACGTAAAAATAGATTAGTACAGATGTTGCTTAGAAATCAAATTAGAGTAGTGGTTAGTTATTTTTGTCATAATTTTTGTATTATTGATTGCAACTGAGCATAACATATTCTTTTTTCAATGTGCTAGCACAGAAATCCCCCTTCTCACAGATATGACATCCAGACCCTGTTTAATGTAGCTCAGCTAAACTGACTTTTTTGTTTCTAGCTACTGTATGCCAATGCAGTTGGTACGGTTGGCTGGGATCTCGGTCCCCTTTCCCCCAATTTGGACTGCCTAATTGTGTTTTCAGGCCCGTCTCATCACTGCAACATTTCTTGCCAATTTAGGAGAGTGCAGACAGGCTGGTACTCTGATGATCTGCTCTGCTTGGTGCAAATTCTCTGGCTTTCCCATTTAAAAACCCAACCCATCTAATTGCTGGGGCTGGTCAAGCCAAGCGTGCTGTCTTCCACCCTTCACAAGGACTTCGTCCACAATAGCCCATCACCGGTAATGATGACATCCCTCAAGACTTCGGACAGGAACTCCTTTACTTAAATCCACAGAGATTTCCAGCAACCCTGCTTCTTTAACCAGCATATCTATGTCTTCTGCACGACATGTCAAGCCAAGGTCCTGACTCACTGCCGTCATTAAAGGCCTCATACTCCTTATCTAGAATGGCAGGAGATTCTCTGGCATTTGAGCAGAATTCATGAAATATCAGCTTATGTTTCATTGTTAAGATATTATTTATAATCCCCCTCCCTATATCAGCCTCGCTTGCATTATTATTATTATGAGTAGTAGTAGCAGTAGTAGTAGTAGCAGTAGCAGCAGTAGTAGTATCAACAGCAGCACCAGTAGTAGCAGCAGTAGCAGTAGTAGTAGTAGTAGCAGTAGTAGCAGTAGTATTAGAAGCAGTAGTAGCAGCAGTAGTATCAGCAGCAGTAGTAGCAGTAGCAGCAGTAGTATCAGCAGCAGTAGTAGTAGCAGTAGTAGTAGTAGTAGTAGTAGTAGCAGTAGTAGTAGTAGCAGTAGTAGCTGTAGTAGTAGTAGCAGTAGTAGCTGTAGTATTAGAAGCAGTAGTAGCAGCAGTAGTATCAGCAGCAGTAGTAGCAGTAGCAGCAGTAGTATCAGCAGCAGTAGTAGTAGCAGTAGTAGCTGTAGTAGTAGTAGCAGTAGTAGCTGTAGTATTAGAAGCAGTAGTAGTAGTCGAAGTAGTAGTAGCAGTAGTATTAGAAGCAGCAGTAGTAGTAGTAGTTGTAGTAGTAGTATTTCTGAGAGAATGGACATAGTGGTACCATTTTTGAGAGGGTGCTTGAAAACAGTATTTGCCAGTTGTAAACGCATCAAGCCTCACTCTGAAAAATACTGTGCCTCTGGTAGTCCTGTTTGTGCAGCTGAGAAAAATAAAATGGTGGAAAAAGAGCTCAGTATACACCTGCTGGCATTCAGGGCTATGCTGATGCCTTGAACTGACAAGAACTGACATCCTTCATCCCTGACCAAACATTGATGCTACTTTCTTTGAAGGTATTAAGCCAGGTATGGAGGATTCACAAAGGCAGTTGAGGACTCACAAAAAAATGATAGTAAATAAAAAAGTAATTGTAGCTTTGATAGTAGGCTTACCCCTGAGAACACATTACCCTCACGCAACAGATGTGCCTATTCAGAAAAGGAAAAAAACCAGCAGCAATAGATAAGCCACACACATACTTTCATGGAAAAGCTTTGCTCTGCTTTTTCCTTTCTTTTTTGCAAGTGGCATTAAGAGTTCACTGAGCCTTGTGAAAAATGCATAAGGTCGCTTTTCTACCGGGAGGTCCGCAGGTAGGTTACGACACCGAGGCGAGTCATTTACCAGACGACGTGAAAATGCAGAGAGACGTATCGCACACTTTCGCAAGTTGCCTACGGTGGGCACTGAGGAGAGTAGAGGCTTTGGCCGGTGAATAATTCAGGTTCTCCATCAGCTTTGCTCTGGTACATCGGCAGCATTGGAGCTGCCTTGTCAGGGTCACAGAGCGTGTACGAGTGTAAGGTGAAGCGAGGCTAGCTTGCCACTGCCTCCCACGCAACTTTTCCTGTTTCTGTTTAGCGTCGCTCATCGCACCAGCAGCTCAACGCGCGGAGAACCGCTCTTTAATTACATTACATTATTGCCATTTGGCAGACGCTCTTATCCAGAGCGACGCACAGTTGATTAGACTAAGCAGGAGACCATCCTCCCCTGGAGCAATGCAGGGTTAAGGGCCTTGCTCAAGGGCCAACGGCTGTGCGGATCTTATTGTGGCAACACTGGGATTCGAACCCCCGACCTTCTCTGTCCCAGTCATTTACCTTAACCACTATGCTACGGGCCACCCTTTAACACTGACGACCAGGTCTAAGGGTCTAAGGGGCAAGGCCAATGGGGTCAGTTCACATTTCCACCCAGCTGTACTGCCTGGAGCAATGTTGACAACATGCTAAAACTGGGCTGCTATAACATAACATAACATAACATAACATAACATAACATGACATTACAGAGAGAAAAGGTCATTCAGCTGAGCAATGCTTGCCTAACACTCAGGGTACCTATGGCTTAGTTTGCCTAAAAGGTAAATTGTATCAAGCACCGTATCAAGCCATATGCTACAGGTGAAACTTATGTACGCAGTGCTTGTAGCTATATTAATACATTAATACATTCTTTCACAAAATCTTGTTACTTCCTTAGTGGAGGAAATCATAGCCGAGCTTGGCATGAGGGAAACATTGGGCAACCTCATTAAATCGGCTGTAATGGTTAGGGTAAAAATGTGAGGACAGAAGCCTTTCAGCGGGTGAGAAAGTAGTTCCCTTCAACAGAAAAAAAAATAATAATAATTACACACAATCAGTAAAATGCCTAAAGATCAGATTATAATTTTTTGCCTGACTACAGCATGTGACGCAGGCCACAATGTAAACCTCCACACAGGTAAACTGCCACCGTGATGGATGGCTGCCTGCTGACAGCGGGGCAGTTACACCACATGCCTCCTCCTCATACCTCACTTAAAACTGCCATTTCCTCCTGTGGTCCAAATGGATAGAAAGAGACAGAACAAGACAAGGCAATACAATCCTAGATAAATACATGTTCCCCAGACATGCTGGTACGAAGATGACATTGTAATAAAAGGAAAAATACACACACACACACACACACACGTACACACACACACACACACACACACACGTACGCACACACACGTACGCACACACACACACGTACGCACAAACACACGCGCACATTCCTAAATGTGTGCATAGAATGGAAAATGGGTATTAACAACTAATCAAAAAGTTAGAGCTCACTACAGCTCAAAACATCTGTAATGCTCTAAATTCCTCAAATGTATTGTATTAAAAATTCATTATTTTCCCCAAACTAACAACTGTGATATGACTGATAGCCACCAGCACAACATTGGGCCACAGGCCAATCCATTCACCTTGAAAATAATGATTTACTGTGTTTACTAAGGATTCCAGTACAGAGTGGACTCACTCTTTACTCTTTACCTAGCAGATGCATTCTGTGAGGAGAAATGTCCTGTAACTAATCCATTATTGTGTAGCCATATAGAGATAGAATCAGCACAACAATACTGGTAAACTTACAGTACATCTCATGCCTGCTAATTCACTCATCACAGAGACTGTAACATGTATTACTATGCCTTATAGAGAATAGATGGCCTCAGAAAAACCCCGCAAAAAAAGTTATTCACAGAAATCAAGATTTCATCACACCTGATGATGATTATTAGAATGATGATGATGATGGCAAACAGGTCTTAACAAATGACACATAGCTTTACTACCACTAAGATGCTTCTGTAGGTAAATAAATAGAAATGAGATTAATACATTAAGTTAAACTGACAGGGAAAACTGTGCCAGTGGAAATAAAATGCATATTGGAAGAAAGATGATTGATTTAATCAATGGTGTTGCTCCTTCTGGTGCAGAGGGAAGACGGGTGTGTAACTGGCCTGTCATTCTCAGCCCTGACCTGGGTGGTTTGAAATGGAGCACAGCACCCAGCGGAAACAGCACGCTAGAATCAGCCGCTTCACGTTTGAATCATAAACTGTACCATTAAGGCCTACCAGCGCGTATTTCTGTCACTTTCTGTGGCAGGTCTTTGCAGATCAAACGCGAAGACATCAGTCACAGTGCTGTGTGTTTCAGGGTTCTTATTTTTAACTAGATTTTTTAAATGAGAATGGATTTCAGAAATAAGTACCCATGGGGGCTTTTCTGTAATCCTCTGTAAAGACACAGTGATGCAAAAAACATGTCCCTGAATCTTCCTGTAAAAGTCTGTAAAATAGTGAGGAATTGAAATTGTAAACAGCTGAAATGTAAATAATTGCGAAACACTGTTATAGATCAAAGATTTGTTTGATATACACCTACCGTACCAAATGCTTAACAGGTTAATACTGTTATTTATATGGTAGAGGAAATCCAGTTTCCAGTATTTTACCGTCAAATTTGCACTCGTTTTTATAGTGCAGTTGGATATTTGAGAACATAGATCACTGTACAGAATTGCAGTTGAGTGTTCCATAACGATGAAAATAAATTAAGTGAAACTATGTGACCTGTTGCTGCACCTTGTGCACAATGTCTCTTGATTGGACAGGAGCTCTCCAGCCACTGCCGCATGCCTCCCCAGTCTAATTAACAGCCAATACATTATTTAGCATGGCATCAACATTAACAGCGTCGTGCTGAAAAGCTTTTCCAGCAGCAAAATTAAAAAATAATCAGTCAAACCCACAGACAGGTTAAAATCTTTCAGCAATTATTATTAAGCACAGCCACCCAAGTGTGATAAACTGTACTGTCCACAAATCCATTTAAAAAAACACTCCAGGGATGAACTCAAAAGCCAGTGCCACAAAACTTTCCACATAGTATGTCTGTATGTGCAGCCAACAGCCTGAAGTGTGCTTGACAAAGACTCCACTTCCCATCAGCCCTTTTGTGAAACAGTCTGCAGCAGTCCAGATTTCGAAAATGCAGATTCTTTGACTACCCCCTAACTGTGCTTAGGCCTGGAACATAATTGGTATTTTGTCTCCTGGCTGATAATTATGATATTAAGCTACAGGGTCCTTGTGCACTTTATTAACTCAGCTCAAGCTATAACCTACGAACACAAGATCAATACATCATGCTGCTCACCTTACCAAAGGTCAGAACTGAGTTTGGGACAAATGTTTTTAGCTATGCAGCTTCCCTCATTGGAATCAATTACAAAAAGATCTCCAGCTCCGTAATAACCCTAGAAAAAAAATGTAAGAACTGGAATACAGATCATTCAGTGATTGCTCTTGTTTCTAAAACATTTACTTGATTACCTTACGCTGCAACGACTTTATATATAGTACATTTTATTTTATTTGTAATACTGTACTTTGTGTAATTGTTGTATTTGATATGAATTGGAATCTTGTACTCCGTTTCCCTGCTTGTCTTGGCCATGATTCTCTTGCGAAAGAGATTTTTAATCTCGATGAGACTATTCCTGGTTAAATAAAGGATATTAAAAAAATGTACGTGATGTTTCAAATAAGTGGTTGACAGGTGAGGCCTCTCAGGTACACTCCCATGTGGATCTGTAGATGTGACTGGCAGGGTTACTCCTTACAACCAGAGGGAAGACCCTCTTTATGCTTACGACTTAAGAACCAGAAAAATGAAATCAATTTCAATGTTCAAAATACACCTTAAAAACTCAAACTGCGCTTTTTATTATTTCAGACAGTCACCTTGTGGTTTAGCCTTGTTGATAGGACTTGAATACTCCGGGCCTGATTGGCACACAGCTGGTACTCATACTGAGTGTGATAGTGGCATGAATTTTAAGTGAAGCAAAAATAGAGTCAATCAGCCACTCAGAAACAATACGATTACTCACTGCGGTGAGCCGGTGAAATGTGGCAGGGCCTCTGCGGTGCCCTGCCGTTGGCCGGTCACAGGGGCCGGCAGCGAGGTGGGCCGGGGAGCAGAGGTTGGGAGAGAGGGGCACGGGCGGGATCGTCGCGAACAGGGAGAGAGAGGGAATGCTGTCGAGGCCTGTCACTTCCTTTCCATCACAGAGCGGAGAGCGTGAGGGGGAGTCGCGGTCGGGCGAAATGTCAATCACTGCACTGCACGCAGATGTTAGGTACGGCCCCCGGCGGGAGGGAGAGATTTAGACCAGACTGACGGGAGGGGTCACCGAGGAAAACAGCGAGGAGTAGAGGGTCAGTTTATAAAGCAGTTCAAAGGGTTTCTAATCGATATGCCTGGGACCCTTCTTTGGCAGGTAGAGGAAGTGCACACGCAGTTACTGCCTCTCTGATAGAGTACGCTGCTCTGTGACTCCGGTACGCTCTATCGTCATGTCAACGGCTGCTTCCAGTCCCATTCACATGTGATTTAGCCAAGGGACACACAATACGCAAGTGACACGCCACGCTCATTTCCTCAAAGTCAACAGCTGCAAATGGGCTCTTTCTCCAGGGAGAATAACGGCCTGTAGTGTAGTCGTTAAGGTAAATGACTGGGACACGCAAGGTCGGTGGTTCTAATCCCGGTGTAGCCACAATAAGATCTGCACAGCCGTTGGGCCCTTAACTCTGCATTGCTCCAGGGGAGGACTGTCTCCTGCTTAGTCTAATCAACTGTACGTCGCTCTGGATAAGACCGTCTGCCAAATGCCAATGATGTAATGTAATGTAAAAAAGCGCTATGCAGTGCACTGACTGGTGGATCACTGACAGAGAGAGCTGGGAGACAGCTGGGAATCTGACAAAATCACTTTTCTCCTTTGAGCTCAACAGCATGTTACATGAAAACAAGAATCTGAATGATTCACTTTTCCAGGCTGCTGGAGAACTATAATTACAGAAATAAAACAAAAGAACTGTGACTTGTGCTTTGGGGCTTCCCTCAGAAACAGTAAACACAAATTTGGAATTACGTATTTCAATTCACTTCTAAGTTCAGTATCAAATGAACGCATGACCATAAATCATTCAAATTGAATACTGAACACAGAATATGGTTAAAAATATTGAACACAACTAAGCATTGTTAAATCAGATAAAGGTCACAAAATCTCCAGTCCAGTGAAGTCCAGTGAAACATGACCTACAGTCTCTGCCCTCCAGCAATTCCTGGTCAGGAAGTTCGCCTTTTGAATGAATCCTGTCCCCATTGGAGCACAGGCCGGACACACGCAGTGGAGGTGAGAGGAAAAGTGATAGTTTACGATGTGATAGGTGGCTTACCTTGTACTTCCTGCCGTTCCCCAGGAGTTCACCCTCTCTCAGCCAGCTCACCACAGGTTTGGGGTTCCCAAAGGCTGTGCAGGTCAGAGTGATACTGCCCCCTTCCTTGGCCTCCACATACTGCGGGGGGGTGTCCGTGAAAGTAGGAGGGGCTACAAAAAAATGGAGGGAGAGATGCTTCTTTCAGACTCATGAGATCCAAATGCTTTCAAGAGTAATGGATAAAACAAAGAGCAAACATTTCACCAAACATGTACAGACAAAAAGTGCCCATGAACAAAACAAAACCTGCAAACAAAATGACCCTGCAATAAACAATAGACAATAAATAGAACAAAGAACAATCCATTCTAAATCAACCTCTAGCCTTCCCAATCGCTCTCCGCTTCACTGTCCTGAATAACCCCCACCCCACATAACCCCCAGCCCCCACCACCTTTCACAGACCACATGTTCCCGGACATTGGCAGTGAATGATGCAGTATTACCAGGGATCAATAGAGACTGTAAGAAAAGAAAACACGTTTATCACAGAAATGGATTTAACACAGATCCCTCGACAGTCTTTCCTGAGGGGAGGGAGTATCCACAAGTAAAATATTGTTCCTTTAATAGAATCTCAATCTTCTCTCCTGGTAAATAATGAAAAACCGATGTCCAGAGCTTCATGAAGGACCTGTAATTACCCTTCAGGTAGTGTCTCATGGGGAAGAACTTTGAAAGACTCTGGGTACCACTGTACAGCAGGTGGTGGTATCTCCTTGATCCAATGAACTTGAATATATTTCCCAGCCAATAGCAGAGGTTTGTCACAAAGTTTAGATGCAAAAATGGGAGCCACCATTTTGGAGGGTAGACCCAGAATAAATATCACAGGGACCTCTTGCATGTTCTCCTGAAAGATAGACTGTAATCTGATCTTAGACTGTAATGAGGTAAGAGCCGCAGGAGACACAAAGCAGCGTATTTCTAGAACACAGCTTGAGAAAGGAGCACTAAGCGTATTCCTCCACGAGCCGCACGTCAACATTTCTTCAATCTGCGAGTGAATACTAATTTCCTTCCGCGCTTCAGATCTTATCAAACGTCACGACAGCATGCACCTGCACGGCACTTCAGTACAGGTGCTCAGCTCCCTCAGCAGTGAGATTGCGTCTCCTTCACACTCCATGGCATTAAGGCACGGGTGAAGAAGCACAAGTCTCAGATCTGCCAACCTGGCACTCAGGATATCATTTCTAACATGCCATTCCTGAGTTTGTACTGCCACGCCTTATAACAGACTGAAAAACAGAAGTATAACAAGACATTTAATTGCTCACACGTTATGCAGCTTACTTCCACTGGGCCACACTTTCAGAAATAAAGTGACAGTGGAGGTACGTTTTTGTTCTTCAAGGATCAAATTGCCCAAATGTAGGCTAAATGTTACAGTAATGCTCTCTTTGGGTACAAGTTAGTATGTTTTCTGAGCAAAAAAGGAACAAATTAATTATATATTGCTGGTTTGGGGTACACTTTTATGTACCTATAGGGTAACACCCAGTAACAAGAATTTGTACATTTTTTTGGCACTTTTCATACCTTTCATCTGAGACGTCACAATCGGTAATAAACAAATTTAGCGCAAGGGAGCATTCTGCAGTGGGTGTGATATTTTTCTATTTCTGATGTTGTGTTTTACAAGTTTTATCGAGCACCTGCTTTTTAAGTTTGGGATGTGTGTGTCTACGCCGAACATACGAAGGGCGAGTGCAGAAGCTGTTTGAGTTTAGGCACCCGTTGATGCTGTTCTTAGCACAATCGAGAGGTGAGCCGCTGCAATTAATCGTGGAGGTACACTTCAGCCAGACATTTACGGCCACCTACGATATACGAGCTGACTCTGGCAGCCGCTCCCGCAGTCACCCCGAAGCACATTCCCTGTGAACAATCTCCCCTTCTTCCCCTCTGTTTGCATATCTCAGGAGACTTCTGCCTTCCGGGCTCTTGATTTAGGAGCGAGACCATGACCGTGACCGCACACGTGCGCACGCGTACACTTCCTCTCAGTAAATCACAGAATGAGATGATCTCGGGTCTCTGTGCCGGGCCCATGAGTGAGTGGCCCTGCTTTCTTCCGCCCCAATGCATTTTTTGGCCACCTTGTGTCGGTTTATCTGCTTCTTTTTTTATTTTTTTGTGTGGAATATCGACAAAAGCATTCCAGGTTTCAGCTCGTGATTTCTGATGTATGGAACGGAACAGGGAACCCTCTCATTGAACCCCACAGATCTAAATAAAATATTTCAGGCTGTTCTGCTGGACTGCTGCAGGCACAGGATTAGATTCCCTGATGGAATTTCAATTTCTGATAATCAATTTCCAGCAGGACTTTAATATATACAGATACAGATATATATACGTATCAAACATCCAATTTGCAAGATTCTAATAAAATATTTTGCTAATCACTGCCAGTACGTTTTGCAACTTACCAACTTTCCAATGTGTTCATAAAAGGTTCTAAGAGCTCCATTTCTATGAGCAAGTGTGGAATGCATTATTGTTTTTATTATAGATGAATTCTACTTTAAAACAGTGGAATAAGGAGGAAATCCTCTAATTGCTTGAAGTGAGAATTCATCTAACCCTTTCTAATTTCACTTACAAGCATATCCCATTGTCCCTGAATACCCTCCAGCATCTTCATTTGGATGCCCCCACAATAGATTAGTCTTTCTACTCCATACCTGCGCTTACTGTTATGATTTACCACATACAGAGAAGAGCAATAATCAGCTAAATAAACTGTTAGCAAAATAAAGTCAGGGGAGCATTAAACAACTCCAAAAGTTTGTAAATGATTCCAAAAGGGATTAAATGTAAAAACAAAAGGCAGCATGTACAGGGACTATAAACACATTGCAAGTTTGCAAATTTCATTAAATCATAAATTATAACATTTAGTTACAAGTATAAATATATACATTCATTTTTATATCATGCTGGTACTTTGTTCCTTGAGTGCAGCCATCTCTTACATGCCGTAGGGAATCGTTATGAAAATGTAATAATAAAACCTCCATAATACTGTGTCTGGGGGGGAGGACCTGGCCAACCATGGGGCTCCCAGCATGCCTCAGCTCGCCAAGGCCACACTTCCGGGTCAGCAAAATGCCTTTTTAGACCACTCAAGTGCTGTTGCCTAAAATTGCCACTGTAAATATGTTAGTTGACTAGAGAACGATGTTATCGTTTAATATTAAAAGTGCATGTTACCCTGTGTGGGGCTGGGGAGCTATCGGCTGTGTTTCTGATCACGTGTTTCTGCTAATGAAAGCATTGAGCATTGTATTCCTGATCAGTTTCATGATGGAGCAGTATAACCCTGTACCAGTCAGGCAGGTATTCAGAAATCGAAACATGTCAAAAGTATCCTGAACTGCACAGATGAAAATTGTCTGAGCCAATTGAGGACACACTAGAACTATAATAGCGCTTTTAAAACTCCACAAAGTGAAGGAACACTAGGAATGAAATAAGGCTTTTAAAACTCAAAGTGAACTATGCCTTAAAGTTTATCACACATCCGGTGGACTGCCGGCTGAGAAAGGAGAGCACGTCCACTGGTGAAACACTGTGTGAAATGGACCTAAGAATCTAATTGGACATTTTACTTTTTTATGGTTCTGGGAGACAATAAAATAAATTGGTTTAAAAAAAAAAAAAAAAAGCGCAACATTTTCAACCCTCTATCGGGAACTGCTGCGAATGCAAATGGGAATTTCAGCAGCGATATCGCTGGGAGGGGGAGGCTGGATGTCCCTGTTTGTCGGTACAAATACACGGAGGCCTAAGGGCAGGGTTTTATGGGAAGGCTGGAAAGAATCCCGGATTTTGGCCCGAGCGGTTAGGAACAGCGGCGGCAGCCGGGAGGCCGGGAGACTGACAGGGAACGTGGCGTTCCCGGGCTCCCATTGGGAGCGACGGCGTATCGCGCGCGGCAGAAAGTGGAGCAGAGCCGCTCTGCCGCAGCGACTCGGAGGAAGCGCTCCGGCAATTCGGGACGACGCGCAGACGGGATTGTGGGCCACGCTCGGGCGAGCTACGCTCAAGGCTCAGGAGGGCCGCGGTGGACTTTGTGTGGCGCTACGACGGTGCTTAGAAACCGCGAGACGCCGAAATGTAGAGGTCTCAACACCGAAAGGTCCTGTGACAACCACACACTCGCATGCAGAGATGTACTGCGCACACAAACACACACACACACACTCACTGAAGCAAACACATCCAGACTTGAACACACATAAAAAAAATAAAAACACAGCCACACCTTCGCACACGCACGCACAAATACACACACACACACACACACACACACACAAGGTATATTTCTATAGATGTAGCTGGCCCCATGTAAGATTGACCTAAGCACGTGTGTGAGAGGCTGTAAGCAGTTGGACACGTGTACATACGAGAGGTACAAGATGTGAGTGTGTCCATGTCATCGATGAGAGGCCTTACACCCAATAGCAATGTCTACTGCAGCAGAATAGCCCTCCCTGTCCTACATTCTGCTAGGTTATGCTCATTAGCAATGTTAAACTCCTCTTAGCAGTTCGTCAAAATGTTTCAGCTGTGGTTATGAGTCTCTCTCCAGGTGTCCTGGAGTATCAGGGCATGAAAGAAAGAAGAGAGAGAGAGGGAGGGAGGGCGGGAGGGAGAGAGAGAGATGCAAGATTTCTTACGTGATTGCTGAAAAAATAACACTATATATTCCACACTAAGCTGGTTTATCCTCCTGTAATATAAGCAAGATGATCACTGCTTAAGGTCAATTCCCACTCTAATACATCTCTCATGTTTTTCTCAGACAGACTAATGATAAGGGAACAGAGGCTTCTGTAATACTGTAAGTATTTGTCTGATATTAAGTCCCACGCAGCATAAACTACTGTCAAAAGAAATTTAAACTTCAGGTACAGGGATATTACTCTCAGGGAATGGCATAAGAAATGAACAGACAGCGTGAGCTAGAGGCAGCGGAAGGGAAGGTAAGAAAAAAGCAGCAAGGAATCAAAAGCAGAAAACAAGAAAGTCAAACGGAAAGCACTACAGACCAGACAGACAGAAAGACAGACAGTAAGAGGGAGGCGTGACTGGCTCTCTCACGATGATGAGGCACTTTGGGGCTGAATAGAAGCAGTGACAGACCCTTCACTGTCTCCAGGTGCGGAGGCTCAGGGGGTGGTGGGTTTTGGGTGGCTTACGGAGGGGGGGTGTCCGCGCTCCCCACACCCGAGACACCTGCAGAGGGAGGACAGACCCGGATCCAGTCCCACCCGCTCTGTGCTTGGCCAGACGCCTGGCACGGCCGAAGCGAATGAAAGCGCGAGTGTGTGCGTGCGCCTGGAAGAAGCCCGGGGCACAGGGGCCGCAGTGTGCTGCCGTAGGGGCCGACGGGGCACCTGCGCTTCCGGTAACAGAGCCTCTTTGATGGGGCAGAGGGGGATGTTAGCCTGAATACCAGTCCTATCACAGTTCCCCCTTTTCAAAGGCACCGGCTTTCTGGACTTTTCTCTGACTCTTCTTTATTGCCTCCAATGCCTCAGGGCAGCTGAAACAGGCGCAGAAAGCGAAGGCCTGATTTAGGCAGATTTATGTTTTCTTCCTGCGGCTAGCTGCATCTGTACCCCAGAGTGAGCGAGTGTGTGACTGAGACTCATGAAATGGGCAGAAGCCATCTGGGTATTGTACCTATATGTCAAGGCTGAATATATGTGTTTTCAGGCAATCACTCACCCACACACATGCATGCACAGCCATTCATACAGACATCTGTAAGCACACATACCCACACACACGGACAGAATGAACACATTCAAACACACCTGCAAACACACATACATACATAAGCGCCCGGTAAATTAATATGCACACGCATACTTTATTCTCACACTGCTCCACTTTTAAATCTCCAGAAAAAAGATTATGCAGCGTCGATGAGGAATAGTGAGCCGTGTGCGTTTTTGCCTACGTGTGTATCCGTGCGTCTGCGTGCGCGGAACGAGGCGGTATACACACACACGCGGGCGGAAACGCGTACGAATCGCGATCCCTCAGCCGCGCTACACTGCGGTTATTCCGGAGACTTGGAACTGGAGCAGGGGACAGATTACATCATCGGTGTGCGAAGCGCCGCCGCTGTGAGCCCGTATCATGAGAGCAGATTAAAACAGCGCGAAAAGCAGCGCGCTGTAACACGCCCTGGAGCCAGCCGGCAGCGAGGCGCGGAAAAACGCAGGCAGCTGTTTCTGCTCGCTCGCCCTGCCACACCCCCAGCGATGCAGGTGAGATCTGACTTGCAAAAAATCTATCTGGCTGGTAGCTTTTTTTGTGTCAAATATAAAATGTGTGTAAATTCTACACTGCCAGTGCTTCTTGTCTAATCAACAAGCTCTGTTTCACATCATTACCCTCCACCTTCTTCCTATGCTGGCTACCTATATCAGCTTGCATCAAATTCTTGCTGCTAGGCTGTAGGTCGCTTCAACTTCAAAGATCCTCAGAACCTACACATTAGCCAGACCTCTGTGTTCTGCGACCTCTGGGCATATAACCCCTCACCCCTGACTGTCTGGCGGTGGTGGAATGAGCTTCCCACTGCAGTCAGGACAGCAGAAACCCTGGCTATCGTCCCATGCAGACTGAAGACTGCACCACAGCTCTCCTGACCTCTTTAGCAATCCGCTTCCTTTCTGTTGGGATTTCCTTTGTGGATAATGTTCTAGGTTTGACTCTAATTGTTGGTTTGTTCAGCTAGCTTTAGACTTGACTATAAATGGGCTTTTTGTCTCTTTTAGGTAATTGTTATGTAATGTAATGTTATTTCATGCACTTTTGTCTGGAATCCTAATTCCCCCCCACAAAAAAATCAGTAAAACTTATAGAATAGAATATGTTTTATTATGTTAAACTCTGCCAAATTTGAATACTAGTATGCATGTGTGTTACATATTTTACATTATACACACCTCCATCTAACCCCCAAACTAACAAAAGAGCGTAAGATAAAGATTTCGTTTAGTTTATTCTTTGTGAAAAATGCATGAGCAACACTTGACAAACAAATGTTAATGGAACAAAAGTCTATATGCTTCAAACTGCAGGTTATAATTTACTAATATAGCACCTCAACATTATATTTTGCTTGGTGAGTTAAATAGTACCGCATAATGAACAGTCGGCACTGACAATTTGCAATACGCAGTCATTTAATTCCTTTCATTGCCACTGTAACTATTAAAGTATGAACATGCCCGTGCACTACGCCTCCACCATGTTGTATTTCAGAAAATGATATCCTCACACCATAACTATCATCATTTACATTACAGTTATATAGCTAAATATAAAGAATCAAGTATACAACTGGAGCTTCACTAAGGCACCGGGATGAAGCACCCAACCCACATACATGCATCCACATGCATGCCTACTGTACACACAAGCACACACATTAACACACACAGACACACAAGCACATGCATGAACACACACACACACACAATCACACGCATGAACACACACACACACGCACACACATGTACACACATGCTGTACACGTACAGACACCAGTAAGCTGAACTTTGGCTTATGTTTCCAGACATAAATCATGAATATCTGTTCCCAGATGCATTGGCGAGAGTGCTGTACACCAGAACATTGAGTAATCTAAGATTAAACCTAAATGTGCATGAATTATGTTCACAGGAATGCATCAAAAGATGGAATGGTTCAATATGATAAAATAAATATGAACACCGAACACCATCTCTAGATTAAATCTTAAACAGCCTTCCAAATGTTCTGGTTTTTGGAAAAAGTTATAATACAGTATTAAGCACCTCTCATAATTCCCAATTTAATATATAGGCACCCGAGAACAGGCACAGTTATGTTAAACCTTGCCTGCCGTATTATGTGTAAATGGTACAGATTTTCCTATTGAAATCCAGGAAACTGTGACAAACAACTGAAAGCACAGTGCAGTACAATTGCTGTGACTTGACATGTCTGGGGTAGTTCTGAGAATTTTAATTCCAGCAAAGCTGCCAACTTTCCAGAGGATTGTACCTTACATGACAAGACATAGTGGAGCTCTGTGAGCTTTACATAGGGTAGGATAAAATAGACCTTGAAGTCAGAGACTAATTGTGTGATTTTTAAATAAAGATCACCCAGCAGGTGCCAACTTTTTAATTGACCACATGGACTGTAATGTAATCAGACTGTGTCTGTGTAAGGTTGTGTAGAATTATGTCTGTGTACTACTCTACATGAATTGTAATTATCTGGCTACATTAAATCATTCAGATTTAAAAAGAGATTTATGAGCTTAACTTATCTTATGTTAAATATTGCCAATTATCTTACTGTACGTTAGATAATGTCATCATAATCATATTTTAATTAAAAAATTGTGGAAATTAGACATAAAATTAGACACAAATAACAAGACGTAATTAGCAGTGATTAGTGATCTTGTGTCTGTAATGTATGTTAATTACACTTAGCAATGGAAACACAGGTATGGTAAAAATGAAAACCCAAAGTCACGTTTCACATCGTAGACCGAGCCTCACAAACCAACCATGTGAAATATCCTCTGACATCATGGGATGGGGAACACGAGGGGGGGGGGGGGGGGTGGCAAGACTCATAATCCATTCACATGGTGAAGGCAATCTGTGAAGAAAACACATTTTCTCATGGAGGGAGACGCTACTCGCCAGAGACGAATTGCCTGTGATCAGAGGCATACTGAAGCAGGCAGGGCCACTGTGCTGTTCTCCAGCCCTGCCGGCTGGATGCTCAGCTGAGCTGCTCTCCCCCTTACCTCCAAACCACGCCGGGAGGCTGCACCACGCACTGCCCCTGGCCCAGCTCTGGCAGGGTATTAACCTGCGGGTCTGTGGAATGTCCTATAATTTATGTGTGTGACACCAGAGAAGCCTTGTTGCAGTTTCTTCGGGCATGGATACACTTTCCCGCAAGTGAAGATTATTATTCATATCTGCGGATTGAAAGTAGATGCAAGGCGAATGTATGGCTTCTTTAAATAGCTGAAAAAATGCGGAATCTACTCAGATGAACAGCCTCCAAACTTCTAGTCAATTTCCAACTCAGTGGGCCTACTCTTGTACTGAAGCCATCCCTCAAGAGTATTCTCTGATTTATTTTTCTCCAAAATAATATTGCCCCCTTTCGCTGTAAAGCTTTAAACAGCCTGGCTCATCAGACCCAATTTTACATAGAAATTTATGGAACCAGGCTGGCTCATCAGACCCCCTTCATGAGTCTATGGCAGTCATTTCCTGTTTCACTCAAACTCATGTGATGAATTACCATCTGGCAGCAGAAGGCCTTGTGATTGTTCTTAGTTTGATATTATTTTCCCCGGCTTTATAATATGCTTTGTAATAAACTTACTGCCATACCAAAAATATAATATACATGGATTTGAAAGTTGCTACCTTGTCACTATATTTTACGTGACTATGTTTTTAACCTTTACCTTGTCACTATGTTTTAAGCTGCTATCTTACCTATATTTTACTTCACAGAGACACTTAAAACATCTGAAAAAGTAGTAGCTAACTAGGTGGTATCAGCAATTGAGTATGCTCCACAGCAGGGTAAGATATACAATGGCTAGGCTAGGGTTTCCAACCTTAACCAAAGCAGCTTTAATTTGATTTATCGAAACCAGGGGTCGGCAACCCTGGTCCTGGAGAGCCCCAGGGTGTGCTGGCTTTCGTTGTAACTCAGCACTTAATTGATCAATGGAAGCAGTCGATTACAGTTAATTGACATCACCTTGTTTCTAACATTTCTTGCTTATGTTAAGGTGAAAACAAAAATCAGCACACCCAGCGGCTCTCTAGGAACAGGGCTGCTGACCCCGGTTATGTTTTCAACATATTAAATCAATGTAACTATAAATAACGTGCATGATGACCTCATGTTTCGTCAAAGCATGAGAGAAATATGTTAACCATCAATGGTATGGGGCGGCCTGTAGTGGTTAAGGTAAATGACTGGGAGACGCAAGGTTGGTGGTTCGAATCCCAGATCACAATAAGATCCGCACAGCCGTTGGGCCCTTGAGCAAGGCCCTTAACCCTGCATTGCTCCAGGGGAGGATTGTCTCCTGCTTAGTCTAATCAACTGGACGTTGCTCTGGATAAGAGTGTCTGCCAAATGCCAATAATGTAATGTAATCAACCTACCATCCTGGGAAAATATCATGCAAAGAGGGGGCCTATAATGCCGGATAAATGCTATAATGGAAGCTAAGTGACTACACTGAGGGTCTGTGCCAATCTCATCTGGGACACTCAAAGCAGTTGACATTCAAAGTAGGTGCTGAAAGAGGCGGAGAAAATGAGAAGATTCAACAGACGAAAAATGGGAAGAAAGCCCCGGTGTGCTGATATACAGAGCTAATTAAGGAAAATGAATAAAAGAAACAAAGCAGTGGTTTCTGTTAAGTGACATCTTGAAATTAATGCAAATCCCATCTCCAGATCCTTCAGTTTTCAGCTGATTATGATCTGGAAATCATCCATGGAGACAATTGATGTTGCGCACCTGCCAGAAAACTCTTCTCCCTGTCTAATGTAGAACACTAGAAGCTCTGGAGACCAATGTGTCACTGAGATTTTTGCTTTTTAATTCCCTTTTTATATAATACACATACATACATAATCACCTTAGGAGGCCTGATCTGCTTACACATGTAATCCCTTTACTTTGTCCTTCTCGTACTGCTCTTCTGCAATCATGGCTGCAGGCTAATTTCACATGGCTGGGGTAAAAAATAAAAAGGCAAACCAACGCTTATCATTATTCATAATCGACTTGGAGACAGCGACCGCGGGCGGTAATGCGGTCTCACTCAAACTGTCCGTTTCCATTCACCGTTTTCCCCCCTGCAGTGGCGTAGACACAGCAACCTTTTCAGTAGGATAAACAGATGAAATCGAGCAGATGGGCCCCTTAGAGGCTCTGTGTTGTACTCACCAACATGCTGTCCCTGCTATTAAGACTGGCCAAGTTTTAAATGCAATGCAATTATGCTGTGCGCTACCAAAATAAAGGCTGCATACTGCCAGACAGCATAGAGATCACTGGTAACTGGCACATTCCTTTACAGAGTGGAGTGAAGCATTCTGGGTCTTCACAGCGATGTAGCCAGTTCAGGCACCTGAGCTAAGTCGAGTCATAGAATCTATGGTTCAGCTAGGGAATGGCAGTGCCGACAGCAGCAAAATACAGGCAGGGAGAGACAGTGACTAGCACAACCATCCAACACCCTAGAGATCTACAGCAGAAGCAAGCACTTGTTAACACGAAAGAACACTGCAAATGTTGGCATTTCATGACACCCAAATGATATGCACCAACAGCAGAAACCTCATCCCTACAGGAGTGTGTAGGAAGACACGATATTGAAGAGAAGTGGAAAAAAATACAGGACACAGCCAATCAAAAGGGCTCTTAAAACTGTAACAGTGGGCTGTACCAATGAGAGAACTGTGCTGAGACAGGCCTGATGCAGTGGTTTAAATCAGGGTACCCCAGAACTTGAATTGCGTGAACATTCAGATCACTGATAGCACGGTTCCCGGAATGCTTGGAAAGTACGGTGCATGGAGTATGTGCAGTTTTGGGAGGAAGAAGCTGTTCTAAAGTCCTCTTTTTGGGAAGGGGTCAGTGCCCTTCAGAAGTACATCAACCAGAAGAGCCCAGCTTTCACAAATACAGACAGCTACCATCTGAACCAACCACAAGGTCAAGTCAGTGAGACACTAATATTATGTAACAGCTCTGACCCTTTTTTCCCCAGCACTGTAGCAGAATCGGCCTGCTTTCAGTACCATGGACAACTATCCACGAGTTTCAGTGACACTGCAGGGCCTTCAGGACCAGGGACAGCGGTCGTCTTCTGCCTGATCCGCAGCTTGCTGCACTCGCAGTCTCACATTAGCATGGCTGCACTGGAGCCCCACATGAAAAGGGACTGAATAAAATGGCGTTTGCGCTGAAGAAAAGCAGACTAGCCCCATATAAAGTTCCTGTCTTAACCAACAGACCATCCCAGTGCACCTTTCACAGACATTAAAACAGGTTCTAGAGGTGAGGTCCACAAAGTCATGCAATTACTGTTATCAATCATTACATTACATTACATTAATGGCATTTGGCAGATGCTCTTATCCAGAGCGGCGTACAGTTGATTAGGCTAAGCAGGAGACAATCCTCCCCTGGAGCAATGCAGGGTTAAGGGCCTTGCTCAAGGGCCCAACGGCTGTGCGGATCTTATTGTGGCTACACCGGGGATCGAACCACTGACCTTGCGGGTCCCAGTCATTTACTTTAACCACTATGCTACAGGCCATAATATCAGACATTGAAGGTCTCATGAGTTCTGTCCATCAACACACAGGGGCATTATATGCCTGCAACTAAGGTCCACCTACCATTGTACTGCACAGTATGTGTGTGAACATACGCCCGCACACACACTTTGGGCTGTATTAACACATAACACATATTAATGCGGTGTGTATTTAGTCAAACAATCATATAAAATGTATGCAATTTAATGTCATTTTAATAAAAATGAATATAAATAATTTACCTCATTAGAGTCTTTGGTTGTAATCTCAAGAACCACGGGTTCTACTACACTACAAGGGGCTTTCAATAAAAATAACATGAGTAATATTTTTTTAAACTGCATAATGTTTTTTTGTCAGCCAAGACATTTGTATTTTGTCAAACATAATTGTAGTTTTTTTTCTGCAGTATCTCAGGAGGTAGATAAGGCAGTGGTGAAACGAAAGACGGTCACGCCAGCGTTACGTGTGAATCTTCAAACTGCCGTCCAGACAGCAGAGAACAACTGCGGAACAGAATGTACAAGCTGCAGCGAGCCTGCAGTGTCTGTCTCCAAACTGCACTGCTGAGCTGGTTAATCAGGTGCTGAGGATGATGTCATCTTGTGGGATTAAAACACTGGATCCTCAACACGCCCATAGTAAGACTACCTCATTATTCCCTTCCCCTGAAGAGGCACCGACACACACTGTCACAAGCCTCCACTCCCAGCCACGGTCTCCTAATTAAACACGGAGCATCTACGTCTACCATCTAATTAGCACCTGGAAGACCTGGTGATGAAGATGATGTCATGAGCCAGACTGGGTAAGGAGAGGAACGGGAGTGTGATTTTCATCTGCTTCTGTTTCCTGCGGCAGCGTTTCAGAGGCTTGACCGCGGCACCGTTTAGCAAAGTTTGCTAACTTCTGTCACCCCGACAGTAACTCTCATTTGAGAGAAGTAGGACACCGATCGAATTTTCTGACTCTTGCTCTCGGGATAATTGAGCTGGATTCTGGAATACTTCACCTGAAGACATGGCTGAAGTGCCATCTCAGAGTGTCATGAATATTAAAAGACTTCTACAAATCGGATGGCTCTGTGCTCTTTTTTCGATCCATTACTTTCCTTTTGTTTTGTGGTTTGTGGTTCGCATAAAGTACGGAACAGTACCTGCTTACCTATTAATCATTAAGCCAACCAGGGAAATACCGTCACTGTCATTTTTCTGCGAAAGCCAGTCACGCAAACCAACCAGCACAAGGAAAATCACTCAGATCAAACAATCGCTAAAAAAAATTAAACGGGGAATGAAGATGTAAGTTTCTTCCATCTGCAGGCATTCTGCTAAACCCTGGAGGATCAGTGGTGACCTGGAGTCATGCTAAAATCATTTCACCAAGGTTATCCCAGCATGATCTGAAGCAGATTTTTGATACAGAGCCTCAAACTGGTTTGTTAGTAAGAGCATGTCTTCACCATCAGAGGTCTGGGCGGCAGGGCTCGTGCAGGGAGGTTACCACAGGGCACCAATACGCTGTCACCGTTTAAGGATTCCCCAGCTGGAATTCAATTACTAAACCACTGATTGGCAGCCTTGTGGTTTGAGCGTCTGCCACAAATGTGTTGTGCACCAAAGATTTTCTTTTTTGAAATGGTGCCCTGAATGAATGAGACGTATGAATGGACAGCAACCCCCCGAAATGAAATACACCCAGGAACGATTGTAAAACTTCTCCACAAACCAGATTTACAGCCATTTCCACACACACCTACAGAACTGCGCAAGGGAGGTTAAATCGATTAAATTGAGATTGTCATTAGATTCAGATGATTTAAGGGCCAGTGAACTCAAAGTCTGCACAGAGAGCGTAAGGTCTGCATAGTATCTGGTCTGCATTCTGACTGATCTACATTCTGTTTTAGCTCTGTAACATCTCTGTAACCTGGAAGTTTACATACAGTAGCATAGCCATACTTCTGCCAGCTGTTAACAACGATTGACAACAATGGCACAAAACTTCCAGTTTTTGTAGTTTTGTATGGCTCTGGCAGTTGGAGGGTTTGCAGGTTCGATCCCCCGCCCGGGCTGTGTCGGAGTGTCCCTGAGCCAGACACCTAACCCCCAAATGCTCTTGACGAGCTGGTCGGCGCCTTGCATGGCAGCCAATTGGTTGGTGTGTGAGTGTGTGTATGAATGGGTGAATGAGAAGCATCAATTGTACAGCGCTTTGGATAAAGGCGCTATATAAATTCCAACCATTTACCATTTAGAGTACTGTTAAACTCAACTAGATTAAAAGAGCCGTATTTGACAGGACAGTGAGTAATGTTTAAAGGCTCCTTTTTAACAAAATTTACATGAATGGCAACTTAGTCCCTTGGTGGATCATCATAGTTTTGGATCATCATACTCTTTCAAACTACATTTTTTAAATATCTTTCACTGGAGTCTTGGTAACCTGGGCCAGAACTTTGCTTAGCCCACTGAACTCTATAATACTACTGAGCCTTTGCCACTGTTGTAGTTTGCATAAAGCTACTGTGGAAAGGCAAGTAGTACATCTGAGGTAGATTGGCTTGGTTTCTTTGGCAAATCATTTGTTGCCATGGTGATGAGCTGACCAAGGACTGGAAAATGTCAGTTATCAAAAATGAAGAAGAATAATGAAATGCATATCACAGAAGACTAACTAGGAGTTTTGTTCCGACACTTTAAATACTATGTTTCCTGTTTTTGGTGCGTTATGAGGATCTTCACCTCTATTTTTATTTGGAGATTAATTCTATACTATTGTAGCATATCTTTGTTGCTCGTTGTAAACCATCAGCATTAGCAACCAAAATGACTGTGCCATTGATAGAAGGACTAAAGCCAACTGGCTAGCCTGTTTGGATAAATACGAACAACAACAAACCTGTTTGGGCAGGTCCGGGTCTGTCCATAAAGAAGTCGGGCATAGGTGGGCTCGCCCCTTATTTCTAACTCAGTACAAACCTCTAGTGTGGACGCTGCAGAACAACAGGTCCAGAATTATATTGTCCCCAGGACCAAGCTTAAGTTGCTATGAAGTACTGTGGCCCTCCAGAACAAGTCTTAAGTTGCTATGAATTACTGTGGCCCCCAGGAACAGACAGGCTTACTGTAAGATGCTATGAATTACTGTGGCCCAACAGGATCTGGGTCGAGCATCCTGAAAGCACTTTAAGAAGACATATAACTCCTGCAAGAGTAATTCACGAGATTACTAGAAGAGTACACAGAAGTGCTTTTACATGAATTAAAGAGGTTGGGTATATATTTAAAAGTGAAGGTATCATTTTTAAAATCATAAAACATTTTAATTACTTAAGATCATTGGACCTTTCAAAATTTTAATTAACTCACCTATTTCCATACTGAGGAAGAGATACTGAGGAAGAGCGTTCAGATGTGAAAGTCAGATGTGAGATATAATGATATGTATCCTTCCACAGGATTAGTTCCCTTTGGCTGGTGACCTCACGCATTAGCGCAGCAGGCTAACCATAACGCTTTTTTTGCTGAGAGACCAGAGGGGGTCTTCATCTCATTTCAGACAGACACGGTTCTGGTTCTGGCTCTGGTTCCATTCTGGAGTCTCAGAACCTTTGTGCTTTCTGGCGAACCAGCCCACGTCCATACCAGTTTAAGCAGAACCAAAGTTCCACCGCCCTCCATCATCAACGGAGGGCGTTGCTCAATGCACAAGGCAGGCAGAATATGACACACCCACTGATGACATCATGGCTCGTAAGGAAAAACCAACTATTTTTTGGTTCCAACTGAGAACCAACTTTTCAGGTTCCGAACCAATTTATTTTCGGTCTCAACGCGCTGGCTGGTTCAAAATTAGGTTTGGGAACCGGAACTGGCACGGAGTCTTGCCGGTGTGAAAGGCCTAATTATGTCACTCAGAATGAATAAATATGTCCCCTAAATAAAATAACAGACGTAAATGTAAAGGTGAAGACACGATGGGAAGCAGTGATACAATAAAAGACCAGAGTAATGACCTGTGTGGCGTGTGGCGTGTGTGAATGCAGATCCAAGTCAGGTGAAAAGGCCAAGTCAGTTTATCACTGCAACTCTTCAAACCAGAAAGAAAACACGTAGGAAAATGTTGGGATTAAAAGCACCAGTCTGGACCAGGCACATGATGCTCTGATATCACATTAACCTGGGCATCTGCTGAAAGCAGGCCCCGGGAAGGCTGAGAATAAGCCTCTCAACACACCATTACCCTCGTCCTGAGAAAGCAGCAACCCCGCACAGACACGTGGCCATGCCTTGGTCAGAGATGGAAGAGGTCAGTAAAGAGGATAACAAAGCTAAGCCAGTGGGTTTTCCTATAGGGTCAGGCTAGTATAGGAGTCAGAACAGCAAGGCAGGATCGCTAAACTTAAGGTATACAGTATTTGTGAATATGAATTCAACAACATCCAAAACCTTCAGTCACATCTCAGTTTCAAAGTCGTAATGGAAGAAGTTCTTCCTGTAACTTTTTTTTTGCAAGTGCAAGACACGACTGGCACATTTATTTGATTCCTTCAGCATCTGAATGTGGGATAGTTCTGATGTCCCTGTTAGTACTTTCACTCAGAAATGGCTTCTGTTCAAATAAAAGGGGACCGGGAGGACATTCTGTCCACTGTCTATTAGACGAGCCCGCATCCAATGTGCTGCAAGCAATTACATCACACCCGGGCGAAATGTACTGCCATCAAAGAATGTGTTCGCCTGCAAACGACCCATTCGCGCTGATGGCTGAACTGCGAAGCCTTGCTAAAAATAATGGCGGTAAATATTAGCGGTAGCTGCTTGAGTAATGGCGCGCAGCGCTTCGCTCTGAAGGAGACAGATCTGGGGCCAGGGCTCGTCCCTGCCTCGTCCCCGCCTCGTCTGCACCAGTGAGCCACCTTCAGCGGGACCCGAGGCCGTGTTCTCCCACCCCGCCCTCATTCAGCTCAACAGGGAGGCTTTATGGACCAGGAAGAGGGAGGCACATCGTTTGGGTCTCTCTATCCTTTCCTTTTACTCATCAACAGCGTGAACAGTGACTGCAGGTCATGTATAATAATCTCATTTCCAGGAAAGGCAGGAAGGGTTTTTGCGTTATATTTTCTTATTTAAATGTTCACTTTGTCCTGAGCTCAGCACAAAAGGAGGGAGGCCTGCTGATGATGAAGTACTAACTGGTGAATTAACAAATTTACAGCGCATGGTGAAGACTTATCAATGAAGGTCCAGAGATACGTTTAAATATATTGTGCGTCAGACATGAGATTGTCTCTTAGATTTACACCTTAATTCTTTTCCTAGTCCCTGTTTCACAAAATGGAACAATCTGGCTTGGCAAGACCTTAGAAATAAAACAACTTCCAAGAACATGATTCCTAGCTTCCCATACCAGAAATGGTTCTTATGACCGTGTCTTCCACTGTCCTTTTTTTCATCATAACCACAGGGTGCAGCCAGAGACCCCTGGGCAGTTACCCCACCTCTGGGCTACACGGGAGCTCATTGCATCATCTTCCTGGCCCCGCCCCTTTCTCCTCAGCTGATGACACGTTCCTCGCGGTGCCCGAGGCTCTCTGCCGACGTGCGAGGGTGCGGAATATCACAGGAACACAGCGTAGCCGGGGCGGGCGGGGCGGGCTCCGGTAATCAACTCGCTGACAGCCCCAGCGAAGCTCTGCCCTCTTATCACGCCACCAGCAGCTTCCACCATCTTCCAGCGGCTCCGATGACAGGCGGCGGAATTGCCGGCTTTATCCATCATAATTACACGCGGCGTGCCAGCCGCGGGGAGTCTGTGAATATCCAGCCACAGAAATACATTCTTGGACGGGCACGAGGCGTCTCTTTTTAAAAAAATCCGGGTTAGAGGCGGCGGCGGTGACATCATATGACGGGAGGGGAATAGAGACGGTGATGTAATCCCAGCTCGTTCACAGCTCCCCTCCTTCTCCACACCACCCCCGATAACCAGAAGCTGATGGGCTTTCCACATTTTAACACCGTCCTCGTCTTTGAATAAGTGCACATCCTTGACTGTAGTGGGGCACTACATCAGCATAAAGCAATATAGTGAAGTACACTATTGTATTATCCTAACGCACATTAATAAGGGGCAAAAAAAACACTAATGAGGGGTAAAAGAGTTACAAAATTTAGAACAGAAACCAATTCTTTGTTGAAATTTATCATATTTATAAAATAATTATTCCATTCTAAACAATACTGTACTTCTATACAATGTTAAAATCGGGCTAAATAATGTGGAGTGGAATATTGTGAGTTATTGCTTACTAGACAGTAACAGACAGAACTTCTGAATTATCAGATTAACAACACAAAGCCTTCATGCCTAAAAGCAACAAGCCCTCTTAATGTAGCGCAGTCCACCGAAACATCAACAGCGAAGAGAACAAGTGATTCAAGCTTTTCTATGACTCCTATCATTTATCACTGTACCGTACCGCTCTGAGCAGCGCAGGCACAAGGCTATTCGTTTTTAATGTAATGAGGGATGGGACTTTATTAAGGAGATTCACCTCCGCACCGAAAACACAACGAATGCCCACGACTTAGCCCACTCTGACTGCAGGGCAAGGCCTTGATAAACTGGCCTGTCACCACTCCACCTTGCTGGCGATGAGCGGCTCGATTAAAGAGTGCCCAGCCAGACACAGAATTTCACCGCCTCCGCGTACTTCTTTATCGCCCCCCCTTCCCTCGTCGCCTCGCCCTGCGATACCTGCATAAAATTAATTTGTACCTATTTTGCTTGGGAAATGTACAAATGTGTACCCAAAGAGAACATTATGAACTTTTACGGTGTATTTGGGTAATTCGGTCCGTGAAGTACAAAAATGGACCTCCACTGTCACTTCATTTCTGAGAGTGTGTGCACGGTGTAACTTCTGTTGCTGGGCTTTTAAAAAGGACATTAACAAGAATAGTGATGAACAGTCCCTGGGCCTGGATACCCGTAATGCATTTTACTGCAGTTTCTCTCAGAGCGGTAAATGCGGCAACAGCAAAAAACATTCTTTTAAATAAATGAAAAAATGTCAGGGCTGCCATCTTAAGTACCCCTGTCGCTAGCTGCAGGAATGGTGTTGGGCTTGTTAGCAGAAAGCAGGGCTACAGAGGAAGTGATAGGAAGTGTTTCATGACATCAGGCTCCTGTGTGTGTGTGTGTGTGTGTGTCTGTGCGTGTGTGTGTATGGATGTATGTGTGCGTGTGTGTGTGTATGGCTGTATGTGTGTGTGTGTGTGTGTGTGTGTGCTATACTGCATCAAGGGAGATGCTGGTTGTTCCCCCGGAGACAGCGTCTGCTTGTAAGAAAGCGTAACATGCACATCCCAAAACCGGAACTGCCGGTGAATTATAAAAGCCGATGTACAGATCAACCTAATAAAGTGCTCAGTGAGTGAATATGTACTGTATATGTATGTATGATATATGCACTGCATTTTTATGTATTTTAAGCATTAAAATATTTTTCAATGCTTAAAATGTCAGTGTCTTCACCCCCCCATCCCCCATAAAAAGTTGGCAATTTATCCTCTGTTGAGTTTAACGCTCGTGAGTGCGATGCTTTGGGTCAGGCGTCTGGCGATGGCGCCTGGCGGGCACGCTCACCGTTCACCGTGAGGTGCACCCAGCTGCCGTTATGGAAGGTGTCGTACTGCTGCTCCAGCATCAGGACCTTGCACTCGTACCAGCCCTGGTCGTCAGAGCGCACCTGCTCGATGCGCAGAGAGGACTTTCCGTACAGGCTGGCTCTACCTGCACAGGGGAGAGAACCGGACAAGGGGTCAGGGTCAGGCGCGGTCCCCTTCCAATGCCCGAACTATCCTGTGTGTATCCTGTGATTATTTCAAAAACCGACATGCAGGCATTCAGCTTAACAATGTACAGACTGTCACTACGGTCATCACCTCAATGCACTCAACAAAACCGCTCCAGAAAATAACCAGCAGTGTGAAAAAATAATTATGTTTCAAATGTAAGCAACTGCAGGTAGGTCTCACTGGACATGGAGCAGTAACGACATAAATACTGGAAGTAAAGTCAATAATGTACTGAGTAAATAAGCTCAGGGAAAGGCAATAGGCCTGTTTAGACCTGGGCATGATTGTGGTCGACCCCTTCCTGGCAGAAAAGCAAGGGCAGATGACTGAGGTAACAGAACGATATGAAAGGGGTTTAAAAGCCTTGCTAACATCAGAAGTATCATTCAGAGAGCTCTGACCAGACACCGTGGCGGGTGTAACGACGGTGAGAATGTCAAACGTGACATTGGCTCATTTATTTTGGGGGGGGGGTGGCCCGGGGTTGGAGTGGAGAAAAGCAAATTTGACTGCCGAAGAGGACTCTGGCAAGCGCCCGCGGCAGCTGCAGCCAAAAACACCAGATAAACAAAGAGCTTTCAGAAGCACTCCAGCTGAAATTGGTAGCTCCATAGTGACATTCTGAGCTCTATTTATTTATTTTTTCTCCTTACCCTTGGAATAAATCTCTTAGGGCTGAATGAATGAATTCTAATTTTGCTGAAAGCTACACAGTCGGACCCAAATACACATCTCCCTGCTTTCCCAGACACTCTGAAGTCAAGTGTTTTGTAATGAAAGAAAAGTCCCCGCGCCGCTGTACAGACATCTTTAATCTGACCAGAAAGCTCAGCCGCGTTCAAACACAGCTAATTACAACCTGAGAATCAGTACATAAAACTGCCTCCCGAGTAAGCGACCAACCGGATTATCCAACTCCCTCATTACACAGTTCATTTCTAATGGAGACTGATGAGATGATGAGAAGTGCCAACCATTTTGTGAGCGCAGGACATTAAAGGTACTCTAGGTGCTGAGGCTACTGGACCACCCCCGCTCTATGTGATTAACTTTTACATACCGTCAAAGAAAGATTCATTAATTTCTCTAGTTTCATAATTTCCACTGAAGTGCGAGAACTAATTTACCTCACATGCTGTAGTTTAAATGAACTTGTAGGTTTTTAAAAATTGTTTCTCAATGTCCATGTTATTGCAGTGAAATTAAATAATTTTGTGACACAGAAGCCTTTTTGTTCACGAATTCACCTAACCACTTTGTCCCATTTAGGTTGGTTGTTCTGTTATTCTGTGTATTCCGTGGTATCTCTTAATTGTACCAGGTGACCAGGTCTTATAACTGTCATGGCTCATCATTTTTGCAGACCACCACTTTCCAAACTCCAAATTCACACTCACAGGTGTACTCTGTACACGGGTGAATGTGACGTATTACTTCAAGTCTCAGCGTAAATACAATCCGTTTTTTTAATCAACTTCCGGACGGCCATCCGCTCCGCCAGGCCTGGCTCAGGTTATGACCGGGAGAGGAAGCAAGAGTCAGTTTTCACTTTTTATACGCATTTTTTTAGCAGGGATTTTTTTTCCTCAAAGTGCTGAAAATCAATACCGCGGGAGGAGAAATAGGCCACGGCCTGGCGGTAACAAAGGAGAGCTTTAAAAGTCAAGTCTATTTTTATATACGGCCGATAAAAGATTTGTTGGTAGCGGAGGGAGACCAAAAAAGGAAAGTGGGGGAAAAAAACCGGCCGGACGCAGGAGGGTACGCGCACGCAGCGGGAGGGTACGCGCACGCAGCAGGAGTGTAACTGCGCTTTACGCTGTGCGTCGTTCACCGTCATACTCAGCCTCGGCTTCGCCAGGCCCGGCCCGAACCTCCGGCCCTGCCCCGCCCCGCACGCCCCGCAGCTCCTTCAGGCTGAAAACGGCCGCCGTTTTTCCAGAGAGCGCGAGAGTTAGCCCGGTGGAGTTAGCGAGGTGTTTCGGGGTGGGTAGTGGGGATGTGCCGGGGTGGCTACGGACTGGCGGTCGAGTGAAAGCAAATGGAATCAGGCGTGTCTCGGCTGCAGGGCTGCAATGGGAAAGCCCTGAGAGGATTCAGCTGTCGTGGTGCACCGCCGCCTCCCCCTTTCCCCAGTTTTGAAGCTCTGGCCCACACGAGCCATTGCAGCTGCAGCACTGCGGTGATATTTTCGCTATACAGCTGCATAACCCCTATCCAAGATGAGTAGTATTTTATGGGCGTATGGCAGATTCCCAGAAACCCCGGCAATGAAGCCCACTGTGTCTCCCCACTGTGACTGCATAGTCACATTCAGCTGACAGGACTGGGAAATATACCATATCACGCGATGTGTTTTTGTCAATCAAATATAAGCTGCAAGGGCTTGCTGCCAATTGGCTGTCTTGCCAACACACAATACATAATTGGTAGTGATGTTGTTTTTTTCCCAACAAGCATGTCATATGACCTCTGAAGTTTGGAGGTTTCTTACTGCATCAGGTATAATAAAAGAATGAGGTGTTATGTTTAAAACAACATTTCATAATCGTTTAGCACCCAGTACTCTCAACCAATGACCTACTCTAAGAGGAAATCAGCAAGCACCTGTGCTGTAGGGCCTCCACTACACTGATTGAGCCAGCTAATAGCAAAAATGGCTTAATGCTTGAATGATTGCATTTCCCAAGTATGCAGCTGGTGATCCACACAGGCATAAAAAGCACGAACATATTATTACTATATTATATTACTGCTCGTGTATCCGTGTTTTTGGACCCCATTGAAAACGAGATGATTCATCTCAAGGGGCTATCCTTCAATAAATGTCTATATTAACCTGAGCCTTATTAATTATTGTGCAGAGAGGACATTAAAAAGCCAGGATGGATGGGCCACTTCAATTCAACGCAATTCAATTCAATCAGTTTGGGAAATCTACCTCTCAAGTCAATCTCTCGAACAATGTGGCTGTCGTGACACCCATGATGATAAAAGGGGGTTATGAAGGTTCAAAATAAGCATTTCACTTAGCATTCGGAGATTTGAAAAAAAAGCAACACACCCAGACAATCAGCCTATCCAACTCAAATTCTTGCAAGACGCACACAAATTGGCACAAATGTAAAGGGCATCAGTGTCACCATCACTCCGGCCTCCAGTGCCCCATTATCCGCCCAGGCCCGGCCCACAGCTCCCCGTTTCAGCACCGGGCCTACAGGCAGGCCATTGTGTGCATGAGAGGCACGGGTCAAAGCTGCCTCTGGAAGTGGACCAGGGCGATCTGAGCGCGAGTGCTCTCTCGCAGTCAGATAATCTCTGCCCACTGGCTCCCGTGCCCCATAACCACGTCCCCCAAACAAAGAGGCGCTGTGGCAGGCCTGCTGCTCGTTCAGAGGCTTGGTGTCCGGCATCCAGCGGGTGAGGGAACCTCTGACGATACAAAATGGAGTCCACGGATTCCTCCACATTCACAGGAAATCGGGGTCAGGCAATGACGGAAAAAAAACCCTGAAATTTTCATGTCGCTCATGGGCGGGGGGTGCGGGGCCCGCTCTATGCTCGGCTGTGGTGGACGAAGGACGGAAATTTTAAGATGGATGACGGCAGGGAAGTGGACCTCTTGACAGGCTCCTTCTCTTGTGTCTGGCACCCTCACAAGGGTGAACTTGTCTTGCACATGAATGTGGCATTGATTTAGAAAGGGGGAAAACGCGTGCCTGTATTTAAAGCTCATGCACTTGTAATAAGGGAGCCGGCATTGCAGGCATAATGCATTCTGAAGCAGAACTAAGTATCTCGACGCTGGAAAAGAGCATGCAGCTATGTATAGCACAGTACATCCAGAATAACACGAGTGTTATTTGGGTAATGGCTGTGGGAGTTAGGCCTCCTCATGCGGGCTTAAAATTGATTTCTGTTCAGAGTTTGAAATTTGAAACACTTTTGATAATGAAAATGTTTTAAGAGCTAACAGACTGCTCATAATTGCGTATGTTCCTTGCGGTGTTATGTCCTTAACCAGACTGAGTTAATGGCAGCAAATGAAGTCGGCTGAATTACCTACGTGTATTGGCGTCTCAATTGTACATTCCAGATCTTAACTACTTTGTTTAAGTGTACTTCACGAGGCAATCTGATCCGCGGGTGAAGACGAGAGGCAGGAGGTGCAGGTCAAACAGGCAAACGCACTCTGATCTCTCAGCAGCATTAAAACTTCCGACAAGCCCATTTACATTCCCGGAGCGCGTCGTGCATTAAAAATGCACGCCCTGTCCGTCGCGACTTCTACGGTAATTAACCGTCACCGCTTCTTTGGTTTTATAAAAATTGGCACGGTTTTAAATTTGGCATTGTCTCTGCTTCTAATCAACGGAGTACATTTTATAAAGTTAATATGCATACATGCATTATAAAAACACTATTTTCTTCTGTTTTGTATTCTTTTCATTGTAGAGTACTCTAATCAGCTGCCCAGCTATCATTACCCTGCAGTCTGTCTACAGACACCAGATTATGCCAACAAGTACAGTATAATCATTTCATTAGCCCTATTATTTTCACAGCTATTATCTCTCCCTTTGTTGATGTGGCTGTGGTTTCAGCTTCACAGATTTTGCAGCTAACTAGGAATTACTGGATTGCTATATGTTGCGCGAGGAGGGAAGTGGAACAAGGCCCTTCTCCCCACTTGACAATGCTAATTCAATGCTCTCAATCAATCAGACACAGAGGAAGTGGAGAATGCCTTTTTGCTGTGCTCACAGTCCACCTATTCTGTGAAATGAGGGACCCCAAAGCCAATAATTGTTGAAAACATAAATAAAATAAATAATCATAAACCATTAAGTCATAACGTAATTTATTAATATGCACATTAACAGCACATAAATGTGCTAAAAGCAAAAACAATGCACTTTTATGCCACCTGGAAGCATGCCGTAACACATTTACACTGCGCTGTCTTTTATTTTATTTTATTTGCCCTTTATTTATCCTGAGGGAACGAAAGGCAAAGGGCAGGACAGCAGCATTAATTAATTCACAAGATTACACAAAAATATTAAAAATGACAGCGCCATTAAAACAATTATAATTACAATCCTCATTTATTGTTCTGCGAATAACTCGGAAAATGTGCTATCAGGTCAAATTTGATCTGATCCTGTGAAATATCAAATAAATCTAAATGCATGATAATTAAAACCAAGTTCGGAAGACAGGCCAGATATTTTAAAGTGGCAGCTGGTTTGAGCAAAGCTGATATTCGAGGGCGAGGAATAAGTATCTTTTCCAAGAAAAGATTAAAAAAACGGTCTGAGCTCAGGATATGACCCAACGACCTGCAGGTGCGGCAGTTCAGTGTTCAAGCCTCTTGGGGAGGGTTATGAGGTCCGTCTCCTTTCAACAGCTCTTTTAGAAGGGCTGCCTTTCATGTTGACAATAGTGAAAGCGCAGGGTTTGATGTGACAAACAGGGAGAGCAGTGTTTCAGCACTCAGACACTGACTCAGTGGGTTAGGTCTTTATCTGATTCAGACTGCCTCTAATCTAGGGCCCCCGATCAAATAAAATTACTGTTCATTAACTGCATGTGGCACATCAACTTTACGATGGCTCTAGCTAAATGGACAGAGTGAGGACTTCCATGGGAGGGCATTGCAGTACGCATACAAGCTTATGTACAGACGCAATGTCAATTTCAATTAACACCACACTGCTCTTTGACGGTTACCCATGGACACTCGTTTTAAATTATGTATTTACGTTTTCTGTAAAAAATTGTGGGTATTAATCTGACGGAATGTGTTTGGTTGGAATGTGAACTAGGTGATACAGCATGCCCTTATTGGGTGGATTAGCACACAGCACTACTGTTCCTTAGTACTGTTAATGCCTGGGAATGTAAATGTCTTAGAAAGTCTTTATTGAAATATTTGATAAATCGTCAAAATACGAATCTGCTGTGAAGCATTCGTTAGCATTGATCCGAGAAGTGTATTCACAGGGTTAACTCCATTGGCGGAGAGAGCTAAAGGTTTAACAGAAAGCATCACATCAATGTCTACATCTGAGAAGAATATATTCCTAACAAGTGCTCTCTCGGACCATCTGTGAGAGTTGGCACATACACCGGGGGGGGGGGGGGTTAGCGTGAACGACGTAATGCGGAGTCCTGAGACTTCCTGGCGACAGAGAGAAGCTGAGAGCCTCTTACCAGCGTACTCCGGGTCCACATGGGGCGGATAGAAGCGGAAGTTGATGAAGAAGGGGATGGGAACTCCAAACTTGAACCACTCCACCACATAGGGCTGGCCGTTCAGAGGGTGGGCCACGTCACATCCCAAGATCACGCTCTCTCCTGCGCGCGCCGTCACAAACTGTGGCTCCTCTCTGATTCCGTGGGCACCTGGGAAAAGGGGGCATCAAGGAGGGCAACGCTCAGCAAAGCCATGAAGATGCCAATGTATCTTACGTTCAAGCCCATGTATGTGCTTGTGGGCTTGACATGGATAGACGGGACTGTACACTCACATTTTTTGCCCATGTCTAAACACTTCAAGAATGCTTGTTTGACATTACTTATATTCAATAACCTTTGGACCTGACCTCTTTATTTGTTTTTAGTTGCTACTGTAGTTGTTACATAGGAAGCTGGTCCACTGCAGATTCCTAACACATCACACAAAAGGAATAAAACCAATAACCTTCCATTGCCAGAGCCACTGGCCCAGGCCCACACTGCTTCACAGATATGTTGACATACTACTGATGTATGCTAACCGATTGAAACACACTCATTTCACTTGTTAATTCTTGTGTTACTTTAGCATGCAATTTTGATGAGGCCAGCATATTGGGGGAAGAAAATATATACTCTGTGATACAAAAATGCTGTGTTTAATTACAGAAGCACAAAATAGGTGTTCTCTTGAGAAACATAACACATTCTACGTCCGACTGTCCAGAGCTAAACAAGCCTAACAGAACATTTGTTTGGAGCCAGGGTTCCGATTAAATTACCAGAAACCACTCTTCTATTACTCTCCTGACAGTGTACGCAGAATATAAAGTCCATTATTGTGCAAAGAGTGAAGTTTGATGTTTTTTTTAATGGTGTTTTATGGCTGGGAATGCCAGAGCATCAACACAATGCCAGGCTGGTCATTTCACAAGCCCAATGACCCAAGGGCAATTTTTGCTCTGAAAAGCTTCATTACGAGAAACTCACTGGTAAAGTAGCAACAGTCCACACACAAATGCACACACAGACACACACACGAACACGCCCACACATGAACACGCACACACACACATACACACACACACACACGCACACACACATACTGTTCACCTAAGACTAACCTGTCAGAATACTAAAGGTCAATCATTCTGCCTCAGCAGATAACAAATGTCTTTCTGCTCAGATTATGGTGAATATTGGCTCGGCTTTCAGTATCTGTTCCCACCAATCAGAATTCAAAGCACAAGGAAGAGGCCAATCAGACATGCTCATGCAGCACAATATGGGGCATATCAACTCATTGCTCACTGAAGACACGTTCATAGCCCATTATATTAACGGGGTAGGATTATGGTGCATTTAAAATCTGGCCTGTGCTGGAGTGGGTCGATAATAACCGTTGCCGTTAAAGGATGACTACAGAAAGGCAGACCATATAACAATGTCTTGAGCGTGTAGCACAGTGGAGGAAACAGGTCCTCACCAGTTCCAGAAGGTTGCAGGTTTGGCTGCTACGTGGGGAACTGGCAATGATTGCAGCTGAGCTATTGGACTGCAGAGTGAAATGAATCAATGGTTGGCTGCATACATTTTGGAGCAATTCCAACGCACCTACACTGAGTCAATCAGAGCTTTGCAACGCATTTTACCACATCACTCAATTCACATTACATTTCCACTATTCTATGGCATGCTGCTTGATTTTACACAATCTGGATAACTGAATTCTGACACACAAACTACTATAATTTGAAAACAGTCCTTAATGATGTACTGTAGGTCTACTAGACTAGAGCACAGATTGCTTCTATGATTATTTGTAGCAGAGGTAGCTTAAAGACAGAGTTCATACTGTGAGCCAAAGATGCATTATAACACAAATACTGTAGGTCAGTGCTACTCAACTCCACGTCCTGTGGTCTGCAGGCATTTGCTCCTACAGTGCACTACACCAGCTGACTTCACAAATGATTTTACCTGCTTGGTTCAGATAATAAGATAATTAGTGAAATCAGGTGGTGTAGCACACAGCTGAAGCAAATGCCTTCAGACACTGCAGCCCACAGGACGTGGAGTTGAGTAGCGTAGATTGCTGTAGATTGAGTTATATATACTACTCAATCTACTTGACTACAGACCCGCAATCTTTGATAAGTCAGGAGATATTTTTCCGATGCCTGAAACTATTACGTGGGTCCTTGTGTCAAGGTCACAACTAGATAATGAGATGATTAACAACTTAATAACCACTCATGACATGGAATAACCCGGAAAGGGTTCAATTACGGTGAATAAAGATAATTTATAGGGGTATAGGACTAACTGACTGAACCAATCAAAATCAAAGCTCTTCCTTTTTTCCACAGCATGTTCATTATTACATTTTTACACTCTAAATATATACCATAAGTCAGAAAACTTCATTTCCACCTGTTATGCTCATCGTTCCATGCATGTATTAAGAGGATTATATAATTTGATAAATATTTTTTATCAATAAATCTCAACAAATAAATATAAATATATTTTTAATTTTATTATTTATTATTATTATTATTATTATTATTATTACTGCGATGGTGATGATGACGACAGGAGAACAGTGCAAGTGTATACCCCAGACTCCCCCTTCTCATGCTACCTATTGCAGTATCATGTGGTGATTGGCTGCTGGTGACATCATAAGCTGGAAAAACAAGCCCTGGAAGAGATGACCTCATTGTTTATATCAGGGAGAGCAACAAGCGGTAACGAGCGAGGCCCATGTCTGTTCCTCAAGAGATTCCGCAAGGTTTACGACGAAAGACGCCGGGGAAAGGAGGAGGGGCAGTCAACAGCTCGCAGGAACGGGGAGGAAGGCTGCAACCGTTTTCAAACCGCCGTCGTGTTGGATATACCATATCACCCGCTGTCCCATAGAGGGGGCTCGAACGTGCTTTCAGTTGCCATGACAGCAGGCTGGCTGGCTGCGTCACCGTATCTGACTGACTGGAGCGTGCGCTGCGGTTCGCCGAGGCGACAGCGACAAATGGAGGAGCGTCACCCTCGATCCGAGGTTGCGGCGTTGCATAAGTCGCACTGCGTCTGCGTCTGCATGTCATGATGTGCCTTGCGTTTGCACCTCCCCACGTAGACGAGCGAGCCGTCTGCATCTTTAATGAAAAAAAGAAACTAATAGCACCGACTCAATTTACACGATGTGTCGTGCACGGCAACATCCAGGGTTTTGAAATTGAAGGGGTGGAATTGATTAAGATATCCAGGAATCTCTCTCCCTCGTTAGTGGAGGCGAGACAGCGGTCCGGTCACAGCGGACAGAGGCAGGCTCACTGGCTCCAGACAGACTTCCGGGTGGTAACATCTGCGCTAACCCGGGGAGATAGCATTGACGTCTCTCAGCCGGATGTAGAAAAGATTGAGACCCAAGACAGCTCTCTCCAACAAGCAGAGGGGGAAAGGAGGAAGGGGGGGGGGAGCAGAGCAAGTGTGTTAGGATGCTCCCTAGCCAGAGGGAAGACTCTGAAGACTGAGAGGGACATTTTGCTGAGGACTTTGGCAGGAGCATGAGGCTGGAAGGAAAAAAATGAAATTGCTGTGTGATCTTCATGAGGAACACTGCCGACTGTGCTGATTCTGGCTAAGCATACCCAGGCCAACCCCTCAGTCCATTTTTTTGGGCTCAAGAAGACAATAACAAAAACTCCCAAGCACCATAAGGACGGGAGGTGACGAGACACTATATTCATTGGGCACAACCAAATAACTGCAGCAGGGAATATACAAGCCGGCTGGTGGGATGTGTCAGCCCCTACTTCTGAAAAACTTACCACAGCTGTCCAAAAAAATGTGTGAAAATGTCTGGCAGGTTTTCTTGGCCTCGTGTTGAACATAACTATTTCAGTGTGATTACCAAGTAAGAGGCTGGGCAGCTCCTGCTTTGCTGCTGCTGGGTGGTGGGGTCCCCTCTGTAAAAGCTGCTCAGGAATGGGAACCCAGTATTACTGCTGTGTTTAATGTGTCTATTTATGTACCCTGACCCAAAACATCATGTTCTTTTTTGTTTTTTTATCTGGGATATAGGCTGTGTAATAAACATAAAGAGCTTTGATAAGTGAATGATATCTCAGGATCAAGAGAACACATTAGATCCGGCCGGCTTGTTTAAACCCGGTAAGATTCCGGATTCGGACATAAGTTAGTTATCTTATGGAAAAAATGCTGCATAATGGGGTCAATAGAATGCTAAAGATAACCCATCAACAATAACCCATCTCTCCCGCAGAGCTTCTTTTGCCATGACCGGAGGGATAAGACAGTGCCCCGTCTAGACTGCTGCACTCTCCCTTCTTCTGGGCCAAGGCTCGGGCCCCCGAGGCAGCGGCCAACTGGAGCAGTGGCTGCAGGGGTTCCTGGGGCCCTCCCTCTTAAATGACTGCATATGGAGATGATGTCACGCTGGTGATTAAAAACCTTAGGGATGTGGGGGGCTCTGTTCTGCGCTGGCCTGCTTTGAGAGGGTTACTTTAGCGCACATTAACTGGGACAACTGTGACAGCTTTCTGACAGGGTAGAAGGAGGGGACAGGAACTTCTTTTTGGGTTAAGGCCTGGAATACTGCATTGGCCTGCGTGTGATGGGGGCAGGGAGGGGAGGGCTTGGTAAACATTAATAGCAGGGTTCTGGCTTCGAGACTGCAAGCAGCCCAAAAATGATTATACTCACTTAGCGCTGTGTTGTGGGTACCATTTGCTTGTGCTATTTTAAGATCTGTGTTGGGTGGTTTTGGCACCAATTGTTTTCTTGTGCATGGATGAGCCCCACGGTCCAGGAAGGATTAGCCCCTCAGGGAGCAAAATTGGCAGTCCAGTCACCCAGGGTTAGGAAGGGTCATTGGGAGAGATCTGTGCCTCGTGTCTCTCTAGCAACTTCCGATGGTGGATCCTGAGCCAACAAGTCCATCTGCTATGCTGCTCATGAAGAGTCTTCCTCCTCCTCTTCGCTAGTATAACTTGGGTACTATTGAGTCGTACAGTGAGAAGCAAAGCTAGGCATTGCTTGTTTGGAGGAGAGGATGCGCTTGTCGCCTATCTCACAAATCGATGGGAGATTCAAGCATGAAGCCCTGAGGTATTGCCCATTCCAAATTGGGGAGGGCATAAAAAAAAGCTCTGTGGGTAGGCTTGGGTTTGATTGTCACCTGTTTTCAATAGACAATGATAAAGTGATTCAGGTTCCAACCAACCTCCCTTCTAGTTCATCTTGAAAGCTTGGGGAGTGCCCTGCTTTTCCAGTGGTCAAGGGAAAGGGACTTTCACTTCCCCAGATATATCTGTGTAGACTGGTTTTGACATCACAGGGTATCAGCAGGCAGTGCAACCTTTTTAGGAGTGAGACGTTTCTGAGCATGTCGGAGGATTGCATTGCTACACAAGTTCTAGTAGGTACTGCACAAACAACCATAAGCATTGTGGATGGATACAAGGGTGCAGGGATTTAACCGTGCACAGTCTCTGCAAAGCACTGCACTTTTATTGCTCAATTGGTGTGGAGCAGGGATGGTAAAAGAGGAGCAGGCCCGGTTTCCATACAATACGTGCAAGGTCTAGAGGTAGACGATGTACTGCGGAGGGCTTTGGAACACATGCAGTTTGAGATCGCTGAAGAAAACGAATTCATCAACGGTGGCTGAAACTCCCGCACAAGGAACAGCTGGAAGGGTTTACGGGACACAACATGGAGGGCACTTTTTCTGTGTCTATGACTTTGTTCCCATTCTGGAAGCTGTTTTATAAACCCCACTCTTCAAAAGGCTGGAGACCTCCAATGGAGGATTTTACACGGGTGCACTGCCTCCAAACTCATTGCAAACAAATTGAATCTACGTGTTTGTGGAGCGCCCATTCTGTGGCACTGTGGAGGACATTTTCCATTTGTTTTGTGAGCGTTCTCGACTGAGGCCAGCATTTACCGGCATCGAGCAATGTTCAAGTCACAAAAGGCAAACCAAGAGGTTGTATCTCAATGTGGTGGGCTTATATAAAATCAGCATAGATAGCTGAGGTGAAGACTGTTGCTTGAATATGTTCAGAATTTTGTATTTCTTTTTTTGGTTATTTATATATCTATTTGTTTGTTTTATTTTTGCTTTCTGATATATTCAGACGGGTGGGGATTGATAAATAAATTATATGTTAGCAGTATTTTTCATTTTCAATAGTAAACAATATGCAATTAAAAATGTATACTTGCCACACTTGCTAAATACCAAGCCGTCTGTTTTCTGAAGTGCTTGTAGAACCTTTAATTTCAATGACTCAGTCCAGCAGCTTCTAAACATTGGACTCTACCCAGATCCAAGATGACCACCTGGACTTTATCTGCAGTCCACAGCTGAAGCGCTCCCAAATACTTCATTCTATTACAAAGGTAATGAGTGTGATTCCTTTTTAATTCTCCTTTTCCTGCTGTAACCACCTCTTATTGCCTATTTGTTGAGCATCTTACACATAATTTATCCCTATTCTACTCAGATAAACTCTGTTAAGAGTTTAATTAACACTGGACCATTTACTGTCAAAATGCAACGCAGTTACAAAGCTAGCCAATGCACACAGCTCACTTGTAAGTGGGCCAACAGTCTGGCTGAGTTATTGTCTATTTAGAAAAAACGATAGCAGAGAAAAGAACCTGAAACACAAACAAAGCAAGCCTGCGTGGTGGCATAAGAATATCGCTTCTCCCGCTTGACATTTATTGGAGCAATTCAAATTAAGTACCTTCCTCAATGCTTAGAACCAGTGCCCAACCTGGGAGTTAAAACCCATGCTCTCCGTGTTAGAAGCCCAATTCCTTAACCGCTGCTCTACCACTGGTAACCATCTCAAAGGCAGCTGAAAGAGCTTCCTGTCCGTTCCTTCCTGCTCGCTGTCTAGTGATGCTGCACAGGCCCTTTGGAGATGGGAGAGGTGCGGCTTCAGAGCTATTTATTCCTCCCTCGCCGGCTCTCCGATGTCCCTCTCTGTTGTGTTTTCTGACAGCCTTGCTTTTGTAACCCTGCCGTGCTGCAGCCTCTGTTTCTCTGTTCCCTCAACTCGTAGTTTCCAGGCTGAACCTATGTTTAATCTCCCTCCTGTTTCTGCCTCCTGCCCGGGCCTGTGAACACTCCAGTCTGGTCTAGGCCTTCTTGCAAGCTGGCTCTCTTACGTCCAGCCTGCTTCAGCCATGCATTTCTGTTCCTCGCAGAGCACCGGAAACCTGTCTTACACTGAGATCAGGGAGGCTTATCAAATGTGCTGTTTCAGCCCTGAGAACGTCTCTACATACCCTGCTCGCTGCCTTACTGAGAGCCTTACACGAAGTTGCTGCAGCCATAAGCTTTACAGTTTTAATAGCAATTAACGATGCACACTTTTAAACACTTGTTATATACCAAGTCAATCATCTGTTTGCTGGTTGTATAGCCTTTAATTTCAGTCCAGCTGCTTCCAAACATTACACTCAGATCCAAGATGACCACCTAGACTTTATCTGCAGTCAACAGTTGAATACTTCATTTTATTACAAAGGTAATGACTGTGATTCCTTTTTAATTCAATTTTTTAGGCTGTTACAACCTCATATTGCCTATTTGTTGAGCAACTTTCACATCATTGATCCCTATTGCGTACTCAAATAAACTTGGTTAGAGTTGAATTAACACTGGACCTTTTACTGTGTTGTCTGTGGCACAATCAAAATGCAATGCAGTTACAAAGCTAGCCAATGAATACAGATCACCTAAGTAGTGTGTGCAGGCGTGTATTCCTGTGCATGCACAACTCTGCTTGTATTGAGAAGGCAATTTAAAGCACAGAAATTCATATGACCTCTTGCCTCTCCTAAGCAGCTGTACTTCTTGGTTGGAATAATCTTTATAACTTTCAGCTGCATTGGCTTTCAGTTGGTGGCAGTTCAAGACTGCCGAGAAAACCTGAGATATTCCTAGACATTCCACAACTTTCTAGGCGCTCTATTCCATTGTACCATGTCATTACTACAAAAAGAGTTGCAACCCTGTCAAAAAAATAAGAGATTCAAAACAACAGTTCTTTTGAGGCACAGTAATCAGGGGTAAAACAGTTTCTAGCTTTTACTGAAATGACTAAAATAGCAAAAATTGTCTGTGTGAGTAATGTGCGCGCTCTCAAGCAGTGTGCTTACACAATCGGCTGTGGTTGCTTCCTATCGTGCTGCCGCCCAGGTAATTCTGCGCGCAATGTGACAAGTCCTGTGAGACACTTAGAGGAAAATGTTTTTTTGAAGTAGAAGCAGGCTTCTTTTGGACCTTCTTTGGGGAATTTCTATTCAATAAGTTATTCAGAAGAGCACTGAGCTACTGTACCAGCTCATACCTCGGTACGACACAACCTCACTTCTGGACTGGACCGTTATTTTACGACTGCGTGTCAACTATCGTTTTATGCCCACGTTCAATACCCACAGCGCATATATACTCAAGGGGGGACCTACTGCAGTGTCGCCCTGCAAACAATCTCCAGCAACATCCTGCAGGCTCATGACATACAGCTACATACGGCTACAGCAGGAGAGCATACACTTCCCAACGGGCCTGTAAATATCACTGCCGGATCTCACATTAACTTGTCTCCTCAGCATCATCAGAAGGACGAGGGAAGGGCCATTTGCGTAGGCTGCAGTCTGGATTATCTAAAGCAGACGGGTGTCCATTCTAGTTGACATTTTTTCCCCCCTGAATATCAGATGATAGTTTGAATGAGATTGTTACTGTACCCCTAAGCCTAGTGCGCCACGAGAGAAAACAAACATCACCAAGCTTCTACTGGCATTAAGCTGAAAGACTACAATCTCCAGTAATGTTTTAACCACATGTTCTTGTAAAACCTATCCTACTTGATAAAACAAAATCCACAATATTCCCCCGTGAAAAAAAAAAATAATTCAGTTTAATTTATGTTCTTACAGTTAAATCCAAAAGCATTGGGATAGTGACACAATTTTGGTTGTTTTGGCTCTGTACTCCAGGACATTGGATTTGCATCAAAACTCTAAGTGGATAGGCTACAGCAGCAGGGGACTTAATAAGTCTAAAAAAAAAAGTCTAATAAAAACCTAATAAAGTGTTCACTGAGTGTATACAGAGCTGATATTAGCTACAAGCTTAAAACCCCTCTATGTTTAATGAATGAGGATAACGTATATTTCTGGGAAGCATTTTGTTTCTCACATACATTTTGTATGTGCAGTGATATATAGACTAAACCTAAATGTTCAGGCCCCCTGTTTCACAATATTAGCTACAAGAGAACTTTTGTATGCTTGATGTCATTTAATATTAGCTAGCTAATGTTGCACTAAGGTGGTCATTCACTGTAGCTCCTTCAAGACTCTGATCAGCTAGCTCGACTCAAAGGCATAGTTGACAATAATGTTAGCTATTGTTTTGTTTTGAGTTGTGATTCCAGGTTCATGAATACACGTCAGTTCAGACGTTAGTGAGTTTGTATTTATTTATTTTATTTTTTTGCACTGGAGCACGTCATAAGCTTTCGCCACTGGTAAAATTCCTGATTTTGAGAACCTAATGCAGTTAGACTAGACAGACAATATCACCACGAGTCCAAATCATCACTGAAAATAAATCATACAGTGTACAGCAGAACTGTAGGTGCTTTGCCTAAATTAACTCATATAATTAAACTATAGAAGCAAATTCTCTTCAAGTCTCTTTCTATTACAGTTCCCAGTGGAAAGTACAACTGCTAAACAATGGCAACGCTGTAATGAACCACAGTATTCCCAAAATAGCAGGGGCTGAAACAGCTACTCTGTTTTTTTATTTATTTTAGTTTTGCTCTTTGGGGAATACTCTTGATCAAAACACTGTATGATGTTGTTTCATAGCAATAAATGAACGATACTGTATGTGTACAACCTGAGACTATTAATATCCGACAGCGTCAGCAACATGACTTGCAACTGGTAGTGAATGCAAAATAATGACAGGGAAGTCTGAAGGAGATTAACTGTATATCTGCAGTCATCTGTATCTCTGTAGTTATATTTGGCCAGATTTGAAACAAATGTTTTTTTGTTTGAAGAGCAAATTAAATTAAATTACTTAATCTCGATGACCACCATAATTGCAGCCCATATCAGCGTTTGCCAGCTTACAACAAAAATACTGTGATGACTTGAGTGGCTAATAAAACAGACTGAAGAAAGGATCTGACCTACTTCAGCTGCCATTCTACCAACCCCATCTCTTCAACAACACGACCCCGAGGATCACCGATTCTACCGTATAAATCCTCTTTAAAATTAATCCTGAAAGAGACCGCTTACAGATGCCTTTCTTTGTGATCATTACTTTGCCTTCTTTTTCTGTTTTTTTTCTGTTTTGCTTTGTTGCTGTCAGATGGCTCGACTTGCTGAAGCAAGTTTGGTTCACTGGTTCAGTGCATCTCAGTGTCTGGTATCATGCAGGTAGTGGGTAGCCCTGTAGGCCTGTAGATAACTGGTCACGCAAGGTTCACGTGGGGATGACGGGGTTCTATCCGCAGTATTTTCACCTCATCGGCCGAGCGAGTGGTCGATCTTTCTGACTTTCAGTCAGATAAATGGCATATTCATAATGATATACCATCCTACTGATTTATCTCCAGGTTTTGAAATGGTTTACCATTAGATCCCCCTGTCCATATTTACCGAGCTGGGAGATCTCAGGCACTGTCCAAAATGATCTGCCTTCAACCAAGTTGGTCTCCAGGAGAGTGTACATTTCTCAACCAATCGTCAACCAGTTACAGTTCTACACCATGCTTTTTTCCACTTTATTTAGAAAACAGTACAGAAGAGAGGGTTACAGAGATGGGATCAAAGTGCAGAAAGTGGAATGGAAGGGAATGGAACACCAAGCCACATTGGTGTGCACGTGGGTCAAGAGTCAGACTACGAGCGTATTGTTGCTTTGCGGGAGCACTGCACTACAGTTCCCATTTGGTTTTCTGTGTTCCACATTTTTTTATTATGTAATGCCTCAGTCACACTGGATTTGGCCACCTGGCATACTAAATAAATACTAATACAAATAAACAGCACACACACACAAAACTGTGTCATTTACATCCATTTTTCAAATAAACCTGTGGCCTGGTGCACCCTACATAACTGACTGACCAAAATCCGCTCTTAATTCGTAAACAAGGATCGCTTCAATGGAGTGTGCTGCTCTGATTACTGAGGACAGATTTCACAGCTGAGCTCAACCTGGTGTCTGCGCAGGGCCCGCCAAAAGAAGCACATGGTGGGGCAGCTCTATTGCCCCAAATATTTGGCTCCTCAGAATTGGCCTGGGGGGCTGCCAGCCTTAGTGCCACCTAGAGTCAGGAGGACCTCGCCCTTGTCTGAGAAGACTTAATTGCAAATGGTAAATAAAGGCATTTATATAGCGCATTCATCCAAAGTGCTGTACACTTGACGATTCTCATTCACCCATTCATAAACACATTCACACACACCAACAGTGATTGGCTGCCATGCAAGGCACCAACCAGCTCATCAGGTGCATTTTGGGGTTAGGTGGTCGGGGACACTTTGACACACCCAGGGCGGAATTGAACCGGCAAGCCTCTGACTGCCAGACGACTGCTCTTACCGCCTGAGCCAATGTCACTAATAGTGGAAGGAAGGGTCTTTTGAATAAAAAGCCCCAAAGTGCAGGCGTGTAGCCGTGGCCATCCCTTCATCATTTTAAACAGTGCCGGGCTCTGGTGCAGCCTGAAAGTGGAACACGATGTTCCTGTTCCCGCACAGGAACCGTGACCGATCCTCACCTTGCCGCCGCAACGACTTGCAAGCCCCTCCCTCCCCAATCCGCTTTAGTCAGCAACCCCGTGCACGGTTACAGCGCCCCCCCCCCCATTAAATATTTCATCGGCGTCATAAATCTGAGCCCGCGCGCTTCAATCAGACGGCAGACAGTGTCTGTGCGGCAAGCCAGAGATGATGATGATGCAGATCAGCGCTCAATGATTTCTTCCATAAAACAGCCCTGCGTTTCAAGGTTGAAAGCCGAAATCGAGTCTTATCTGATAACGTTTAGCCTTTAATAAAGCTTAAAGAAGTCTTCGAAAACAGCCAGGGAGCATAATTTTAGGAGGAGGGTGGACCACTAATTTGGGAGGGAGGCAGTTACAGGCAGAGAATAACACACCGATTAGGACTTAATGTCTAGTGAATGGCAGTTCTTTTTGTGCTGGTTGATTGCTTTTTACCCTAACCTGCACTCCACGATCCGGCGAGATTGTCTTGATGGATATTGCACCTGACAGCTTCGCAAATGGTATCGCGACGGCCTCCTTTGATTCGCTCTCCCTTGCGGAGTCTCCCAATCCTCGCACAATGCTATTTCCATTATAATTTATCTTCTGCTGCACAGAAGCACTCTTATGCTAACCATAGATGACTGTTGATTCATAGTGGTCAGAACTGGCGAGCTCTTAAATTCAAGGCAACGATAAATACGTCATTAATGATAGGGTCGATAGGAGAACGATGCTTTTTTAAACAGCCAGAGAACCTCCACACATCTCTTGTTCATCTATAGACTTTGTGTAAAAAAAACTAAGCATTTGTTATTATTTTGCATTATTTAAACTAAACAGCATCATAATGTACACACAAATTGCTTAAATGCTAACATAAAATACATTGTAGTCAGATCTAAAAGATGACTTCTTGTAATCAGAATTAAATATTAATGACTGAAATACTGTAAGGCAGACAGAGAACTAACAACCTACTTTGCTACTATTTGACAGAATACATTGATTCATGTTCAATTTCAGATTCAATTTAGTTTATAAACCTGTTTAAAGCAGGTAGATACTGTATCTCACTACTGGATAACTTTAAAGATGACAAGAAAACTGTATCTGGTTTTAACTTGGTTTTTTTTTGTGATTTATCAAGCCTAACTTCAGATGACTGATGGTGGATCGAGATTGCTGTCATACACTGAGAATAATTAATTCTTATCATAATTTACAACAATAAATAACACTGTTATGTGTCTGCTTGACAGCTAATCCAAGCAGTTAATCATCATGACACTTAATGGGAAATGTAATTTCAGTAAATATGTAAAAATTAGAGACATTTTCTCAAGCTAATATTTCTTGTTTATTGCAGTATGCTATCCTTCATCTATTTTAAATGCACTGAATATAATTGCTTTTTCTTAAAAAAAATTTGTTCCCGAACTGAACATACAGTACAGTAATGTGCCCTAAAATGCCCTGTTCCACTTCCACAGCAAGATTCCAATATTGCTTTAGCGAGGAATACAATAGAAAGCTTATTCACAGTGTACGCAAACACAGAAATAAAGATGCAACTGACTGCAACAGTTTTCTTATTGAAATTATAAAAAAAGAAATGTCTCAGACAAGCTGCCAAACATGAATACGTAGCCAAAGAAAACCCTTTGCTGGCAACAATGCAGGCACTGGCTTACTGTAATTTTTCACAGGAATCACTCAGTGTGGGCCCAGTGTAGGTACAATGGCAACTTATGGATGAGTCACAGTCTGGACAAAAACAGCTATTGTATTAGAGAAGGAATAGATCCCCTTGGACATCTTTAGTAATTCCCTACCGTCTCCCATAATCTATTTTTAATTTTCCACTTTTTTATTTTCTAAGAAGCTCGTTGCCTCTGCAGTCCCCTCTTTACAAGACCCCCGTGTGTCATTTAGAGACTGTGCATACCACTTTAATCCGCTTTATTTTGTAGAAGAGTTAATCCACTTGGCTTGATTAAGCTTGAGCAGTTTTTTCGGACATGAGGAGTGCAGATTTAATCAAATTAGAGTTCAGTGTGCAACAAAAACACCTCTGCTCCTTGCTTCAGTATGGTTCCTTTCTGCTCTAGCTGATTAAAAAGTGTGATAACATTGACTTCTAAGCCAAACATGTAGCATAGACAGTCACGTTTACTGTGCAAAACAACCAGCTCAAACTGTGAGAGAAACTACCAAAAAGACCAGCCAGGCAGAAAAAATGATGGCAGCTGAATGGTCAAACATCACTTTCTCTCTGCCCTTTAGGACTTTCTACAAAAAGACCAGAGATCATTTTACGGTATTATGATCTCCCTTTTTTAGGTGTGGCAATTAACAATGAGCTGAGTTTCAGATTTATAGCAAAGGTTAAAATGGCCGTTTGTCGTTGAAAGTGTAATGTTAACTGCCCTCATTAAAAGCCGCACACTTATAGGGTAATGGGAGAAAATCACTTAATTGGGTGCTTCCTGTTGAAGGCAGTGGAGGGGGGGGTAGGGAATGATGGGTGCAGAGTCTACAGTGGCGAGTTTAATTAACACTGTCTGTTCAGTGTGTTCTCCGTGGTGTGATCACCAGGGCCTTGCGGTTGGGGTGGTGGTTGAGGGGGGAGCGCATGCAAACGTGACCCTCAGTAGACAGGAGATCACAAGAGGCTTAACAGACCTTGCCAAAGAAGGTGACAGTGAAAGTGAAAGTCAGGGCCGATTTCAGCACTTAAATCAGCTGCTCACACACGCGTGAATTACACGCTGTGATGAAATCACAGTGTGCAGATTCAAAATGTATACTTTCAATCAGTGATGAAGGTGACATCCAAAACACCCATTATGAAATGGGGATATTTTAGTGCTCCATGAAAATATCCCTGTTTTTTTGGGAAATACACCAATAAAATAAAATATACCAATGTATTCATATAAAAGAAGGGAGAGCGGGGTCTGGTGTCATGGGGTGCGGAGCTGTGCTTTAAATTATACAGGGGTGACCTTTGTGACCTTTGTTTTATTATACGCTTTGCTTAGAAGCAAAATTAAAGTGAAGAACTTCTTAGTTCAGAAACTATGTCACATTGCAAGCCAGGACCCCAACCTTGGTTCGTCAGGACTGCCAGTCAGGCATCTATCAGAACAGAAGTGCCATCTGATTGGGTGGACTGAATAAAAGGGGCATGGGGAAGTCGTGGTGGGAGATAGTTGTACGGTATTTATTTCAAATTGCAATATGTATGAAGGTCCCAGTGCATTATGGGAATGATGAAGCCAAAGAAAAGTCGATGCACTGGTATTTTAGTCAGGGCTCTGTATTCACAAATAGAGGGGTGTGGGCTGGAGTCCACAGAAGCATATTCCCATTCTGTGCCTGCAGGTTATTCTCTGACCACAGCAGGACTGTAACCAACACAAGGCCCCAGGGGGTAAAGCTAATCCTTGCTGTGCAGCGATCGCATAATGTCGTGAGTTACAGCTTTTGTATAAACCTGTCATTTCATCAATGTATTTACTTACCCATTTATTTTTGTTTATGACCCTGTGTTTGTACGTGTGTTTGGTATCAAATATACACTGTATTCATATTTCATTGAAAACATAATTCTTAAATATCTGGCAGCTGCAACGTTTTCTTCCTATCAGAGGCAGCAAGAGGTTAATCTTCCGGGCAGACGGATTTACGACTATTGATTATGATTTATGATTTATGGACTTACTTCCCTTCAATTCCATATCTCACCCCCCCGTTTCTCTTGCCGTCACTGTTTTTGTTGTTATTGTTCTTGCTAATGCTGCTGAGGTTTTAATGATTCAGTGTGGTTATGTTGGTAATGTTGTTAGGGAAGACTCAATACTCATTCATCCGGGGAAAAAATATTGGATTTCACTTATTAAGTTTTAATGGTTGTGTGCCATAATTACACTTTGATTGTTTGCTGGAAACAGACATGTCCCTTGTTGAGATAAATACTGTATCTCAGCACTCTGTCACACTTTTAAAAGAAACTGTGCAACGGAGTATTTGACGTGAAGAACCACAGCTACACAACTAAACCTATGCATAATATTTCCACTGCCATAGAACAGCTGGGTCACGCCAATCACAATGCTGTGTAAGAAACAACGCTCTGCTCTCAAAGCTTGTGAAATATTCCAAGTACTGGCAGCAACATGGTAATCTCTTGGCATATTCTGCGATAGCTAGAAAACAAACACTTTCTCCAGCAAAGTACAAAGACCGCTGACAACTGAACAGTATGTTAAAAAATCATTAAAATGGGTGATTCAACCCAGACGTATTGTAGATTCATATCAATAATGTTCATCAGGTTACCATCACTTCTACTCCACCCAGTGATGTTCCAGGCCGCTGATATGCTACCAGATGTTTCCAGATAGAATTGTATATGTCTCCCAGAGAATATGTCTCCTAGGGCAGCCTGTAGCGTAGTGGTTAAGGGACATGACTGGGGCACCTGCAAGGTCGGTGGTTTGATTGTAGCCACAATAAGATCTGCACAGCCGTTGGGCCCTTGAGCAAGGACCTTAACCCTGAAGGAGGATTGTCTCCTGCTTAGTCTAATCAACTGTAAGTCGCTTTGGATAGAAAGCATCAGCCAAATGACATGTAATGTAAAGCAATGTAATGCCAGCTCTGGCGAGAGCACAGGAGGAGCAGTCAGGCTGCAGGGGCTGTGCTGCAGACCGTGGGTATCACAGATAGCCCAGTGCCCTGTGTCTCAGGCTACCCTGAAAAACACATCTCCCTCTCACCTGGGATTAACCAGGCCAAATAAAAGAGTGTATGAATAAAAAAGGAGAAAATAAATAAATAAAAACCAGAGATAGAAGCAACTGGTGAATCACACAAAATAAATAAATAAAAGGGGGGAAAAAAAAAAGTGGCCCATACAAATGCTTCATTGAATCCAGCCTGTTCCCGTTGAACAGCTAATCAGCATGTCAAGCAAAATGTTCAGGAGACACAACAGAAACAATTTCCGGATTCCAACAACACATGTCTGATTTGAAAGCGGGACTAAGTCCCTGTAGAAAAAAAAGGCTCACAGCAGCATCCAGCGCAACCACTCCTTAACCCTATAGCAAATTCATATTCTATAGACATTTTATGGGTGAGGACATTTCCAGCCTCCGGCCATTTTCTGATAAATTATGCAGAGTTTAAATTTGACACTAAAAAGCATCTGACTGAACAAAGACAACGTCCGCAGGTTTATCCCACATCCCCGTGCCCAGGGCTGCACTGTGACAGATGCTCCACTCTAGCCTTGAACAGACACCAGGCAATGGCAGGAGCATGGCTAAATGAGGCAGGGCAATTAGCCCGTGGACCCTGGGTAACATACTGCCTTGCTAATAACGGCTGAATGCCTCCGTCAGACGGTAAGTACTGGAAGGTCAGCACGCTCCGGGTCGTTACTGTTAGTGCTTTCATTTTCCTAATGGAACGGCACTGACCTCGGATGATCCCGTAGTTTTATAGACGGCTTTTTAATAGGTGTGTATATTTCTGATCTCGCTGGGGTCATGTCAGCCCTGCTCTATTAGGGCTTCCCGGCTTGGCTGCTCCTTGTGGTTTCAAACCTTGCGTGTCACCTACCTGCATTTTGGCTAGGAAATCGACGCATGTGAACAGTACACGGGGGGAAATGCGACAATGGAATTGGAGATTAATCCATGCACAACTGCTGCGTTCGGTCTAACGTGGACTTAAGGGGCTGGCATCTCTTCTGAGACAGTGACCATCATGACTGAACTCTTGGAAACTTTAAAGTTAAAGCACTCACAAGTATCAGACTTATGTCACTCACCATGCAGTATAGGCTTACATTCTGAATAAAAAATGACACAGAATGGTCTGCATCCAAACAACGACTCCACCCCTTAGTCTACCATGAGGCTAAAGCACGTTCACCAGGAGACACGTCTTCTGCTACAGGGAGACGCCCCCCCCCCCCCCCCCCCCCCCGCCGGTTCCCCGAATTGTGGCAGTCTTTCACCCCGGTCCTTTTACGTGTGACACACACCCATCAGTCTCCTGCTGTCCCCGACGTGCGAAATCCGCACCTGCCACCAGCGCTAATGCTGCGCCCCGCTCACCTCTGCGGCACCATGAGGGGGGAGGGGGAGGGGGACAGGGGAGGTAAATGAAGAATAAATGGGTGAGGGTTGAAAAGACAGCAGGGACCTCTCTACTGAGAAAGGCTGTTTGTTTTGCACTGGGGGCATCTATTCATCAGCATCCACACGCTGGACTCAAACGGCCGCACGGCTGAGATGCCCTAGGTTAATGGCCAACGCGCTCCATAAAGGGGGCAGGCCCGCCGACAGGGAGTTTGGCCACGCGCGACAGGGAGGCAGGAGGCTGAAGATGGCGAGCTGCATGGGTGGATGGACCATCGATGGGGGCAACATTGACTCGAGGTAAGAGCAGTCGTCTGGCAGTCGGAGGGTTGCCAGTTCGATCCCACCCTGGGTGTGTCGAAGTGTGCCTGAGGAAGACACCTAACCCCAAATTGCTGGTTGGTGCCTTGCATGGCAGCCATTTGCCATTGGTGTGTGAGTGTATGTGTGAATGGGTCAATGAGAAGCATCAATTGTACAGCGCTCTGGATAAAGGAGCTATATAAATGCAGGCCATTTACCATCAATAGGGATATGACTGAGATCGTGTCTCCTCAAGGCCAAAGTCACCTTGGACAGTCCAGTGACATCTACACTGTGGCCGAAAATCTCCACGCAGCCACAGTATTGCTTCACAATTTTAAACTACAGCCCAAGCTTTCCGTTTAAACTACATTACAATGTGGAGAGTATAAAGTGGAAAACAAATCTAAATTCTAGTTATTTCTAAATGGAACAAATTCAGCTTATCGGTAATTAAAAGAGTAATTTTCAGGAAAATATGCGTTCAAGTAAATAATTCATGATAATGCAGTCATTATCACGACTACAAAGAACAATTTGTTCAGTGTAGTTGAACAAGTGTTCAACTTTGTACATCAAATTTGGATTCTTAATACAATTATGCAAAACAGACAAATAATTATGATTTGCCTCATAAACCAATTTTGCATTAAACAAATTATAATCTGCACAAAATGAGAAAACACATAATCAAGAAGTTTGCTCTTATGAAACGATGAATGGTTCAAAGCAAAACGTTCACAATAGTACTCTAATAAATTAAATGCCAATCACACAGCAGATCACCACTCTATTATTGGCCAAATATTAGCAAGCTCCAGTGTATCCAATCCTCTTACCATGCAACGTTCCTGAATGGTGTGCAGTCTTTTGAATGAATGTAACTTGCATTCAGTGTCTATTTGTCTGGAAGGATGAATGACTGCGAGCAGAACACCACATTGAAAGTGCGCCATTTCTCTCCGCCCCCTTCCCCCCATACTGTCTGACACCTGTCACTCAATTATCTTGAGGTTAATCGACGGACGAACGGCTTGTCAGTGAAACGAGTTATCAGCGGTTACCCTGGAGAACCGATCTTAACGAGACCGAGGGCGTTGCAAAGGGAGAGAGAGAAAGGCGGTTCTTCAGCTCTCAAACCTCATCTCCCATCTTGCGGTGGCAAGGGTGCTAAGCAGTAAACCGCATTGCATCACCACTGCTCAAACATCTGTGTTGGTCACATGCAGGTAGCATGACAGGTATATAGCCAGGTACAAATCCAACCCAGGAGAAGTAGCAGCTAAGATGATTCCAGTCCAGAATAGATGTGACTCAGATAAGTACTGTAGCTCAAACAACAACGCTAAGCTTGCTGGCCAAAAACAGCAGTGCATTTGCTCTGGGTAAGATGATGGTAGAGGATATGCAACAATATTCTGTTATGGAGGAATCTGGACATAATTGGATCAATGTACAAAATCTGCAGGCACAAGCATGCAGATTGATAGCATAGGCATTACATGGGATTCATGGGCATGCAAGAATCCAAAATAGTTGTACAAATTATTACTGCTGTACTATTACTATTATTGGCCAAATCAGTGCTTGGTACCCACATACATACTCACGCGATCTGAAATACAACCATATTCAAATTTGAATTTAATGTAATTTGAAGACCACTGAATATGGCGGTCACCTGACATAACTGCTTTGAGCACATTGCATTGCACTACATTATTTAGGGATATTTGCTTAGCACTCTTATACAGAGAAGCTAATGTGGTTTACACAACATCCATTTATACGGCAGGATATTTTACTCAAACAATATAGGGCAAGTACATTGCTCAAGGGTACAATGGCAGAGCTCCACCAGGGATTTCAACCTGCAACCTTTGAGTTACAAGTACAGTTCCTTAACTACAGTACATACTAAGAACAGATGGAGAACTAACTTATGAGTTACTTCCGTCTAATACAGGAGGAGGAAGGGAGACAGAGAGCGGAGAGAGATAGAAAGAGTCGAGGAGAGTGAGGGGAAGAGAGAGGGAGGGAGAGCTAGAGACAGCGATAGAGACAGAGCGCGAGAGACTAAAGCAGCTTATTCGACTCACCCAAGGAAAAAACAAAATTTGAAGCTCACAGCAAACAAATAGCGCACAGTGCCTTTCTTGGACTACAGCCGCGCGGTTGTCACTCAAACAGAAAACATCCCCGCATATTTACAAGGCCAGTGCTTTCACGCAGGCTAATTCCCATGCTAAACAGACTCCAGCGAGTGTTGAGCGGGAAGGATTTGGGTCTTACAGTAATCTTTATCAGAGCATGACATAGCCTTCATATCAGTGTGGCAAGGAAGGGACGCCTCACCCATTACAACTGCGCCCTGCAGCATCAAACACCCACCGTAATTATCTCAGGATAGTTTTTGTGAATGTAACGAAATTAATGACAACATTTCAGTAGTTGGTGATTCAGAAACATACACATACTACATGTACCGTGCACAATAAATGTTTTCTTACAAGAAGGGTTAGAATAACTGATAATAGGTAAACAAATGGTTTGGCTAGATAATGGATCCTCACTGCAATAAATAATCACAGATAACCAGGCTCACTCTCATTCAGCACAATAAATAAAAAAATAAGCCGTGCCTGAAAATGGCTGGCTGTCTCTAGCACATGGCAGGGCTAAATTAGTGTTAATGGGGTACACTTTAGCAGACCTCATCTCATTCTTCACTTTTAAATCCTTCACGTTGGCCCCAGGCCATCGCTGCTCCTCGACATGGTGCAGCATAATTACTGAAGCACAGACACCCCCTCAGCACAAATCTTTGTTTTGCTATCCTTAAAGAATTATGACTGCAAGATGCATATGTATATGGAGATGGGACTGATTTCATGTCAATAACGACCTCAAAATAAATGCCTGTGGGGTAGTTTGGTTGGTACGACAAAGTAACCACTCAGCCAATGAGGATTAGAATACTTATTTCTACTACTTTCAAGAAGAAAAATGTCTTGGTTACATAAATCCATCTATCGGATTTGAGTGACTTATTCAGGAAAGGTGCTCTCCCTAAAATGTAGTAGCTGGGCACAGTTAGCTTCCACAGTTAGCACCATATCAGCTTTTCCCAACAATGAACCATGCATCCACAACCCTGCTGTAAAATCCAGCTATGCCAGCTTGACCAGCTTGAAAATAGAGTTGGTCTAACCTGGTATGAGCTGATCAACCAGGATGGTGAAACTGGTCACAAAACTGGTCTAGCTGGGTATGAGTTGGTCAACCAGTGCTGGTAACCTGTCTGAGCCTAGCTTGAGCTGTTTTATTTCAGCAGGGAAATAACAAGCTGTCATCACCCGTTGGGATTTGAATCTCATCTCATCAAGTGTTCGCTTTCCTGAAGTGCAGCTACTGTGTGGCCTGCAGTCAGGGAAAGAGCTGCTGGCCGACTGACGAACTGTGGCGGACAACACACATCTCAGATGAAATGCTTCCCGCACACCTGCAGGTGGCACCATGGTGACTCAGGTTCCATTACTCCAGAGGTGTCCAATCTTATCCTAAAAGGGCCAGCGTGGGTGCGGGTTTTTGTTTTAACCCAGCAGTAACACACCTGATTATACTAATGAACTAATCGTGGTCTTTAATCAAGACCTTGATGAGTAGAATCAGCTGTCTTAGTCCTGTGCTAAAACAACAACCTGTACACACACCGGCCCTTTCTGGATAAGATTGGACACCCCTGCATTACTCCATAACGGCGAGAACATACATGCAGTACATGATTGTAACAGCTATTATTACAACAGTGATAAACAGCAATTATAAACTGACTGTAGATAACAGTGAACAATTAATGTGTAACATAAAAGGAAAAAAAAAAATAGGCCCATTCCTTGGCTACCTTGTGTCAAATGTTACGGCACATAAACACTCGCATCAGAGAGAGAAGACCAGAGATGTGCCCTGACAGGAAGCATAGGGGTTTGGATTTGAGGGCTGGGATACATGTAATTTCCAGTGCTTCCCTTCATTTGTCAGGCAACAATCAAACACAAGAGTCGATTGAATTGAAGAACAAAAATAAAAACTGTTGTGCCAGATGAACTATCCTAACAAGGTCTATCAAGCATTTTAATTACGTTGTTCGACCCTTTTTGAAAATGCATGGCTCAGCTAAAACAGATTAGAAAACTGGATTTCCTACCCTACTTTAACATTGGGGTAGTAAACAACCTCTCTGAACTTTTCTCAAATAGGTAACACGGTTTTTGCCAAATTCTTGCCTTGTACCACCCAGTCCTGTATGCCAGCAAGACTACAGCTGATGGGAGTGTACTCCTCCCCTACACTCACCTGCATGTCAGTGACTATTCATCTGCATGCCTGTCATGTCACTGAGAGTAAGAAATATACTGTAGCGTAGCCACAGGAGGCCTGACTGCCCATCCCCTACAAGGCCAGTTGTGTCCAGCCGTTTTACTACTCCCAGTTATTGTCAGTTACAGCTGTGACACAGCCAAGGCTCGAAACCACCACTGCAGGGCCTGTGCTTGTGGTGAACGCCTTTTCTGGCACGGCCGTTTGGAGGCAGGCTCGCCAATGGCAGCGATAGCTTCCAAAATCTCTCCTCTCTTATTCCCTTGTTTAAGCGCCAGTACAGTTGAAAGGGTTAAAGAAAAGAAAAACCCTGGCAAGCAGATGGTTTATGCACGCACTCACCAACACACACACAGAGAAACACGCACACACATCTTTATCTGGTGCATTTTGTACAAACATAAGAGGAATGGATGACTACAAGGAGACATTATCCTCATTTCTGATAGTGTTTATCTAAACCTCTCAAGAGGCAAACACGGAAGCTTGGCTCGTTCTATATCACGGTATCAGTAGGCTTACAAGCCTAACAAACACAAGCTGTAGCCTAGCCCCCCTCCGAAATCCCACCCCACCTCCTCCTCTTTCCCATGTAGCCCCAGCCTCAGAGCTTGTACAGAGCCCGGTGAAATCATTAGGGAGTCCCGTTCCGAGGGATCTCCAGTCAGGGCTTTGTGACTTATCCGCAGCATAATCGAGCGTGATCGCCCGCGTGTCCAAAGGACTCCGGCCCACCACCGGGTGCGTGTGTACTGCTGTCCGCCAAGTCACGCATTTGCCGGGGAGAGGTGGGAAGGGGGTGGCAGGAACAGGAAGATGGATAGACATGCCTTAAACTTTAGGGTTAACATCTAGTGCTAAAAAGCCAAGGAGAGTTACAGGCAGGGGGGTGGGGAGCAGCATCATTCATTCATTCATTATCCTAACCTGCTTATCCTGAACAGGGTCGCAGGGGGGCTGGAGCCTATCCCAGCATACATTGGGCGAAAGGCAGGAATACACCCTGGACAGGTGGCCAGTCCATCGCAGGGCACGCACACCATTCACTCACACACTCATACCTACGGGAATTTAGACTCTCCAATCAGCCTAACCTGCATGTCTTTGGACTGTGGGAGGAAACCAGAGTACCCGGAGGAAACCCACGCAAACACGGGGAGAACATGCAAACTCCACACAGAGAGGCCCCAGCCGACGGAGATTCAAACCCAGGACCTCCTTGCTGTGAGGCGGCAGTGCTACCCACTGCACCATCTGTGCCGCCTGGGGAGCAGCAGTGACTGCAACATTATTTAGGGTTTGAGGTACAGGTATTTAGCTCGTTCATTTTTAATCGGGAGAGGTGCAACAAGGACCAAGTGAGGTGGAGAAAACTCACTGTAGCCTTATGTCCCATTGGGGATGAAGAGGAGTAACTAAGTAAATCATTTTTAATCGCCCTCATTGGAGTGTGGACTGAGAGCTCAACAGGTACTGTAGCACAGTTACCCATTAAAAAAGATACAAAATCTGAGGGGTTGCAGGGCTTTGAGTTCATCTCCATCTCCTCCCTTTCTGTGGAATCGTGGCAGGTGTGCGGCTGGCAGAAATGTGCTGACTTGCCAGGTCTTCTTAAAAAACACAGGCCTGACACAATAACGGCATTTTAGTGCCACCTGTGCTTATTTCCGTCAAACAAGTCACATGATAAACTGCTTCAATATCAAAAAAAGAGCAACCAACCCACACACGCTCTCCTCGGAATTATTGGCCGAGCTGTGCCTTTCGGGAAACTCTTGGAATCAGCCGGAGTGATATCATAACAGCCAAGAATGCTTGGGCCTGCAGGTCATTTAACCTCATTTGCACAGCACACGCCTCGATATAAAGTGGTGCATATTGTTTTGAGCCATTGTTTTTACGGCAGTTAAACTGGCATGTTTACTGGGCAAGAACCTGGAAGAATTACATACCAATAGCATTTATATAATGTCCACATTTTGATAGATGTTTTATATAAGACAGCAGATGACATGGTCATATCTTATCGCAGTCCGGCATTCTGATTCCGAAAACCTTTTACAACTTTTGGTTTGTCACTACTCACCTATACACTTGCATACACTTGTAAGTCCACAGGAAAAAAGCTTTGCAATAGGGCTAGTCTACAATGACATATGAGAAGCAATTTCATTACCTTTTTTTTTTGCACAGCAAATTATAACACAATTAGGCAGACGCCAAATGATCACGAGTTGGCTGGTGAACAGGCACAAAATGGCCACAGTGATGCTTTGAGTGTGATCTATGAAAGACACCGTGCCTGTTAAAAGGCTTCCCTGAACAGAGGCACAAGTTTAATACAGATCAAAAGTGGGCTACATATCAGTCACCGACAAGATAAGTCAAGTAAAGGCAAATGCCCAGTCAAGGGTAAATTTGGTAAATTTCTTAATTTAAGCTTTCCTGAACAGAACTTTTCTCTTTATTGTGTTTTAAAATGACGAATCCAGGGACAGGCAAAGGCTAATAGCAGTACTTTACGTCCTAGCAAATCAAATTTCACATTCCGACATGATAAATGACATTAATAATCACTTAGCATTTTTTTAATACAATTATCCTTAGTAATGAAATAGTCTGCACAAAAACCTCTCTCTGCAGATTTCCTTGTGTGAATGAAAGCAGTCTGCCATTTTCAATGGACTTTGATAGAGAGCGCAACCTAAATGCTTTGTGACTTTGCAGACATGAATTGATTCATATTTGCCCAAATTTAGATTTGATTTTGAACTCATCCAAAGCGATGAGTTATGGCTATAGTCTTTCAGAATTTTGGTGCACAAAAGTCAAGGAGAGTTCAGGATGAGTTTTGATTGAAATTATTGCCAACTTTTGACGCATGTCAAACAAGTCACATGTAAATCTTCCATTTGAGATGGAGTGGTGCTCTGTACAGCAAGTGAGGCAAGAGCATGAGCTGGACTTTGGGCACCAGTAGGGTCACAATGCGTGGACAGTCTTGCTATAGACACGCAGTAGCTGCCAGAAGCTCTCTCACAGAGAACACTCCATACCACTGCTATACTTGTTGGCTGCCCGCCACAAACAGTGGGGTTCTGCTCACACAAGCGCCCTGGCCGGTGGGGGTTACTGTTCGGTCAAGTTTGCGGTTAACTCGTAGCATGCGGTCCACGTCCACTTGAGAGCGCCGCCAGTCGCCCGGGCGGTAGGTACGGTGAAGGGAGGCGCGAGGAGTCGGCTCCGCGGCGGCCGCAGCTTGGCGCGCGTGTGTGTGCGCGTGTGTGTGCGCGTGTGTGTGCGCGTGTGTGTGAGACAATGCACGCTTTCAGGGCTCCTTCAGACGGATAAAGGCCGATAAACTTAATTTCTGCAGATCTATAGCGCAGGCCGGACATGGAGAATGGAGATGGATGAGCGGCTGGAGACGTGCGGATGAACGGGAGGGGGAGAGGAGGCGGGTGTCCCGATCCAGGGTCGTGGGCGGGGAATGCGGGCAGGGTGTGGATCTCGGTGAGGGAGGATGAGATTATTTCCTGGGCAGAATGCAGGCCAGGGCAGCATGAATATTTAATGTGGGCGGAGGAGACGGCGGGGGGGGGGGCAGACTGCTGCATCAATGGGAAGCTGTAAGATGAGGCGAGAGGAAGTGGATCAGCCGAGGGGGCGGGAGGGGCACAGTGCAAGGCCTGCTCTCTGTGCCAACTGTCTCTCTCCCTCTCTCTCTCTCTCTCTCTCTCTCTCTCTCTCTCTCTGTCTCTCTCCATCTCTCTCTGTCTCCATCTCTCTCTCTGTCTCTCTCTATGTCTGTCTCCATCTCTCTCTCCTCTCTCTCTCTGTCTCCATCTCTATCTCTCTCTCTGTCTCTCCCTCTCTATGTCTCTGTCTCCATCTCTCTCTCCTCTCTCTCTGTCTCTGTCACCATCTCTCTCTCTTTCCCTCCTTCTCTCAATGCCCCCCCTCAGCTGAAATACACTGACTATTATAACTCCTCCAGTGACAGCAGACACACACACACATGAAATCTGAAGTTAACCTTCTAAAATTGGTGTCAGTTTGAATGTATTCAAATATAATGTTGCATAGATATATATGTATATATATATATATATATATATATATATATATATTATTATTTATTTCTATTTATTTTTTTAGGTGCAATATCAATAATAGTATAGACTGACATTCCCTCTAACATGCATAATAATTATTATCCACAAGGGTGTAATATAACATAACAGGACATTGACAGCATTGTTTAAAATAAAATGGTTGGGGTAAAATTTACAGTATGCAGTAACAGAGTGTTCTGTATTCAGTGGTGTTCATACATTTGGAACTTATCTCAACTAAATCAATTAACCAACAGTTTCAACAAATTAACCTAGCAAATAAAGTATGTTGTTTCAGCATGGCAAAGGGACAGGGGACATTATATTAGATAGGTACCCATGGCACATACACATTGAAAATGGAGTTGCATTCATGAATGTGATTTGGTGCTTCAAACACACACAATAAAAATATGTGCATCGTGTTTAATACAAAATATGGAATATAGATTAGAATTCTCAAATATTATTGTGAATGATATTCAAACTGTCAATATCTTTGACAGCCCTAACACATACTATACAATCGCATGCTTGCAGGAGCTCGCATGAAAGTGTGCGTGAGCGTTCACAGAGTGAAGACAAAACCCACTTCAATGCCACACGAGCATTGAGGTATTGATGGTAGGAGCGAGCCAACAGCACTCTCACAGCGATTCAGGGACTTAAAGACAACTACTTCAAGACTCTGCACCACTCAAAGCATTCCCCAGAAGCAGCTCAGAGTGCATTGTACAGTATAGTACCTAGCCATTACACAGCAGGCTTCCTTGAAACACTGTGTTTGAATCTTGCATTAAACACAGGGTAGGTTCTGCTCTAGGGAGGAGAAAATACCAGTCCTCAGGGGCTAGAAACCATGCAAGTTTTATGGTTCGGCTTACCTTTTTTGTATTATTATTATTACTAGTGGAGGGTTTTCCCTATGCCTAATTTCAGAGATTTTAATTAAGCTCATCCACAGTTATAATAGTAGTATCATACTAGTATTATTAAAGTAGCACAACACTGGTGAAGGCTTTCATCTCCCTTTTGGCATTTCCCATAAAACAAATGAGAGAAAGGAAGCTAAATTAAAGCCCACAGCTGTGGAAGCACTCTCTCCTTGCCTCCTATCAGTAATTTGGGTGAGCCTCTTTCTCAGTCATTACACAGGATGAACAACAGAAGTAACTGAGGCATTGCAATTCAAGTGGTTCAAGTTAATACATTAAAGGGAAATTCAACCCAGAGAAAGGGACTGGTTGGACATCATCACATGGTGTATGTTTGGCAGTCCAGTTTATGTTTAACTGAACACTTTCCCTGCAGTTCATTTTCATTGCGATGTAAAGAAATTGTATAATTTTTCCACAATAGCTTGATAAAACAATGAAACTGGATGAAGTGGATGGAGCCGGTATTAGCATCTTTAATAATGTATCAATTTCTTAACTAGGTCGCTAGCATGAGAACAATTTGCATGATCACCTGGACAACCCAGTTATGCAATAAAAAGTCTAACATTATTTTAAGTGCAGCTGTAAGACAAAAATGAAGCATACATAACCTTTTTTGACACATGACAGCACTAGAAAGCATCAGTACTCTACTTTGGGATTTGACGCAAGAGGTATATGTGAAGAATGAAGGTATGCATGTTTAATGTACACTTTACGAACTCTATAAAGCCTGGCCATGAAATTACAGTCGGCAACAAGAAATCCAGTAAGGCAGCAGTCATGATAGATCAGGAGCAGGTGGGGGCTTAAAGCCAAAAGTCCATTCCAGCCAATTCATTCACCATAAACTATATAAGCAAGTTATATAATACTGCGCTGCATTCACCTGGACCCTACATGCAGGCCTTGCAAGAGCTCCGATTCTGAAATAATGAAGAGATGCACTTTTGGGTTACCCGGGGAGATGCGTCCAATTAGACCTAGATATATTCCCCAGCACAGACCTGAATTGAATCATGAAAGTACTAAAACAGGCTATGTCTGGGTGAGACAAAGTGAAATAAGTAAACCCAGGGAGGGAGGGACTGGGTGGGTCGGATTTCCTCCACCAAATCATGCAAAAAAGGCTCTTTTGGTCAAATAGGTGGCTGCACCCTGCTCACACCAGCTGCACATTGTTCTAGCACCATGGTGGACTGCAGAGAAAAACTTTCAATATCAGGACAAATTGACAAAAACTGTTTGTGGGATAAAAAGGCATGATATAATAACAAAAGAGATCAAACTGTGTCTGAGCTGAACGTGATCAGATTACGAAATGAAACAAATGCATGTTTGTTACTGTAAAATAAAGTATAATGACTTGACACAGCCACACAGCTGTATGGTACTTTGTTTAATGGTGTAGGGGTTATGGAAACCTCGCTTGTAATCCGAGGGTAGGCGTGTTAAAATCCTGGATGAGAAATAGCCACTGCAACCTTAAGCAAGCTCCCAAAACCTGAACTGTTAGACTAAATATCTAGCAGGACGAATGGATAATTACATTAAATGTAAACCACAGCGTGCGCCGAGCTTTACCCTGGATGAGGACGCCTACTGAGACCGTACATAATGCACTGCAATAATTCAGCAGGACTCTTAATGCGATTGCTGCGGGCGGCAGTTTCTCTCCACTTCGTCTCCATTCATTGCAGAGGCCTCCAGCAAAAGAGTAAACAAGAAAAAACTGTCACCAATCAAGGAGGAAACGCAACCGTGAACCTCTTTATGGCCAAAAAAAACAACAACTAGAAAAAGGTTGGAATTTATATAGCGCCTTTATCCAAAGCGCTGTACAATTGATGCATCTCATTCACCCATTCATACACACATTCACACACCGACAGCGATTGGCTGCCATGCAATGCACCGACCAGCTCGTGAGGAGCATTTGGGGGTTAGGTGTCTTGCTCAGGGACACATCGACACAGCCTGGGCGGGGGATCGAACCGGCAACCCTCCGACAGCCAGACGACTGCTCTTGCCACCTGAGCCATGTCGCCCCCTTGCTACACAGGTCCTTGCATGTGTAGCAAAAGCCCTTGCTACACAGGACAGTATGTCTTAATGTACTTATTCTGCATGTGGACTGGCGGTCCGGTCTTTGGGTACGACCCGTGGGACGACCCGGTGACACCAGGCTGGAGGGGTGAATGGGGACTGTGAGCTACAGGGGAAGTACGAGCTGCACTGCTTTCCCAGTGGCCGAGCTCAAGAGAGTCTGGCCTTGTGTCGCTAACGCGCGGCCCGCAGTACTTACTAGCAGAAACGGTTCCAGTAAACGTGGCAAAACACACCAGAAATAATGGTGAGGGAACTGGGGTTCCCCCGTGGCATATGGCAAGAGTGGCAGAATGACAAGAGCCGCTCCAGGGAAGAGTTGCCAATGTTATTTCTCAAAAATGATTTTGCATGCTGAAAATATGGGAAATTGAAATGCTTCTACACTATTATAATTGCTCAGACTAAATGATTTTGATATTGCAATGGATCTGTGAGTCTTGTGTTATGGCAATCTTTTGCATCCACTGTTCCTGGGGCTCCTGAGAAGGTCAATGGACTTATGAACTCCAGCAAGACTGGCTAAAAACCTGGTTCCCTCTGCCAGGAAGTTCATGCTTGGGTGCGAATAGAACTTAATAGAACTTTCAGAAAGACAATGGGCAAGAACCACTCATACAAACAGGTTTGTTCTTAAATCGCTTGTACAGGTGAGTAAAGAAAGGTAGGAACAGCATTTACAAGTGGTCTCACCTGCCATACGAATCCATAGGCTTGCAGTGCATAATGGGCACATACGCATGACTCACAAAACTTGGCTTAAACATTCAAACTAGGCATCGCAGCCCAAATATGAATCAAGATACAGCAACTGCATTATCAAGGGTCCGCCAATATTGTTTATCCAAAAGCCAATATACCACAGTCTTCCCTTGTTCTTGTTAATCCCATTGGCCAACTCTCCAGTGGAACCCACCGACAGTACTGTATATACTGTATTATAAGATGCAAAACCTGTGGTTTGAACTGTAGAGGGTCCCCAAGCACTGACCGAAGGATATGAAAGATTCTGTATGGAGCAATGGTCAAAGATCCCCTCCAATACGTTCAGTCATGAATATACTTAAGATGACTCAGCAGTGTTAATCCTGAGAAGGGAAGACGGGAACGTACACAATGTACTGAAAACTGTGGTGCGAATATTTAAGACATGTTTTGCAGAAATAGATTTGTAATATGAGAAGTGTTATTTTCGTTGCTCCCAATGAATAATTGTTTAAGTAGTATGTTTTCCAAATCCTTGAGAATTGAAATATAGCCCAGTATTTGCAATATTTATTTAATTCAGTCTTTTTTCCTCTTCTTTACCAAGGGTGTGAATAATTTTTGGCAGCACCGTGTCTGTGTTGGTGTTCCTCCCTTTTCCCCTGTTAGTACTGCTAAAAATAAATATTTTCAATTTTATTTCTTCATTTATTTGTCTGTCTACATATTATTTCACTGTTTGCCTGGAAGCTTTAAGGATTGCTTTGCAATTTCATACACAAACGTTGCTAAGTACAATAAGACCATGGGCAAGGAAAACTGTATTTTGGTTGTGGAGACACAGAAATGCATTTTCCATAGTGTGTAATACCAGGAGGTCAGAAAAATTGGATACTTCCAGATTTAATTGTTCACAAATGGCCCTGGGCTACTTTAACTCTGCCTGATTGGTGAAATTGAGCACACAGTCACACACACACACACACACACACAGTCACACACACACACACACACACACACACACACACACAGTCACACACACACACACAAAGTCACACACACACACACACACACATACACACACACACACAGTCACACACACACACACACACAGTCACACACACACACACACAGTCACACACACATGCACACACACACAGTCACACACACACGCACACACACAGTCACACACACACACACACACACACATGCACACACACACACACACACAGTCTCACACACACACAGACTCACACACACTCGCGCACACTCACGCACACGTAGACACACACACACACACACACACACACAGTCTCACATACTCACACACACTCACGCACACACACACACACGCACACACACAGTCACACACACACATGCACACACACACAGTCACACACACATGCAAACACACACACATGCACACACACATCACACATACACACACACACACAGTCACACACACACTCACGCACACACACACAGTCATACACACTCACACAGTCACACACACACACACACACACACACACACACACAGTCACACACACATGCACACACATACACATATGCACACACACACACACAGGAACATTCATCTGTCATCGTTTGACTCTCTCCGTCTCCACATCTCTCTATTACATGCCCCCTTCTCACTACATCAAAGAGCCGAGCAGAAAAACGGACATCGTTCATCCTCCCAGCATGCCTAGAGCCTGACGGACAGGATGAGGAAAAACAGGAGGAACCCCCCCCTGCCCTTCCGACTCCCGCTTTACTGCCATCGGCAAATTTAGATTGCGCTTACATTATCGCCCGTTCCATTACTCCTCTTTCCTCCCATAAAATATTTAGCTTTAATCAGCAGATGTGGTTTGGATGCAGATTGAGTCTAATTTGCCATCCTGTCTTTGCCAGATTCTCCGAGTTCTGTCAGGGACTCTGATTCATTCCTCAGCAGGGGTACAGCTGATGGATGGCCAGCTGAAATCTATTCTAAGCTGACAAGACAATGATGATACTTCATTTCTGAATCTCGAGGGAAGAACACGAGAGTGTCAATATTTCTCTTTCTAATAGCTCAAAGAATGGAAAGAAATCTGGACATTACCTCGAGATGTATTTGTTTAGTCCTTCAGCGAGCATACGTTCGACAATGTGTTACTGTACGAGACTATTTCATCTAAGGAATGTGCGTTGTGAAAGTGTGGAATCTATTCCTCCTTACAACTCTCGGATTTAAACGCAACACAAGAATATATCTTGCGATCGGTAATTGCGAGCTATTTGTTCAGAGAACCAGGTCAAGCCTAATGGCAGCTTCATGCAAGTCAAATGCAAACCACATTGATTCTAAGGCGGAAATTCTGCATCAACCACACACGGCGATAGCAGTAGGAATCCCATCAATCCAGCTCGTAAATATCCCGAACCACAAGGAAGCAGGGCATTCTGACCCAGCAGCTTCTGGGAGCGGAAGCTGTAAAAAAATGTACCAGCTTAGATTCTCAACTCAGAGCTGAACTGATGACTGAACACCCCCATCCCCAGACAGGCAGAGCGATGGATCACATGGAGGACACGTCATTAACATTCTTTCTTTTTATCGTTTGCATTGATGCTAATCATGCTCCAGGGAACTTTATGTGTGATTGGGGCTTAGGCATAGCTGCTTATTAAACAGTGTTGTATAGAACAAAAAAAAAGGGTTAACAGCTCAGTGCCTTTGATCCATGTCGCCTTGGGGGATATAGGCGCTATATAAATGCCTGCCATTTACCATTTACCATTTATCCAGAAAACTCCAATCACCTTTTTCAGCTAATGGCAATTTCACGCTTCTGGTGACTATTACTAAAGTTTAATGTGATAAAACTGTTTTGTTTTTTTTGTCTTCTCCAACAGTATTACAGGTAGCCAGATCAGGCATTCACTCAATGGAAATGGTGTGATTATTATAGCACGGAGTGACGTGGCTGTTATCTTCCGGATGACACGTGTGGTCACATGACCTCCCACAGCACACCACCCTGGCGAACTGGCTACACATTGGTATTTGGAGGCCAGAACTGTGACCTCATGGATTGGATAAGCCAGAAGGCTGCTGGGGCCTGGGTAACTCAGCCTATAGCTGAGCTAGCGGCCCAGTGGGAGCACGTTCCTATTGGCAGGGTCAAGCCAGCTCTCCGGGCACACAGGATGCCGGTAGCCTCCATGACATTATCAATATCCGCTGAGGTGCACTCAGCAGTGCAATTTGGACATTAATCCAGTTCTGCCATAAAATAGAAACCACTTCTCAAAGGACTTTGAACAAGCGATGCTATGCAACACTGTTTCTTTGTTTAGTATAAGAAACGTATTTCAGCGTTTCAGCATCCAGTCCTGATTTTGGTAATGCATCAATACATCTTATGGTAATACATCAAACATTGAACAGGTTGTATCTATTATACCTCTTATCGTTTTTTACAACTGGTTATTCCGGCTAAATTTTGTCCCTTTGTATGAGGGTAAAACGTTGATGATATCTGGGATTGAAACAAGCAACGTCCTGGAAGGAACAGGCCACACCAGCATGTGCAGTAATGTATTCAAACGGAAGAAGTCCATTGAGTCCATGCATTATGTTGTTCATTCCGCGTCCAGTAAGTCAGCGTGCAGAAGCAGGCTCCAGAGAATGCACAGCTAAAAGCAGAGCTTTCATCCCAGGATGTTCAGTTTTAGTACAGCATCGCTGGGTGTGCTTCTCCCCCATGATTCATTCCCCCCCGACCACGCTCCCGCAAAGAGATCATGAGATCTCGCCCCTGGGCCACTGAGATCTGATGAATACAGGAGGTGTCATTCCAGGGAAAAAAAACCCAAAAGAGCAGAGGGACCATTCCCTGGAGGAGATTACTCCCCTGAGCCATGCTCAATCCCTGCACATTCCAAAGTGTAAAGTGGCTAAGATTAATATTTAAAGCTTGTCGCTTCTTTTCCAGGTGTGAGGCTTTTTTTTTGCCGTTTTGCCGTTTTCCCATGTAAAAATCAGGACTGGATTATATAACTTCCTGCTGACAGAAAAGGTGGTTCTGATATCCTACTTGGTCCTGAGTACCTCTACACATGGACACACACATGCATACACACACACACACACACAAACGGACGAATATACAGATAGAAAGAAAAACGGGAAGAAAGAGCTTGTCTTCTAAGATTCAGAAATTAGTTTAGGTAAACTGTATGTGCTTCAAGAGAACATTCATTACAAGCTGTTCTTATGGTAATACATCAAACATTTTACTGAAAATACAACAGAGCTTGTACTCACTAAATATTTGAAAAGTTTGTCAGAGTTTTGTTTCATTAGTCTGCCTGCTTAATGAATCGCTGCATTCTAATTATCAGCAAGTGTGTCACGGACCATGAAGAGGAGACATTTGGTATTCATGTTTGGTAGGCTCTGGGTCGGAGGTAGAGGGTGCACATCATAAATTAATCAAGCCCATTTTTCAAACGATGATGGAGTGTTTATTTCTGTTTTGATAAGACTAAAATAGTAACACGTTGACCTTAATGCTGCCAAAAGAAAAATGGATGCATAATTAATTCATCTCCACCTTTCATTATGTTGCGGTTCCTGGCGGTGGCTTTCGCCAGCACTTCCTGTCTTGCATCAGTTCATTCCGGATAACAACCAAAACAACAGAGCCGGTGGTTTTCGGCTCTTACACAAGGGACGGGCAGGGGAAGCGGAGAGGCTGCGTACACTGAGTCAGTCCTGGCCCAGATATCCCATTGACTGGCATATGAAGGCTGGCAGCTTTTATGGAGCCCAGCCGTTTGCCTGGAGCGAGAGGAACCCGCTGACGGGTCTCAGCCCGAGCGGCCTGGAGCCGGTCCAGACGCACGTCCAATTACCGCGCAAAAACCTGTCTCCCCGACGAATGCCGCTACGATAGCCCCAGCATACGCGAACACACAGAAGCAGCGCTAACACTGAAGATAGTGTGTGTCTTCTTCAGAGAGGCGTGAGTGTAACGATGAAAATCTGATTATCCTTGCACGTGCATGTGTGTTTTCTGCGGTTCAGCATCGTGGCTGCCTTGTGGGATGGGAATTATGAGAAAGGAGGAACCCCAAAAAATTACATTTGGGGTTGGCAGAGAAGTGCAGAATCAGCAAGAGAGCATTGCTGCCAGTAAGGTGCTGGCTGGGCCTGTCAACGAAAAGGGTGCGTGCAATGTACCATATCAATGAGTATGGCACAGCATGCTGAAATAGCCCTATCTGCTCAATAATAATCTACGGCTGTAATATAGCATTTAAACCATGCCCGATAAGGGCCTCTGTAAAGCAGATAAAATAAAATGGTTTAAAAGCCAAGCCGTTTATACAACCGAGTTCCCTGTCTTACCCCACGTCCAGGCCACAGAGGGAATACTGCGGACTGAAATCTGCGCTACCCAGCCTTTGAAGGGCTGTACGGTGAGAAATATCATCTAGGTAAGGTACGCTGATAAGACTCACAGGCTAGCATCCTACAGTGTAGAGCTTCGACTAAAACTAGCTACCGCCGCTGGGTTCTTTTAAAAAGGCATATCACCCAAAACAAGATCATTACTATGAACATTTTTAGACAATATTAATTCACAAAAATATGTCGGACTATGACGGACTAGCTAGGTTTCGCCCCTGAGAACTGGGAGCCGTGTTTACACGATTTTCCCAGAGGGAAAACATAATAGACCAAAATAAAGCTTTAAAGGGCATATTGGACTTATCTTCCTTTCCTCCCCAACTGTACCTCCATAGGTCTGGCCCTCAAGTTGCCTCTGCGCTGCCCTAGACCTGTGTCAGCTGCACTGCAGTGTTTTAAGGCCTTGCAGGCCACGTAGCACTGGAGGTAGCGGGCTAGCACCCATCAGAGCAGAGCCATATCTCTCACTGATGAGAACCCATAGCCTGTGGGCACCTATCACATTACCGGGAGAAGCTAATGTAGCTTTAACCACAGGAAGCCTGCAGGTTTACGTCCACCCTACCCCTGGCAGAATGAGGCCAGTAGGAGTCCCAGTGCTGCAGCTAATGACAGAGCTGAGATACGTTACATACGGTGACTATACATCTGCAGGGCCTGGCCTGTGCTTATTCGATATTACACCTCACCGTCAACAACAATTACAAAAGGGTAGGAGAACTATTCCAGTTCATGTTAATCGTTCTGCCATTGTATTTAATGAGATTTATTATTATGTACTATTTACCCACATTTTCTTGTGCTCTTTAGGCCCTCAGTGTGAAGTCTGAGCAGGATTCCTCCTGAGCAGGCGATGCATTGACCTTGTCTGCGGGAGGGGCGAGTCAAGCATCGCCAGGATGAAAGTCAAGCTTGATTTCCACCTTGTTTCAGTATTTGGGCCAGAGTAAGTGCTCTTTGCTACTGATCCCACTGAATTACTTTACTGGACACTTCCCCGTTCTTTATTAGCCTGACTGCAGAATGTATTTGCACCTGCTAAGCGACAGCCAAAATAGCACACTCCATTAAGGACCTGGACAGACTGTACAGTAGTTTCAAATTTTGACTGGTGCACAGGTGTCAGCCAACAGAGGCATTTATGAATTGCATAAGCAACTATATCTTGATTTTGAGAGGGAAAAATCGATCTTGCATGTGAGTGCAAATGCAAATCTTAGCATTTTTAGCACCACTTATCGATAAGCACTTAAATGACAGCCAAAGACTATTCCAGTGTTCATATATGAAACCTTTTATGGTGGTGAAATCTATCACTGAACCTGTGCGTATAGCCAATTAGCTCATTTAGCCAGGGTAATTGGTACAAACATAAACCTGCATCCACACCGGCCCTCCAGGACTGGAATTTCTCACCCCAGTTATATGGTAAGCTAGGGTCTATTAATGTCATAGTCAAGTTAGAAAAAGTTGGCAAATATAATATCGCTGAACAGAGTTGGCAATAACACTATTGTAATGATAGTTTTCAATCAATGTGTTTCTCGTAAGTGTTAATTTAGGCTATTTTTGTTATTCTTAGTTAGCTAGGTTTTTTATGCATCACATATGGTAGTCATATCATGTCCTGTATTTGGTCAAATAGCCTCCACAAACCATCACTGAGAAAATGTGATCACTGTCTTAGATGGTTCACCCTAAGGTGTACCTATTGCTGAAAAGGTACGTTTGGATCCCAGATGGTAAGGTGAGATTTCCTTGAGATCTCTTGAGATGCTACTGGCTGGGTTCTGAGACTACATTAATATCAATGAGCCATTCTGCTCTGGAAAAGCACCAAACACAATGCTGCTGCATAAATATAAGAAATTACTGTACTGTATAATATTCTGAACTTGCTCTTGCTCTTTTGTCTAGGTTTTCAGGGCTGTGAATTTCAGCTAAACAAGCAATTAATTGTATATAAAATGTAATAACATTTTTACTTTCTGTTGATGTCTCAGTCATACTCTCATATGTTTTCTGTTTGATAGGACAATTTAATGGCAAACTTATTCTTTTTTTTAAACCTTTATGCTTGTTTGGGGTTAAATGGAATAAACTGCCAGCCACCCCCCCAGTCCGTGATCACACTCTCAACACCCCCTCCCCCATCTTGGTACATCACAATGTCTCCCATCCGCTCAGTCTGCGATTGCTATCTGAAAATACCTGCCCCCCCCCCCCCCCAGTCTGTGATAGCAATCTGTATCAAACCTTCCCCTTTTTAAATTATGATGGACCTGGATTTCTTCAAGCCCGGATGGGGGTCCATTGATCATAAAAGGCTGTGAAAAGCCCTGCTCCAGAGTCACGTTCCAGCTCGAATAACTGCAGGAGGAATACATTATTAAAATAAGAGCCCGGTCCTATTCTTCACATGAGCAACCTGTGGGCACGATGGCGTCTGTTCACAGCTGAGCAGGGCAGTCATTGCGTCGGAGTAAATTCCATGTACTGTGGGCACGGGCAGATGGCCAGTGGACTCACTCGCTGTGTGAGGAGATGGGAGGCCCGATTCCCTCCCTCCTCGGGGGCTGCTTCGGCTAATTACGTGCAAGGCCACAGTCCGTACTGGCACGGTTAGGAGTCCATACCACACCTTATAAACTTTACATCTGGCCCTTAAGGCTGGTAGTACTGACCGCTGGTTTTCATTCTTTCCCCTGTAACCAGAGGCTGATTTAGACCTGGAACAGCTGGAGACTGGATTCCCTGGCCAATCAGTCAGTGGCATTGATCAATGAGTATTACGAGGTACAACATAAAACTAGCAGTAGTACTAGTCTTGAGGGGGTGATTTGAGTCTGCCTAGTCATTCGTAAAGTAATGAAAAACAATGACTTTGGCAGCTGTGAACTGCTGGCGACTCGGTTCTGGACAGTCTCATTGGATTTCAGTTTCTTAAATGCCATTTATCTCATTTAAATTCATTCAACGTCAGATCCATTTTTCAGGGTGATTGACAGAATACATTGCAAGAGCTCAGTGGCACTCAAAGCTTTTCCCTAGTGTGTTCAGAGGTCAGTGTTTTGTTAAGACCGGTCACCACATGTCAACTGACCAATGTCAGCCACATTATAACATTAGAATTGCAAGCAGATGATTGGAGGACATTCCAAGCCAAATCATAAGCCTTGACATGTCAGAACAACTCAACCACCTTTTAGGCTGTGCAGTACACTGTAGGATGGATGAGAGCATCTAGACCAAGACTATCCACATATTTCAAAATTCAACAGGTGCACCTTATTCTCCTTAGAAATTGCATCAGCAGAATTTCACATTCTCTTGAAGCACACAGCAGAATGCTGAAGCGCAGCAAAAAAAAATAAAAAAAATAAAAAGAACATCACCAACCCACAACACAAAAGAGATCACGATTAAAGAGAAGATACCTGCTCCCGCCAGCTGGCATCCACGCGGGCCCCTAATACGTGCCACACATTACAAACCATCATCTTATTTTCATTCCAAAAAACGCCCGCTGACCTAGAAAAAGAGAGTGTGCGGAAGGGGGCGGCGGTAAGCGATCCCGTTCGGCGGATAATTCCGTCTGGAGCCGCGGCACCGCCGGTGCGCCGCGAGCCGGGCTCCCAGATTAGGCCACTCAGGCGCAGAGGAGGGGCTTGTGGGAGGCGCGAGGGGCCGCAGGGCTGAGGGAACTCAAGGTCTCTCCGTCTGCTCTCCTCGCGGCTCGACGCCACGCTACTCTGCCCCCGACGCGGGGACCGCAGGGTGAGTCTCCTCATTCCCCCCTGCTCTAACTGCAGCCTGCGCGCGTTTTCTGCATATGCGTACGTGTGTGTATATTTGTGTGTGTGTGTGTGTGTGTGTGTTCTGTGCCTGCGTCTGTGTTAAACGCACAATTGTAGCATTCACTCAGGCATAGATTAGTCATAATCAGTTTCAGGGAGAGAGAGAGATGTGTTCTTATCACGCTTGAAGATGCTACGCCTTTCCAGAGTGGGTGCAGAGAGGGGTGGAGGTGAATGTGGGTGGCCGTGTACAAACCCAACGCGGTCTGCAACTGTCCTCCAAAACCCAGCCCCACCCCCACCTCCACCCCCACCTCCACCTCCACAAGGCCCCTCCCTCTGGCCCCAGCTATCCCATAAAGCTCAAGGCACTTTTAGCGGGGAGATTTCCGCTGAGTTCGTGTTGATAAGAGAGAAGCAGGAAGACTGGCTCCCTTCCAGCATAGCGTTGGCAAAAGGAGAGCCGTTTGCCAGCTGACAGCTTGAGACGGTAGCACTACAGCAGCGGGCCTGGGTCTGTGCGCCTCTGCGACTCCAAACGCTACGCGCGGAACCCACAGTCCCACAGTTCCTGGCTGCGAAGAATGAAGAACAAGGAGCATATGCAGGTGTGCGCACGAGAGGCACAGCAGGCGCGGCCAACCGCCTTGGTTACAAACCCACGTGACCGAGACGGGCGAACCCTTACACCACAAGGCTCACGAGCACTCTGAGCCTTTTGATGGAACAACTAATATAGAGATACACGTAGATATACAGATATACTTGGGTGAAGCAATTCTTTTAGGTAGATTCCTGTTTATCATGAAAAAGCTAAAGTTAAAACTCCAACACAATACAAAAAACCTGGTCAGCTCCTATCCTCATCTAAACAAAAAACAGTCGACAAAAAAAAAAACAGAGTGTGGACCCTTCCTCAATATTGTACAGGTATTCAGTTTTGTCATTATAAAGCCTCCATTACAATATTGACTGGACATTGAAAACACACAAAAAAATCACCAAGCTCTGCACCCTCTGATTGCTGCTAGTGGTAATAGAAAACACTGACTTAGAAAATAAAAACACTCCAGAAAACCTTCAAAGGGTCTTCGAAGGTTTAATACTATGGTAATAGGACTTTAGGTGGAAGTCCTCACAAATCTTGCTTTTATCATAATATAAACCAAGTCAGTGCAACATATTCATTAAAAACCTCGGATCATCTTACAACATAGGCTCGTTGAACATTTCCTTAGTGAAGTAATTGGGGTCTATTACAGCAATTACGCACAGGGTAATAAAATGCACTCCACCTTGTGGACACCACTGGAGGTGCAATGCTAAGCAAGTCCACCTGGGTGAGGTAAACTAGCATACATTTCGTTAAGAATATTAAAAAAATGCGTCATAGTACAATTGAGACATTTCAATCATAAACATTCCAAACGTAGAATAACCCCAAGAAGTGCTCTCTCTCTCTCTCTCTCTCGCTCTCTCTCTCTCTCTCTCTCTCTCTCTCTCTCTCTCTCTCTCTCTCTCTCTCTCTCTCACACACACACACACACACACACACACTGCAACCGAAAGACGCCAACAAAAATACGTCTCCAATCGTATATTTTTACAACAGCATGTTACACTCAGTGTAAGCGGTTAGTCATTACTGTTCCACACCACGCTGGGAGCTCGCACACCCCTTTGCAGAACTATCTACCTAGCCTCGCACAGTCACTACAGTCTCCTGGCAATAATGAATTCACAACCAATGGCTATTAATAGAACGTACAAGATACCAATTTGATTACAGCGGTCTGTTTGGCAAGCACAGGGTGCATTCTTTAATCACCAAAAATGCCATTAATGCATGACTAAGGAAAATCCTGTTATTCCCCGATATGAATTTCATTATAAAATGAAGAGCATGCAAACGTTTTAGTGTGGTGCATTTCCTTTTTTTCATTGTGCACCTTTAATTATAACAGTAAATCTTCAACAAACAATGGTTAATCTCTCCTAGTATTATAACTGTGTGTTAATTGTAATGCCCCGCTTTTCACCATTTTGGTAGGTTTACAGCGGATCGTCTGAAATCCTTAGCCGCAAATCGTCTTAATACCATTCCTTGAGAAACCAAATCTGCACAGCGCTGATTTGGTTAAACTAGAATTAATATAATTTCTCGTATTGAAACATAGTCTGGATATCTGCAACAACTGATTTAAAATGAAAATAATCACGTATATCTATATAACCTACACGACAATTTAAAGCACATTTTATAAATTTCAGAAAAAAATATTTACTAAGAAAAAAACTTATGCACGGGAAGCATCACACATTGCACTTCAACTCACCTTGAGCTGCCGTTCCGCGGGTGCTGACAACACTTGCTATCAAAGTGGCCACATACCAAATCATAGTACTATTGCCAACCAGAAAGAAACCTCATCATATCTCAAACTGCGCCTTTCAATAAATCTTTCATAGCCGACCCCCCTGAACGGTGAACGCGCGATCTGCTTCTGATACCCTTATATTCATGCCCTATACACTTTTTCCTCTGCTCTTTCCTTCATTCTTTCCCTCCCCTTCTCTCCGTTCGCATCCTCTCGTAGAGACGGAGCACCTGCACCAGCGATACGAAGGCTGACGGAGCTGGCTTGCAAAGCCAACGTGAAACCAAGCATGACAATTTAGCTACTGGATCCGCCTCCGCTACATTTCCATTGGTTAGCGTGGGAGGATTTGGGGCGTGGATTGGTTTGTCCTCCGTCGCTCCTGTGAAAGTACCAGGCGAGCCCTGTTTCAAGGTGAGTTGGAGCGTGAAGTTTCACTGGAACCGCAGTATCATGCGCAATAACAGAGAGCCGAGTTAGCATCTTCTCATCATTTCGTCGTGGCCCTTTTTAACACTGGAATTTCGCAGGAAGTTCAGCGAGCCGATGCTGTACATTAAATTCACAATATCTAGTATGATCACATGATAGTCGGTGCGAGGGAAATATTGCACTACGCTCGTTGTGTGTTAGGGGTATCCTCGCTGCAGCCCGCCCGTGTCTGAATGACCGTAAACTTGACTTTAAACTGCAGACTGTTGCTAGCTAGACGTGATGTGCAACAAACTTACATTTGTCTACGGTGTAGCAGGTATTAATCATATCGACTTCTTTCAGTCTGAGCTGTTAAACAACCGTTTGTCTCTGAAAAATTATAAGATCAGTCAACGTGATAGGTTTTTATTACCTGCATGTTGCAGATCATACTGTTCCAATTGCCCGTGTGTCTTCCATTGGATGTAACATCATGCATATTAGCTATATAGCTACAATCCCAATTCAGTGACATGATGATGTACCGACGTTGGCTACGCGCAAATTCTTTCCAATTTAAACGCCTTAATACGCACGGTGCCGTAGAAAGCACTTGCACTGCAACAGTTATCAAATATCGGCGAATAGACATCTTGAAAAAAAATCGGTAATCTGTTGTGATTTATCTGCATTTTGTTGTAGAAATGAAGTAGCCCATTCCGGTTATGAACGAATACTATTATGTAGCCTACTGACAATGTTTAGTCAGCGTTACGAATTTAATAATAGTGATATTAATCGCTTCACACTTCATTCAGATTGTAAAGAGAATCGTGAATTAAAACGTTAAGCGTTAGACCATGAAGCCAAATACAGCATCAGAAGCAGATTCCTTCACACTCACAGTGACGGGGGCTGATTGCAGTTCAGACTAATGCTCAAGCAGAACATATTCCTACTAATGAACGATATGTCGCGGATAAATGAGAAAATATGCTGCTTCTTTTCTTTTTTATTTGGATAATGTCTGGTGTCTAAGACCTAAGACCTGTCAAGCTAAGAAAAACTCATGTTTTACGCACCCCCTATAATACGATGGGAATTACTGAGTGCACAATTTAGTAGTAGTCGTAACAACAGCAATGAGACATTCGTTGTTTACAAGGTTATTTTACAATCTCATTATATACATCTAATCTGGATCTTGAACTTCTTCATTTCATGGAAATAGAAATTTCTCTCTCAAATTTAAAATTGCCCATTGTTTCTCTGGAGCTGCTACCTACTCCACCCGCACCCACACACCCAGGAGCAACTACAGCAGAAGCATATGCATGTACCCCTCCGATTCTCTGGCATGTGAGCTAGCAGCTATTTTACACCCTACACAAGGGGTATCCAATCCGCTGTTCTTGTACAGGTGCGGTTCTTGTTTAGTATTTAAACTTGAATGCATGTGGTTGTCTTTTGCTGTATAAGGACTGTTTTTCAGAGGCAACTGTTTGCTTCACTCAGTATCTCATCAATGCCTGATGCCTTGCCATGGAGTTTCCCCCATTCTTCTCAATATGCATCCCTCCATATAGGCGACTTGCACAAGGAAGCTCCATTTTACACTTTCCTAAGCAAGATCACTGCTTTTTAGTGTTCACGTCTGTTCTCTCTGTGCAGAAGACATTTCTAGTGTGAGATTCCCTCAGAAGATAAGGATTAAAGATGAGAATGCACAAAGTATTATACTAGAATAAAAAACCCTGCCCACTACTCGTAAAAGAAGCCAAGGCTTCATCGGCTCACACTTAATCCATGTTGAGATACACTACAGTAAAATATTTACTCTTGCATATGGTAAAACAGACTGATTGGGTGATGAGATTAAATGAGTTTAGGCAATCTTTTTCATTGTTATATTGGTATTCTGACTATTTTGTTTCAAACTTTGCCAACTATGAGTCATGTGCTGTTTGCCTGGAATTGTTGGGAATGAGCAATAATTATTCTTCATTAAATTCTAAAACGGAAATCGACCATGTGTGGGCCTTAGTCACACTCCATATTCTGTTGTTCCATACCCCACATCAATTAGGAACTCATCCAATTATGTTTCATCACACTGTATGTTATGCAGTGACATAATGTGCATTTGTGTCTTTGAAATGTGTCATGATATGAACGATTGAATTTAGTATGCCTATCAAGATAAATACAGGCTACTTAGCGACAGTCTGTTGCTACTATAATAGTATTTGATATATTGTATAGTCTGGCATATTTTCCCATTTTTAAATTGATCTGTGTAGGGTGTAATAGAAGGTAGGGGAACAAATTAAACTACACAATAATCCGTTTTTTTTCCTGCCTTTCAATTTGCTGAGTGGAAAATCTAATTGTCGATGGATTTTTTAATTCGATGATCAGGTAGACCATCTGCATTAGAATGCAAACTTTGACTTTGTCCCAATTGAGCATATACTATTGCCATTTAAAACGTATATGGAACAGAACACAGGGGCCATATTATATATAATAAAATTATACAGTGTCCCCCAGTTGTGAATTATACAGGGTAATGCTATAGGGGGACTAGCACTGGCTTCATAACAGACTTATGCCATTGGAATGGTCATGTAGAGGCTGAAGCCCTTCCCCCTATATAATGTTACAGCTAGCTATGCATCCCACTGTGTGGCTGCCAGACACAGAATATAGCCAGGCCATAGAAGATCACTAGGGATGGAGAGTTGTAGTTAGCAGAGCATCCCTGGGTGGATTGCTCAATAGCGACTCCTGTGGTTGGTCAGATTCTTGCAAGCCAACACAAACAGTACTAATTGCTTCCAGACTTGACTGTAGGCAATGAAGGTATACACTAAGTAAAAAGAAAAGCATCCATTCCCACTGTGTTTCTTTGCCATAAAAAACAGATGGTGTGGCAACAGATAATGTAAATAATTGTTTGCCAATTCCAACCATGGCTCAGCAGGTAGGGGAGATCGGGGTCTGTTGTGACACAGGGTTGAATGTTTTCTGAGAACACATTCACACAAAACTGGTCCATTGAAATCAGAGGTGAAAGCGGATATGTATGGGGGTGTAATGTGATTTACAGCAGGCTAGCTTGTTTCTGATTGGGCAAAAAACATTGAGTAACAATGAACCCCGTGTCACAACAGACTCGATCTTCCCTACTTACCTGCAGAGATAATGATTTAGTGTCCGATGAAGTCCAAACACACAACCTTGTACGTCTCAGGGGCGATTGATGCAATTTGGCTTATCTTAAGGACGCTAATCTTATCTTTGAATATGTTTACCATTTAACATGTCCTTCACACCAGCTACTGATTTAACTTTCCTGCTTTCCTATCAACTCTTACAGAAAGTGTCTGTCTCTGAATGAACATGCAGAATATTCGACTCAATTTTGCATTCATCAATACCTCAAAACCACAAAAAAAACCATCACAATCCAGCTTTACACTAAGCCTGGGAGGTTGGGTGAGTGAGTGCTTACGTTACATTACATTACATTAATGGCGTTTGGCAGACGCTCTTATCCAGAGCGACATATAGTTGATTAGACCAAGCAGGAGACAATCCTCCCCTGGAGCAATGCAGGGTTAACACACTGTACTGTGGTTCTTCTGTACAGCCAGTCACATGCAATGTGGTTACGAATGTAACAATGAAATATAAATTGCTCCCGAAATACTTTAAATGTGCTGATCCCTCCTATGGGGTATGACTGCATTTATTCTATAGACGGTGAAAGAAACAGGACCGCCTCCATGAATAATCATGGCAGGGACACTTACTGGTACTGTGTAAGTATAAGACTCATGCAGTGCCTTGTCCTTGATATTTCTACTGGAAGAAATACAGCAATGGAGTGAAGAGGCACTGATATGAATGAAAGATCACCTTGAGGGAAGCTAATAAGAATATGATGTTCTCTTCCATCCAACTGGTATGTATTCCATCATATTGTTTGATCCTGTCAGGCTCTCTGTTTCTCTGTTTCCTGATTTCTGCCTAAGACCATAGCGTTTTCGCCTCTTGTTTCCCTCTGTGACCACCATAGTCTGTTTTCAGTTCCATTCACCTTCATCCATTTGTTTCAGCTGTCTCATTTCGTGTTTCCGCCTCCCCACTCCTTATATGTACTTCCTTCCTGTCTCTTGTCATTCAGTTCACCTGTTTCTCATTGTGTGCTTGTTAGTAGTGTATTTAAACCTGTCCTTGTCAGTTTCTTGTTGCTAGTATGTCTTTCTGTTATTCTGTTCCCTACCCCGTACCTGTGCCCTGTGATATTCTGTCTGTTCTGCTTTTGGATTTTCTGGTTCTGATCTCTGCCTGGTTTTTGTTTTTGTACTTTCTCTTGTTTGGACTTCCTGGTTTTTGAACACTTTTGGACTATGTTTAAAGCCTGCCTGATTACGTTTTTGAGTCAGCGTTTGGTTCCTCTGTCCTGAACACTGACAGATCGTACATACTTTTCCGTTATTATACATTGCCATCATCAGTATTAATTGTGAAAATGTCCTCCTGCTTAGGTGAGTGTTTGAAGTGCAAACAATGTTAAATACAAAGGTTAATGATATATACAGTGAGATCCATAAATTATAATAAATTATCTGTAATAAAATAATTGACGTGTTTAAAATGCAGATTTTCAGCTAATAATTTTATTAAAGAGTATTTAATAACTGTACATAATGCTGTAGGCATTCATACTGCAGGTTCTGATTAGTCAGGTGTGTTCAATTATTTCCTGGGTGCAGGTATAAGGAAGATTTCAGTATCTAGTCTTGATTCTATGCTTTTCCTTCCCTTGGGACTTGAACTCAATGGTGTTGGGGGGGAAAATTGGCAGCAGAGAGAAGTAGGAAGCTGTTGAAGTTTTGTCCTACTACAAAATGCATTTTGTAGTAGGACATTAAAAAGCCTTTGGAGAGTCATTGGCTTGGTCTGTGTCTTGCATGTCAAATGAATCATTCCCTGAAGTTTTTTTCTTCTGAAAAGCGCAGGCATACTGCCAGAATCTCCTTGGATTCACTTTAAAAATCACAAGGTGAACTAATGGTAATCACAATAATGGACTAATTTCATGACAGTCATCTCAAAGTCAAAGCATTTTATAATAAATAAACATGCAGTTCAAAAACAGCAAATGTTTAAGCGATTTGACAAACAGACAGAATAAGTTCCTCTGGAGCAAAAGCACAATAAGGTAATAAAGCAACAGAACCACACCAATAAATGCTGATCATTTTTCCGGTTATTAAAGGAGCCTTTTAAGTGAGAAATCGCAGAGAAAGCTACAGTGCTGTCTGTCATATGCTATCAAAGCAAACAACTGACAAAGCATTTCATGAGCGTTCAGTGATATGATACGAGTCCAGTTTAAGCCTGGTTATGTTTGATAGCACCAACGAGGGACAGAAACTCTTGAGTAATATCAGTGTCTGTTTCTTGGTGAGAATCCAGTGAATCAAATCCATAATAGTTTAGAATTCCAAAAATGTGCCAATTCAGAGAAACATCATTAGAATACCCATCGTACGGTGGAGTAAATTTTCAGTATGCACGCTAAGACAGTTATTAAGGGTGCCAATAATTCTGGAGCCCACTGTACTGTACTGTGCATGCCTTGTATAGTATTTATGTACATTACAATTACACTGCAATTCACACATACTTGGATATACTTGTGTGCTTAACCTCTGCATTTCTGCTGGAGTAAATTAATTGGCCTCTGCATTGCAGTTTGTAGCAGATGATTGTGAGGGAAAAGTTAAGGAAGCCCTGTTCTGAGGGCTGATACCCCATGACTCATAGTACATTCTGTGACTGACTTACCTGCATCTCTAATTGGCTCTGCAGAAATACAAGCTCCAGGCAGACTGAAGTGAAGGAACTAACACAGGCCTTGGAGCACCATCACACATCGCAGAGATGACTATCCAGACATACGTCTATCCCAGGAGCAGGGGGAATCCATCCACACAAATGGTTTCCTCGTGCATCACAGGCAAACCATGGATGTTAGTCAGTGCTGTGCTTTCACTCAGAGGTACAGTATTTCGAGCTGTCAAACCAACCTTGCAGTTAGAGTGTCTGCCAGGGGTTTGAACTTCACTGGAGCTGTGCGTTGCATAGTGTTGCAAAGGATCCCATTAGCCCTTGTCACAATAGGAGGACAAAGTGGAGGAGGATTTTATTTATACACCATCAACCGTTTGACAACTTTGAGCTTTTTCAATCATGACCTGTCACCTGGGACAATAACTCTGAAATGGACTGGGTCCTGTTCAAGTGTATGCCTAACACCATTAGGTCCTCGTGTATGGAGAACGCATCAAACAAATCAAACTCATTTAAATTTCAACACCTTATCAAGGCTCACTGTCAGATACTGTATGGTACATCCCACATAACTGTGTTGTTTTCACACAACGTTGCATTCAAAGAAGTCCTTCGAGTCTTTAATTACCATGTGAATTGTTTCCCCTATTGCAGTGCCCAAGGTCTTTGTTCATTCATTCAATGTTGATGATATGAGGAGCCTGTTTGCTGAAACGTTCATTGTTCTCTTTAGTCATTCATCACAGCAAAGACAGCAGTAATTTCTTTTTAAAATCTGCCATGGGGATGTTGCATTAAATACCATCTGATATCAAAATGGTGGTCGCTTTCTGCAACCTGTGTGTAGAATGGTTAGCTTCCTGCTGTGTGAAACAAATCTGAACCGGTTAAACCGGTTTTTTTAATACATTTTTGTATTTACTTATTTCTCAACAAGAAGTTATATTACTGTGAACAAAATAAAGATTTGATTATTTTGGTTAGAGAATTAAATAGTTCTTTAGGTTCCCTTTGTGGTCCAAAATGTTCTGGATGCTTTTCCCTCTGTGGTGCATATGTGTCGAGGGGCCTCGATTGTGACATGACCTGGATAATTATGATGTGGATCGTTTTTTTGTGTTAGCGCAGTGTTGGTGGGGGATGAGAGGGGGGCATGTCTATCTCATGCCCATTGTACCCCTGTGTGTTGGAATGAAATATGTAGGGAACAGTGACCCAGCAAGCAACCCCCAATCCCCCCAATCATTTGGCAGAAAACAACATTAGACTCCCAAAAAGTCTTTAAATATAGTATGTCCTTTGCCTCTCACTGTGCGAAAATGTCCTTCTTTTTTGTGTATATTATGTTTAGTCAAAATAAAACATATATTTGCTTATAGGTATTTGCTTCTAATGTTAAAGGCAGAAAACTGATAAAAAGCACTTTATTAGGTGTTTATTAGACTTATTTCTTATACTATCATCTTCCTTTTCACACCATTCTTTGCATTCACACCAACTCTAGATTCTGAGATACTCAAACCTCCTTGACTGACACCAACAATCATTTCACGTTCAAAGTCACTTAGTTAATGGTAAATGGCAGGCATTTATATAGCGCCTTTATCCAAAGCGCTGTACAAGTGATGCTTCTCCATTCACCCATTCATACACCGACGGCAATTGGCTGCCATGCAAGGCCCCGACCAGCTCGTCAGGAGCATTTGGGGGTTAGGTGTCTTGCTCAGGGACACTGCGACACCGCCCGGGCGGGGGATCGAACCGGCAACCCTCCGACTGCCAGACGACTGCTCTTACTGCCTGAGCCATGTCGCCCCTTAGCCATGAGCCATGTCGCCCCATAGTTCACATTTCTTTCCCATTCTGACATTTGATCTGAAAAACAGCTGAACCTCTTGACCACATCTGTATGCTTTTATACTTTTTAGTTGCTGCCACATGATTGGCTGATAAAAATTTTGCATTAACAAGCTGGTGTACAAGTCTACCTAATAAAGTAGTCACTTAGTGTAAATACAGGTACATGCTGAGTTTGTATCTGTATATTAAAATACCGTGAAAAGCAAAAGACATTAAATTACAGCCAGCTCCAGAAAGTTTTCTTTTATTTTTCGGACCAATAAAACACATCCATAGACTTTTAGAGGCTTCTGGAGGTTGGCATAGAGATTTATAAAACAGAACACTGTCAGGAGAGTCCTGCAGTCATGCAGGTTTACTGAGAGTATGCCCTGTTCGCAGTTTCAAGTCTGTCTCATTTCTCCTAATGAAAATCAACTAGAAATGCAATGACAGAAATAAACATTCAACACACTGACCTTATTGTTGGCAGCATTTGCTATAATCAGTTCCAGTATGTTCATGGCAGCTTTGATAATTAAAATGAGCATGCCAGTAAATGCCGTGGGTCATACCAGGCCAAACCATTATTTTTAACGTGTGCCCGCAGGAGACGTAAAAAAAGAAATGGCTGCTATGTTTTGTCCACATCATTAGACAATTTGTATGTTTCAGAACAACAGCAAATAGGTCTCCAGGCATCTCATCTCTCATCTGTATTTTGGGGTGCATTTGGGCCCATTTAATAAAATATCATTTGCCGTAGTGGTAGCATTACATAGGGAGTAATGCAGATGTGCTCAGTTCCAGCTTTCTGTTTGACAAGATGACAGCAATGGCAGATCCTGGTCACCCTGTTCTCAGCATGGCAGAAAGCCAGGCACCAGAACCTAATGCAGTGCATTCAGGGGGATGTTAAAGACTTGGTTAATTGGGCCATGTGCTACAGATGCAGCCAATAGGTTATTCCCATAGCCTGAACACCATGGTCTCATTCACAAACTCCCTGCCTCCTAAAAAAAAAAACAGGCCACATCCACTTATCTCATCTTTACCCCTTCTAATTATTGTTTTTCTTTATCCACCAGCTCCAATCAACCAAATAAATTGCAACTGATCTGACCCTGTCCATACGGTCAGGGATATTAACCCTTAGAATGCTGGCAATATTCAGAATACCGAATGCACATATTCAATTACACACATATATTACACACATTTTACTGTTGCTCTCTTTCTTTCTTTTTTTTCCAAAATATGTTGGTCTTGCCCTCAGATTGAGAGCAGAAAATGTGAAGGGCTATGAAATATGAGGGTTGCATCATTGTTAGAGCAACTGTACTTTATAAACTCAGTGAGCATATTATTATGTTTTTATTTGTTTTTTTAGACTTATTGGTCTTTTTATCCAGTTAGAAGTGTCAGCTTCAACCAGTCTGTCCCTTCTCCTCTGAGCTCTCATGTTTTTGCCCGCAGGACTGCTGCTCACTGGATGTTTTTTGTTTTTCACACCATTTTCTGCAAACTCTGTTTGTGCAAGACTGTTGTGCATGACAATTCTCAGGAGATCAGCAGTTTCTGAGGTATTCAAACCACCCTGTCTGGAACCAACAATCATTCCACCGTCAAAGTCACTTAGACTACAATTCTTCCCCATTCTGACGTTTGATCTGAAAAACAGCTGAACCACTTGACCACATCTGTCTGCTTTTATACATTTAGTTGCTGCCACATGATTGGCTGATTATATATTTGCATTAACAAGCTGGTGTACAGGTCTACCTAATAAAGTGGTCACTGAGTTCTAGTACTCATATCTATTTATTTCATGAATTAACATTGATTGCTTATAATGTGTATCTTTTTAACATGGGAAGATTATTCTGAAAGATCTTTTCACAGCGCAATTTAATGTATTATGAAATTCCCATGCATATTGATATTTCCGTATTAATCTTTGCAACTGAACTGGTGACAGTGACATTTAATTGCAGTGGCACGAGCATGCTCGTTTAATTTGTAGCCCCATTTGTCTTTAACGTACAAAATTGTTTTCTCTCATGCCCCCAAGCCACAAACATGCATGCAATTCAACATCTCGGTTGAATGTTTTTAATAAGCGAACCGAGGCCTACAAAAATTGATGTTGCTGAAATTACACTACGTTTCAAAATACTGCTGCTGAGGAATGTGTGGCATGCCCTGATAAGCAATCGCGCTCAACGCGTAATTCAGCCCTGACCGTGTCATCGGCAGCCAAGGGCCTGAAGAGTGGCTGTCACATCAGTACGGCTGGGAAGGATTTACATGGCTAGGTTTCCCCCGCTTTATGATGCGATGGTGGTTCCTCAGCCCAATCAAGTACCTGCAGCTTGCCTCTGGCACACTGTCTGTACATTGTGCAGCTGGTGGACTACAGAGTGGAAAGAACAGAGACTGGCTTCTTGGAGTAGGACCTGTGTTTTGGAGGAGGGGCCGACTGGCATGTGGGTGGAAAACTCTGTGTCGGGGGACGGGTCCACAGATGTGCTTGGACGTTCCGTATTTGGAGAAAAGTAAAAGTATAACGATGAACAGTAATGAGAACAGCAGGTAATACGTTTGACTGAAGACTGTTAACAGGCTGGATGGAATAATGACAGAACATTGCAAATGACCAGACCTGCTGTTTTAACTAGCCCCCTTCTGTCTAGTCTCACCTTGCTGGAGACAATGTAAATTGACCTTATTATTATGAGCTCCACCATCCTCCAAACTACCACCCATTACTGACTGACGAACACTTCTTATGCACAACTGTAATCTTTCCCTGTGTTTTTTGATTCAAGTCTATGCATGGGATTCATTTTTTCTAAGCTTCTATTTTCTGTTAGATGTCAAATCAATTACAATAATTGTTTTAGTGATGGGCTTGAGGAAACGCCTTGACTTGAACCATCAGATATGGTTTAGAGAATGTAATGATTAGATAGGCACAAAACAAGAACTGCTGAGATTTCACATCAACCACAGTTTGTGTCTGCATTTTAAAATATAGCGAAAAACAGAACAATTAAATTACAGTCAGTCCCAGAAATGCAGTGATTTCCTAAGGCTCTGTTCTCCAGGTTTGTCTATCACTGGTGGATAGAGATGCACAGGGAGGGGCTATGGTCAGGTATCTTACACAACAGAAGAAAAAAACGAACCTGACTCAGCTTGGAAGTGGCAAGAATATATTTGGCACTACATTATATTAAGCTGATTATAGTCTCTACCGGGATGGGGGAACTCTTTATAAATAGTCAGACATGAAGGTTCCACAAGGGAACATTGGGATAAGCACAGGAAAGTGACCTGTCTGGCATTAAACAGATGCATCAGTGTAGCATCCTTGTCCTGAAGACAATAGAAACATGCTGCTGTGAGCCAGGAATAAGAGCTGACAAGGCCATTAATTTCTCAGTTGTAATGCATTGTTATATTTACTCCTCTTTAGGGATAATAGCTTTTCAAAGTTAAATGCCCAAAATTAATGTGAACCAACATTAAACAGTAAGGCTAGACAGCAGCAACTAATCATTTCAGTAAGTTCCATCTCTCAGTAATGTTTAAAAGACAGCAATTTGCTTACAAGCTCTATTTTGGCCAAAGGCTTGTTTCTCACATAATGAATGTACATAAATTTGCAGAGGCCCCAAACAAGTTCTCCTGATAAAACATACAGTATATTACCTACAGTAACTACAAAGCATTTCAAGTAGCCAACTGCTGATAGCCAACGGCTAACTGTCGACTGCTTGTCCTGTATACTCCTTCTGAAACCTACACAGGACCAGAGAACAATGTGATGCAATTTTATTACAATTATTAGCTCACAATATTAAAAACAATAAAGCACCACCTCACTGGAGATAACTGGTGGTTCTAATCCCGGTGTAGCCACAATAAGAGCCACACAGCCGTCGGGCCCTTGAGCAAGGCCCTGTATTGCTCCAGGCTAGAACTGCCTCCTGCGTAGTCTAATCAACTGTACATCGCTCTGAATAAGAGTGTCTGTCAAATACCTGTAATGTAATGGGAAAGTGTTTTATATAAAGTACCACACTCTCATATTACACAAGCTGTTTACAGGCAAATTCATAGCCTTCCCTTTGTCCTCAGTTTAGCCCAACTTCATTTCTCTTTAGGTGTGTGGGAATCGTGTGTGTGTGTGTGTGGTTAAATTGTATATCTTTTTCAATTTGTAAAATCTGACATTAGTATTATTCTCAATTTCAGATTTCAGTTAAATGTTTACTTTCAAGGCCCCAAATGTAAGCTTTTAATTTAAATATGAGTCTTTTTTTACTTCTGCAGTTCAGATATGACATGAGTGAATATTTTTCAGAAATATTTATTTTGCAGCAATGGTATAACAAAAATTCAATATTTATTTTGTCACTAAATATTCATTTTGAAACTACAAGTTAAGATACAATTTAAATATTCACAATTTACTAAATATTTATTAGGTAACAGATTTAAAAGAAATGAATGTAAATTAAATATTTGAAGCCACATCATTTAGCATCAGATCTTTGAATTAAAATTACCAAGAGATTATTTTGTTAGTTTTACAAGATTTATAAATATTTCACTTGTTGGCAGCATTATAGCTCTTAATAAATATGAGTAATACATATTTCCCTGATTGCGTTTAGAAATCTGAACAAACAGGATTCTTACTAAATATTTGATACAAACCTTAAATCTGTTCTCTTCAGTCAATTCAATTTGGAATAACTTTACCTCAACAATATCAAAATTTAAATGTGTTTTACTTCATGTTCTGCCATGAGCATTAACAAATGCTCTTAAAGGAAAAATCAAGCTTTTAGGGAGACTTCATTAGTTTGTCTAATAACGCTTCATTAAAAACAAATACATCCATCATTTTTTGGCTGAACATCCCAACCGCAGAGAGAGTGGAGTACAATATTGATGAAATGCACCATTTAGCTTGAGGGAATGAGCACAAATCTTCTTTCTGCCATGCATCCTCCAGGCATGCAGTCTAACTGAACAGCTCTCAGCATAGCTCAGTGCTCTGTCAAAGCTCAGATAGGCCCTGTGCGATTTAAACGCAAAACACAACGGTATACCTATGTGTTTAATGCTAGTAATCATTTAATGCCTTGGAGGTGAGCCTAGAAACTAGCAAAATAAAAAAGGCACAACTACCATTACTCTGCCTGAAAGTGGCAGTTCTGGGTCAGAAGGGGGCAGTCACTCATCAGGTCAAAGTAAACAGTACAATTCCCCTGTGCACTGGATGGGACAGCTGTCTTTCTGAAAAAAACATTGCGCTAATGTCCGAACATTTTAAAACCCCACTGTGCTCATCCAAAGAGTAGCTTTCTTCACCCCCATGCTCCAGTGAAATTTCTAAACCGGTAAATCCCAATATCTGGCAATTCTATCATCCGTATAACAAATCATTGGTTTCTTTGTCTCCAGCATTCCTTCCCCCCGCCCAGCTTCAACACCTAAATACAAGAAGTAGCTCTTAATTTCATACAGGCTACTAAATATAAGTTATTTATAAATGAAGACATTCTACCAAAAGAAGAAATCATAACATTATCTTTATAAATTTATTATATATTTTGTATTTATTGCTTAAAATATGGCGGCACGGATGGTGCAGTGGGTAGCACTGCCGCCTCACAGCAAGGAGGTCCTGGGTTCGAATCCCCGTCGGCCAGGCCTCTCTGTGTGGAGTTTGCATGTTCTCCCCGTGTTCACGTGGGTTTCCTCTGGGTACTCCAGTTTCCTCCCACCGTCCAAAGACATGCAGGTTAGGCTGATTAGAGAGTCTAAATTGCCCGTGGGTATGAGTGTGTGAGTGAATGGTGTGTGTGCCCTGCGATGGACTGGCAACCTGTCCAGGGTGTATTCCTGCCTTTCGCCCAATGTATGCTGGGATAGGCTCCAGCCCCCCTGCAACCCTGTTCAGGATAAGTGGGTTAAGATAATGGATGGTAGGATGGATGCTTAAAATATATATTATTTTTTTTAACGTATATTCATCATATGTCCACATTATGGAGGGAGCCTGGCCTATGGTGCATCAAAACAAACACTGCTGATTAGTCTAGTCTATGCAGGGTTTAGAATGCTGTGTATTAAAGGATTGTGAACTGAGCTTTCAGTTCACTTTGTCACCAAGGAAACTAACCATTTCAAAAAATAAAACAACCAATCGTTGTCAAGGGCATTTAAGTTCACTGTCAAAGTTTCAGCCAAACAGACGCATCCCAGTTCCTAGTTTTATTCTGTAATTCAGTGCTCTTTGATATTTAGCATATTCTTTGTATTTCTATGATCTGGGCAGAGATATAGTATTTCTAAAAAATAATGATTGAGATGTATTAAATAAAGCTCTGTACTGTGTCAAAATCAAATTGCACACTGATAATGTCATTCATTCATTCATTCATTCATTCATTCATTCATTCATTATCCTACCCCGCTTATCCTGAACAGGGTCTGGGGGGCTGGAGCCTATCCCAGCATACATTGGGCGAAAGGCAGGAATACACCCTGGACAGGTTGCCAGTCCATTGCAGGGCACACACACCTTTCATTCGCACACTCATATCCATGGGCAATTTAGACTCTCCAATCAGCCTAACCTGCATGTCTTTGGACGGTGGGAGGAAACCGGAGTACCCGGAGGAAACCCACACGAACACAGGGGGAACATGCAAACTCCACACAGAGAGGCCCCGGCCGACCGGGATTCGAACCCAGGACCTCCTTGCTGTGAGGCGGCAGTGCTGCCCACTACACCATGCGTGCCAACCCACCTCCCTGAGTAATGCTATGATATGTACTCAGGAGAACTCTTGGCAAAGGTCTGCTGTAGCATGACAAAAAAATAATATCAGGAATAGGGTGTATCTCACCATTTACTCCCAGTCCAGAGAACAGAGAACAGAGAGAACTCTTTTATTTGATAATCATCATAAAACTATTTTTGACTGCTTTTCAAAATCAATCAGCACACAGAATGTAAATAAGGATTGTGCCAAAATGCCTCATTCCTCTTTCACTGATTGCATCTAATATGATGGTGTGGCCTTTGGGCACTTCACATGAAAGAGTATTGCTATGAAATGACTAGGTTTATGCTCATCTTTTTGCTCAAATCAAAAGGAATGTAAACCAATATATCTTTGCAGAATGAAAAAAAAATATTACAGCACAATGGTACATTATGAGCCATGGTTGAAAACAAGGAAAAAACTGGTGTGAGAAGCCTATGCAATCAATTTTAAAGAAATTGGGTTGTCATTGGATTGACTCTCTTATATACACTGTGTTCACTGGCCACCATTGATTGCTGTGTATCCTAGATGTATTCTTGAAGCAAAGAGCTTTTCAAATTTTCAAGTTATTTGTTTCTCACAACAAAGTGGTTCAATTTGGGTTCATGCAGTCATTGCTGGTTATCAAAACAAGAACAGTGGTCATATCTTACATGCAGAAAATGGACATTTGTTCAAATACATTTAAAATGTCCGGGTTAAGTATTTGATATGCAGTATGATGTGCACTAACACTTGGAGCTGCTTTCCACAATAATATAGCCTAAATCTATACCGCCACTCTTAAAGTCCTGCTATTGTTCTACACCAGTGAGCAGGCAGCTGTTGATGTGCACTCAATCACTACCATTTCCACACGCCTCGCTCAGAATGAAGGACACCTTCTCAAACTCTTTGAAATAATCAAACCAAGCGAAAGTAATCCCCCCCCCCCATCACTCCGGTAAGCCTGCGCAAATAATTGCGTAGCTGTCGGCAGGCTTTTCTCAGCGCTGGCTGGGCTCCATCTGCGGACCCAGGGGTGGCCTGGCATGGAACCCTTGCTGTGGCGCTCCCCATTTTTGTCGGCGGGAAAGTAGGTCAGCCGGAGAGCGACCAGTGTGTCCCCTCCCGCCTCTGCCATTCTCTGTGGGTGTCACTGTAATGCCTCCTCCGGTCCAGGGCATCAGTGTGCCTGTCTGACTGCCCGGGAGAAGACTGAAGGCCCTGTATTACTGCTGTCTGTGGTCTTTCTCCAGCCAGAGGGGCTGGGACATCCGTTTGTCCAGTGTGCACGTCCACAGGAGGAGTGTGTCACCAGCAGCTGTTGCTACTCCTCGATAAAACCGGAGAGCCCAATTTTGCTGCCTGATATAGCCCTTCAACAGTCTTTGCCCAGCAAGCATCACCCGACAAACCAGCCAGGAGGACTCAGTCCAAGATAATGTTCTCCTCTCAGGTCAAATACAGCTTATGATTTCACATCTCCCAAAGTGTCATCCTCACACATTTACGAAAGCAGTTCAGATTATGTGCTGCCTGTGTGAGTTAGCCTGCACATCCTGTTTGTGAGCAAAAGGAAAGGTAAAGACTTGGATATTAAGGAGGCTTCTTCAGTTGATACTTGTGAGCTGCCAAGTTGTAAATGGTATTTCCCCAAAACCTCTTTCTGTGTGAAATTAAGAATGTTGCCCTACAAAACCTACATAGAGGTCTATAATTCCTAATTCAATGTCAAGGGCAATGATGAATGCAGGTGCCTTTTCTCTCTGGTGATGGAAATGCACCCTACACTCCACAGCTCCAGCTGCATAATCCCTCCCCGGGCACAAGTGAATTTTTGCAAAGGCAGCTTGAATATAGAGTAACCGCAAGCCCCTTTTCCAAACGTTTACTGGCAACTTTCGCAGACATCTGTTCCCCTAGGTCTAAGAGAAGTGACACAGCAACACCCCTACATTGACCGTATGGCAAGTGACAACGTCCAGTTACATCTAAAATGGCTGAGTTAAAACCCAGGTGTTTGCGGCATATGAAAAATGGAATATTTATTGTAAGATTAGGCTGGTGCTGTGTGGATGAGGTGAGTGGAGACAGCTACAGTGTCTCTGCTGTGATGTGACTTCAGAGAGGATACAGTGGTGGGAAGTGTAATGAATTCAAGGTGTCATGGACAGATGGCCGACAGTCCTCAGAGCCTAGAACTCTCTCGCCCCCCAACATCCTCTCTCAGGTGGACAACATCAGCACAACATCACAACCAGGCAATACACTGGACAAGGTGTGGCGGAAATCAGAGACGTGCTGGGTGGAGGAGGTCCTGGCAGGAAACACAGGGTGGATCCACTCACTCCGGGTGGATGACGTTCCTCTGAGGAACAGACAGGGTGGATGACGTTCCTCTGAGGAACAGACAGGGTGGATGACGTTCCTCTGAGGAACAGACAGGGTGGATGGCGCCCCTCAGGAGGAAAGACACAGATCTGCAGGCCGGCGTGTCATTGTTGCAGCAATAATAAAGTCGTCTCTTGAATCACAGCATTCCAGCGCAATGCTGTGGACAGTAGTGAGCACATCTGGAAAAGCATCATTTTTTTACATTAATGGCATTTGGCAGACGCTCTTCTCCAGAGTGATGTCCCCTGGAGCAATGTAGGGTTAAGGACCCAACGGCTGTGCGGATCTTATCGTGGCTACACCGGGGATCGAACCAGTCATCCCAGTCATGTACCTTAACCACTACGCTGCAGGCCGCCCATTTGCCATTTGAGAGGAATGAAAATTCTGTTTGCAGGGGCCTGTGTGATATGAATGGTTCACTCATTGTATTCCTTAGACCTTAGCTTCTGGGGCTCAGGGAAGGAGAAAGGATCGTGCAGGCAGGCAGTGGCAGGCAAGAGGAACAGGGATTGGGGGAGGTGGAGGAACAATGAGGGGGATGAGAGCTCAGGGAGGGATCTATGGCTTTGGCTGTGATGTATCGCATCATCTGTGTGGCGCAGCGTTTGTCCACAATTGTCTATCGAGCTCCGGCATCAGAGATCTGATAAGCTGGAGAACTAATTTAGGCTCAGCGGACTTTAGCCGCATACGGCACAGGTTGAGTCGGTGGATTTGGGCTGGAAATAAAGACGTTTGCCAGCCTTCAGCTCCGTTATAAATTGTCTGCACTTTCATTGGAGAGTAAGGCAAGATAGACGCTGCAGGCAATTTACAATGCAGGCCGAGCTGACAGCAGGGATGCCTGTCTGCCTGCCCTGGCATTAGGGAGCTGGTTTGAGATGGCAGGGATGAGAGACCCTCAGCATCATGTTCTCTTATAGTTATAATCTGGGCCAGCCCGGAAAAGAGGAATTCATAACGATGCTGGCTCTTTACCGTGCAGGAAATACACACTCAGTGAGCACTTTATTTGGTATTTATTAGACTAATTTTTAAGACTTATTAAGTCTTCTGCTGCTGTAGCCTATCCACTTAGAGGTTTACAGTGTGTATGTGCTCCTTGGTTAGTGATACTTTGATGTTGGCATGTTTATAGTTTATGAGAGACAGTTTTTTGATGAACCTGTGTACGGCTGTCAGTCTCAGTTATGCAGGGTTACGCAGGGGAATGGCGCTATCTTTGTCCTGGTTCCACATTTAATTCATGCAAGGCTGCTCAAGGGTCTATGCCATTCCGCTACTTTATTAGCTGCTGCACACAGAAAAACAAACAAATGCACACATTACATTACATTACATTACATTACTGGCATTTGGCAGATGCTCTTATCCAGAGCGACGTACAGTTGATTAGACTAAGCAGGAGACAATCCTCCCCTGGAGCAATGCAGGGTTAAGGGCCTTGCTCAAGGGCTCAACGGCTGTGCGGATCTACACCGGGATTAGAACCACCTACACTACGCGCACACACACACACACACACACACACACACACACTCTGATGCTTAAATATCTTTGTCAACGAGGATTCACTATACATCTAAAAAACAGAACATGAAATAGCTAATACATAACAATATATTCCTGTCTTCCTGTTGTGAGGACCTGCGCTCTGTGTCTCAAAATTCAAAGGAAAAAAGAGACAAGCAATAACACAAGGTTTAATATAAACTGCAAAGCAAGTGAACAGACCACCAAGATATACAAGAACTGGAGACAGCTTCCACCGGTTCCATGGGTTCCTATGGGAGCTGCTCAGTGGTGCATGAAGCCTGGCGGCTGGCAAGTTTGACTGTGGGGCTTATGCCACCAGAGCAAGCGCACTGGGGATTTAAATTTTTTTTTAATAAAATTGTATATCTCCTTCAGTGCAGCTCAGAAAAACTAAATCGGTTCCTGGAGAGTAATTACTTCACTGTGAAGAAATGTTTTTAATGAATTTAAAAGTACTGTCCAAACTATATATAAAAGTTTTGCCAGGGTAAATTCATAGATTTGAATGGGCTTCAATGGGGAAATGAGCTTTTTGGCACCAGAGGCTTAACAAGTTGCAATACCTTTGGTACCAACTGGTCTGCTGGCACATAGCAGATGTGGGATTATGGTATGGTTTGATATTGCACCTCATTTGTAAGCATCCCTGGGCACCATATTTAACTCTGGAGACATGGTTGATCAGTTCTTGATAGTATGATCGAAGAGGAGTTAAATGAAGATGACCTCTCTATAGAGAATAACATGTTCTCCCAATGAAACATAGCTTGCCTAAAACTATCCTGCAATTACATATACAACGTAAAGCTGCAGTACACATTATTAGCTAGTCAGCCAGTATCAATAGTTAAACAACGTTACAACACAAGATCAATAAAACAAGAGCAACCATTTATCCAATATAAAATTACTGAAGGGTTGAGATTGCCCTCAGGCCTCAAATCGTTTTACAATGACAAATGTATTAAATTTTATTTTATTTGTAAGATTTGTAAGGGGGGGGGGGGGTATTGGTGGATGCCTCGCCTTAATCACCAGCAGTGATGTTAAATTGAGCATAACTACAACCATCGACACCGTCACACCACAGACACAGAAGTCTGACTCTACCAGTGCTTTGCAGCCCTCACAGTTATAAAACATGAATCCCTCTTTGAATCATCATGAAGTACCGCTCAAAGTATGTGCGACCCCTCTTATCACGGGTGTGTCTGTGTGTCGGTTCGGTGTCTCTACAGACATATGAAAGTACAGAAGCGCATTATAACAGTCTCCTTATCCCCAGTGCTTCGCCTATCTCCCTCAGCAGCAGCAGGCTTCTGGCCGTGTCCCTGCTTCCCTTGGCCTGTGCTTAAAACTAACCCCTCCCTCACACCCTTCCCTGGCACCCCGCCCTATTCACCCGCCTCAGGATGCTGCCAGCTGTCGCCACTTGAAGATGAATCGGCGATTCCCAGTTCGCCGGCCTACATTTACCGTCGATGCAAACAATAATTGGTTGGGAAAGCGCTGGACCAATGGATACATGAAAGGACGGGAGGAGGCGGGACCGGTAACCTGGCGAGATTACCAAATGAAAGCCTCCAACAAACGATTCTGAGGGCAAAATATGATTACATCAAGTGACCTCACATGAAAAGAGCAAAATGAAAGCGAGGAGAACAAAAAAAAATGCAGCGCTAGAGATGTGTGGGCGGCGCAATCAAAGGTTATCTCTCCAGGCTCGAGTGAAGAACTAATTATGGAGTTATAGAAAAATCAATGGTAAACACTGTAACTGAATAAATGTTTGTGAGAGGGACGAGCAATGTTTTACATTCTCCTGTGTGACAGCATACACGAATATGCTACAGGGCCAATTCAACAGAACAAATTCAATACAGAATTCATTTTGCCACAAAATGCCCTCCCTTCGTATTTTTAGTTTATATGTGGTGAGAGTTTAATCACACTTTCGATATTTTCTCAAGAAACACACATGTACAGGCTAGAAGGCCAAACTGAACCGAGCACTCAGATTTAATTACATTTTGCCATGTACAACACTGTGCAAAAAGCACATGTAAAAAATAAAAATCTGGAAAGCGAAGATGCTTTCAAAAGTAATGAAAGTAAGAGTTTCAAAATATCAAAATAATTTCATTGAATTAAAGAGTTTTAAAACTAAATCAAATCAATATTTATTGTGACCACCCTTCACCTTTAAAACTGCATAAATGTCCTGCAGTTTATAAGAAAATCAACTGGTAGGTTGTTCCAAATATATTGGAGAACACAATTCTTTGGCAGGCTTTAGTCTCACTTGCTTCTGGCTCTCCAAGTAATGTCAGCCCAATCCCCCTGCGTCAATAAAGTTTTTATCTGAATGACTTATCACTTAATATAATGTAATGTATTTTTTTGGAAAATTAAAATTAAAAGCTGGCCTGATACAGCTGTAAAGGAATGGGCTTGTGACCAGATGATTCCGTATATGAATGCTGACTGAGAATGCTGACTCTTAAAAAAGTTAATAATTTGAGTCACCCCGCAACAGGGGTGTTAATAGCAAGCCGGCAGGTCTTTTGCCTAGCTACTGTGTCCCCTCCCACAATCTATGCCCATACTGGATGTTGATGCATAATACAAGAGTATGGGTAACTACAAGTGGACAAGGAAACCATTGTTGATTTAACCCTATCAACTTTCCCCTCTTGTCATTGGTGTCCTAAATTATTGTTGTGTTCATATTCCTAAAACGATAAAAACTGTGACATAATGAAATGGTGATGCTAGATTGTTAAAAAGACTCTCAGCTAATGAGAACAGCAGTTTAAATGCTTATCAGCCTCTTATTTGCAAAGCAGGGCAATAGAACTCCAGCCTCCCCTGGTTTACAACCCTCAACTTGCCACAGATTCAGACAATAAAAAGCATATTCTAACAATCTTTGATACCATGTCTGTCAGGATCTGTTTTCTGTTTTCTGTCTAGGTCCTTAGTGTTTCCATATCTTGTTACCCTCTGTGCTCTCCGTAGTCTATCAGTTCATTCATTCCCTGTCATTCCTTTCATCTGTGCCCCAATTCCTGATGGTTTCGCACACCTGATATTATTTACCCTTCGTTACCTTTGTATTTAAACCCCTCTGTTTGTTCTACTCATTGCCAGATTATCATGTGCTTTTGCCATACTCTCCAGCGTTTATTTCTATCTGACTTCCTGTGTTTCGACCCGTTTTGTGTTCGACTTCTGTTGTATGGATTATCCTTCTGTTCTGATTTGCTGTTTATGGACTCCCTTTGATTTACCGGTTTGTGCTTTTGGTTTTCGATTCTGTTTATCTGCTTGTTTACACTGCCCTATTCTTTTCGACCTTCTGCCTGTGACTACAACCATTCTTTGGATTACCTGTGTTGCTTCGGCTTGCCTGGATACCGGACTATTGCTTGGACTTTCAATTAGGAACTGCCTTATCTCCATTATCCCTGTTTGCTGGTTCTCAACCCCTGCCTGTCTGATTAAGTTAGTAAAAACTTTAACTTCAACTTCTGTAGTCTCGTGATTGGGTTCATTGTTCTGGTGCCTGACAATTTCTCTATGTTCAAAAATAATGTTCCAATATGAGACATATTTATAGAACCAAATATCCCACCTGGTTTTGGAGCTATGACTGTCTTCTTATGAACATTTAAGTTTATTTTGTATTCAGCCATTTGAGAGAAAACAATATATTTGCAGGGTCTATACCCAAGCAAACTGCATCTTGTTGCTGTGTAAATGCAATGCTAGACCATTTCAGTACCAAACTAATGTAAAACATGATAAGCTTCATGGTAGGTTTCCTACCCTTTCCCACCAGGTATAATGTGTCATATTCAGGTGACAGACAGTTTAGGAATAACACTGCGTTTGCATAGCAGAATGAATAAACAGATGTGTGTAAACATCCGATGAGCATTTGCATTGCAGAAAATCTTTATCTGAGATAAATCTGTGCAGAATACACAAATCACAGCTTCCATCACATGGATGGACTAGCTTGCTGTAAACTATGTTTTTATCCGGCTGTTGGGCATACATTACTGTAGGATACGTCATATCAGAGGAGGTGTTTTGTAATTCTTTTGGATTTCATTGTTCCTTTTGTGGAGATTGTATGTACATGCTCTGAAATTTCTTAATGGTACGAGCTTCTTCTTTAATTTACGTCTTCAACCATGTGTGTGCAGTAAATCATTTGTGAGATATTGACACTTTTATAGGACTCGTACAAAATAGGTGGAAATTGCCCTCTAGGGGGTTATGGTGGAAAGGTAAGACACTCAAGACGAGGGGGTCTTACAATGAGGGGGCCATGACTGGCTATAGTCCCAAAATGTATCCGCAACTGACATAGCCAAAACCCAGACCCAAAAACATGCACAGAGTTTCCACAGAGGGTGGAATGAACTATCGCATTTGGGTTTTAGAGGACTCTAGACCAAAAATCCCCCAAAAAGCAACATGTCCACATGGCCCTGTGGAAAGTGACGTTAGCAAGGCTCTGAATGTGTGCTGCAGATTATTGAGAAGCCCTAATCTGCAGGATCATGGAGGTTAGGGCCGGCCTGGCGTGATCCATCACTTGGCAAATAATCGGTCGTCATCAAAGGCTTTGAAAGTCATCCAAATATGAAAATGCCACATTGGCACTAAGACCAGTCGTGGCATGCTGCCATTTCAGTCAAAACTTTGACCCAGCAGGTTTAGGCATCAAACAAGCATGCTGCTGCCACCGCTGGAATTCTCAGCCAGTTCAAGACAACGTGTGAGGCCTGTACAGATGTGTGCAGACCTTCCTGCCTGAGAGAAAAACCCAACTCCAGCAATATCAAAAGCCTCCCTTGATGCAGCCAGACATCCAAACCTGTGAACGTAAAATATGGTACTGTACATTATGGAGAGAGAGAGCGCAGTATGTACTCTGTAAACAAATTACTGCAACATTACTAATATTGAATTAAGCTTTTTCGGTGATATCAGGGTGGGGGGCGTGCTTAAAAATTTCCAATGTGAATACTGGTAGGAAAGCCATAAGAGCACCTTCGGTCTTTAGCTCCTAATCCAGAATAAGGAAATTGGTACAGCAAATACTTTTATTTTATTATATGGTTGCTACCAGATAGGAATGACAGAAAATTATTTGCAATCATTTACATTTTTGTGTTGAACAGTTCGGGAGCGGTAAGATATGCAAGACTGTGCTTCTTCCGACAGGAAATGCAAAATATTTTGAATAAGTTAAATTGTGATCATAAGATGTTCATATCCATTCAACACATTCACTCGTGAGTTAACAGCAGTTATTATGCTCTCTTTGGTGATGATGCATTTTCATCACACCTTTCCCCTCATGATCTCAAAGGACATCGCTATGTATGGTAAAAAGGGAACTTTAGCTCTCTTTGTTAGCTGTCTTGTCATCATCACCACCCGGTTTTTATAATTATTTATTCTTTTTTTGCCATTCAAATGCTGGGTGATGACATCACCCCCTACAGCCAGGTGTAATCTCACCCTCAAACTTGAAAAACTCAAGCATATCACAGTGTGTCAGTTCAGCAGTGTACAAAGTGTGTCTACTGTATTATAATAATGCAAAGTATTTCCATCCATCCATCCATTATCTGAACCCGCTTATCCTGAACAGGGTCGCAGGGGGGCTGGAGCCTATCCCAGCATACATTGGGTGAAAGGCAGGAATACACCCTGGACAGGTCGCCAGTCCATCGCAGGGCACACACACCATTCACTCACGCACTCATACCTACGGGCAATTTAGACTCTCCAATCAGCCTAACATGCATGTCTTTGGACTGTGGGAGGAAACCAGAGTACCCGGAGGAAACCCACGCAGACACGGGGAGAACATGCAAACTCCGCACAGAGAGGCCCCGACCGAAGGGGATTCGAACCCAGGACCTCCTTGCTGTGAGGCGGCAGTGCTACCCACTGCACCATCCGTGCCGCCTTGCAAAGTATTTATACATGATAATAATAATTATAGTAATAATAATAATAATAATAATAATCATCATCATCATACACATTGATTGATATATGTAAAGATCCTTATGAAAAAATGGTTAATTGTTGATTTCAGGTTGCCTCCTCACCCCATGAACATTCCTCCCATGCTATAACAAGACAACACCAGCAGAGGGTGTGCTGAAATCCCACATCATTTCATTGTTGACACACACATGAATCCCCACCTATCAGGTAAGCTGCATTCACAGAGTGCTTCAATTCCTTAAACGTTCTCATAGTAGCTCCATTCACTGGACAAAAATAATGTTTTTTTTTGTACAGCATTTCGAAGAGCTTTCAAATATTCAAATGGTATGAATTACCAAAGCCTTTTTAGCAGATACCCAGTCATTTATGCTTTCTTGAATGGAGAACTTTGCTGCTGTACAAGCGTAAATGTGTAACAGAAGTCATTATTCTGAATCCTCAATAAATAAATGCTTCTTGAATATCAATGATAAAGCTTTTTCCCTTTGGTCTTCTTTCCATTTCTTCCAATTACTTGTTTAGACATACTGCACCGTGAGTATACATGCTCATTAAATTGCTTTTTGTAGAATTTAGGAGCCCAAATTTAAATGTATGTGAATTCTACTGGATTCCCGCAAACTATGGAAGCATTGTATTACCTCTGTTCAAATTGATTTAACAGCAATTATATTCAATGGGCACTGTTCAGGTGAACCGGCATGAGCACAACTCAGCCTAAACCCTCTGCACCAAATACCACTGGGTACGGGGGCATCACCTCAGCTAAAAAATATAAAACACTAAATAATCAATTACATATATCCCGCGCCGGCTTCCCACATTCCCTCAGGTTACAGGGGCATGTCTGTAGCAAAGGAGATAAGCAGACAGTCCCCCGCTCTCCATTATAAACGGCAGTGCTTCAATAGTCTCATGGTAAGAGGAAATTAGACTGTGGTGTCTTAAAAAGACACTTTTTCATGCACACAAATTTGATTTCCCAATGACAATACCTCCAATCTCTCGCAAGCCGGAAAGCCCTGTCCAGTGATTTCGATTTGCAAAGTGCAACCATATCTGTAGATAAGCCCGACTCCCAATGAAACATAGTGGGTGGATTAAACTGAATTAGTTCACTGTATGTAAGAATGTGATTTAGCAGCTCGAGTGCTACAATTAGAACCTGTGTTAGGTTTGATTTCCTGGTGAGACACCGCCACTGTGACCTTGAACAGGAGGTGTTATTTTACTCATGGCATTACATCATTACATTTACAGTAGACAACCCTTCTCCAGAACTGTTTCCATGACTTAACATTTTTACATAATCTCTATCATCTAAATGTAATATTTTCCTGAAACCCATGCTGTTTGAGGTGCCTTGCTGAAAGAAATTACAGCTGCATCTCACGTGGTGTTTAACCCTGTTTACAATCCTGGTTCTGATGCACTCCATTGTGCCACTGCTCTTGTTGCAGTACCTCATTATCTCTGTCTCACTAGAATGGGAGGGGGGAAGGAAGGCAAGGTTAACTCTGTAATGGGCCCAATCATTTTTACCATTTGATTTTATAGTTTTTAATGAGCTCATAGATACATACAGCTGCAAACTGTTCTTGTACCCTCATTATAAAACATCTCACTGTGATGTAATCTATGAGTGAGCTGACATTGTAGTTTCTCAACCCTACTCTATTCATACAAAGGCACTAAAACTGCACTCACTGGGTCTCCTTCATCAAACGTGGCCTGAACGAATTTGACCATAAATCAGAAATGCATTTATATGAACAATGTGGGATTTATCAACGCTTACATTCATTAGTTTGTTAGTAGGATCTGAATGGATTTCATGAGTGCTCTAAGCTGTTAGTATTGTCTTCATAAATAAAAATAAATAAAATGGTTGTAAAGTTTGTTTTGCGCTTTTTTATTTTATTTAAAAAGAGTGGCAAAATAATTTGAATTAATGAACCAATATTGAACATTATAATTTTTCATATCATATAAAAAAATGGGTGATGCTGCATTCAAGTAATCCTGATACATTTTTTTTTGGATTTGAATATAAATTCCATAAAAGAAACTAAGCTAAACATTGATCTAGAGTGTAATTAACCTTTAAGGTGTGAGTTGTTCTATTATACATACAGCGGAATCCCATGCATTTCTTGGATCCATTTGAAACCACTGAAACCGCCAAATGAAGCTTCAGACCTGCAGAAATATTTGCACAGCAGCACAATGCATGCATTAGTTCCTGACTTCCTAATGCTGAGATGCTCAGAGCAAGGAAATCACCACTGGTGACATGCCAATAAATTACAGGAAGTAAGAACAAGGTACACTCAGTGAGCCACACATTTTTAAATCTACCTTGTAATGGCGACTTGTTAAAATATGCGTCCATTAAGTTCCCTGAAATCCTGTTGCTCTGGATTTGCTTAAAACCCAGTGGTCTGTTATTTATAAGCCCTTCATTTACATATACATTCAGATTAGATTAAAACATCATACTGTACGTAGCATGCACCTGTAAAAATAAACAGCATAAAAATAAACATAGGCCTACCCTTTCGCACGGAAAACCCTGAATGTTTTCTTTCAAGGGAATCTCCCTCTTGGCATCAATGTGAGAATGTGAGATGTGAGAATACTCATACTGGGCAACGTTTTACCATTCTCAAGATTACTTCTTACTGATCAAAGGAAATCTTCAGAGATGAATAGTTATTTTTCAGTGCATGCACACATACTAAAAATAGAAACCACTTCCCAGAGTTACTCATTTCAAATGTTTCTTTGTTTTTGAATATTACATATGGGGGCGAAATAAAAAATAATTCCAGCCAATTGTGACAATGACAATACGGCAGATTAATGCTCTTGGTTTAGCAGAAATTGTGCTGATGAGGCTCCCGGGCTAATGGCAGCTGGTCATAACTTACTCCACTTTGTGTCTGTTCTTTTCCTTTACTGAATTTTATCACTGCAGAACAGCGACTGTAACATTATCCACTGTAAGAAATCGCATTCTCCCTTCAGATGCAAGCCTTGTAATAGGGAAACAGATGTCATATAGCCCTTTCTGCCCTGCTTGTAGCTGTTATAGGTGTGATTTCCACCATTGATGGACAAGACAGATTCATTTTCAATAAACAACAGGATGTCACAAGCACAAGCGTCAGCTTCCAATTTGCTGATTTATTTTCAGGCCACCTGGAAAGTTATTTGTATTAAAGATATTCGATGACATTAGATCTTAATAGATGAGGTGAAAATGGTGCATGGGTTGTCACAGAAGTTCTAGGAGGTGCAAGTGACATGGTCATAGTGAGTAATTCATAAGATGATTGAACAGTGTCAAAACACATCAAATCTGTAAAGGCAGACCCTATGAAAAGTTAACATTCAATAAATGTTTTGATAAATTCACAAAACTGCCATGGATGAACCACACAATGCAGTGATGCCCTCTAATTGTTGTATCAGTTCATTAGATACTTGTTTCAGTTATATCATTCCATTATTTGATATTAAATCATTTAATGCACCAAGAAGAATATCTCACCCATAATGTCTGATATCGTTAGCGATTGTTGAATGTCATAAATCATCATCAGGTGGGACGTTTTTATGGCAGAACAATAAACATAAACACTGAATAGTCTGCAACCAGTCTCTTTATTCAGACACAATAGTCATTTGGTACAGAGTTCTGATGGGGGAGACTTGCTATCAGTAGAGCTATTCCAGTCTACCCAAGGTCTTGTACTAGAAATTGGTCAAAGTCTATCACCCTATCACCACAACTCAAACTTTTGCCATGAACATTCACTAGAAGCGGATAAATATTCTGCAACAAGCAGTACAAACATTGCTCCACATGCTCTCATTAAACCCAACCACACATCTTGCTATGTTGCACTAATGCATTAAAAAAACGCATCTATTTGGCAGAACTTTCAGTCAAAGTCGCTAATTGGTGCTGATGCTTCAGATTATGTCACTGATCTTTACTGATGTGAGACACAGATTCATCGCACACGGCTGCCTTGCTTGTGTGTGAGCCAAAGCTAAAGGTTAACAGAGCTTGTGTGACTTGCATACTGCTATCAGGCAGTATCACGCAATGTGCCACTGACATCAGCAGCACGTCTCCTTCTCGCCCAAGAACCAACACAAATTTAAAAAAATACCGCAACAGAGATGACCTCTGAAATGTAGAGACTCTTGCAACCAAGTCATGAGAAAAGTTTCTAATACTCCACCTGTGTTTGCTCAACAAATGTCATCTTACTTTATAGCTACTTTATAGATAATTAGAATTGTGCTAATTAGCAAATACAGGTGATTAGAACAAAATCTGTGAGGATTTGTACTTTCTGAACCTGAATTTTCAAACTCTGAGCCTACCACAGGTTGAGGCGCCATCCAATTTTGAGGCATTTCATTGGATCTGAGTAGATTGGATCTGTACTGTACACATTGGATCTGTACTGTACAGTCGTATCATCAATGAAGACAAGTGAGCCAGTTTCATCTTTTTAAATGCGCTTTTTAGCTAACTCTACCCAGGCTTACCAATAATTCACATACTCTGGTGAACCCATGAGGTAATACTGATGTAGTCTTCTATTTATGGTAGTCTTTGACACATCTATGCCTACATTCTGGAGAGGGTCTGAAAAAAAGGCAACCTTTGTATTCTTCAGTTATCCACTACAGTGGTCTTTTGTGATTTATGATATATTCTATGCTTCTATTCTCGGTTGTTTGCTATTGCTGAGATTGGCTGTGCATTCTTGTGTGGTAACAAGTGTATTGTCTTGTGTCCTGTACTGTATCAAGCATCTGATTTCAACATATACAATGCTTTGGCTTTTGGCTTTTGTTAGGTTTCTTGGGCATGAACTATTGATACAAAAGACACACTGACCAAGAAACAGCCAATTATCCAATTACATTTGCTCCACTAACATTCATTGTTTACAATATGCTGGAGTATAGAGTCAAAACACATACAGTTTAGACACACAAACAATAGTTCAGTAGATTGACAAATTGCTTACTACAATACCACATACTAGCTCCAGTTAAGGCTTTGTAATGCACAGTGATTACCTGGGTTTGAACCTCCTGCCATCTGCTACTCCTGCCACTCCACTAACCAGGAATAAAGGAGAGAACAAATATCTTTGAAAGGTTTTGTTTTTTTAAAAGGTACCTTGCATTAGAGCATAGATTTGGACACTCAAACATGTAGAAATATTGTATTCAACAGTTCAAAAAGTTTTTATCCCATTCCTGCTTGTCCTTATTGTACAGAATCATTCTAAGGTAGCCTGTCTGTCATTTGACCATCTCTTTCACACCTCTCCTCAAACCAAAATGTGAAATCTACAGTACATTGATGATGCATGGATGGCCTTTTGTACCAGAAAGTGTCAGCTGGGCTGAAAAGGGAAATTATCTGAAAATACAGAGCCCCTTTTATTTCTTATGCTTCATTTCACTCTCTCAAACATCCTGAGTGGCACTGAAAAGGATTCAAAATGAATGTTTGGGAGGAAACAAGCTCACAGGACTACATCAGGAACAAAAAAGTTTGGTTGAGTGGCGTGGCAGGACATGTCCAATGACAGAGCCATTCTCTGGAGACTCCTGGAGTCATTTTGGTTTTAGTAACATCTCAGCCAAACAGACGAGAACATGACAGGGGTTGAACCTCAGACGTACAGGCAGCAACACAAGGAATTTGACTGGGAATCATAGTCACTCTGGTGACCTTTCCAAATAAAATTTTCAAATCCTGCTGATTCATGATGCTCGACAGATACATTGAAGCTGGGTCATTGAGTCGGCCAATAAAACCGTACCGCAACTAGCCAAATTCATTTAAAGCCCTAGATGCATTCATGATACATTTATGGTTAAGATGTTTAAAATGAATATGCAATAAATTCATGCATAAAATCGAATTGCAGCTTGACTTCAGAGTACAACCCTCCTGTTTTTCAGGCTAGGTAATAAATACAGTATGAATAGGGGGGTTATCACTGACTCCCTGAGAGCCTTTGAGTGCCAGTCTACATTGAAGAAAGTATTCTAGTGAACGACCTCCATTCTTCTTACAAGTTCATAACTTCTGATGTGATATAATTGGTACTGTACTAAGTCATATTATAGTCATTTTAAAAACAGGCGTCTCTGTCAACAATAGAGGCAATACATAACAGACAGACATCTCAATGCAACATACAATAAAGTCCACCAAAATGTGATGGTTGCTTCACTTCTGAAACAAAATGTTACTTAATTAGTGTATACCATGCACAGACTCAATACATGCATTCCCTGTATACAGTACATGTATCAAAAGCACCTTTTTTATGCAGCCACAGAAAATGTTTTACTTAAGTCATAAATAAGCAAAGATAATTGCTAATTCTGCCCTGGAAGATCAGTTGGTGCAATGATTGGGAAAACAAACCAACTCAAATGTAATGTACAGTAAGTCGGAATATGTGCATAAGCAGGAATACCAGCTGTGATAGGAGGGCCAGGCTGGAGCATGTGTGACAGCAGGGCCTGACGTTGGATCAGAGGTGGCCAGAACAGAGCATCTGCAGCCTGCCTGGAGTCTGCTGGGTCTTTATCAGCGGCCACAGCTCAGACTGCAGCCAAAACACATCATTAATCTTGGTATTATTTTTTCTGAAAAAAAAAAAAGTGCTCCATTTGCTTCCTGGATATCACATCAGTGTGTTTATCACTTGTCCCTTCTGCATGAAGACGTGAATAATTTATTGCTTCATTCACATTCCCTAACAGCAGAAGCATTGCTGCTTGTAAAGAGGCTCTCTGAATATAAGAAGTTTCAGTTGCCATATAATCTAACATATAACAACAGTAACCATAGAAATGTAAAACACCAAAGCAGTAATTCAGATTCAAAATTGACACCAAACACTCATGGGCATTTTAAAGCATCCTGGTCTTTAAATAAAAATTTTGTCAAATGAGAAGATAATAAGAATAACAAGTATAGTAATACAGTAAGAATTTGTGTAATTATCCTTTTCCGAAGATTTGTTTTCATTTAGAGGTAAAATGGAAAGGGAAAGGCAGAGAGAATTTTAATTGATTTCCTGTTGAGTAGATGAAGTGGCAAGGACACATTTTCAGTTCATCTACTTCCAATAACATGCATGACCAGTCACTGGGGAGGGGTCACGGAAGATAGCTCAACATGACAATTATGCATTCGCCATGAGGATATGGTACATACATTTTCACAAGTAAACTGTTTTCTCTTGTTTTGCCTCTGTTTGAGACCACAATACAATACAATTTGTGTTCTTACAGAATGTATTATATCAGATTAAACTTTGAAGATAGAATTGTAGCTAGAGATCATTTCTATAGCGCTTTTCTAGACACTTAAAGCACTTACAGTGATGAGGGCAAAACACGCCTCAACCACCTACAATGTGTAGCACCCACCTGGGTGATGCATGGCTGCCATTCTCTGCCAGAATGCTCACCACACACCAGCTGAGGGAGAGAACAATGTTTTTTGAATCAAGGGATGATTAGGCGGCAGGTTGAAAGAGCCAGGGTTGGGAATTTAGCCAGGACACCTGGGAACCACCTACTCTTTTTAAAGAGTGTCATGGGATCTTTAATGACAACAGTGAGTCAGAACCACGGTTTAACATCTGAAAAGACATTTGGTCCCATCCGAAAGACAACGTCTCCTACAGCACAGCATCCCCATCACTGCGCTGGGGCATTGGGGATAATTCGACCAGAGGGAAGATCGCCTCCCACTGGCCCACCAACACCGCTTCCAGCAGCAACTCCCGTCCAAGTACTAACCAAGCCTGTACCTGCTCAGCTTCAGTCATTCAACAGCTGGGTGCATGACGGTAAAATGTTTACCCAAAAAACAGGTTCCACAATTGTTAGGGGTGCCAATAATTTTGGCATCTGTGATTTTCAGAAAAAAATAAGATAAATAAGAAACATTGAAACATGAGGATAATAAATATTCTATTGAAATAAACGTATATCATTTTCTCATGTGTGAACATAAAATATAGATCATTTTCCAGGTTGTATATTATATGCAGCCTTTTTTCAAAATTAAGGGTACCAATAATTCTGGAGGTAGATAAACAACACTTCATTTCCTTGGCAGCATACCTGGTAATATTGCTTATATTATTGCTACAAAATATTATTGATGTACTTCAATTTTTATATAAGAAGAAGATGAAGAAGAGGTGTTATTTTTTGCTGTCAATGGTGTAATGTCTGGCTCAGAGGTCGCTTGCTTACCCATGGACAGGCCTGAGGTCAATCATGTGATGGCATACACAGCTGAAAAACACAAATGCTCCAGGAATATGGGTTTTGAGAGGGATGAGAAAAACCAAACAGAGTGTGAAATGGAGACGGCAAAGAAATTAGACTATAGGGGTGAACAGAAAAAAACTCACAATGGTCACATACTGTACAAGATAATGCTTTGATTTTCTTTTCCTGAATGTACACTGCCCAATATTCATGCAGTGCATTATAACGCAAGCAGTTAGTACTGTCTTGGAGTTGCAGTACTTGGAGTCAGTACTTGCGTCATTGTTACCAACTGAAGCAGTGGGCCCATTTCGTATTTGCCCTTGTACTGTATATATTTTCATGGAAATAATAATTTCATATTGTAAATGCAATGTAGTTTTGCTTAGAGTCAGGACTCAAAAGCGGGCGGTACCATTACAAATAAATTGACAGCTCTCTTGGTAGTCACACATGTGGTGGCTGGCTTCCTGACACAAAGCCATTACACCATGAATCAGTGTAAGTGATGAGGCGATGGATCAGAGATTCTGTGAGTTCCACACGATCAGGGACAGCTGAAAAAGTATGGCCCTTGGGTAACTTTATCAAGGTTGTATTACTTTGCTTTCTTTTCAGGAAAAAAGTGGGCAAAATAAGCATTTAATCTTCAACCTAACTGTTGGCTATCTAAATAACAATCATTACTCAATTCCCACAAATAAATCACTGTTAAAGCACAATGGCACTCTAGTTGCAACAGTCTTCAGCTCAGCAGTAGGACTAAGGCACTAAGGTTTGCAATTGAATTTAACTATATAGTTTCTTGGTTTAAAAAAAATACTGAGCTATTAAAAATAGTCAACAAAATAATTGAGTTAAACTTTACTTTTAAGACTATCCTCTTGAAATGATTTATGTTCTGTAGAAAAAACTTTGTCAGATGTAATGTGCTTCTGACATTATACAGTAATGCAGTTGGAGAATTTAATGGTTAGGGTAGTATTTCACAAAATCTGCTGGAGTGAAGGAATTCATTAACATGTTTTACATCTCTCTCTCTCCCTCTCTCTCTCTCTCTCTCTCTCTCTCTCTGCATTTCAAGCAGTATTGAGATTGACGAGGACAATGTATTCTCATGATAATCAATATCAGTCAATAAACATGAAGGCTTACAGTTTGTAAATAGAATACTAGGGGTAGTAATAGGCCCACCGGACATTTTTCTCGCCGTTGATGAATATTTACCAAGAGCAAAATAAATAATAAGCCATGGACTTTACCCAAACATTTTTTTAAATAATGTGAATCTAAAATATGCTGAATCATCTAAATTATCACACCATACACTGTACTATGTGCCTGAGCATCCTTAAAATATCGAGCCAATTAATCAATTCCATTTCAATTAAACCGTCGGTGGAATGTCCAACAATATGCAAGAATGGAGCCATCATTTTAATGAATAACATGACTGGCGGATGGGATGGGAGGAGGGGTGAGAAGACAAATGATAATTAACGACTTTAATATGACGTGCAGATGCTTTGCATGGAAAAATCGTGCTTCAAGGTAATTGGGGGAGCTGCAAATTTCTGGCTAATTCCATTTCCCTCCTTCGCACAAGCTGCAGTTAGCTCATAGCTGTCCGTTAGTCATCCGACAACTGGACTCAACAAGCATGAAAAGGTCCTCCTACGGCTATCTCCAGCTGACCTTTTGCAGCGACAAGTGGGACAGAGAGTGTTTAGCTTCACCTGCTGTGCTCCACGGATGCCTGCAGCGTCCAGGTCCCCCCGGTGATCGGACGTGATGGATTTTACAGTGAGCAAGTAGCCTTATGGGTCTGCTTTCTTCAGCTCCATCATCTTCACCTCTGCGTTGGCAGCTTTGAAAAGTGGTCAGATACCTGAGGACGAGAGCTTTTCCAATATGCCATCACCCCTCACCTTCTCCAAATGGACTGAGTTACTGAAAATTAAGAATTTGGTCCTGACTTGAAGCCTATTATATAATCAAGCGTTAACATTCAGACTAGGGTACATACATACATGAGAGTTACATCTACATTACATTACATTACATTATTGGCATTTGGCAGACGCTCTTATCCAGAGCGACGTACAACAAAGTGCATACCCATAACCAGGGATAAGTGTGCTGAAAGACCCTAGAGGGAAGTACAATTTCAATTGCTACCTAAGGATAATTTTTTTTTTTCTGAAACAAACAAGTAAACAAACAAACAACAAAGCAAAAGTGACCAAACTTAACTATCCAAATACTGCTTACCTAGCCAACTAAAAATACCGAAACACAAAGTAAATCACAAAGACAACAATTAAGGTTCACAGGGAGGTAGGGAGGGATGGGGAGAGGTGCTGCTTGAAGAGGTGCGTCTTCAGTTTGCGCTTGAAGGTGGGGAGAGATTCTACAGTTCTGACCTCAATGGGGGGGTTCGTTCCACCACCGTGGAGCCAGAACAGACAGTAGTCGTGAGCGTGAGGTGGAGATTCGGAGAGGGGGAGATGCCAAGCGGCCTGTGGAGGCTGAACGAAGAGGTCTGGCAGAGGTGTAGGGTCTGATGATTTTTTGTAGGTAAGCTGGGGAAGACCCTTAACTGCTTGGAAGGCTAGCACCTACAATGTCCTCTACAGGGACTTACCACAAAAGAATGATACTAACAAAGATTTGTAGGTGACATGGCTCAGGCAGTAAGAGCAGTCATCTGGCAGTCGGAGGGTTGCCGGTTCGATCCCCCACCCGGGCTGTGTCGAAGTGTCCCTGAGCAAGACGCCTAACCCCCAAATGCTCCTGACGAGCTGGTCGGCGCCTTGCATGGCAGCCAATCGCCGTTGGTTTCTGAGTGTGTGTATGAATGGGTGAATGAGAAGCATCAATTGTACAGCACTTTGGATAAAGGCGCTATATGAATGCCAACCATTTACCATTTAATATATCGTGGTACACAGACCACCAGCAGGATATGAGATGGATGTCGGTGTTTGAAAATGTTTATTTAGTTTTTTTTCTGCACTGCTTTTAGCTATGTCATAATTACAATCAATATGAAACTAACTCTATGACACTTGCCTATTTTACCACTACTTAATCACCATAACTTACTGTAGGAAGAAAAGTCAGAAATGAAAAAAAATGGTTTATTGTTCTGCTTAAAAGACCAGTCTGCAAATGTATGCTCAGTAGTAACAGAAGACAACTACTTATTAGCCACATGCATTGGCTTTGTATTGACAGAGGAAGGAACTGAGTAATACCCAATCTGGTTCTCTTTAGAAAATGTACTCCAAATCATGGAACACTATAGTAGTGCATATGCTTGACACGTACAGTAGTTTAACTTGACCACTAATAAATGACCACTAACAACATTATTGTCCACTATTTCAGAGTAATATTCTGAAGAACCATTCACCATTGCCTCAGAACAAGAAAGAAATGGCATGGTACAGTAACAACAGCATTGCATTCAACTCATCCGCAGCAAGTGTAATTTACGTGTTGATAGCAAAAGACTGGCAAACCGTACCGGCCATCGTACCCATGCATTCAGTATTCATCATCACGGGATGATGGTTGTGATGGAGTTTGATGCCAGCAGTGGAAATAAAAAACACCTCTTCTCCACTGTGCCTGTTACTCATCTGATAATGATGAGCAGCTTAGCCTACATGTGAACGGCATCTGATTTCGTCCACCTCCACAGCAGCTGTTTTCATGTACAGCGCTTGATTAAGCCCGGCCGTGCCTTCAGAGGCATGACAGAGATTATTACAGCTCTCCACTGTCTTCCTGAACACAGAACACAGCTCTGCGTCTGATGCCTAAATAGCCGGCTTTGATCATTCGAAAACAGTAACAAAGTATGCACAAACTAATTAATGAACTGGACTTTTCAGAGGGAAGCAGTACTGTGATCTCCAACATTTTCACGGTCGTACTTACTGTAAGACGTCATTCGGCGTGAGTCATTGTCACTGACTGCGTGCAGTAAACAATGCTATTTCAACCTCTCGCCCTCCAGGGAAGTGTTTGGCCCACACAAGAGACTGCTGCAATGTAGTTAGTGCCATGTCTTGCTGTTTGTGATTATTATTATTATTATTATTATTATTATTATTATTATTATTATTATTATGAATAGTAGTATTATGATATTATTATTGCCCACATCTTATTTGTATGCCCCTTCTCATTGAATCCAGTAGAATCATCATCTATTTCATGTTCAAAAACTGAATGAAATGGAATAAAAAATAAAGCCATTGTAAAACCTTCTTGGTTGAGATGCACCAGTTAGAATACATTAGACTACATTAGCTCATCCAGTCCAGTATCCTGGGAAACTGTAGCCAAAGAGACTTCTCTGGAGCTGGGATGCAGGGAGCGTGGGACCTCTGTCTGAGTGAGTGATGTTGATGAGGCGAGATGAGCTTGTAGCCTCAGAAGCTGCAGAGTTTTCCCACAGTAAGAGTATGCTCAACAATACATGCACATATACACCTTCTCTATCATAATCAGTTGCGATGGCCAATTTCACATAAATAGATGTTTATGTAAAAACCTTTGGCTGTTTCAGGCTTTCATCTTCATTTTGTAGAACTATATCTTGGCTTTCATAATCTTAATGTCGTCGTCTTAATGCCAAATTCAGCCTTTAAAGGCAAGAAGTCAAAGTGAAAGTAACACCGGAGTTGTGCATTGTCTAGAGGCTTGCCACTTGTCCCCATTCACCAGTCACATACAACCCTATCAACTGCGTTCATGGCTACATGTTAACGTATTTACTTTCATGGTCTGTATATCTTGAGTAAGTCAAGAGTAAATGTTCAGAGTGAAAATATAGTTTTAAAAGGTTTCTGCATAAGATGACAAGTTATAGCCCTAGAGTTTCGTTAGCCCAGTGTTAGTAGTCTCCCAGCCTCACAAAACTCTCACAACAAAACTTTGAACCTGTTTTTCTCAAAAAACATGGTTGGGTGGCACTGAAACTTTGGTATCATTAGAGAGCTTACATTATCCTCTTTCGAGTAGTTTCTAAAACTCAAAACATTTTGGTGTCAATGCGACCGATTTCTGACTATTTATGCTCCAACCCATACCCTCTCTTCTTCGTAGGTGCTGCGCTGTGACATTCTTGATTTTTTACATTACATTGCATCACAGTTATTTACCTGATGCTTTTGACTTACATTTGACAGGGGGCAATCCCCCAATGTGCACCTTAGCCACAAATGTCTTTATATTATTATGGAAACAGCAATTGAGGATGATTTTATTTCAATAATAAATGTATGTTTTTAGCATTAATTTTTTGACATAAGAGGGTAATGTTTAACTTGATTAGAGCCGGCAGAAAGCATCAGAACCACAGGTGACTGTACTGTAAATCATTCATATTTCTATGTGTGGCAGCGCAATCCGAGGACCACGCCTACTGGTTAAGTAGACACACACCAGGGCTACATGTGGAATTAGTCCAGGCTGTTAAATGTGGGCTCTTTCTCGCAGTAGGCGTCCGAGACCGGGGAACCACAGACGATGGAGCTGTGGTGCAAGAGAGACTGGGCTGAAAGCGACAGAGCGAGAGCTACAGTTTGGTTTTGTTTGCCTTTATTATTTTAGTTTGCTGTGTTCACCCTACTCCCGTGAGGGAAACAGACAAAGACCTTTTTCTTTGTTTCTAAGTTTGCTCTCGCCCACTTTCCCTTCCCTGTTGCACGTGGAAAATAAACCGACATTTGCTCTACCTCCCTGTGTCCATCTCTTCTGTCCGCCCAGAGGTGTGTTACACCGTGTGACAATATGTTTTTGCAAACAAAAAAAACTTTTTAACAAAGTATGACAGAGAAACAAATCAGGCAGGTTTTGCATTTTGGTCAGATTAAGAATACTCTACTCATAACTCCAATTCAGTGATATTATCCTTGCTGTCTGGTATTGCAGACTATATAATTGGATCCATGAAAAGAGGAAAGAGGTGCTTCCTTTAAGTACTTCTTAGCAAGCTATGGGCTGATTTTCTGCCCAACTAGTGGTCTACGCCTTGCGACGCAGGCTCGGCAGTTGTGGTTGTGAAGTCTTCGCAGACAGTCGTCAGACACATCCACGCCTGCCTCCTGAAGAGCGTTTCTGATCTGTCGGCCAGGTGTTTGGGTGTTTTCTTCATTATAGTGACTCACTCCTTGGTGAGAATTCCTTTTTATTAACTGTAGGTCTTTCTTGGCCTACCAGACCTTTGCGATACTGAGCACGCAAGTGCTCTCCTTCTTCTTAATGATGTCCCAAACAGTTGATTTTGCTAAGCCAATGGTTTGACCTATGTCTCTGACTATATTGTCCGCCTCATAATGGCTTCCTTGACTTTTATTGAGACAACTCTGGTCATGTCAAGAAATGGCAATAACATACTCCAAAGGCAATCAAAAGCCTAGAAACATGAATAGATACTGAAACCTCTCTTATATCTGTACTAAGGAAGCAATTGAACACACCTGCCTACTCAGAAACTACACAAGCCACTTGTCCCAGTATGGTGCCCTGAAAAGGGGGGGCTACGTACAAAATACCTACGTATTCAAAATGCAAAATTCAAAATCTTTTCTGCTACCTAGTCCATTCCTGTTTCACACATTCCAGAACCATCTATGTCTCCAATGATTTACTGAGACCAAAAACATACGATGAAGAAGGTACAAACACAGAATATGGACCAAATGAGAGCGCTAGTCCTTTTTTGCCTCGTCAACAACTGTTTGGTCTCCACGCTCAGCGATTTCTGCTGGGGCTGCCCAGGATGTATGGGTCATTTTCTGGGCTAAAATAGACACACAAAATAATAACTACGCCTCGGGAGGCACTGTTAGAACATACGGATCTCAGCACAAACGCTGTATGAATACAGCATGAATGCGCAAGTAAGACATAAGGAAAATGCATGTCTGCAGATGCGCGTGTTAATGGATGAGGATCTTGAGAATTTAAATAAAACTTCAAAACTTGAATAAAAATCAAACGCCAAATAAATAAACAGCGGCTTCAAAGAAAGCTAGTGCTAATGATTCAATTTTGGCAGGATGCGTGCTCCGTTCTCCGTTTCATCTCGGCAGGAAAGAGAGAAGCCCGATTAATCAAGTGCTTATCTGAGAGAGTGATATGAGGACACTTGGACGGAGATGCGTGGGGAATTTTAAAGTGACCCAGTCAATGGAAATTCAGAGCCGCGCTGCAGTTTCCCTGCCCTGTCCGACCCACCCCAGCGGGCCTGGGGGGTTTTCTGTTTAGTAGTCTGTCCCTTGATGCACTGCAGTATTTGAATTGAGCAGGATGAGAGAAAATACCACTGACCTTTCTACACTGATTCTTCACTCCTTCTGCGTTGGGCTTATTGATAACAGCATCGCGCCCGAGAGTCTGCCTGCCTCGTTTACGTACGTCATGTCCGCACCCCATTAGGAAACACACTCAATCGCTGTTCCCTCCATATCCTATGGGTCACCTGATCAAGAAAAATAAAACATATGCAAACTTTCTTATGCTCTTGAAGCGTAAATCCGTTTGGAAAAGTGCGGCAGGAATGATACATGGATTTAGACTGCAGTATTGGAAGTTTGGCAACGATTTTCCCTTCCATCTTTGTACTGACTCTAACTTTGCTTGTATTTAGCTCTAGTGGCATTTACTTATGTCAAATGTAAGGTGCTTTGGCTAAAAGCCTCTGCAAGATAACTATATTGTAACTGTAATTGTATTTCTATTTTTTGGCATTTTGATTTCATGGCCTTCGCATCAGGCGACGGATGAAGGCTTTTTATATTTCTTTGAATAATGTCTTCAGTTAAGTAGACTCACGCCATTTTAAACCCACCTGTGCAAAATAAATCTACTGTAGCAGGATATTCACACCTCACCCCCCTCACCCCTTTCTGCCAGCCAGGCCTGGCTCCACCACTCTTCCCTACATAGACTGAGCAGAACCATTCATTTTGGGAAAACAACCAAATTAATTCTGCTTCACAACGAGATATCACTCTCAGTAGATTGCAGTGATATTGAAGAAATCGTCATTTTTAAATGACATCCAGAATAATTTTGCAGATATTGAAAATGAATAAAGATATATTACAGGCCACTGAAAATGTGTGCATATGACACTTCCACAGAAATGTGTAATTAATCCACATTAGCGTGAAAGGGTGCGGCTCTGTGCCCCGTGCGTTAAAGCCAACGAAATTGCGTCATGATGTATGAATAAGGGCATATGTCTACAGAAACTATTTTTTCCATAGTATTTAGGACATCGTATAGAATACATTTTAGCCGCCAACGGTTGCCTACTATTTCATATAATTTCAGCAGAGGCATTTTCAGAAGTACTTTGTTCCTTTGCTAATAATAGTTTTTGTTTACACCACTATTCACAGATTTTATTAAAAGGGCAATGCCTTCTTCCTGACATCTAATTTGTATTTTTAGCAGATTTTGTTTTCATAGAAAACATTTAACATTTTAATCTTGGCATTTTGACTGCATTTAATGGTGGAGTTTAAACAGTGACCCATTGATTTCATAAGTAAAATGTAAACCTATCATAACCCTCTGTCTGATTGTGTTTCAGAGATTAACACTGTGCGTCTATTAAATAAACCATGCAATTACGTGCAACGCACTCTGCGCAAAATAAAACAGAGGGTGGTTTCCTTACAGGAGAGGTCTGGATAAAAAAAGGTTTTGCCAGTAACAGGTCGTGTTTGAACCCTTTCCATCCATCCATCCATCCATTATCTGAACCCCCTTATCCCGAACAGGGTCGCTGGAGCCTATCCCGGCATACATTGGGCAAAAGGCAGGAATACACCCTGGACAGGTTGCCAGTCCATCGCAGGGCACACACACCATTCACTCACACACACTCATACCTACAGGCAATTTAGACTCTCCAATCAGCCTAACATGCATGTCTTTGGACTGTGGGAGGAAACCGGAGTACCCGGAGGAAACCCACGCAGACACGGGGAGAACAAGCAACCTCCACACAGAGAGGCCCCGGCCGACGGGGATTCGAACCCAGGACCTCCTTGCTGTGAGGCAGCAGTGCTACCCACTGCACCATCCGTGCCGCCTTGTTTGAACCCTTTCCATAGTATTATTATTTATTAACCTTTATTTATACAGGGTAAGTTGACTGACACATGCTCTTTTGCAGCAACAACCTGTTAGTTGCCTAACGTGCATGTCTTTAAACTGTGGGAGGAAACAGACATGGGGTGAACATGCAGACTCCACACAGACAGGTCCAGGCCTGCATTCAAACCCAGGACCTTCTTGCTGTAAAGTGACAGTGCTGTCCACTGTGCCACCGTGCTGCCCAGTAGAATGGAATAAGCCTCCGGAAAATCCCCCTCTGTTGTTAATGGGAGTCTTCCTTCTCTCTGCTGCTGCTGGCTGTACTGTGGGGCCACATTGGATTGCTGTTTGTTGGAAGATGGAAGGCGGTCATGGCCGAGTGTTAAAGGTGAAGCAGTGAGACACTAATGGGCCACAGTGCTGGGCTCAGACTGGTGTGAGAAATTAAATCACAGGGTCTTCCATGGTTCTTTTTCAGATGCCACGCATGTCAGTAATGCAAGCAATAATCTGACTTTGAGAACTAGGAGTGCTGCTGGGTACACTAGAAACACAGGCAACTGATATAGCTGGTGTGTGGCTAGCTATCAAACTCTGCTTTGCAAAGCTATCATCTAACTATGACGTTGATAGCAAACTGAAATTCACTAATGGACACTGGAGGATCATATGCAGTATCGACCACTGATTTATTTTCAGGGGTACGGTATGGAGGTTGTCATGACCAATGCCAGCTCAAAGTATCCGAATGCCACCTGTATGGGCATGCTGTTGTTGATCAGTGGTTTAATCAGCATCCCTGCCCATAGCGTCCGAATGGCATGTTGTTGTTGTTTTTTTTTTTTTTATGGCAGTCCTTAAATTGTTGTTCACTACCAAGAGCATCTGTTGTTGACGGTCTTTGCCTGAATCATCCAGTCTGTCTTACTCTCGGCCTTGCTTCTGTCTCTTTCTTGCAGCATCTGGCCACTGGCAAACCGTCCACTTATTTTTAAAAGCAACAGTGTAAAACAAATATAAATGTACCCACTACAGTGCGTGGGTCGCTATGACTTGGAAAGTAGGTGGGCAGTGGCCTCTCACGAACAATTAATTAACATACAAGATTTCAAGCACATTTGCATCAGTAAGAACACAGTGTTTCGGGGGGCTTACATTTCTTATGGCTACAACACATTAATTGATTTTTTAAAAATACGGAGAAAAAAAGCAATTTTTATTAGTGCATATGGCATCAGTTTTAAGGAGATTTTTTCAGTTTTAAGGAGGCTCCTTATTAATCAGGGAATATTGGCGCCTCTACATTGCAGTGGATGCACTTAGTACAGAAAGCAGCACCCTGCTGTGCTGCACTGAGAACTGTGCTGCATTGGTTCAGTTCTGTTCTCAGGTCACTGCAGTGGCTTCTGTTTAAATTCAGGGTTGAAGTTAAGGTTCTCTGGACTAATTGAAAAGCACTTCATGGCCTATGGCCACATACACAAAGTGTTTGATTGGACTTTTTGTTCCAAGAGGCAGTCTTCCTTCAGAAAGTGCTGATTTGGTGTTCCATCCAGTTTTCTGAAACATAGCGGTTCTACATCTTGTCAATCCCAAACTGTATCAGAGGTGTGGCAGCAGCTGGCACATTTCTGCATTTTTGGATGCTTATTAATCTTAGTTTCGACCTTTATTCTAAGGTTATTCAAACCAAAATAACTTTCTAGCTGAAATTTGTTGACATTTTGTTTTTGAATTTTCTTGAAAAGCACACCAGGATGCTTGGATGTACAATATAGTGCAGAATTCTTAGGCACCCTAGACTTTATTATATTATAAGGCGGAAATGATTAAAATCTGGCATTGTCACTCTGGTCAGCTTGCTGGCTTCCTCTGGTATGGTGGCAATATGTGGCTGTGAAGTAATTTAACCCCAGGAGCATACACCGTTAGCCCCCACCGTCTCAGCACCCATACGGGCAGGAGCCTGTGGGGGAAAAACGCATGCATTGTTCCCAAAACAGCTGTCTTCCTGAACCCCCTGTACATCCCCCTCCTATAAGGGTGCAACATCCTTTACGGCACGGTTAGGTTTCAGGAAGAATGGCCTGTTGGGCCCCTCCCACTCACATCCCTCATTCCTCAGTTTCCCTGAAAGTATGCATAAAGCATCGGATGTTTCATGACAAATTCAGTTTAGATAATATTCATGTTTGGTATTATTCTGATTGCTTCAGTGCGACTGGTGCAATGGTTTCATTTCTGCAACAGCAAACCTTGGACATCATAACCAACCAGGAACCAAGGAGAAACTGTGTGGGGCTCTGCCCCAGTGAAAGACATGTGCCTGATCAAATCTCGTTTCCTGGGGAGGCCTGGCTCCAAATTCCAAATGGTTATAAAACGCCAGATGGTTCATTGGTTCATTGCGGACCCATTTGAGTGGTCAACATCAAAGGCCGGATTTTGGATTTAAGGAGACCAAACCAAGCATTCGGGTAGGATGCAATCAGACCGTAGCTTTTATTACCAGGTATGACTTTTAAGGTATGACATTTTATTTGGAACTAGAGTGTAATTATGTATGTAACCTGCCTGGTAAAATAAATTGCTAAACCTTGATCTGTGTGGCTTCGCTTACTGACACTCAATGTTACACAGGGAATGCTTGGTAACCCCCTCGAGTTGGTCTAGGGAGGATGTAAATTTACGCTTAATGTATCACGGCGTATAGCACCCGTAGACCTCTGATGGTAAATCACTCGCCTCCGCGGGGTAGTTCATTCATGTCGAGAACAGCCGTAGCTAATGTTGGCCTTCTTGGGTCCCTAGGCTGTAAACAGATATACCCAAAAGTAGCTATTCCTGCGACCTCTGAAATGACTGTAGATATCTAGCCAGCTTGTGAGACGTGCACATAACGGCCGATGCAACATGTGGCGGAACCAGCAGAGGACTGTTCAGAAGAGTAAATCTCAGTACAGGATTCCTATAGCGATCAAGTCAAAATTATAAATAAGACATCTACCAAAGGTAGCTAACTAATCTAAATTATTATTCTAAATGGAGTCAGATATAACGAAGGTGAATTGGTATTGGTATTGGCCCTATTGTGGAGATTCTTGGTCAGCCTGGACCAGTAAAGAGCGGAAGGCAGAGTGGTACTACTGTCTTTGTATCCTGGTTTATTTATTGGCTGATCTAGACTCTCCACATAGGGGCCACTAATATTTAACCCTACTAATATTCTTTCAGCAACACCAGAAGGACATGCTGATACCTTCGGCCCTCGCTAAATTCCGTCGTTGGGTTAGCGTGGGGTTTTACTATATATATGTTTATTTTTTTGTGTGTGTTAGTATAAGAGAACACATTTGAGATTTCCAAATATTCATTTCAAAGTGACATATTACTGTAAGCAATTGACTACTTTTTACATAAAAACTTGATCAAGCGGTCTGAGATCAGAAGCAAGGAGCCAACCAAAGTCTGCAGAAGAACTGTGGCAAGTTCTCCAACATGCTTGGAACAACCTACCTGCTGATTGTCTTAGCCAACGCTGTTCTGCAGTTCTATATCTCAGTGATGCAGTTTTAACGCCGAAGGGTGGACACAAAAAATATGGATTTGATTCAGTTTTTAACTATTCTGCCAAATTACTAAAAATGTAATGCAAAATGTATAGTATGTTTATTTAGGGCCTTTCATTGAATTGACGGTGAACCACAGATCTCTTTCATGCCTCGGTCTAACAATGCTACTTGTGAACCGTGTCTGCCGGCATTTGCTCCAACCATGCACCACACCACCATCTTCCTGAACAAGGCAGGTAAAATAATGAGTGGAATCTGGTTGTGTAGCGCACAGTTGGAGCAAATACCTGCAGACACGGTGGCCCCCAGGACCAGGAGTTGAGTAGCCCTGGTCTAGAAGGATATGAATAGGCTATCAGGACCACTTCCATGCAGTGCCGTAGTCCCTTTGGTCAGTCCGCGTTTTCTTGTTTGTTTTTTATTCATACGGGCCACGCTAATGAAACCGTCTGTGTGAGTAATTACCGGCATTGCACACTGCGCAGGGACGCAGTCCGCCCCTTCCAAACTTTATTTCTCCTGCACCCAGCGCGTAATTACAGTGTAATGGAGTGTCTTTCTTCCTGTAGTCTTTTCAATGCATTCCTTTACTAATTTATTTGGGGTTTTTTTCCCCCGCAAAGTGCAAACTTCACTCATGGGTGAAAATTCAATTTGGGCACACTGTTGTAAGTCCCAGCACACACACGAGCGGGCATTAATAAAGCATGTAGCTACAAAGCAGTACAGATTGGGGATCAAAATAAAAACTCATTTCTGTACAGGAGTGCACCACATGCACTGGAGCGATCTTTGTCGTCAGTGTGAGAAACTTAAAGTAAAACACGGCTCTCACACTTTCTGTTGACAGGACAGCAGACACCTATGGGCTTTTCTTTGCTTAGCTATGCTTAACGAACACACACAGCTCTTCTCCTTTCATCTTGCTTCATTCCACACCTTCTGAAACAATGAAGGCAGACCGTGCTGAAATACTGGTTGTATTTTGTCGATGAAGTTAAGTAGCAGATGGAGTACGCCATCTTTCTTTTCAGTGTCTGTCCTCGGTTGTTCTTTGTCAATATACACTCACTGAGCACTTTATTAGGTATTTATTATCTGCTGCTGTAGCCTATCCACTTAAGATGAGTTCAGAGATGTTCTTCTACTTACCAATGTTGTAATGTGTGGTTACCTTCCAGTCCTCTTTGACCAGCCTGGCCCGTCTCCACTGACCGCAGAACTGCTGCTCACTGGATGTTTTTTGTTTTTCGCACCATTCTATGCTAACTCTAGAGACTGTTGTGTGTGATAATCCCAGGAGATTAGCAGTTTCTGAGATACTCAAACCACCCTGTCTGGCACCAGCAATCGTTCCACGGTCAAAATCACTTTAATCACATTTCTTCCTCATTCTGACATTCTGAAAAACAGCCAAACCTCTTGACCATGTCTGCATGCTTTTATGTATTTACTTGCTGCCACAATATTGGCTGATTAAATCTTTGCATTAACAAGATGGTGTACAGGTCTACCTAATAAAGTGCTCACTGAGTGTATAATTGTTTACATGTGCACACAACTGAGTGTAGTTTTAGGCCTACTGTAATCTCTCTGCATGCTTTTCACACCCTTCGAACATGTTCATTATCCACACTGGTTGAAGAGGTCACAGTGCTTCGTCTCATTGCCTTGATCTTAGTAGGCGCTCACACAAATCTATTCTCATTTTCTCAATGGTAGCAAAGTTGTAAATCACCCCTATCCTCAAATTGCCCCCCTCTTGCCTGGCTGATGTTTTATAGAGGTGCTTCAGCTTAATTATGATCATGAGAAAATTGAGTGTCTGCCTTCTTCTCAGAGGGATCTTTATTGCAGGTGGGGGGGGGGGGTTGTTGGGCATGACTGAAAGGAGAAGTTCATTGCTGATGGACCATCGCCATAAACAGCCATGAGTCTGGGCTAATGAAAGGATTAACCTGACACATTACATTGGGCTTATTCTAGGTTTCCTCAGTCTACCTATATATTCTAGTGGCCACTCAGATGTACACAGTAAGACAGAAGAGGAACCTGATCTGGATGTAAGGCAATGTAATGCAGTCCCAGGAGAGGGAAACAGTGTAAGCACTCTGGATTCAGCAGAGTTCTCCTGAATAGCAGGTTGGAAATCTACACACATACTGTATCTCTTGCTACCCTAAATGTTCTGTTCTGGCAAAGGTTCACAAGTATTGACACTTCAGATAAGGCTTCTGCCCCACAACAATGGCCCTTTGCTGTTTGCAGGGTGGCCCACATAAGCATGCTGGACTGGTAGGATGTATTTATTCACTCTCAATCTCTAACCCTTTGCTCCCATAAACCTCCCTTTACTCATTCCAAGAGACCACTTTTTAATCTGGCAGACTTGTGAGTCTGCCCACACCCTCTCCCACACTTTCCGCGCATATTGTACTTCAAAATCATGTGTAAATATGATTTAAATGAAATAAAACTGCCTCTAAGTGTAGGCTATTTTAATTGTGATTGTTTGTGAGTTATTCTTAGTTATTTAGCTATGCACACTAGGGGAGACATGACTTTGGTTTCATATCAATTATTTATGCATTATGTAGGCACTTCACTTCAGTGTTCTCACATCTGCTCTACTTAACATTGTTATTTTGTCTGTTTAAAAATTAACACTGTTTTCCTAATAGGAAGTGTGAGCAACTTGTCTGCTGGAAGCTTTCTTACACAGAAACTGTTCATATTTTTTCCGTATCCAATCCTCATATATAAATAAATACATTATGTGTGAAACTACAGCCTGTGTAAGAAGCCCTGGAAAAGGTCATGTAAAGGTCATACACACACAGCATAATCTAAGGTAGGAGAAATGACTATGTTTGGCAGCAATGGTGACAATAGTCAACACTAATTTATTACACAATAGGCTTTGGCTACTGAAAAGCCCCTTTTTTCACAAGGAGATGCTGTATTAATTTTTTCACTTTTCTGGTAAAACGTGGACATGGACAAAATGTGAAACCGTTCTTTACTGTAACAATGCGGTGCATGATAACCTTACATTCAGATTCAGTCTTGGTGTCAGACATTACCTGCTGAAATACCCACTCTGATATCAGCCAGCACTTTTTGGGTGCTGTGCCTGTCTCAGAGTGGAGACACCAGACCACCCTCTAACACAGGGATCATGAAATCATGGTCCTTCTGGGCTAAGGAATGCAGGTTCTCCATCCTCCCTTTACCTGGGAGTTAGGTGTGAAGACAGTCTGGTCAATCAGTAGCACAAATTGTTCAGTTAATTTCCCAGGAGAAAAGAAAAAAGATCCCAGGGCTGGATTTGGATTCAAAGGCCAGATTTGGCCTTCTCAGGGAGAGAGCGAGGCAACTTTTTCTGATTCACTTGAATGCTTAAGCCTTGGAAAATCCTCCCAGGGAAGCCTGGAGAACGTAAAGCTGTCAGCGCGTTATCTGAAAACGAGCGGGGGGACCAGCTGTATTTGCATACCTTAACACAGCACTTGTTGTGTATGCTCAGCTGTTGTGGCAGGTTACTGGGTGTGACAGCTGGCCTGTGAGTCAGGGACAGAGGATGCCCGTTAATAGTCAACGGAATTCATTTTGAGAGCTGTAGCCATTTTGTTTCATGTCCTTTCGATTACGGGGATCACGATGGTGGAGGACGCTCTGTGGCTCTTCAATTCGGCTTGTGATGAGAAACAAAACCCTCATTGGTTGGTTGAGAGTATAAAACAGTCCCAGTATGGTGCAAGTATGCTGCAAAGCTCACAAATGATAGTGATTTTCCAAGGAATATTACATTTTTTAAATAGTTTTCCCATGTTTCCCAAGTACTGATCTATATTTTATCCCGAAAGGCAGGCTTACAAATTAATTATTCCTGTTAGCAGTTCATGTTTCGGCAACTCACTCAAATTGAAATCTGGCTTCTGCAATTACTATAACAGCTTATCAGCTTGCGGTTGACATGGAGTGCTTATAAGCTGTATCTTCCATGCAGCTGGGCTGGAGAAAGGACTGGATTTGGACTGCAGGTCCAGCTATAGCTCTTCTCAAGCTTGGGGACAAACACATAATGTTCCCACATAATAGAATTTTCCCTTGTCACCGTGGGAATCACACTCAGGCAGTAAAGCCGTCCCAGTCCAGCAGGAATAACAAAATATCTCAATCGCTAACCAAGGCTTTCCTTTGATTAAGTTATGTGAATCCAGACAGGTGCCACATGCCTACCCCTTTAAGAAAAAAAGAGAAAATACCTCAAACAAAAACAAAAAATAAATATGTAGGCTATTCCAAAATTACTGGCACTGCATGTCTCTTCTGTGGCTTGTGGACTGAGGGTGGAATTAACTAAGCAAAATGCAAATGAGTTTGGAAATGCAGTTAATAAGCTTTGTAAGTGCTTTTGGAATTATAGGGCTCAGCATGGCACAGCGTGTACCACTTTACAAAATAAATTTAGTGCGGCCTTCAAAATGGGTCAAGGTTAATTTCATAAATCTTTTTCATTGCTGTTTTATTTTTTACGATTGTTGGTTTATTAGTTGAAAATTGTACACATAAGCATGCTGGAAAGTGAGAGTTTGCAGAAGAACTGCACAACCATGTGGTCTATTAAAATTAGTCACATAAGAAACTTGGTTGAATGAAAATGGTTTGAACCGTCGTTGATTGTCACAAAAATCAAGGGTTTGAGTTGATGTCAGTGTGTATATTCTCATGACATTGTTGGAGGAGGGCAGGATTTCAAGGATGAGTTGAAAGGGCAGGCTAAAATCAAAATGGATAACTTCACTCTGTCTGACTCTGAGGTGTGAGATGATGTCGTATGTGTAGATGTTTTCAAAATCTCACTTTTGGGCTGAAGAATGATACTGTACAGTCTGACACCACCAACAGCTCAAACAGCTGATTTATGGCATTTGTCAGAGGACTACTGCTGCTCTGTGAGACAAGTGAGTCATAAAAAACTTTCTAGTCTAAGGTATGAAGATGGATTGAATGACATTGCATGATTAATGCAGCAACGGTTGATGAATGGTAACTTTTGGAAGATTTGATGATTGGCATAAGATTTGCTGACGATTGCTAAAGTTCCTGCTTTTGATTTCGTAGATGAAAGTGTGCCATATGTGAGCAGCTTACAGTGATGATGCTGGAATGTTACTTTCTCCAGAGATCCTTCCAGTTGTCTCTGCTCTAGATCCTCACACTCACAATAGAGGAACCTCCAGTGGACATTCACACGGAGAAAGAGTTTGATCACATGATGGTTTACTGTCTGACACTCAATCTGGTTTGCTGGTCTTTCCGTGTATAGTTAATTGGTTGCAAAATTCCTTACATTCCATACTGCATACCTGTATCGGGTGAAATGTAAATAATGTATAGCATACCTGTAGCTGTGTACTAACATGATGCATGGGTGACATTAAATGTTGATTCAGTTCCAGGATTATGTTTTATTTAATCCCTCTGGCAGAGGCCAAGTGTGAATTTATATTCTGATTCACAACTGATTTTAGAGCCTACAGCATAGACACCTACAGCATGTTTCATAAACTGTTATGGTTACAAGTAAAAATAAATAAGTCAAATATGTATTTGTACCATAAAACATTTCCCAGCTTTTAAACCTAACTGGAAGGATGTATTCATCCATTGTATTCATTCATTGTGCCCACAGGTATTTTATAGAAGCAATATACTTTACATTCAAGCTTAAATTCTACATTCTGCAGGTCGGAAAACTGTTGGATTTGGAAAATTAACTGTAAAATGCAGATCTTGTGAACCTTACAATTGATTTCACATGAATTCATGTGAAATGTTTCCTTGAATGAATGAAAATTAATTAACCACTAAATTACTTTTTGTCTGAATGGTTGTTGTAGCTGGCCTTAATCCAGGACATTCCAGTACAGTTTTCTGAAAACAGTGCAAAATAATGCCTTTGGTTAATACTTTGGTCATCTATTGTGCCCCAAAACCCATGATGAAATTAATCATTTAATGACCGCACAGGTGTGTTTACATTCCTGTCACCAATACAGTGAGTATTTTATGTTGGGTAGAAACTCCACCACTTGACTACAATATCATTTGATTAAGCAAGCCATCATTCATCAGATGCCATTTCCATTAAATGACAATACATTGTGGCTCGGTTCTCCTGCAGTGCGGGTCCTGTGTCTATTCTTCTGTTCCTTTGAAAAGGATGGCGGTTGAATTCCTGTGCAAACAGATCAAGTTAAGCTTCAGCCTTTCAAGCTTAATGCTGGCTGCTCACTGCCAGTGCTCCATTTTAAATGACCAGCTAAATTCACCACCACTGTGGAGGCAGATGTACTGTAAGAGAACATGTTTATTATTGTCAGTTATATGACCTTGAGAACAGATTGCATTGTTTGTAGTTGCTTATGAAACATGTTAATGAATTTCTCTAGGCATAACTGCCATTGAAAAGCTGCACGAGTGAATTGGAGGTGCAGTTCTGGATTGATGTGACATGAAAGTGTCCAATTAATTTTCGGGGGGGCACTACAATTTCAATGTGTTAACAAACATTTAATTTTTCAATTGTTTACTTTTACGATGAAGAAATCAAATAGAGTAGGAGTCTTGGTTGTTCACTGGTTTATTTACTTTTGCTTTATTTAATTTAACCATTGATTGCAAGGGACCATAAAAGAGATTCATCCTGATTAGGTACATCATTCTCAGACATTCGGCATTTGCAGAAATAATAACAGTAATCACAGTCAGGAATCACAAAGACATTCAGCGCCACTATAGCCCATTACCCTCCATGAAATGACACATCTAATAATGCTAAAAGGCTGTATTGTTGCTTCCTGACTCCGTTACACCAGTTAGTGTAAATACATGATATACAACAGATTCAATTATTCAGTGTCAGGCATAAAACATAAACCTGAAAACAGAAGCCATCAGAGCAGGGGGTATTTGAGGTGAGCTACGGGGGTGTAATGGGGGAGAACCGCACTCGCAGAGCAGGGGGGTGGGGGCGGTGCGGTGCTGGAGGGGACGAGACCGCAGGGGTGGGACGCCCAGTCAGATGACTGTACGCCGTGCGGCAGAATAGCCTCAGCCAGACCTAGAGCTCGCTATTGTGCCACGACTGTGCTCAACTGCGCATAAAACAAACCGTGCTTAAAAGATTATCCTGAACCGCAGCGGGCAGCTGTTAATGTCAGGTCACGGCGCTCTCTATTCCACACGCACACGTGGGGCTGTCTGCTCATCCTCACAGCGCTGCACTGCAGGGGAGGTCCAGTGAGAAAGCTCTGCCTTCAACCAGTTTATCATGTGGGAAAAGAAGCACATACAGTATATACAGTGTCATTTCTTACTTAAACTTAATAATTCAATGCTACTGCTACTATTACTTTTACTACTACAACTACTAATACTACTACTACTCCTATTTAATAATAATAATAATAATAATAATAATACATTAATTTGATGATGTACTTTCCCAGAATCAAGATGCTGTACAATCAGTTCAGACACATTTATTCAGGATTGCTGTTGCTGTTTTTGTGTTTGTTTGTTTTTTTCCAATCCTAGTCCCAGGATTGCTGTTATATCTGCTCCAGATTCTAGTCTGGAGCAAATATAACAGATATAGAACATGCAAAACAACTCTGATAGTGTGGACTTCATTCGATTCCTCTTTAACTCAATAGATACTCAAGCTCTATGTAGCTAACACTGAACATGTTACTTTGTGCCTACCTCCTGAAAACCAGAGGGCAGGGCTGTTTGTCCAGGATGGCTGCGGAGGGTGGAGAGCGGGGAGGTGATGGCGGAGCGCGGAGAGCGGGGAGGTGATGGCGGAGCGCGAAGAGCGGGGAGGTGATGGCGGAGCGCGGAGAGCGGGGAGGTGATGGCGGAGGGCGGAGAGCGGGGAGGTGATGGCGGAGCGCGGGGAGCAGGGAGGTGATGGCGGAGGATGGAGAGCGGGGAGGTGATGGCGGAGAGCGGGGAGGTGATGGCGGAGGGCGGAGAGCGGGGAGGTGATGGCGGAGCACGGAGAGCGGGGAGGTGATGGCGGAGCGCGGAGAGCGGGGAGGTGATGGCGGAGTGCGTTCAGGCGACAGGGCGGCCAGGAGGCTCTGATTTGCGGCCGGAGCGCTGTCGGCAGGCCGTTGAGAGGCTCAGGCCTAAGTCGAGTTCACAGCTGAGTTCATGCAGAAACAATTATATATTCATACACATAAACACTCATGTCATGACGTATTTGTTTTCTGCTGCTGTAGCCTATCCACGAAGAGGTTTTGATGTGTTGTGATGTGTAGAGATGCTCTTCTGCATATCATTGTTGTAATGTGTGGTCATTTGCGTTACTGTCACCTTCCTGTCAGCTTTGACCAGCCTGGCCCTTCTCCTCTGACTCCTCTCATTAACAATGCGTTTTTGCCCGCAGAACTGCTGCTCACTGAATTGTTTTTTTTTTGCACGTTCTCTTCAAGCTACAGGGACTGTTGTGCGTGAAAATCCCAGGAGATCAGCAGTTTCTCAAAGCACAATCTTTCTACTGTCAAAGTCACTTAGATCATATTTCTTCCCCATTCAGACATTTGCTCTGAAAAACATCTGAACCTCTTGACCATGCTTTTAAACATTTAGTTGCTGCCACATGATTGGCTGGTTAAATATTTGCATTAACAAGCTGGTGTACAGGTCTGCCTAATAAAGTGCTCACTGAGTGTGTATATATACAGTGACTGAAGTGGAAAAAATAAGTGTTGGTACTCTGAGCAAAGCAGATCGTATATGTATTGTATATTGTATATGTATTTATTTGATTATCTTGGACAAACTGGGTTCAATCACCCTCAACCCAAGGATAGTATGCACCTCTAAGTTCGCTGTTTCTGCTCTAAACTCTAAACTTGGTGGTCACAGTCTCCTCGCCCCTCACACAGACACAGAGGGAGGGGGCGCTGTGTGACACTTGCTGCTGAGTTGGTGGGGGGCTGTGTGACACTTTCCGTATGCAAATTGGGGCAGAAGTGGTACATTAAAACCCTGCACCATTGTGGCTATCCATCACAGAGACAGGAATTGAGCAGGTGACTCTCAGGGCAGGTGTCTCATGTGAGGTGATATAGCATCCCCACAGGCCTCTGAGATTCTCTTAGGCTGTGTGATGGGTCAGCTCTTTTCTTTTTTGACACAGAGTGATGACAAAAAACAGGACAAAGGGCCCAGAATTTAAAGCTCAGGGACTAAAGGTAGGTGACTAAGGCAAGGCCCTTTTCTATTTTATCTGTCACAGTGAGTAAGAAATGAAACTGCACAATCATGAATTTCAGTAGTCACTGAAATGAACACATCAACCCATAGAGCTCTGTATGGATCTTTATTGCACAAACTCCATGACCAGCTGAAAAAGGAGAATTGTGTCAAGAAGAAAAGATTTTTCAGAAAGAGGTGTCCTTTGCCTTTGTCTTTCAAAAATGTTCCATAGGCAGGGTGCTTGGTGAGGAGTCAAATGGACAATCTGTGGGACATCAGGAGGCTAAATGCTTAAGAAAGGATGCAACGGGAAGAGAATATGAAAATTTGAATTTGGTCATGGCAAACAGGTCCATTCATTACAAGTTAAAGTTACAACTCAAATGAGTTCAGGGACTTTCACTCATTCAAGGGCAGTTCAGAGTTGCAAGCTGTGTCTAGGTAGTTTGAGGTAGTGGGCGGAGTGATTATGGGGTGACATTGGCTCAGGTCTTAACAGCAGTCATCTGGCAGTCGGAGGGTTGCTGGTTTGATCCAGCCCTGGGTGTGTCGAAGCATCCCTGAGCAAGACACCTAACTCCCAAATGCTCCTGACGAGCTGATTGGTGCCTTGCATGGCAGCCAATCACCGTGAGTGTGTGTGCGAGAATGGGTGAAGCATTAATTGTAGGGCACTTTTGAGGCGCTATATAAATGCCAACCATTTACCATTACATGATGTCCAGATTTTAACCAATCATTGTTGCGCTGGGGGCAACAAAGTAATCTGAGTTATGCTAATCATGTAGGTCCACCCATTAGGGGTTAACTCTATTATCGGTGCTTGCAGGTTGTGCCTACATATGAAGTGGAACATGCATGTAGGTCATATATTCTCTGCTGAAACCTTGGACTCATGACTGAATTCATTATTTCTGTTAGTCTATTAGTCAGATAAACACTCCAATCAAATTTTGTTAATGACCTGTCACAGGGTGTTTCAGCGCATGTCCCATGATGCCAAACTTTTGCATCCACAAGACACATCTGGCACCAAGCATGCATCGTTTATTTTTGATTTTTTGACATGTTTTACCATGTCTGAACTGAAGTTAATATATTAGTAGGCAATAGGGACTAGTGCATTTCTATATATTCAGAATATATCTCATGCGTATTTCCAAAACTATAGCTGAAACTGATTTTATTTATTTTTTTCTGTTATGGTAATGATGTCATTCTTTGTTTCACAGTCATTTCTCCATACGTACATTATGTTATTTTCCACCGACAAATAATCACCATTCCTCCTCGCTCTTGTTCATAGCCCAGGGAGTGTGGGAATGTGTTGAATGAGTAACACTACATATTGAGCACATTGTAGATCAGCAGATACGACCCTGCATTTACAGCCCCTGTAAGATGCAGGTTAGACAGGCAATGATGTCATGTTTTCCACTGTTGGGAGTGGGGATTTGGGGGAGGTATAAGTAACACTGGAGGGCCTGAAATGAAAAACATCCAGACTTTCGTTTTCTACTGAAACAGTGAACCCAGCAGAGCAGCAGCACCTTATCTCTAATAGAATCAGGAAATGCAGTGCCTCTCAGGCGCAAACAGAGATCTGCATCACTGGAGTCACAGAGTGACCTCAACTAATTAAACTGGAGACAGGGAATATCTCATCTCCTAACTTTTATTTCATTTATGTATTTATTTATTTTATAACTTTCAACCTGGTTTCCATGTACAGAAATATATGGCCAATAAACAATTTGAGAGCTCACTGTGTACCTCAATCCAAACCAAAACATTTATTTCATCTTTTATTTCACCTAACAGCATCAATAACTGTGGTTTGTTCAATTTGGTAATGCACAATGCAAACACAGCTTTTCTAAATTCCATCCACATGAAATCGTGTTATAACTCAAGGCTTTTAGAAATGTACAATAGACTGTAATCACATTGATATGCTGGCTGTTGACATTTAAATGAGTAAAAGCCATGAATTTGAATGTTGATCATGCAGTTTGAATGTGAATTGGCATTGTGTATCTGTGAGGCATATAAAATATAAATAAAATGTGTAAATACACGAAACACCGATTGCACTATTTTATTAATATCTTTTAAATTATTATTATTAAATGCAACAACTAAATAAAAAAGAAGCGCCCACCCATTCAGCCAGCTCAATAATACATCCCCTAACCCACATTCATGTTAGAATCAACATCACTGGTGTATTTTTAATGATTTATAAAATGGTTATTCATGATTTATTAAGAATTTATAAGTAGACAGTGTATTTTTAAATGCACTTGCTAATGTTTTATTAAGCATGCAAGCAGAACCGCATTCTAAAGTGTTATCTTATTAATGATTTACAAATGCCTTGCAAGGCTACTCTTTGTACAAATCATGTGTAAACCACATCATAAAGGGTGAAATTATTTTTCAAAAGCTCTGATCGACTGTAAAACTAATTTGTGCAGTACATACAAGACCAATTGTGATAAATACAGCAGTAGGAAAAACTGTGTTTCTCTGTGAACCAGAACCAGGTGAATAAAGATAAAGAATGGATGGCAAGTTTAGACATGCATGTTTATGGATAATGATATTAATACATACAGCACCATAATCATTGCTATTGTCCAACTAACATTTAACATTTCCAGAATGTTGACAGTGAACTAATGCTGAACAGTATTAAAACATTTTATTGTTTCAAATAACCTCAGTCAATGTTACAGAAAGACCTTCCACGCTTGTCAAACAAAAACAAATAAATAAACAAAGTTCCTACAATGTTACTTCAAGATAAGGCTCAAGTGACAGCCAAGTAACTGGGAAAATGTACCTGCTGGTGCTCCTACCTTATGATTCTGGCTGCGAACAAAAAAATAATCAGCTGGGAAGCTAGCTGTAAATAACACATGCTAACGTCCCTCTGGAGCTACAGTGGATGGCACTGGTGACATAAATCTACTCATCATTTCCAGGGCTTTCTTCTGGAAAAGTTTACCTGGTGCTGAAGGAGGAAAATAATTATTTAATAATTTAATTTCTAGGTGGAGGTTGGTGTGGAAGAAAGAGGATTTGGCCATGCCAACTGGTGAGCTGGAAGCAAACCTTGTACCTTTAAACCAATTATTATATTCAATCTGTTTCTGCTACTTCTCTTTATTAAGTATCAAAATATACATTTGCTTAATGACTAATACCAGTCGCTGTGCTCATTACCCATTTTATTTGATGGTGCAATTCTTTCTTTCTATCACAAATGTATTTTTTGATCATGAATGTCCTCACATCTACCACATTATTGAACTTCTGGATGAATGCCACAATTCTGTAGGCCTGGTATTAATCATTCAGTGAATTCATTGCCTGACTTAATGAAGGAAAGGTGAAACAGGTTGAGAGTAATCACAGGTGTACATTTCAACCTCCTCTATTTCAGGCCAACAAATCCGTCCTGCTTCAGAGATGAGCCTTCTAGATTTCAATGTCTGCTAGTGATAGCCCATCTTACATTTACAGTCATTCATTTCCTTTACTGTATTCCCTTCCATTCAAAACATCCCTCTGAATATTAATGAGCTTGCAGCTATTTACACATTTCACTACCCAAAGGAGGCAAGCTGCTGCAGTGAACCAGACTGGATATTTTTTGCCACCATTGTCAATGGAGTAGGCGGGAATGCATATCAGTTGCATATACGTCATGGAAAGAACTGACATTTTCTCACCTCCATTTTTCACATTTCACATACAGGACATGTAACTGAAAGAAACTGCGTATTTGAACATTATTGACCTGCCAAAAAATATCTCTAAATGGGAGCTGAAAGCAAATCAAACTGTGTGTGGAAGAGATAATTGCATTACTGATTGTAAACTGTTGCTTTGCCCTTCCAGTGCTTAAAATGGTATCAGAGGCGTCAGGAGGTCATATTCAGGAACTGCTGATTACTGTAGAGAGAAAGCCACTGCACTGTATCCAGTTTGAGAATTGCAGCATCAATAAAAAATAAATGAAAAATAATAACATTCAGTCATCAATTCCAGGCAAAATGGTTGAATTTAAATAACCATTCGCTGCCTGACTGTTCTTTAGCTGAAAGAAGTCAGTCAATATCGCTTAACTCTTCAATATCACTTATTTTGGCTGTAATAAGCAATGGTTAGCCTTTGCTAATAATTCTAGGCATTGGGGGCTAAGTAGCAGTAGGTAAGTATAGGCACAATATAGTGTATCCACACAGGGCAATGCTGGCTGATCTCTGTGAACTGTTTGCTGGAAATCAACCCCTGCCTGTCTGATCTGCTTTGAAGTTAATAAAGACTTTAATATTAACTTTTGTGGTCTCGCTCTTGGGTTCAGCGTTCTGGCTCCTGACAGTGTTGAAGAATACATGGCAATAGATGGGGCTGGAGGATAGGGAAGGGATTGGGGTTGGGGTGATGGTAACTATAAATGTGACTCAAACTCAGTAGTGATATTGGAAATGTGTGTTGTATTACAATATTAAATGTAAACCAGGTTTTGTATTTTCACAATACCACGATTTCACAAGGTTTGGGGAATTAACAATACAATCAAATCAAACAAAACAAGCACAGAGCATATTTTTGTTTGACCCAATCTGGACCGTAGAGCCCGTTGTCTGACCCGCTGAAGACTAAATTGACTGATTTTGTATTATTAACATTTCAAACATTGCACAATTGCATTGACCGAGTGTCAAAATAATTTTCATATTTATAAATTGCAGTGCATTCATTTGGAGCATTCCAATGCCAAAGTCCACCTAATCTCTGTATATAAATCAGAATGTCATTCTAAATGTGTCAATCAGACTGGGTAAAAGAGCAATGAATCAGAAAAATGAAATTAGTTTTTCCTCCAGACCTCTGTATTATACAAATAAAGGGGGGAGAGTGCGTATTGGAATGTCCTGACATGCTGACGCCCTAAAAAACACTGAGCACGCTCTCTCTCTCCCAGGGGCGACGCTTATTACCATATAGAGCAGTGGAATTAATGTCCTCTCACACACTTGACCAGAGAGCTTTCATTGGAAGATATCAATACCTCGGAAAAAAGTTCGCGAAAGTCAGCACTTCTACTCGCCTGTAATGAACACGTAAATAAATCACGCCTAATTTGCCGAGGGTGAATAAACAAGTACCGTCCCCACAGGTGGTAACAAACGTTTGGAGGTGGAGCAACCACTGTGAGAGAACAGGGAACACGGCGGAAGGTCTGAAAGTCTGTTAATGATACGCCCGTGTCTGGCAAGATTTCTACCGTACAGTAGTTTTTTAATGAACTCGTCATCCTTCATTCATATTCATTTATACCATTGCTGTTTAAACTGCTTATCAGAAAATCTTATACAGGGCCACTAACTATACAGCTTGCAGGTTACAGAATATATTCAAACAGTTGTAAGTTATTATTGACCAAGTTACTTTGGTCTGTAATGGCAGTCCCTTGTCTGGGATCCAATTCTGCAGTCAACACAATACCTGTGACATCATATAGAACTACTTTATTCTCCCAAATGCAATTAGACCTAATGTGCAGAAGTCTGTCTCTATTAAATTACATTATTAGATAACAGCCGATTCACACCATGAAAGGCCACTCCTATACAGACCCTACAAAAGTTAGCGTTTTAATGGTTCTGCAAAAAAAGCAACAGTGGATGTGTGAATGAGGTTTGTGTCATTAATGCATTGTTTGGGACATTTTGTTCCAATGACACTGTGCTTCATGCTTGACATACATAAACACACACACACACACACACACACACACACATACTAACACACACAGACACACACACTATTGATCTTACAGGCTGTGTGGTGACATGGTCACGGTCATTAATTCCACTATTGCCCCTGTCATTTTCTGTCCAATGAGGTGACAGCTGGCAGTTCCTCCTGGAGGGGTCTGTCGTGGCAGGCCGTGGTCACTGGCCATACCTCAACCCAGATTCTTCTCTCTGCCTTCATGTCTGAGTCAGCATTTACAGCTCTGATGGGAGGGTAAATAATGTGATGACTCTGTTCTCCCACACTGCCACGCCCCCACAGCCCCCTCACGCCATCCCACACCCGAATGTGAAGGCCTGAAACCCACATTAGAGTTACAACCAGTCAGCCCACCTGTGTGGGAAGCCAGCTAGAGGGAGAGGTCCTGGCAGCGATGCATCATGTCGGTGTTTCATGAACCAACAATACCCATGTGATGAACTGTAATTCTAATAGTGCTATATTGCACATACAAGCCAGTCTCTAATGTCACTCGAAAAGATATATTAAAGATGGGTCGGTCCACTACAAAACCAGTGATGTCACAGCTTGGTTTGTGAAATTGGGTCATGAAATTGGATCATTGGGAAATTGGGACGCGTTCATTCAGTTGTGAGTCAAAGTAAAAATGGCCTGAGATTGTGGTCTTTGAATTTCAGCTAAAAATATTTTTTGTGAAGTTGCCTTTCCTTGAGTGGTGGAGCTTGGGTATTAGGACTGATGTGCAGAGCAAGTTTATGGTAGACCCTACGGCAGGGGTGTCAAAAGGGGTGTCTGCTGGTATTTGTGGTTTCCTTTCAATCCGCAGCCAATTAAGGCCTTGAGTACAAGGTGTGTGAACGTTTTAGCCAATTAAATACTTTGAAATGCATCGCTTGCGCTGAAACAAACCAGCAGACACTGCAGCCCTCCAGGACTCGAGTTTGACACCCCTGCCCTACAGTCAAGGTAAAGAGTTGATAATACTCCAGGTGTGTGGTGACTACTTGATTGACAGTGACGGGAATTACACTTTACAAAAAAGCGTGAAAAAAGAATCATAGAACGCTAGGATTCCCTGTGTCACAACACATACTACCTTACGAAATTATGTTGTTATACTGTATATGTGTCTTCATTTCAACTTCATTTCACAAATCCAAAAGGACTTATAGACCTACAGTTGCTAAAATCCCAATCTGAGAAAGCACGTACCACTAATACTAAACGTCACCCAGCCAGGTTTAATTTGCTATCTTAAAGCCAAACCTATAAAGTATTTGTGCAAAGAACTTAATTGTTCAGGGCTATTTTTTTTTCCCGTCAACTTTAAAGCCAGCTGAAAATTGAAAATATATCTGCAACACACTGATGGAATACACATTTTCAATGCACACACTAACAAAAAATACATGACGCAAATCCTCCCTTATCATGTCTGTGTTGCTTGCTGTTAGCTGCACGTGTCCGGGGGGTGGAAGATAAGAGCTGTAAGATGAAAACGTCTCAGGTGCACGCAGTGGAGTGGGGCAGAGGCTCGTTCAGTCTGCGGGCTGAAAGACGCATGACGAGGGGGTGGGGGACGTTCTGTAACCACTCGCTGCTTACTCGTCACTGCTGTGTGACTCACTGCGCGCCAATACTCAACCTTCCAGACCCCATAAGCCCACAGAACCCCCCGCATCCACCTTGGAACACACTGACTAAGCTATTTACCTTGGCGTTATTGTACGTAATAAGTCAGAAGGCTGAACAAGCTTTGTCAATATTGTCTGGTGTAGCAGTTTATCCTGCATTGATTATTAATTTTGAAAGATCCAAGTTTTTTAAAAGTTTGTCGGTGTGAGATGATTTCTGATTTGCAGGTCACCATTCAACAGACTGCAGCTTTTCTTATTTATTCTTTCCTCCCTTTACGAAAAATAAATACATTTCATTTTAACCAAATTAAGTGTAAGCAATATACTATGACATTATTTCGAAACATATATTTCACATTCCAGTGCTACGTATATCTCAAGCCACATTTCACATTTATTTCACATATACAGTATGTATGCTATATAATACAATGCTTATTCACAAAACAAGGAAGATAGCACTTTATGTTCATCAATTTATTTAACAAAATGCAACCAACATCTTGGCACTATGTACCTTTGACAGCGTTTACTAGTACATATTAGCATATTCTGTTTATACGAAACACTAGGCTGGTCATGGGACTGACATGTGAATTGCTAATTAATTATACAGTATATGTTAAAGAAGACAAACCAGCAACACCATAAGTAACTGTGAGCATTTCCAATGACTTCATCATACAGAGCTAGTTATCGTGAGGTTGAGTTGGGGTTATTGCCAGGTCTGCCATGGAAATTGCTGATCGCAGTGGATTTAAATTCACATGCTGACACAACTGAAAAGCTGCTGGGGGAAAAGGCTTCCGTTTCTAATTTCACAGTAAGAACATGGACGGAGGGCTTCTGAAACACTGAACCAGTGCCTTCAATGATCTCACATAGGGTGATGATGAGGCTACAGAACATAAATTTCAGCGTATACCTTCCAAGCAGTCTCTGTACAGCCCTAGTACTTGGTATGTACATAGAAGTTGTAGAAGGTATGCATAAGTTTTACACAACACATGCTGTGTACTAGGTCCCCGTGACTGCTTTTCATCAGTATTACTATGCAAAAACAGGTTCAACCCATAAGACTCTGTCAGTAATATGCTCAATTTTCTGCTGTCCTCCTCCAATCATCAAGGCATGATGGGATGTAATATCTGAATAGTTTACAGTTTTCATACAAAATCTTTCGGTGAATGTAATATACTTTTAAATACTACACCAATCTCCATACTTTTTTTCAGCCATGCATACAGGAACATTAAACAATACACAGAATGCACAATTAAAAAGCCATTATTCCAGCACAGGAACCGTGTTTAACTGTGACGCACCCAATACATTTACTTCATGATTCAGGAGGGAGGGCAACATCGGGTAGTGTTCTAATTCCATTTTGCATCAGCTACATCTTTGGCCAGTCGGGTGTTGGATAGGCAGCCTGCACCAAGTGTACCCCTCTAAAGTAGCGACTGCACAGGAAGCTGAGGCACTGCAGAGTGGAAGAGGGATGGCATACATTTACATTGATATTTTAGTCATTTTGCTGACGCTTTTAATCTAAAGTGCATAGGTTTTTCCACAAGTTAAAGCAACACATCCATAACTAATAAAATACACATGAAGTGCTGTTCTAAACATACAGTCATCATATGTGCAATTCTATTATTTATTTTATTTTTATTTTTATTGTTTTTTGGGTTAGACAAGAGGGATAGGGATATCGGAAGGGGGGGATGGGCGGGGGAAATCAGGAGGTAGGACTAAGGTACAGTTTGAAAAAGTGTGTTTTTAGTCTGTGTCGAAATAGGGGGAGGGATTCTGCTGTCCTGACAGTGGTAGGCAAGTCATTCCACCACTGAGGAACCAGAATGGAAAACAGGCGTGAACGTGCAACTCGACCGCCAGGTGCTCGTAGTGAGGGAACCACAAGGCGACCAGAGCTGGCAGACCGGAGTGGTCTCGCTGGGGAGTAGGGAGTGATTAAGGATTGGATGTGGGGTGGGGCATGGGTCCAGTGCTCTCTCAGGCTTAGGGACAAAATCACAGAAGAGACATACGAAAAACGATTGGGCATTCAAAATTGTTATAAAAAACTAAACAAAAAAAAGGATAAAACCTGGTTCTCAGAAGGGTATTGCACTTCAATTTCACACAGAGCATGTCTTCCCCCTGAAATTACGGGAAAAACAGTAAATTCCTTTAAAAGTGTTTCAACTTAAGTTTCTAAGGCTGTCTGACTGAGCCGTAGGTCCACTGTGCCTACACAGCACGCACACGTGTTCAAATGGCATGCATCCTCCCCACTGTAACAGTCACTCCACACTAGAAGGTCAGCTAGACCTGAGGGACATTTGCAAAATAATACAACATGAATAAATAAGGGTTTGTTCTTCGCATGCCCACCAACCCGCCTGATGCAAATGTGAAATGCTTCATACCCCCAGAGCAAATGTGTCTCATCTTGTTCAGAGCTGGCACAAGCTTCACTGTACCTGACATTTCTTAGCATGAGTCACCTATGTCCATCTGTACAGCTTAGTGACTTGTCTCTGATTGAAAATAAAATAAAATAATAAATAAATAAAGAAGGGGGGCTTATTCCTCCCACTTGGTGCATTACACATGAAGCATGCGTCATCAATCCCCCAACCTCACCTCCCACCACACCCCTACTCATCACACGGACAGGCGTATTCTGGACAAAGGACGGACATACATGAATCCACCGGCATGCCTACCTATTGCGCTCGGGCAGTTGTGCTGTCATCCTATGAAATCCGCTTTAGAATGGCGGCACTTTGTTCCCTGGTGTTGCTATGGTTTCCAGCTTATTCGTCACACAAGCGTAGTAGTCTCCCCCCCCCCCACTCCACTCCACTCCACAATCACGGTACTTCAGGAAGAGGATGAGAGAGGGGACTCATTTTACTGAGAGGAGATGTTTACTGACGTTTTACTGACCGAGAACATTATGTTCACATTGCATGGCTGCCCGTTATTGATGTCTTGCAGAAAAGATGTGTCATTGTTCTGTTTTCTTACTGACGTTTCTGTGTGCCCGGACCAAGTATTGGTTCATTCCTGCTTTGAGAAACACATTAGAGAGATGATATTATATTATATTATATTATATTATATTATATTATATTATATTATATTATATTATATTATATTAAGTAAACGTAGACACCAGCATGTAGTAATTGGCAGGCTTTATTCGTTGTTCACAGAAACAGGTCAATCTCCAGCAATAAGAATAGATTGATCCGTAGAATTGGAACCAAGTCCAGGCAGGGGTCAAAGTCCGAGCAAACAATGCAATATGGAGAAGGCAGGGCGAGGGCAGGGCGAAGTCCAGAACCAGGCTGGAGTCAGAACTGGGAGATCAGTCAGTGGGGCAGGAGAATAGGAGGACGAAGGCTGGAGCAGGACTGGAATGAGCAGGGCTGTACACAGACAGACGAGCCAGGCAGGAGAACAGAGGCAGGAGGGGATGACACGGGACTGGAGACGGGAACATGTGAAGCGGAATCCATATACAAAACACACAGAAACCAGGAAGTGAATCATGAAACTTCACTTTACTCAACCTTTTTATTTAATATGTTAAATAACGCTTGCATGTAAAAACGAAATTATTACATACATAAAAACAACATTATTTTGTATGACATTTTCTTAAGGTGGCGACACGGATGGTGCAGTGGGTAGCACTGCCGCCTCACAGCAAGGAGGTCCTGGGTTCGAATCCCCGTCGGCCGGGGCCTCTCTGTGCGGAGTTTGCATGTTCTCCCCGTATCTGCGTGGGTTTCCTCCGGGTACTCTGGTTTCCTCCCACAGTCCAAAGACATGCAGGTTAGGCTGATTGGAGAGTCTAAATTGCCCATAGGTATGAGTGTGTGAGTGAATGGTGTGCGTGCCCTGCAATGGACTGGCGACCTGTCCAGGGCGTATTCCTGCCTTTCGCCCAATGTATGCTGGGATAGGCTGCAGCCCCCCTGCGACCCTGTTCAGGATAAGCGGGTTAGGATAATGAATGAATTAATGCATTTTCTTAAGGTTGCAATTCAAAAATGAAATATAATAATACTGTGGAAAATGTTCTGTTTCCAGCATGTGAACCCACACATGGACAGCAAAATATGAGATCAATGCAACATTAAATCTCTTCAATCTTTCCAGTAGTCTTCCGAATACTGACACGGCTCCACAATCCGCCAGCCAGTGGACACACTCCAAACCCACCAGCGTGTGTCTGTGTACAGACAGTGGACACACTCCAAACCCACCAGTGTGTGTGTCTGTGTACAGCCAGTGGACACACTCCAAACCCACCAGCGTGTGTGTCTGTGTACAGCCAGTGGACACACTCCAAACCCACCAGCGTGTGTGTCTGTGTACAGCCAGTGGACACACTCAAAACCCACCAGCGTGTGTGTCTGTGTACAGCCAGTGGACACACTCCAAACCCACCAGTGTGTGTGTCTGTGTACACTCCGAACCCACCAGTGTGTGTGTCTGTGTACAGAGGAGAGATGGGAGCTCCAGAAGAACGCAATGAGCATGTCAGATAAACGAGGCAGACTCAGGTCCCCTTGGGCACTCCTCATTCTGAAAATCATATCCGTTTACTTCTTTTTTTAATCAATGAGACATTCAGATGACTCTGCGCATCCTGTTATGGTTGAGAGACAACCACAAAAAGAAGATAACGCGGTAATAACACCCACCTGCGGCTGTGGTCATCAAGTAATATTAAGATATTATTCCCATGATTTTGTCGGTTCTGAGAGTGTTGGACTTCATTTATCCCATGCGGATAAGCTCATAAGTGCAGAAATCAAGTGGGCACTGCTTCAAGTTATTTTTTCTTTCCCCATGGATATATTGAGAGCATAAATTGATGGATACAGCTGCACACCTGCAGTACATAAGCAATGGCACCTCAAACTCATAAGTGCTTTAAACTGGCAGCAGTGTGGCATATGAGGCTATTATATTGGTTATTGTATTGACTAACTGGCAGCTTGCGTATTCAAATCCCAGGTGAGATCATTTAGAATGGCTGGTGTATGCCTGAGCCACATGAGCATCCCAAGTAATTTGGTGACTTACAGTAATGGGAATTGCATCAGCACAAGCAAGCTTTAAATATCCTCCTGTTTAAAACTTGTAACCAGTGAAATGTAAGTTTATAAATGTGCTCTAATGGAAGCCCCCCAAATATATTTCGCTGATCCAGCACAATTAATTCAGCCCCATTGGATACAGGCTAACTCTCTTTAACTTTCTACCAGAGGTGTTTAACATATTCGTGTTTACCTGCACAGTACTTGTCAAGTATTATTATTTGAATGAAAATGTATTTGAGTTTAAGTAGAAAGAGTTAAAGTTAGGGGAGGCATGGATGGTGCAGTGGGTAGCACTGCCGCCTCACAGCAAGGAGGTCCTGGGTTTGAATCCCCGTCGGCCGGGGCCTCTCTGTGTGGAGTTTGCATGTTCTCCCCGTGTCTGTGTGGGTTTCCTCCGGCTGAATGGAGAGTCTAAATTGCCCATAGGTATGAGTGTGTGAGTGAATGGTGTGTGTGCCCTGCGATGGATTGGCGACCTGTACAGGGTGTATTCCTGCCTTTCGCCCAATGTATGCTGGGATAGGCTCCAGCCCCCCTGCGACCCTGTTCAGGATAAGCGGGTTAAGATAATGGATGGATGGATGGAGTTAAAGTTACTTGACTACTGAGATATAGTGAGTAAGCACTTTATTAGGTATTTATTAGACTTATCCTTTAGACTTATTGGTCTTCTGCTGCTGTAGCCTGTCCACTAAAGAGGTTTTCCGCATTGTGTGTTCAGAGATTCTCTTCTGCATACCACTGGCCCTTATCCTCTATTCTGTCTCATGAACTTCAGCTGGTGAAACCATGTTGAGTATGGAGCTGGTCTAACTGGTCAACCAGCCACCAGCTGTTTCTAAACCTAACTTGAGCTATATTTTCAGCAGGGTAGGACACTTATTTTTGCGTTAGCAGTTCACTCAGCTGGTGGAACATGTTTTGTTTTGAATGTGCTCTGGCTCTTGAACATATTTTGCAGCACTTCTCATGTGGTGTTCTGTGGGTGTGTTGTGTGGCAGGAACATTGGCGCCAATAGGTTAGTGGGAGAGAAGCATACCGTCTGCAAACAAAGTAGCAATTGGCTGCAAAATAATGTGCATCACTTCATAGTACTACTCTCTTCGGTGCCATGCCTGCAACTTTCTGTAACAAGATGCTCAATTCAGTCCCGTTTCTCTTTTAAATTAATCGTACCTGTCGTCTGTAGCGTAGTGGTTAAGGTACATGACTGGGACCCGCAAGGTCGGTGGTTCAATCCATGGTGTAGCCACAATAAGATCCACCCAGCCGTTGGGCCCTTGAGTAAGGCATTGCTTAAGGGGTGATTGTCTCCTGCTTAGTCTAATCAACTGTACGTCGCTCTGGATAAGAGCATCTGCAAAATGCCATTAATGTAATGTAATGTCCCTAGTTTACCCTGTTATCTAACTCACTCTCTCAACTCCATTCAGCTCCAAGCAAAGACAAATATCAATAATTCATGTCAAACCTAGATCAATTAACACTTACTTGGCTAATGGATAGCGATTGTCATTATCCAGGGCTCAATTAAGATGCAGTGTTGTACACATTGTGTAACTCATTTATATAGCTGGATCTCTACAAGAGTAATTGATGTAATGTGCCCCAGGGTGCAACAGCATCGGACCACCCATAAAATCGAACCAAACATCCCCACAGGTCAGTGCTCAAGCACTCTCTTATATTTTTAAATAGCAAAAACATAAAAATGTATCCAAATTTATCCCCCCATGAATGAATGAATGAATGAATGCTTTCAAAAGAAACAACCTGCTGCCTCTCTGGTGATCCATGCATGCCTTCTCCTTCAGTTTGGTCATTGTGCTAGAAATCTCTTCTGCCGTTAGCTAATGAGTGACTACTGCTGTACTTCACGCTCACATCATACTGCCATATCCACATACTTTCACATTTAATAAGTTCACAAGGTACGTTCTTATTGTTGACAGGAACAGGGAAGTAAATCATGGAGGAGGAGGAATGTGTCAATCACAGCACAGAAGGTGGACGGGTCAGTAATTACATCCATTATAAACTTGCACTCATTAGTAACAGGAAGAAGTGGAGTTTGTTTTAGCGGAAGTTTGGTCCTCCCAACAAAACTTTTTAAACTTAATTTACAAAGGACACCTGTATAAACAGTTTTATGAAAGGGGGGCTGTGCGGTGGTTCATCTTGCAAAGAAAATGTCTTTGTGCATGGGTGTTGATTACTGTCTGATAGGAAACACTTGACTGTACCCTAGCCGGCATACTGTAATTGGCCACATAATCCAGGAAGGTGGTTTGAGCATGATAAGGTTGAATTTCCCCCATCTCAGTGCTCACCAGCGACCTCTCCTGGCTAGTCAGGTAACTGCAATGTGCTAGGGAGGTGATGTGTGCTTGTCAACACTTTCTTGAATTCACAGGATATCGCAATAATAAGAGTGATGCATTAATACCACAGGGCAGTCAAAACTGGGAGTCAAAATAAAAGTACAAATCTGGTTAAATACCTTAGTCATGGTCAAAGGAAACTGAGATTGGTTTAAAAGTTGGTGCTGAAAACCCCTGGGACAACACTGTTCCACTGTTCTCTTGTGATTCACCTAGAGGCCCTGGGCTAAAAGTTATTAGCACTCCTATGACACATAACGGTTATGAGTGTTTCAGAGAACCAGACAGCATGGGGGCTGCTATGATGCTAGCAGGAATGACGCATTCTCTTAAGGACAATTTACTCACCTGCTGTGGTCTATGGCCCCTGCCAATCCTGTTTATGTATTTGTTTGTTTCTCTTTTTTAAATACTGTGCATTTCAGGGAACAATTAACAGTGCATTTTCCTTCCTTAAACTCCCCATGGAGGGATTTGTGTAGGAATGCAGCCTTTGATTAACGGAATAGAAAAGCGAAAATAAATTGAACAATGCACAATGGTAATGATACTTACATTTCATAACGTATCAATGTTAAGACATGTCTCTCTCTGTCAAGTAAAATAATGGCTTAATTCATGCATTTTTGGGGGGAATTAGAGATTTTCTCTCTATTGGTGTTTTTTCTTTGTGAATTTCCCTGTATGTGCCTTGATTTTACTCACAGCAGGGCAATCTGCCACCAGCCTGTCATGTCTTTAGAAATCCTGTGCCACGCCAATGAAATGCAGGTTCATTTCACTGAGTCAGAGAGACCTGGTGCTGAGCAGTGTAATGAGTCTGTCAATCAAACTGGAGGACCCAGTGAACTGTCTGTTCCCCCCTCCAGCTTGGATCACTTTGGATAAAAAAGCGCATGGGCATTTGTCTAAAAATGTGAACGTTTGGAGTGGTGATTGGGAAACCCACACTGTGATCACATACAGCAGCAGTATCCCTGAACCACTTCTCTAAATATCCAAAAATATGTATTTATTTATTTAGCATTCAAGAAGAATCCTCTCCATATATACTGTATATAGTTGGAAAAACTGGGAGAAATTGCATTCTGGTATACATCAGCGTAGTCCCGTACTTGGCTCAGGCTCCTGTCTGTTAATAGAGGGTAATAGAGCGAGAGAATAAATAGTTGTGTGCATACGTGGCTCTGATGTACGTAGTTCCCCCAGAGAAGAAAGGGGAAGAAAACAAAAACCAATGGTTACCTGTGGAGAGTGATTGTTAGTGACTCAATGGTAACGCTGAGCTCATGCTGGTGTGTAAAAGACTGAAGATCCCAGGAGACACCCGACAAGGTTCTGATTCATAACAGTGAACCTAGCAGGATTGGATTGCCTGGCAACAAGTTGGCAATGGCAACTCTGAAGTGGAAGAAAGGTGTGTTAGTCTACTTAGTATGATAAATCACTGTGAAAGCTTTGAGTCTGATGAGAGCCTTCAACATGTGCATGCTTGCGGGCGAGTGTACTGTATGTGTGCACGTGTGTGTTTTAACCCTTGTGTTGCATTAAGGGTCAAAAATTACCCGCCACTATGTTTAACAGCAGAGAAAAAACCATAAATGATCTTTTTTCAACTTGAAATTTAATGACAAAGTTTGTGATGAGATTTGAGGTTTAAAATTCAATTAAGCTGCTTTATTTTATGGGTTTAGTGAAGGCAGGTCATTTTTTACCCTTAGGACAAGGGGAGTATAGAGAATGTTAAGACTACACAAGGGTTAATTCATATTATGGAGGCAATACAGAATGGACAAGTCAAGAATATGTTACTTGTATTATTCGGTTGAGGTAATGATGTTGGTATCAGGAATAATATTGACACCATACATGCTTGTCATGTGGAAACACTTGGTCAGAAATGTGTACTCCTGGATCGTGATGTCTGCCCATTATTTCAAAGTGTAAGGCTAAAGAGGTGAGCCACTCCAAATCAATTGACTGTCATTTTCAATATAAGGCATGAGCAGGCAGTTTGATTAAGAATGTTCCGGCAGGAACTCTCCAGAGCAGGATACCATTGGCTTTCAGTGCACAAACCAGCATAAACCTCATTACACCTGCCAGTGCCCTTTTGCAAATACCCAAGTGCAAAGAGCACAAGCAACTGCCAGCTGTGCGGCGAAGATAAAGTCAGATGAATCTTCCTTCACCGTGCTCCTGAGAGATGACTGAGTGTATGTGCGGCCCTGTGTCAAAACCTCACCCACCGCTGACATACACACTCATTTACGGACAATAGTTTTGTTTAAAAAAAAGGCTGTGTCAAAGTGTCCCTGAGCAAGACACCTAATCCCCAAATGCTCCTGACGAGCTGGTTGGTGCCTTGCATGGCAGCCAATCGCCGTCAGTATGTGAGTGTGTGTATGAATGGGTGAATGAGAAGCATCAATTGTACAGCGCTTTGGATAAAGGCGCTATATAAATGCCAACCATTTACCATTTACCATTTAAAAAAATAACTCTGGCCTAAAGTATATTTTGTTTGTGGAGAGTTTTCATTGTATTGCCAGGAAAGTGAAGACTACAAAAAAAGAGAATTATGCTGAAGAGAGTTCACTGCACACTCATTTTAAAATCTTGGAGATACCTTCAGAATCAGGCTAAGACGGTACCCCTGTGTATAATTTGGGCTGCATGCATACCTGAATGGTGGTAAATTGGCTGCACTTCAGCAGGGTTTAATGGGAGATTAAGTGGCTATTGTGTTGACCGTTATTCATGAAAGAGGACTGATGATGCTGCAGCTTTGCCTCTTTTGGGAAAACTTAATAAATTCACCCAATACAGACCCCCTATTACTCACTGTATAAATGCCAGCATTCCTGTCATTGACAATGATAATAAACTGCTGTGGCTGTGGTTTTGGGTTTTAATTATCAGAACAACACTGATCAGGCTCATGTATGTAACAGGTCTAAAATGGTATAACTTTGAGAATGACTTGCCTGAGTATGGCGGAAACCACACCACTATTAGGCTGCTGTGAAGAGAATTAAGACCACTAAAGAAGCTCATAGTGGCTGGAAATGAGAGGATGCACTGTAGGCTGGGTTTTGGATGCCCACTGTGCTTTTGCCTACACAATCAAGACTCCTTCCTTCTGACAGACTGACACATTAACACGGTGTAATATTTTTCTGTAAGTTGTCGAGTGAAAAAGAGGTAGACAGCGATAGAGAGGGTGAGACTTAAAGATATAGAGACACAAAGAGTTAATAGCAGCTGCATCTGGGTTGACTGTAATCGTCTCGCCGTGAGGAGAGCAAAGCTGCTCTGTTCTCACACCACTCTAGACTTAAATATCGGGCCTCACACCCCTTGTTTTTCCACGAGGAATGTGATCGCTGGCGTAATGAAACCCTGTGCCTGCTTATCGCACATTGGACTTATTTTTAGTTGCAGCCATCGAAATGAAAATTATCTCACATTACACCTTATTAACACTGTTTCTCAGTTCTCGCCAGGCACGGCACCAAAGGCATGGCTGGAGAGCAGAAAAGAGGTCACCGTTGTTCGCATACTACTAACATCCCTGCTTCCACACACACCTAAAGAAATGATTTATGGGCTGCTAATGTCCAGCGAACAGTCTCTATGTTTCAAAATCGCAAATACATTCGTAGAGTCTCACAGAGAAAATAGTTATGCCGATGCCGATGCCGATGACAGAGAAAATAGTTATGCCGAGTCCAAGTTCGCTTACACTTCAAGCCTATGCACGGTGGCTAGAAGAAAGCAAGCAATTCATACACCAATAGAGACTGAAGTAAAACAATATCAGTATCTCAATTAAAAGTAAATAGTTGTTTTTTAACTTTAACACCGCGGGTGTTACTATGCTTCTCTGTAAGAATAGCTGGCAGTTTCCCGGTAGCTTACAGGTAGCTCAGTGGTAGCTTACTGGTAGCTCACAACTAATTTTGTTTTGTCAACTAATTATTATCCCAGTTCGCTAGTTTGGATTCCCTGTTACATGTTCCATGGGTATAGCTTTTTCAGTTATTTCAGTTATTCTATGACTCATAAAATCTCGCACCAGGGAAATGTGAATCTTAACACAGAGGAAAATTCAGGGATAGGTGTGTTCAAACATTGCATTGCATTATCATGTGCAAATCAACTCAATGTCGCATATAGTTTGGCCTTTAGTTCATTAGATGTATCATGTATCCTCAGGTAGAATTTGTTCTATGAAACTACATGTTAAATCATAACTATTTTGTGCTCCACAAGAATGTGGTACTATCGGAAATCTGTCCATGAAGCATCAATAGTAAGCAACTCTAGGGCTTGCTGCCCTCTAGTGTATGCCTGCAGTGTAAAACACCCCCCCCCCCCCCCCCACACACACACACACACACAGCCAGAGTAATCACTTCAGGTCTGGAATGGTGAGGAGACTTTGTCTGCCACTTATGAAAACAGACATACTGTACAGCCCATATGAGTGTCAGTATATTCAGGGGCCTCTGCTAATATGAGCTGGAATCAACCATCCACGACTGAAGAAACATGGGTCAGGTCTTCCGTAAAAACAGTCATTTCTATGCACTGAGATGGTTTTTCTGCAGATTGCGTGTGCATGTTCTGCCGTTCTGCAGCTCAGTTGGTTTCAGATCTTATAATTGTGCTTTGGGAGAGGTTTCGGTTTTCTATCTGAAGGATACTGCAGCGTGGCTTGATTGATTGATTAATTATATTTGAGCATGAGAGGAAATAATGGTAGATGGAATGGTCTGGTCTTGAGTCTACCATAGATCCAATATGGAATCAGAATAATTACATAGCAGCCTGTTAGGAAGATGGAGATTTCACTACTAAGACTTGGAAACAGCCAGCTACTTAACATGCTGTTGACCAAGATGGTTAAGAAGTTGCACATCCGTACACTGACTTTGGTTGGATTAGGACACATTGTAACAGGTTTCAAATGTTTTCACCATTTTGAGAATGAAATTGATGTCATGTATGTCATGTGTGGAAATGTATACAAATGACACTGGCATGAACTGTGGTATGAGGCCTTGTTGCAGCCAGTTGCTTTTACCTTTTTCCTTCACTAGAGGGCGACCTTTAGGCAGAAACATTAATGGGCCATAATTGCAGGGAAATGGAGGGAATGTCTCTGATGTGCCTTGTTTTATGAAAAATATCAATTATTTACACCATCGATGTCATCTCTTTTGCTTCTATTAAATGTAAAATAAATAGACCCAGTACTTTAGTTGCTGACCCTCACTTGTGAGAAGACGCTGAGAATTGGAAGAGCTATTTTCAAAATGCCTCATATGAAACAGTGTATAGGTATCCTTTAAAATCCCATTTGAATTGAGATGTTATGGATAGACTGAGCATGAGCTGATGAATAAAGAGTCAATAGAAGGAGGAAGTTGCAGGATGTTTTATTCTCATAAAAACATACAGCCTGTTTTGTTGTAGATATACTGGACTTAAACTGTGTGTATTTAGCAGAGGCTATTATACTGGGTGTCATACACTGTATATACACTATACCTAAGGCTGGATACTTCCTCATGTCATTTTGATTAAGAACCGTGTTCCAGTAACAAACAGCAATGTCCCACATGAGAATCAAAACTCCCAATGGCAATTCAATTTCTTCAGTCACATTGTGAATTGCCTTCTCTCAAAAGAGAACCCTAAGAATTTCTAACACTATCCTAAAATGGAGCAGCTACAACTGGGCAGATGTGGACTATACATATATCTATACTATACTATATCCCAATGCTATGCAATAGGTTGATGGCTGAAAAACCTCAAGAGTAGAAATATACTCTTTACATAGCTGTGATTCTCAGGAGTCCAGGAAAGGTGAAATGGATAAAAAACCATTGGCTAACTAGCCAAATGCAGACAACTTTTAGAATGAGTGTCAATGGCTGTTTTACAGTGAAATGTTTTAGAGTATCTGTGAACTGTCCTCTATGTACAGTACATTTGGTAATGTTTTCGTACTTATAATGCTTTTCTTTGTTTCTTAATATTTGCCTCTGCTATGCAACATTCTTGTTTAGGGCCACCAATCCCCTAAGGCTGGCTCTGTCACACAGTTATGTATGATAAAATAACTATAATACAGAAAAGCAGTGATCTGCCACCTGCAGCAGTACCATTTTATGCATTTCAATTTAAATAGATTAAACGCAAGAAAACACAAGACGAGTATATATTATAATGCAATGGTATATGCAAATTAAAAATAAGACAAAAAATGACTGGCAACAAAAGATTAGGATTATTAATTACATTTAAGAACGCTTTTTATTTGCCATCTCCATAAAAGGAAGCAGTCTCTCTGTGAGAGAATGATCCGTACTGTACTGTAGGTATAATTGGCACTGCAGTTTGCCTGCCAGAAAAATGGGCCTCTAATTTCACTGGGCTGTGCCAACCCGTCAGGCTAATTTGTATGTGGCTGGGCCTGGTTGCTTTTGGGTGAAAATAGACCATTTTCTGCAGAGTTGATTTTGTAAACAGGTATGAATGAAGCCTCCAGAAGAGTTCACATGATGTTAATAATAATAATAATAATAATAATAATAATAATAATAATAATAATAAATGTGATTCATATAGCACAATCATTCCAAAAAAAAACTATTGGAATGATTTCAAAGGGAAGGGGGAAGGACTCCCTCCTTCTGACAGAGTGAAACATTAAAATATTAGAAAGGGTTCAACCGACCGAACTGTTGAGAAAGTAGGATCTAATTTAAATCCAATATAGGGTGTGGAAGCTCTGAATCCAGTCCAGTGTACTGTTGTTTATCCCTTTTAACAGGAGAGTGATAACTGAATTCTAACCCAAGGGGAGACATACAACAGAAGACCTCTAAACACTGTAAATATATTAAAATATACAATTGCATGAAACACTCTCTATGTTGTTGTTAGTTTTAATGTAAAAACAAAGTTATGTGAGTGCATTGAGGATGACATATCTGTGGCATTCGAGAGACTGGGCACTCCATAGAGAGCTTGTGCATTTTAACCCCAGGGCCTCCCATTTGAGGTAAGGACATCCTAATGTGTGCTCACCCCTGTTTGTGTTAATGCCGCAGTTTGCTTATGGGATCAATCTATCCAGCAAACAGTAACCTTTTTCAAGAATAAATTAATAATTGTCACAGGAACAAAATATTGATTATGAGTCTAACTTTGGTTTTTGCAAAACACCTTGAATAGCATTTTTCGTGCCAGATAAAAGTCTGAATTCTTACTTGCTGGTCAAAGCTGCTGATGCAAGATTTCTGGACATTTTCCCATTCAGCCCAGTAATCTCATATCTGCCTCAATGATGGAGCCATTGGCCTGCCCAGGCACACAATGCAGTGTTCCTCACTCTGTTCTACAGATGGCAACGCCTGTCAGTGTGTCAATCATACCTTTTACAGCAGCTTTCTATCTTAAATGTCAATAACAAGATGTCTTCCTGATGAGGCATTAATATCGAAGCCTTTCGTGTCATTTCTCATTCTTTTGTTCACTATTCACAAGAATTACTCTTAACTATATGTTGTGCAAATTCCAGTCACAAAGAAAATGAGAGTATATATTGACATTCCACAATAGGGAAAAGCTTAATTATAATACACATGAAAACACTTAAGCTCTGAGTCTATGAAAGCATTTGTGGGAATTCAAGAAAGTGGTTTGCTACTGGTGATTGAGTTACACACAGTGGCAGTGTAACATAATGATTGGGGAACAGCATTAATAATTTCAATGAATGTTCGATCCCCATATGGGGTGCTGCTGTTGTACCCTTGAGCAAAGCACTTAATCAGAAATGCGTATGTAAATATTTAAATGCATAAATGTACTGTAGGCATAAGAATGAAAGAGATGACTCAGATGAAGATTACATTGCTGATTGAAGTAGTAGCTGAGCAGACATCCTTATCCTGTGCAACTACATAAATGTTATTTTGTAATGTTTAAAGTTCATTTACATAATCAAATATTTTTAACGATACTTCCCTCAAGTGTACAACGGCAGGACCTGAGATTCAGTGGACCTGTGAGTTAAACGCAGGTGAAACAGACCAGCCCTCTTTCCCAGAACCCACTGCTAAAGAGTGCACGGCTTCCATAAGATTATGAACATTTACACTGCAAGCATAAGTACAAGCTATAGGCTAGTCAACTCACCCATATAATGGCGAAAAGACAAATGCTAGCAACCCGGCTTTTAGTGAGACATGTTTTAAGGCTGCTTATTCACTCGCTCACAGATACACACACACACACACACACACACACACACACGTATACATGCATGTAGGCATGCACACACACACACACACACACACACACAAACACCAAGAAGTGATAGAATATAGCTTTAATTTAATAAATAGGATATTAATACAGATGGAGGGAATTTTCCATTAAATATATGTGACTATGCTCTTGGCAAAACACAGCTGAACCTATAGCGGGGCAATAATTTCCTGTCCGGTTGAATCTATGGTACTCTGTTAAAACATCAGTGACACCGCTTAGCTTCGTACAGTCAAGCATAGGGTTGGAATGTGACTCCCGCTCTCCCTGTAGCTATTTCATTCTATGACTCACAGCATCCCTCAATGACATTTCAATCAGGCAAAATCAAATCAGGGATCTGTTCTGAAATACAAGCAGGGTTACATTTTACATTTAAGCATTACGCAAAATGGTGCTTACATTTTTAAAGCTTTGTAGCAAAACAGAACCGATGAGCAAAAAGGCAGTAGGCATTTGCAAAAAAAAAAATTGAGATTCATTGGGTTTGTGATGTGTGTTTACTCGCACTAGACAGTCTCAGATTTAATGTAATGCAATAATGTGGATTTTTGCTACACATTAAACTTTTATTTGAATTGCTCTAAGCAAATCAAGTGACAGCAAGTGACTGACTTTATTACGAGTCCGTCTAATATGGAGTAACAGCTCACAGACACCCCCGGCACTGACGCACATGGACTTGGACAGCGAGTCACGATTATTGTATTTCTGCGAACACATGCCCACAACAACACGTATTATGAACATTATCACAATTATGAAAACAAAAAGATGTGGTTGTCTTTGTATTTTTTAAATGCAGACTCTGATTTGTATTTATATTTTCAAATATTGAACTTCCCTGGAAAGCCCATATCTATTAAAAAGGACATTATAAATCGAACATTCAAAGGGTAAATAAGAAACCATTGAAATAAGGGGCTTACTGCAAAAATGTAGGAAAAAAATAAATAATGCAAATAATTAGAAAAATAAACAGCGCTGTAATTACAGTTCACGGGGAACCGCAAAATTATCCTGACTATAAAAACATTGCCATTGGTTGCATCGCAGACAATTATTCAACTGCATTCCCGCTAGATGGCGCACGGTTTCTTGTGAAGTCCTTCATCCTCTCACCTCCCTCGTTTATCGTTTTAGCGTTTCCGGAGTGCAGTCCCGATGTTTTACCTCCTGCTTTGAAGACAGTATGTGTAACCGGTAAGTACAGAAAATAAACCACCCCCGTTGCCAGGTAACCAAGTGAAAGTTCAGCCGTGTGATGCAACTACATTCGGAACACTACACACTACATCTGCCATCATAGAATTGTGATGCACATTCACCGATCTGAGCTTCACCACAAGCAGATATTGCTAACATGAAGTAGGCCTAGTGTTCTTAAGATGGCAGCTGTGAGTTACCTGGCAAGTGGCTCCATTATCATGCAACCTGAATCTACCACAAAGTCGCATGTTTTCAATAGCCAACCAGCCTAAAGCCTAATACCGCTGTTCTATAATTTCACATATCATAAAGGCTTCATGCTCTTAACATCCGTCCCTCGCGACAAAGTATGAATTTCAAAAAAGAGCACTGTGCAGCAACTTTTTGTATTTTAATGTCGTAACAAATCGAGGTTTATAGACCTGGTTTGTGAAGTAATTCAATCAGGTCAATCAATACATGGAATAAATATACAGGCAAGTAAAATTACGTTCAGGCTATCATTGAGAAAACGTGGCCAAAGGATAATAATGAGTAGCTACTCGTTTGTATAGGCTACTGTCTGTTTTTGTAAGGTCGTTAATGGCAGGTCCCCCTTGTAAGTTCAGTAAGTATAGATACCAAAGATAAGCAAGTTAAATATAGCTTTAACTCGCTTATCTCTTTTTACGCTTTACGCTTTTAGACACAGCTACCAGTCGAAAGTGTAGTGCTCTGAAACTTTCAGACAGACAGCGCCGACCAACATGACTTGTGGATGTCCCATTGCAGATGGGCCGTCTCCGCTGTCATCCCCAGTCCAGATGATACATCGTGACGATGATATACTTTTCAGTGCACTGCGCAAATTGATGTGATCTTTACTCATTTATTTATTTTTGAATGAAAACATATGCCTATTTGGTCAATGGAGAAGTAACTCTATGTGACAGGTTCGGTGTCAGTCATTGGTAAGTAGCCGACAGTAGGCTACACCTGCGAATTGAGCGAAAGTAATGTTTGGGGTCACTTGCCGCTGACGTTTTTGTCACGCAAGCTAAAAATTGATCACCCTCTTCTAGTCCGTAGTGGCTCCAGAGCGTCACGATTGTCATTCCTGTCGTCTGTTGGGCCGGACTTCTGCATTCCTCTTCACTTTCACATACCTCTCCATTTGTTCGGTCATCGATGGGAGGGGTGAGGTCACGTTTTCAATGCATCCTATTAGCCAAATAAATGCATTTTGACTAATAAACGACGAAGATAACCGATGCGGCATTTCCTAAAACTTGCAGGAATCCCTGCAAGGAAAATGGACCACGAGTAGCCTACATTGTTAATTGGTTATATCATCCAATAAAGCCTAAGCAGGGCGCATTTTCTGAACGAAAATACGAGTCTCCCTCTGTCCGGCTATAGATAAAGGCTGACATTTTTTGTTTCACTTTCCTCGAAGCTTTTATTGTTTATGATAGCTTTTAATTGCATGAGCTCTTCGATTATTCTCCATTCTTGCAAGACAGTCGAACCTTAAATAATTCACAACAAAAGACGATGCCAATAGTTTCTTTTTCATTAATTTCACTCGTGCAACTAAACAAATTCAGTGTAAAGCCTTCGGTTATGTACAGTAACTTCCCAGTTTACAGAATCTCACACGTCTTACTATAAACTACAAACGAAAAAAATCCAAGATCCAAAATCAATGATAGTCGATTTATCACAACAACTACAAAATACTTATAACAACAACAACAAAAACAGGCTAATAATAATAATAATAATAATAATAATAAAAAAAAGTTATCTTCCTGATTTCCTCTGTTGTTGCATATTTGTCACACTGGATGGTTTAAGAGCAAGCAATTACTGTATTGACTTGAATTTAATTTCTTTTTTCATTTCTGATATGTTCATATGTGTACTTTCAAAATATGCAAAATTGCAGAATATTTGTGGGTACATTAGTTATTGATAGCCTACTGTAAATTGGATTACATCACATATTGTAGTATATATATATTTTTACAGGATAACACTGCTGTTGCTGATAAGTCTGTGTCCAATTTGTTGTTTGTCCATTGTTAATTTGACAAAAATATGAATGTAGCTACATATTGTCACTCTTACAGCGAAAGAACAACTTGGTTATAGTAAGAAAGTGAAGTGAGACAAAATGGACATTTTCTGAGTGGTAAATATTTACCCCATAGAAATTTATCTGAAGCTATTATTTTCTGTCTGTCTGTGATTTTTCTGCTTGGCAGATCCCTCAGAGACTTATATACTTGTATATACTTTTATGTATATACAATGTTATACATTCTATTTGAAAATTTCTACTGAAGAAATAACGATCCAGTTCTTTAATGAAGGGTGCAATGGCAGGACCACATCTGGATATAAGACTAGAACCCTAACCTCTGCACCATACTGCTGCCGGAGAGATAATCCACTGCACGTTGCCTCAGCCACCCTACATCTTGTTGCAATTTATAGGAACTTATAGCATCAATGTAAGATAGCACTCAAAATAACCAAGCTGCACTTCATAACACTGAAACAATACCTAACAATATAATATAATGTTTAACTGCAGTCTGTTCCTAGAATAGAAAAAAAATACTTCTATGTCGCAGCTCCACAAAGATTATTTTTTATTAATGTGTAGCGCCACACATTTAAAAACAGCACCTACACTCAGTGAGCACTTCATTAGGTAAACCTGTACACCAGCTTGTTAATGCTAATATTTAATCAGCCAATCATTTGGCAGCAACTAAATTCATAAGAGCATGCAGATGTGGTCAAGAGATTCAGCTGTTTTTCAGACCAAATGTCAGAAGGCTTAATAAGTATAATAAATAGGTCTAATAAATAATTAATAAAGTGCTCACTGAGTGTAAATTAGCTCTGAAATGAACACTGTGAAAAGTACTGTACGCATCAAATAATTTTACTCTTGACATTAAGACATTAACATGTAGCCATGAACGCAGCTGATGTGGTTGTTTCTGACTGGTGAACGGTGACAAGCTGACTAGCCTCCAAACAATGCACAACTCCGGTATTACTTTCAGTTTGACCTCTTGCTTTTAAAGTTTAAAAACTATATTTTTACTCTGAATTTGGCATTAAGACAGGCAGATTATGAAAGCCAAGATATTGTTCTACAAAATGAAGATGAAAGCCTAAAACACAAAAACGAACATTTTTACATAAACATGTGAAATTGGCCGTTGCGACTTACAACTGATTACGATAAAGCAGGTCACATTTATGCTTGACAACCTTAAATCCAGCGATGAGCCTGTCTTTAGAATTTGTGTGGGTTAGTATTGACTGGTCGTAGTCATCAGCACAAATTTGTAGGGTGGATAAATACAGTAAATACTGTAAAGTGAAGAACTGCACATGAAACAGAGAAAAGTGAAGAGTATTAGCACCTGACACAGTGAGTCTAAATGGAGAGCAATGTCCTCTTGAAACAATAGAAACCCTTTGAAGTTAACTTGTCTCTGGACAGGCTGTGTGATTTATGCTGAGTAACAGCTGTGACTTATAAATTCACTCTCTGCAGTATTTGATTTTAATCAGGAAGTCCAGGAACCCTCCCAGTATTAAGTGGAAAATGTATGTAAAATTGAGCAAATACAGGTTTTTATTTTAAAAAATATTTGGTAATGAACTAACTACTGAATAGTTAAGCTGTTCAGCTTTTTTATGTATTTGTACATCATTAATTCATGTTAACAATTACATTAGTTAAGGCCAATTCATGGACCCTTTTTTTGCAGTGTGACCAATTACTTTGAATTTTTACTCCCATTTTACCTCAGTTTGGAATAGCCATTCTGTCTGTGTTCATCGCTGCAACTTTCTCTTTCAGTTCAGGATAGCACACTCCTCTGAAATTCATGATGTCAAACCATCATGTCCACCAGTTAAAGTGACACAGAAGCTGGGTCAGAGGAGGGCAGCATGTGTAACTCATACTTAACATACGTATGGAGTGTTTTAATTTCTCCAACAGTGTCTGAGGACTGAGTTGTGGACCCAACAGGAGGCGAGAGTGCTGCAGATTGTTAGGAGGGGATTGTAAATGACGATTCACATTTGACCATCTGGAACCCAGGTTTTCTGGGCACTTCTGAGAACTCTGCCTTGGGGTAAACTTCAGATGAAAGGCCAGTTATACCTGAGCTCTGCCACCTGTTCTGATCACTAAGATGTAATGCTTCAAAAATGAAGAACCACCCCCCTCTCAAAAAAGACCAAGATTAAGTTCCCTTTCTTCACACGCGAACACCTCTCTTTGAATTAATGAGAAAGAGCACTCCCACACATTTGCTTAGTGTTAGGGATAGCAGTGCAGTAATGGCTAGGGAACTATATCCAGCTATATAAATGAGTTGTATAAAAAAAATCTGTGCAGGTGTCTCTGGATAACAGTGTCTGCTAAATACCAAAATGGAATGCAATGCTATAGTATAACAATAATGTAAATACACACAGCATGACTGGGTGTTGGCAACAGTGTTTCCAAAGCAAGACCTAGAGAGTCCTTCACCTTTAAACAAAGAGGTAACAGCAGGCAACATGCAATAGTACGATAGCAAATGTACATCTCCTTGGTTTAGAAACAAAAATGTACAACTGCATCCCTCTCAGTGGAGAACATGCATTTGTACACTGAGAGGGGTGCAGTTTACCCCTTTGTTTAAAGGTGAAGTGCTGCGTAGTCCTCTCTTCAGGACTAGCAGATCTCGGTACAGAGAACACAGCAGTCAAGGCTGACAAAATACATCAGTATACATCAGACAAACTGGGGAGTCAATAACAGTGAATCTTCAAACGGGCACACCAAAAATAATATAACCAAACTGCAGAGTAGAAAGAGTGGGCTTTTCAGTGCGAGAGCTAACCTGCCAGGAGGGCGTGTGCTCCAGGGCTGTTGTTTGTAGCACAGCTCTGGGTTGGAGGGGAAAGAGGCATGGCTCGCTCAGGTGGTACACAGCATCTGCCAGCCTGGCAGGTGCCCAGGGCATGCGTTCTTTAGCCCAGCCCTGCCCAGCCCGCCAGCCCCCTCCCTGCAGATGTTCCAGGGCATGCGCTCTTTGGCCAAGCCCTACCCAGCCCTGGCTCCACGCTATGAAAAAACTGGAGACGCCATCCCTTCGTCTGTGCCACGCCCGCCCGGCCCAGCGTGTCATGCACGCCTGGCATGCGGTGGACAGCGACAGCTGTGGCCAGGCCACGCAGGGGCCGGTCAGACAGGTGGGTGGGCTTCACCCCTCTGCACCCGCCAACAGTGCGAGGGGTCGTCGGGGCAACCTGTTCTGAAGCCCGTCTGCCTGTCTCTCTTAACGCCGCACGTCAGAAGTCCCAGGCTTGGCTGCTCCGGCTACTTGCTAATCTGCTCACGGCTAATTCCCGAAAGCGAGACGGCCGGTCGGTGGGGGGGGAATGGAGCTTGTTTTTACGGCCTGACGAAAATGATTTCTCGCCCAGAGAAACTGCTCTTGGTGGTGAGTTCTCACCACACTACTGAAACGTGAAACACCACTAACAGGAATGTGCCACAGTACCATGAAATCGGTGCCTGCAGCATGAGACATCAATCTTAATGGAGGAATGGTCAGGAATGCAAAAAACAAACAAAACGGCAGGAGCATCTCAGCATAAAAAAAGTATGGGGGAAAAATAAAGGCGGGAGTATTTAACTGAGATAAAACATGAGAGAGGCTGCAAGGAAGCCCGTCCTTCACTTAGTTACATGGACAAAAAATCCCAGAACACAATCCTACTTCACATTAAGAGCTTTCAAAGAAAGGTGTAAGAGGTTTAGCGCTTTTAAACCCCTTTGGAATCAGCTCCGCTCATATTCTCGGGTATCAGCGCCGAAGAGCTTCTGTCACTTCCCGGCCAAGCAGAACCTCTATCCAGACAGAATCAGCCGCTCCCTAATCCGATTCAAATTAGGCTCCTGTAATGCGATGGCGGCTCGTCGTTCCCTGTGACCCTTTCCGGTCTGACCTTCAAGCTGACTCCGCTGTGACACCTAGCTTCTAAATGTTAGATGAGGTGGAGGCACAAGACGTCAACTCTCCATCCATTTTTGATGGGGCCGTGAGGTGCACGCATCATACCTCTGCGTTCTCCTTCCTCCCCAAGAGAGACCGGAGGCACCAGGCTCCAGATGCAGGGCCTTGTCCCTCCTCTGGCTTCTGTCTTTACACTGGGGCACTGTCAGCTCCCATTACATAATTACTATTGAGATTCGTCTGGCCACAGTTCTTCTTTTTCATCTGAGCTGCGCTCTTTAATCTGAGCTGCTGACAAACCTCTCACATACCCCGTCCCGTGCACCCCCCCATCCACAGGGGTGATGCTCTTCAGTTGCTCCCCTCATCATCCACATGTCCCATGTCCTCCCATGCTCTTTTGGTCTTCCCAAAGCTGGCGCACTTGGCAAGGTGCGGATCCACAGTTTAAGCACATTCTGCTCCGAGGGCAATCCGACTCTCTCCCCTCTGCACATCTCCAGCAATGCGGCTACTCCTTAACACTGGTGAATTTAAGCAGGTGTTGGGTTTCTCAAGTTCTCCCGCTACATTTTGAGGTTGGCGGCTTGCCGACATTGAGCGAACAGCGATATAAGGGGCGGGCGAGGCACTGCCTGCCATTTTAACCTTTCCCCCAATGTCTCATCAGCAGCAGACCATCCTCTGATTGGATAACCTCTGTTATTTCATATACCCATACACCTCTACTACCTTACCTTACATTACAAGCATTTTCCAGTCACTTGTATCCACAGCGACATACAATCAGAAGACAATTGCATAAATCGGGGTTAAGAGCAACAGTAAGCCAAGAGGTGGGTGGTAAATACTCAGGATTGACTGTAAACTAGTTAAGCCCGTTAAGGAAAATACAAGAGGACTACACAAAAGCAAGATGCACAACTTAGCAAAACAACAAGATTGCAATGCAAAAAATACCAATAATTAATGTTAAAACAAAATAGAAGTGCGATTAACAGAAGTGTAATTAATCATGGCCGCAGTATTCAAGCTGTTGACAGAAGTGCTGGAGAGGGTCAGGGGGATTCCTAAACTTTTTTGTAAATTTGTCCTACACAAAATTGTATAGCCACTACAACTGAGCAGTATGTGTCCCTAGTGCATAAAATCTACAACTACTGTAAATATGAAAATACAAATAGATTCATTAATAATTAGGTAATTTCATTAAAAAAGCTTAGTTTTTTTTGGTTCATATAAAAGTGGGGCATACACACTGTTGCTTGGTGGTTGGGGAGTAGTTGGTGTTCTCTGGTTTGACAGTTGAAATATGTAGAGGATGGGGGATGGTCCTTCAAAAGGTGAGATAGATAATTACGCCCCCCGCCCTCCCTCGTAAACTACGGCCATTAGCTGTTCTGCTGGGAGACTAATTACCCCATCACGGGGCACTGCCATTTTGAGTGTTTAATTATGGGAAAGCAAGCACAATAGCATGAGAAGAGACAGATAAACAGAACAAGGCCAGCTGCAGCTGATAAGACTGCCGTTTTGTTGTGTCCACAGGGACCTCCCTCCATCCCGAACCCTTGAGATGGGATGTGGTCTCTACATGAGCCTCAGGCGCGTGATTCACAGTTGTCTCCGTTACACTGGATGAGAAACGCTGCATGGTTGACGCTGATCGTCCCCACTGGCCGCACGTGGCTTTCAATAAAGCCCTGCCTCAGGCTTTTACCTCCCCTCCCAGAACACGGGCAAGCTGTGTACAGCGCAAACACGGCTTTAAATGTAGGAATTATTACAGCCCTGGATTATACGTTCATAATTCAAACAAAAATACAGAACAAATTAAACCAAGTCCAAGGACGGAGATTTCACTGAAAAATTGTTTCGGTTTTTCGTTGAAATACAGCATATCTCATTGAACTAAGATACGTGATATTGTTTATGAGAACATAAAACAGTGACCTTCATAAAGAAATAATAAAAAAAGGAAATTGACCATTTTCAATGAATTATACAGAGTGGATAACCTGACAGCAACAACAGCACAGCCCCACTGGCATTTTCTGTCAGATACGATTTACGAAGCCATCAGTTTGGGAAAAAATCCCTCGCCAGATCTGGGATAAACAGCTGCCCTGTCTCTGCAGTCACAATTCAGAACGAACCTGGGATTACTCACAGGGACAGTTAACCTACGCTTAATGCAGAGACAATACAGGGCAGTCGCCTTGCCTGCGTTTTGTAGTAAAACAAGGGGATACTTGACCCCTGCTTACTGACGAAGAAGGCACCAAAACAGGTGCTGCATGGGATTCACAGAGACGTGTCACACGAGGTCTGTTATCATGCAGCATATTTGCGGCTTCTACACAGCATCTGCCTTTGATATGTAGGCAGTTTGTCATATCTCCAAGCTCCAGACACATATTTGGTGTCCCTCTCAGTCTGACTGAAGTCAGTTTGCATGTCCCCCCCCGCCAAGAGCAGAGCATTCTGTTTGCCAGTGCTGCCAGTGGACCTAATTCATTTTCCTGTGCTAAAAATAAAAAAGCAAAACACTTCCTTCCCTTATACAGGAAGAGAGCACATCGCACTGATGGCTCAGGCAGATGGAAATCACACATCTGGGGGAAAGGGAAGGGAAGATTGTTCTTACCATGTAAAAAACATAAAGTAACCTTTTCACACTTCGGTTAATATGGGCTGATAAATTATTTTGCCTTGATCCCTCATGCTTACTCAGTCCTTGCAAAGCTAAACTTTTGAGTAGTTGTCTTTAGTCTCACATATTTCACCTTAATGCAAACAACGGCTAAGATGCAATTTCTTGGGAGTTTTCAAATATATCTCATTACGAATTATTTGTAGGCCTTGGCTCTAGTTAGACCATAAACTTCAGACGTTGGTGCACATCCTACCCCATATCTAAACACTAAATTCCTGGGCAAAGTGAATGATTGCTTGTTATGTTGTGGAGGGGAAGTAGGCATCGGTGCCAGTAAGGAAGCAGTTGTCATTACCGTCCATGAGTTGGTGTCCCGTAGATAATAGCAGGAAGACAGCAGGATGATGAATGCGCCAAAGAACTGCTACTGGGCACAAGGACCGGACTGCATAAAGAGGCCCAGACAGGAAATGCAAGATGCAGCAAAACAAGCCCTGCATAATCTGAGGGGGACTCCCAACTTATTATGTACAGTCAACCTTCTGAATCAGCACAAATGAAACGGATCAGCTTTGCAGATGCGGGGGAGCATCTACAGATGATTGACACCATTCGATGAATAGATTTGTAAAAACGGATTAAGCGACAATGTCAGAAGACCCTTTGGATTGGATTTAAAAAGATCTTCAGCTAATACACTATAAGGTGGATTTGCCTGCTACTATGACCAGGGTGGTGGCATTTAACTACTGTGAGGTATCTGTCCTTACCTTTAAACTGACTAACATAACATTTTATTCAGTTTTGGTTACCAAGAAACTCATGTTGGTTTCTAACTGCCATTGAACTGGCATATGTTTTGGCATTGAGCTACAATCTCTCTGCCCTGACTTTGTGCCTCCCTTTAATAATAAGTGGCGTCTTGGCCCATCGAAGGAAGCAGGACAGGTTGTTTGGGGCTCCCCTGCTTTAATCAATCCCACAGAGAGTAACAGAAGTCCTTCGCATTATTACATGGCTAATTATGAAAGATGTTTTGTTTTCATAACCCAGAGGCAGGGAGAAATGTGGGTCACGTCAGTGGGGAAAGTGAACAGTAATTTGAAATCAATCGTGAAGGACGACAGGCAGTGCTTTTAAGGCACACTATCAGAAATGGTACTTAAATATGAGGGACTGTCTACACAAGTGAGATACAGTGGATGTCAGATAACGTTTTACGCAGTGTGCTTTTCACAGATATTATTTTCACTCTCATGACTGTCAGTATTCAAAAATTTAGGTGAAGCTTAGACACATATAATGTGCCCATAACCTCTGGATTTTTCTCAGGGGACATGTTCTGAAATGAATTATTATGATGATGTCACATGACTATGAAGATCTTCTCTCTCTCTCTGTCTTTCAATTGAAACTGTAGTCATATTGCCAAAGCAACACAGTGATATTATTTATGTGCTGTAAGAAACATACAGAAACATGGAAGGCATATATACAAAATGCACCGAATAGTAACACTCTCAGTGTTCTCTCTTTCCTACAGGTCTCCTTATGCATGTGATTCATGGGAATTTGTGGATGGCCAAACCTGGATCTCATCAAGTATTCATAATCTACAGTTTGACACTAACCAGTTCACTCCCGGTCAATGATATTGCCATACAGAAAGTAGGTAAGCAGCCTACATTTGGTGAAATCGCTGTCTCCATGTAGGAAGCAGCTACAGTGACTATGGTCCTCATATTGACAAACACCAATAATAGACCCCAAAGGTAATCAACAGCCTAGAATCAAGACTAGATATTGAAAGCTTTCCTATACTTGCACTATGGAAGTATATGATTGAATACAGCTGACTAATCAGAAACAGTTCACAAGCCAGCTGTCCAATTTCTTTTGGGGGGACTATGTAAAAAAAGACTAATTCCTATACAAATCACCTGATACGCTAAATGCTCTCAAATTAAAGGTGACAGTCTGCACGTATACATTGGTTCATTGTTTGAAATGTGCTGTAATACAGAGGCAAAAGAACAGAAATGATTCATTTCCCACTAATAATTTTCTCGCATCACTGGTCTTACTTTGGGTGGACATGTTATGTACACAATGCAGTACAACACAATACAATTGGTGCATTTCTGAGAAAAAAGGTGATGATGCAATGGGGAAAAAATGACATGCACTCTCAAGCCATATGGTTCTGCAAAACAAGAACAAGAGCCGATTGAATGTTTTGTCATTTACAGCATGGTTGAGAACATTGCTTGTCAGCCTCAGTCCCTGCTTCCCTCTTCATTGTTTTTCATGTTGATGCTTTTTGTATTTTGTGTATTATTTATGAGAGGTACGTTTACTGGAGATTTCTCCGCTGTCAAATGGAACTTGAGGGCCATCTGGAGCTAACATTAAAGACAGCAGTACCTATTTATCTTATGACAGATCAGTGTTGTCAGAGTGAAAGACATAGCTCTTGGGACAAAATTAACCATTTAATTTTATTTTAATGTTCTCTGTTTTTCAAACACCACTTGATCCAACTAGGTTTCAAAAAGATTTTAAAAAATGATGTAGTTAATATTTATGTAAAATTACAGTTTATTTATTTCGTTGTTCACATAAAGAAATCCCCCTCAAACAGATTTAAATAATTTCCTACAAAAGAGAAACTACATGAGGTACATGAGAAGACACTGGTTTGACTCCCCATTCATCCAATATGGGGTGGCCTGTAGCGTAGTGGTTAAGGTACATGACTGGGACCTGCAAGGTCGGTGGTTCGATCCCCAGTGTAGCCACAATCTGCACAGCTGTTTGGTCCTTGAGCAAGGCCCTTAACCCTGCATTGGTCCAGGGGAGGATTGTCTCCTGCTTAGTCTAATCAACTGTCTGTTGCTCTGGATAAGAGTGTCTGCCAAAATGCCATTGATGTAATGTAATGTAACAATACCATTGGCCTTTATTATTCCTCCACACAAGTCCATGCAGCGCTGCACAGAGCTGTTTGATGCGAGGTCCTGTGCAGCTCTGAATGATGTGAATGCCACACTAAACTTCAGACTCCGGGCTGTCCTTGAGAATGATAAACACGGCCTGGGTATCAGTAATGTGCACTTTCCATTTTGGTAGTGTCCCACAGCCTGTAATGAGCAGAAGGACAAAACAGCGAGCATTATCCAGATTGTGTTCTCCCCTGCTGATATACATTTGCTTGAATTACCATAATAACAGTCATCCGCAGCAAGAAAATAATTTGAATTTTATTGTTTAAGTTAGAGACTCACCCACTTGTTGGAATATTCTTGCTTTGGGTAATAATATAGGTAAATGAGAAGATAAGATGGGCTGTCATCATAATTTCTTACATTTCTACTCATAAATAAAGTAAACTGCTTGCCCGAGGCAAAAATAATAGCAAAATGTCATGATAAATGATGGTCTGGTAGCACATATCTCATATAAAATTGACTCCTGAGATTTAAACCTTTTTAAAGTGCTATCAAGGTCGTGGCCAGGTATAGAACAGCTCAAGGCAATAACACGGGCAGTGAAGTAAATCCCTGAGACAGCTGCAGTGAAACTGCTAAGGCTAAATGTTCATTTTGATTGCAACACGAGCAAAAGCAGCAACACCTGGTTGAGCAGTGCTGGGATAATGCTAGGTTAGCTTCAGTTTGAGTGATATCATGAATTTCATGCTTAGTATATTAAAATATTTTACTGCGGTATAACATTTTTTGTGCCACATGTGGAGATAGGGATATTGTTTGAAATGTTTCCATTTTTATCACTGTATATCTAATTGTGCCATTCAATTATTTATCCATGTTTTATAAATATGCTTTTTATTAATTGACAACAAGTTATTTCTCATATATAATGAATTAATATAGCCTTGAGTTAATAAATTAATATAGTATTTGTTTCTGCATGCATTTACATTTGTTGAACTATAAACATTGCTTGGTGAAAAGGCCCAAATTGGACCACAATGTAAACAGCTTTGTTGGACACATGATATGTTTACAAAACCTGGTGTATTTAATTTGTAAAATGTTTTCACTGACCATCCACCTTCCTGGACCTTGCTGCAAGGGGTTCTACTCTGACTCAGAATATTGCAGTCGCATATTTAAACTGCATAGGCAGGGAGGGAGAGTGGGAGATATGTGAAATGGGGTTGAGGTCAAATCCCTAAAATATTGTTTTATACAACCTCATGACCCCTTCTGTCTGAGTCTGAGTGCAGGCTATAAGATCAGGCCTGAGGCGCATTTCACATCCACCCCTGCAAACTAGATGTGATGGCCATGACTGCCAAGCAGCTGTGGGGTCAAACGATAAGGTTTCGCATTATTCTCAAAGTGGGACTGTTCTGTTTTAACATTGTTGAATTATCATTGTTGTTTGTTTCACTGTTGCATACTTCTACAAAAGTACTTGTACATTGGAGTGCTATTATCTACTTTTGTATAGGCTCTCTGGAGCCCACGTACAAGCTTCTATGACCAGTGTTGGTAAAAGGCGTGATCCCTATCCGTGAGCAACAAAGCATTTTAGCTAATGACATTACGCTTCCAGCATCAGTGTTAGGCTTCCATAAAGCAACACAGCTTTTTTCCCCCCTGCATAAGGAAACAGTAGCATTTTCAATACGCACGCTGAGACAGTTACGCTTCAGCAAAAACAGTTCTTGAGATTTTATGGGCAAAAAGGTTGAGGTATTTTGTGATGCCGACGTCTAAATAGAGGACTTGCTTTGGAGGACTTCCAAGGAATCTTTCATCTCTCTAGCCTCTCAAGCATTCTCTAGTGAATATTTCTGAAGAAAAACTCCTTTGGCTCCACAATAGAGGGTATTTTCATTCTCAAAATATTAATAAATAAATGTGCAATTGGGGAATGTGTTTGACTTGTTGATGAGGTTTGGGTATTTGATAAAAACTGCAATCTATGGACCTAAATCAATATATTAGTATACACAATGTTATTATTGTTATCATTATAATTATTTTTTACAATCGTCTTGACCTGAGAGTACAAGGCGAGGGAGGTTGGGAGGGAGAAATAGGGGGAGGGTGACAGGTGTGGGGTAAAAAGTATGGTATACTTTAGTACGCAAAATACAGTATTTTACACGTCATAAGATCCATACTACCATTTAGTTTCCATTTGTCCTTTTAGAGTCTCCAAATGCCCTTTCTGGAAAACAGCCTTGAGATAGCTTAGAAAAAAACAATGCAGAATGCTCTTTTTTGGTGATATTTTCATCAAATTTGAAAGGGGATTTGTCCAGTGTTTTGGCTGTGGCTCCATTGTGTTTCTAAGCGTGCCAGGCATCGTCACAACAATCTGTATCCACTCAAAAACAGAGAGAAAAAAATCTTCCACTATGGTTCAGCTTCTGTAGCTTTGTGTTAATCATTCTTAGAGTAATTCTGGCTGTTGGAAAACAAACTCCAAGGAGTTAACCCAAAGATTATGCCTGTAGTCAGAAGGGTTCAAGAATAGTAACCATTTTATTTTGGGTATGTCATTTTCAAGCTTGTGTTAAGCAAAGGGGTGATACTTAAGGAGTTATACAAGACTTACACGTACTGGACTCAAGTAAAACTGTATTACATTATCATCCCATTTCAGTCTGTGCTACCACAATCATGCATCAAATTAAATTTGCAAAATGCAAACAAATGCAAAAAACAAAAAACTACTCTATTATTGTCTGTCAATTTCATCCAGAAATCCACCACTAGAACACAGTGAAATACTCCCATTCATTATAGCAACCAGCTGCTATATCAGACATGTAAATTTTATTATGCTGTTGAAACTGTGAATGGCTTTTTTATCAAAAGCCGTTCATTTTTAAATTTCAGTTTCAATTATAGATATACTGCTATATAATATACAAGTGATGGAATGCAGAAAAATAATATCAGCGATGGAATGCAGAAAAATACAATCGCTACAGTGCTATATAAATATGGTTACATGTTTATGAGTATCTCATCTTAGGCTTCAATTTATATACGCCATATTTATCTCGTTCTCCTTAGATCTTCCCAAGCAAGGAACTACATGGATACATAACAGAATTCATGAATCATTCATCACAAACATTTCATAATCAATAGAGATAGTATATTTATTAATACTGCGTATACCTTCATGGCGAATTATAAATATATATCACTCGATAGAAAACGGGTATTTAAAAAAAATATCAATATGATATAGCACATAATTATAATGCACATTACATGAGTTCATAATGCTTTATATGTAGCCTACACTATGTTATACTGTATACAATATATTCAATGACATCACCACAAAACTCAAATCATGAAAAGCTACACTTGGGTATAGCCTGCACTTCCAAAAGATCAGTCATACATACCTCAGTGAACACTTACAGACATCTAAACACACAAATGGAAAGTTGGTAGAGTGGTGTTTTGGGATGACTGAAATGATGTAATGCAATATGAAATATGAACCCGAATCTGTGATCCACCCCCTCCTCTCCAAAAAAAAAAAGTATGAACTATAATATTCAAATACTTTGGTAGGCTAATACATTATCAAACAGATATTCATCCACGTATTATCTCCACTGAAACGTAAAAGATACGCTTTTGTTTTGACCATAAACCGCTGTAATTTTCATAGAAAAGATGCTCACTGTAGCCATGGAAACTCGGTACAACAGCTTGCTCTCCACCTCTCTCCCCGACCGGTCCTACCCATCCTCACAAAGCGCTGTAATTTGCGCATGTACATTCAAACAGAACATTCACTGACTCCAAGATGGCGATAACACGACTGGCTGGGTTTCTGGTCCTCTTCTCTACACATTGTAAGTCACTCTAACATTACACTATTTACGCGTTACAACTCTTTCTTATTGCGACCAACAACGCTTGATTTAGGCCTTTTTCTCTTTTTCCTCTGAGATAGCAAATGTCCGGTTGACTTCATCGGTGTGGGAGAGAACCTTGCCGCTCTGAATCAACCAGCTAAACTTAGCTTGCTTGGGAGGGATGCTTACTGATCGAAAAAGTCACATTTGTCCAAAAGATGGCTAGATACTTAGCTAGGCTACTACATGTAGTACGTGGCCGATTTAATGCCAGAATGTTCAGATCCATTTAACTTGTTTTTATGGGTATCTCACAAGGCTGATGCATTTCTCGTAAGTTCGCGTGATGCCTTAGTCGTACCGATATCGTAGGCTGCTAGCAAGCAAGCTAGCGAACTGTTTCGGTCTACTTAGAAATACATCTCAGAATTCTTTATTTATAAATCAGGTAGGCAGTGATCAATATACCGCTCCATCTTTATTTGTTAACTATATTTCCGAACACCAAGCCAGAGAGATTCTTCATATTCTTCGTTTATAGATCCAGGGTATAATTAATTCGTGTCTGAGCGGAGTCCGTTTCTTTGTTTCGAGTCCTGCGCTAAATACTCCAAAAGTTTTGGATATTGTAAATAATTTAGTTAGCAGGTCCAGTAAATAGTAATACCTTCTGTTTTTAATGTCTCAATTCCTATTGTTCTGTTTCTTTGTTCTTCTTTTAAGCCGCTAAACTGTTTAAAACTAATACGGAAAAGTTATAATTCAGCGTAAGCGAGATAGCGGTTTTATCATGGGGAAATGGGGCGCTGGAGAAGAGAGGACAACAGTCGGCCGAAACGCAGCATGCGGCTGCCACTGAGATTAGCGACACTGTCATCCAGTCATTTGGAAGTTTTAGCCATTTTATCCATTCACTTGGAAGTTGTAGCAATTTTTACAGTTAGTTAGTTTAGGAGGTTATAAACCGAGCGTTTATTGTGCGTTTTTTATACCAATGCCTGATCTAAAAGGTGCTGATAGACAAACATGTTAAATTGGTCATAACTGTATCTTGACTGTTGCGAGACACATTAGCAAGTTTAATCGTGTGGTTTACTTAGTAGGATACTCACAGGCTCATAATTAATTCGTTACATAGTTTATATAATTAGTAATTTCGTGTTCATATTCAAGTGCTTTACATTACAATTAAACAATTTTAAATTTTAAATAATAAAAATGTTTAAGGCAGTTTCAAATTTTGAAATGAAATAACACGATGACAAGAACAAGACAGAAATCGGCTTCCTTTAAAATTGGATTGGCACAGTCTTTTTAAAGCCAATTAAAAGTTTTGTTAAAATAGAGGTAAGTGTTTGTGTTTAGGCTACTGTGATTTTAGATAGGCTACCATGTCCGATCGTGTAAGCTCAATAGAGTTTTATTTGGATATTAAATCTAAATCAAATCAGTATACAGACAACAAAATAATTAACACCGCGGGCCGGAACCACGTTCAGAAATCTAAACAGGATAAAATGAGAGGAATAAAGCCTAGCGTGTACCCAGAACAAACTATTACGCCGAGTAGCTTGTAATGCAGATGAAGACAGACTGTAGAACAAAAGGAGGCATAGCCGCCAGAGTGCCCACAGTCCTTCTGATCAGGCAAGTGAACCAGCAGGCTTAATTCACCGCGGGCTTAATTGGCGTTTCAGTGGTTTTAAGCGCTTTTCTTCTGTATTGGCTATTAGGCAACTGTAGTTATCAGGAGCAGCCTACAATTTTTAAAGCTTAACTGCGATGGCTGTTTCTGACTATTTTTACTAGTACAGATTATAGTTTAAAATAAACATAAAGAATATATAGATGGATAGATAGATTTAGCTGATTTTTTGAGGCAGATTAATTTTCTTTCACAGTGTCACTGGTGATTCTACAGTGCGCAGTGATTTGTGAAATGTCTCTTCATGTTTGGCTATCCTTTAGTGCCTTAAGAGGTTTTTGGTTGTGAGCTTTCTCTTGTTTTGACAAGAATGGCAGATTTAAAACAAGTTTTTTCTTATTCTTTCCAGGGGAAACATTTATCCGCGAATTAATATAATGGGATATATGAAATTGAGTCACATGCTGTTGATTGTTATATTCTACATTGGTTATAGTCTTTTAAATGAACAACATGAACTCAACAACATTAACAGTGTTTGGACCACGTATGAACGTGATTGACTGAACTGCTAAGCTCCCAGAAGCTTTTCTATTATCTATTGTCTACTGTATAGAATATTCTCCCTGTTTCCATTCAAAAGCATGTTGTAGGCACTTTCCTTAGTCTACTTAAAACAAAACCAAAAAAAACTACAAAACAAATGAGCCTATAAAAAACAAAAAGCAGTAAACACCCTTTTTGGGAAAACTTGTCCAATGCATGGGAAATACATATTTACAAACAGAATACTCTTTCTAATTCTTCAGCCAAAATTATATTGTGCCAGAAATGTTTTGGTACTGTATGATTGAAAATATGGAATACACCCAAGCTGATAGCAACATACAGATGTATAGTCTCAGAAGCAGCATCTGGACAAATGTGTCTATGAAACCTTTCATTTTTCGTTTTTCATTTTCATCTCTGTTTTCCTCAGCTACAATATGTCAATGTGGTTGCTAAGGGTGTAAACCGGCCACTCAAAAATAACAGCAGTACAATTCGCTAATGAGAACAGCTGGTAATAAAAGAACACTGCATGTCTGGCAGAATTTTCAGTCCTTTTTTTACTATATTTTTAATAGGTCAAAACGCTGTTGGTTACCAGGAGTGCTTCCATTGAATGTTGTGTACTCGTTTTTTAACATCACATTGCGGTTTGTTAAATTTACACTATTGGAGTCATATGTAAGAAAGAGGAGGGTTTTGTTTAGCTGTGGTTCAGCTGCTGTACAATGATGAATATTTGCTCATGTAGTGATGCCCAAATGTTGAAGCAAACAGGATCGGAGGCCTGGTGAAAGCCTTACGTTGAGGCCAATAACATGGAAACCACACATGACACAAACATGGTTGCTAGCAATGTTCACCTTGGGCTCTGGGAGCAGACAACTATGGGGATGACTGTGGCGCATTTTGACAGGTTCGTTTTTTAATTTTAATTTGATTTGCGGTTGAGATACATTTTATGAAGTGGCTTATTCTCTTTGCCAGTCGTTCACTGAGTGAAATGCCCTGTCTTGGCAGCATCGCGCGGCAGTTTTTGGGAATAGCGGTGGCATGGCTGCGGGTCCTGCGTGCCATGGAGACGCATGCTCCCCGTTCCCAAGCCCGGGAGCAAACGGAGGGGTCATGGCCAAAGCCCCGACGCAGGCCCGTAGGATCCGGGTGCCACTTTTACGGCGGGCTCAATAAAAAACTTCAAGAAAAGCGCCCACAGAGAGCACGGGGAGAGGGCGGGCCGCCGCTCCTGTTATTCACGTGGCTCAGCACAGGAAAGGATTCCGGGCGCAAAAAATATTTTGTGTGTTTAAACCGCTGAGGAATTTTAGATGAAGTTGTCAGCTGCCTACTGTATGCCGGGGTTTTCGGGGTCGAGATGTTTATGGGTTTTGTAGAAGGTATGGCAGATTTCTTCCCTGGGGAAAACCGGTTGTTGACATGCGGTAGGACAGGGAGGTGGAGGTGGCGGAGGGAGGGAGAGAGGGGGAGGCATACAAATCTGCCAAATGGGAGTGATCTCAGTGTTTTTGTGTATAAAGATGACTCTGCATCCAGACTTGCGTTTCAGTAATCCACTAGTGAACAGATGCATGCATGATGAAACATTGGGAGGCTTTGAGTAACTCTGAGGCTCCTATAGGGCATGGAAGTGACCAGTGAGGAGGCGGGTGCAATCTGACAGCGTGTCCCCTTTCTGTATGTCAAGAGCGAAGGTGACATTTGCCCCCGTGCATTCCTTTTAATATGAGAGCCTTTCAACAAAATATGGCACCTGTCTGTCTGGAGTTGGGACCGTCCTATTTATTTAAAATAATATATTTATTATTATGTTTGCACACAGTTAAAATAAAAGAAAATAAACAAAAATTTAATTTAAAAAAACGTTTTATTATTTGTACGCAACTAATATTGTTTCAGTGGGAGCTGTTTTTTTTTAGTTGAATAATAATTTTTCATATGTTTAACACACAGAGAACTGAACACTTCTCAAGTTTAAGGTGACAGTCACGGCAGTGGCGAGATGGAGTTTTAATGACCTCTCACAAGGTGGAATCCTGATAAACTCCTCAGTAACTTGAAAGTCTGGGATTCCTTCAAAGCTATCCTGCTTTTATGAGTTTTATTATGCGTGGCAAACAGCGGCAGATGCAGCAGGGAAGGCCTAAAGACCGAAGCGGTGGCATTTGTGGAATGGAAAACACGTGCATTCCCTGAATGTCAGAAAGACTTGCATGTGTAAAGGCGGGCATATTAAAATAGTGTGTGACCACTGTTCCGAAAAAGTTTCAGCTGTGACTGATTCACCAAAGGGAAATTTAGTCTTGTGGATTATAGGAATTTAATTGGAGCCTGATCCAAGGAGTTTTATTTTAGTGTTTTTTATTGTTACCATACTGTAAGTCCATAAGTATGCTGGTAAACGAATGTAGCCTCGGCCTAAAACAGTCATTTTTGTCAGTAAGGATAAGAAAAACAAACTGCCATTTCCCGGTATGCTAATTATGCTAATTAAAATTGGTTCATCTTTGCCAGGAAAACTTAATGCGATGTTTACTCTGCGTCCGGATGTTTTAAAAATGTTGGCTTATCGTCAGGATCAGTCGAGAAGCACACTGTGGTTGTTTCCTGTCCGTTGCCCATTTCCTCTGCCATTTGACCCGGTCGGAAGAAAGAGATGAACCCAGATTACCTCTGTCAGTTTCTGCCCGATACAGTGGGTGAAGTCTAGAGAGAGCACGGATAGTTCAGGGAGGAATGACCATTGATCAGAGTTACTGCCAGCATAGTACAAAAGCTAGAATTAGTCATGTGGAAGCACCTGTGTCTACCAAGTGGTTGTATTGAGACTGAACAGGAAAGGGGACAACCGGTAAAATTCCTATTTCATGCTTCACAGCAGACCAAGATCATTTTGTGAACTGTGGGAGCATTCATTTTAGAGTCCAGTCACAGTGGTGGCTTCTCTTTCTTAAGTTTTGTCTGAATGGCCATCGTGCCCAAAGTAACACTTTAAATGAGTGGCAGTAAGTAAACAAGCCAGCTCACGAATGGAATTAAATGCAACTTGTTACCACTCCGAATGTGGTGTGCCAAGCCCCTGAGTTGGCACATTGACAAGGGCACTGAAAAACGCTGGCTCTTGGAGTATGTCCTTTATCCATTTCTGCTCTAGTTCTCCTCTCGCTTGTTTGATGAAGGATATAATTCTTACTAGAGGAATCCTCCGCCCCTTCGTTCTGACCAGCCTTTCAAAAAAGTAGAGGGCCAGTTAAGCTTGATGCATCCCAAAAGGGATTATTTAGGCAGTTTCCAGAGCTTCCGGAGTTCATCCTGGAAGGACCTTTTGCTCAGTCATTTGCATTTAATTTTTCTTGCATTAGTCATTTGTTAGAGCGACAAACAATTGTGATTAACTCTCCCTCTAAATTGTGGGTGTATAAGTATGTTGGTTACTTGCCTGTGTGTATGCATGTACAGGAACAAGGGCATTGTTTATGAAAGACTGTTTATGTTTATACATTTATATATTTGTTTCCTGACTTTTTTTTTTTAGTTTCATGTCTATTTATGAAAGGCTGGCAAGTGTAGTTGGTATCTGTAGTTGAAGTTTAAACAGTTTTATTTAAAGTGAGAGCAGAGAAGTGAGGAGTACGCAGGTGGGGTGAAGTGGAGTGGGGGCAGTCTGGATTTCATCATTCCTCCATGCGACGCCATCGGTGTGACTAAGTAAGGACTGAATGTCTTCTGTTTTTATTACTGCTTCAGGAAGCTTCTGTGTCATTACTCATCTGCGGGAAAGATAACTTTGTGTAAATCCTGCCTTCACTCCCTTAATCTTCATTCTTTTTTTAAACACTTTGGTTTGTGGAAGGAGGAGTGAGCATCGATCAAGTTCATCATTACCCTGTGCTGGGAGCAGGCATTTTTCAGTGAAATTACATGACGTTTCCTGGTGATGTAATGCATGCCTGCTGTAAAACCTTTACATATAGATTTTTTTATTGAGGGTGTATATACAAGAACATTGAAATAGCTGTGCAGTTATTGAAGTTGTATGGTAAAACACCAGATTGAAGTTGGCAGCCACCTGCTTACACTGAGTCCAGTTCCCTAACCTCCTACAGGAGGGCATAGTTTCTGCTTCCTCTAGTTGTCATTGAGTCATTTTATCTCACAAGGCCATTTTTCCCAAAGATTACAATACTAAGCATAGAACAGCTACACCAGGGTCCTGTACTATCAAAGCTGTTCATGCTCCATCCAAGCATTTAACTGCATAATTGTATTAATTCCTGGGCTTAATGAATGCAGATGACAATGTGCCGGAACTGCACAGAAGTTCACGATTCAGGCTCTGAATAACCATGAGCAGAAGTTTAATATTCCATAAAACTCCTGTGATCAAGCTTGGTTGGAACCACAGCCAGCACATTATCGGCACTCCAGGAACCAGGGTTGCCTACCCATGAGCGTGATTCTGGATTCTGTGGACACTTGGGCCACCCTGCCGGTGTCAGGAGGCAGACTGCGCACTGATGGTAGCTCTGCTTTGGGGTTGGACCGCAAACCCCAGGACGGTGTGAAACCCACCATGTGTGTCAGATGTGCAATGTGCATTTAGCTGACTGGGTTGACACAAACCAATTAGGCTGCACAGAGACCATCTGGCAGTGCATGGTTTGAGCACAAGAGCCTGTGCTGAACACCGGTATGGGTGAGACTGCATGGTTAATGGTAGGAAAGGTAATAGAAGTAATAAGACCCAGAAATTCATTGCTGTTCCCTTTGACCAAGTCTAAGACCAAGTCTGGTCTTAATCTAAAAAAAACATTAATTCTATGATGCTGAAACATACCTACTGCAAGGCATATTTAGTTAAATAACATTCTTCTAAATACCCAAGACACTTGTATTATGTAAAAGACAATCTAAATACTCTATCTATTTTCCGCCTGGTCTCAGGAGGATACTACGCTTACGCTACAAGGTCTCGAAATTGAGCTGAATTTAAATAAGGCTGGGTATTTTTCCAGCTTAACAAATTAAATGCTTGCTTGAGTAAGCAGGTTTTCATGGCAGCATGGTGAGGCCCTCCCCCCTCTCCCGAAATGAGAGACAAAAGATGAAGATGGAATAATTTAGTGACTGACTAACCTGTTGACGCGGACAGCTTTAGCCGCCTTCTCGAGCAAATTTAGAATGAGGAGGAGAGCCTAGCGAGGAGAATACAGAAAAGGTCAAACATCTACCACATATGCAGGCCTCCATTACTCTACCATTAAAAGCCTTATATAAGAAAATGTAATGTCTGTTCGAGAGGCTCTGCCATTGAGCTGAGACTGAATATAAATATTTATATATTTTATTGAGCGCATGGAGACATCTGTGGTGCTTTCTTGCCTCGGACACTTGGGCTTGGATAAATTAAATGTAAAAGTTGTTTTTATAATGGTGTGTCATGCACGCAAGTGACTCTCGGTGTGTGTTGGCTGCACAGCTGCCTCTGGCCGGAGTTTGTGCCCGGGTAAGTGCATGCTTGGCATTTTTTCGTTGGAGTGCTGCTGGTGGCATGTGGCTAGCGGAGAAGGGTGATGCCATTTCCCCCGTTCCATTTCCTTTAGCAAAAACATAGTAGGCAAACTGATTAATACAGTTTCCATAAATTCCGTGTATTTCCGTGGCATGCGATCATGACTAGGGGGGTTTGCTGGAAGATTCCTCCTTGTTCTAAAGTGGGAGGAAAGCACGGGGTTAGCTTGCTTGGCTCGTAGCAGGATGAGGGTAATTTTAGTAGCAAAGCCTTGTGCAGGGTACTGTCGGGACGGTACTACATGGACAGATGACAAGGCCAGATTTTTCCCTCCTGAAAAGGCCAAAGTGAGGAAGTGTGCGGTTTCTGGAACACATTTTCATAAACAGTGCTGTGTCAGACGGGCAGCTGTGGAGCGGACAGGATTTTAGCATGAGGAGAAGATAGAAAACAAACAGACGAGACCTCGAAAAAGAAAACGCTCTTTTGCCAGCATCAGGATTTTCTTGTTATCTGCATGTTACAGTTATGTAGCTTGCCAGTTCCTGTTCCCAGCAACCCCCACGTTTGATTTGAAATGAGGTAAAAATACAGGGTGGTGAGGATGTAATCTTATCTTTCCCCAGTGGGAGAGTACTATCTTTCCCAACCCAGTTAAATGTGTTTACACAGTGGCAGTTATCAGAGCTTACAAAACTGCCTTAAAAGGAGCCGCTAAGGCCTACAAGATGTCTCATTTGGGAGTATAATTCCAGTAGGAGCAGTCTTGGAATGGAAATCTCAGATCAGTATCAGATCGATTGCCATTACAGGCAGAAACAGGATTTCTCATGTTATTTCCAGAAATGTGATTTTGATGTCTATTGTCATGTGCCTGTCATTTCAACATTTTGTAGGCTTTCTGTCATCAAACGTGGCCATGGATAGAGCTCCTCCAATAACTACCGTGCTCGCCATCTTTTTTGCTAGCTCCAGACTAATTTTAGAGCAGCTGCATGTTTGTTCTAGCTTTGTTCTAGGTGTTTGTTCTGGGCAGCAGAAATGCTTTGCTACTCATGAACATCATGAATTAATTTGGCAGTGTGAGCGCTTGACCAAGGAGAAGCAAAATTCAAAGGCAAACCTGTGGGCGTGAGAATGATCCCTCCCGGGCCTTAACTCGTCTCAAACAGAAGCATGCGTAACATAGCAACAACAGAGATTAAGATGAAGACAGATTAATGCAGACTTTTTAAAACCTATGTAATCCTGATTGAAGGAACAATGTTTCCGAAGTCAGGATTACTGTAGGTTGTGTCAGAGAATGGCATGCTTTCTGTTCCTTTTCCTATTTCCACTATGGGACTGCTCCAAATCCAGTGCCAGTTTCACTGGTTTAGCCCCAAGATTATACTCTTTACCTTTAAACATTCACAATTCATGAATTACAAATTAATCTGTCCATTTGTCTACAAGCAGCAGAGCAACATCCTATTCCCCCCTCGTAGCTTTTCTGTTTGACCTCTTTATCAAACACGTAGACTGGGGATGTGCGCTGTGCACAGTAACAGTAGGGATGCTTTGCTTTAATAGCCCTGTTCCTTGAATTAGTAGCCCATGAGAATTTGTACTGCAAGAATACTATATATAATGAAATAATTTTGGCCATATGCATCAAATGGCATATCAGAGACGGAATTTGATTTGCAATGAAAACCAGAGCCTTGTGGGGGGTTCCATTGCAACATTATCTCCTTGAGGTTATGTGGATCCTTATGGATTAAGGCTAGATTAATTTAGAACTCTGACCCGCCCACTAATGCCAAACATGATATTGACAGCAGATTGTTCCGAGTTGGAATACTGCTGTGCCCCGGGAGTGCCATCTTGTACGGTGGATTCATAAGCATTTTCACTCAAAACATTGTTTAGCTGTAAATAAGATGGAAAGACACTTCAGTGTGATGGCGTGGTTCAAGTCTTAGTTTTTGGTTTGAGCAGGACAGAAAGCCAGGACTGGCAATGAAGCTTGTGATATGACATTATTTGTGCTGATAGAAAAGAAAAAAAAGAGTAAAATCAGATTGAGTCGTCTGGATCATGCGCTGACAACCCTGTGAAATCAGGCCCCTGCACAGTCTCACTGCCGAAGCAAACCTTCTCCCACCATACAAATGGAGAATTTGCCACGCTCAAAGTCTGGACTTGGAGAACCATATTGGAATCAGGCGACTCGCAATTTGCTACACCCCGAAAATGTGACTCAGATGTAGGGTTGTAGGAGTTGTAGATTTTAAAACAAAGAAAGCACAGATGTGCACTGCATGAAATATTAAAAACACAAAACACCAGAGACACAAGGCGGGCAACAAATAATTTATTGAGAAAATAAATAAAACCAACTTTAGGAATTCAAGAAGAAAGGCTTTTAGCTGAGATCGCCTCAGTTCAAGGCGGCTTCTTCCCAGGGGAACTGGGATTGAGTAGCCCGGCGGGCTAATAACAGGAACAAAAGAGAAAAGTTTACTTGAGGCCAGAGCTTTTTGATGGTGTCTACAATACAGGCTCTTTTTTTTCCGCCTCTTTCCAGTTTTGGCAGGAAAGCTATTCTTAAAGGCTCTCCGCACATCCATGGCATCTTCCCAGCGAATCTGTAGTACCTGGAAAAAAGGCGAGTGGCGGGAAGCCACCCTGGGCACTTGGCGTTGAACCTGCGTGCCTTAAGAGTTGTTCATGCAGGCGCAGCCAGCCATGCAGTCCTATTTCACATTGGCCTCAGTTCCCACTCGGTATCAACCTCCATATGTCTGTGGGCAGGTCTGGCGGGGCAGGTGGTGGGGTTGGAGGCAGCGGGATAGTGCTGGGCCTTATTGCTTCGCCCTCCTCTGTGAGCATCAGTGAGAAGAACCCCTGGAGGCCCTGCCTTTGCGTCCACTTGTCCGAAGCCCCAGATGGCCGCCGTGGAGGTAGCGGTATGTGGGTTTAAGCCGGTGGGAGCCGGCGTGAATTGGCGTCTCTCCAGAGTCAAATTGGAGCGGTTTCAGGAGCTCAGACAAGCAATTAGCCAACGAGCCGGAGCCGGAGCCGTCGTTGGCTGCGCCGCTTATCAGAGGCGGGGCTAATTGCTCTGCCCAGCTGCGTGGGCTCCATTGAAATCTGGGCATTCTGCGAGCGGGGCAGCAGCTGGGCTCTGATTCTCCATGTTGGGCTACGCCTCACTGTAGCTTTATCTCCGTGGATGTATCAAAGCAGCGCCATTTTTTGCAGATTTTTGTGTCTCTGCACGTAATTGCTATCTCGAAAGACACCGATACAGGCGAACGACTGGGCTGTGATTTAAGAACAGGGATTAAGAAGCAAAACTGGTTTCCGGGAAATCTGAATTCTGCTTATGGTTTAAAGTCCAGATGTGTGCTTTTTCGTTGTGACTGCAACTTAGTCTGTAGTCATTAAATGTCTTAAATTAAATGTGACTGATCTGTAATGCAAATATGTTTAACTGTCTTGAAGGACAGAGAGGAACCATTTTGAAATGTCCTTGGCTGGCAGTCACAGCGGAGTTGAAGAATAAATTCAGTGTGAAGCGCCCTATTGTTATTAAAATGAATAATTAATTTCTTGCCTGTAGAAATATTCTGAGTCAGAATGAGAATTTTTTATTTTTCTTCAACTACAGGAGATAAGACCCACTCTTAAAGCTTAATTAAAACAGAGGCCACTTCATAAGGGAACAGTGATTGTCAAAGTGGATTTGTGGCAAATTTTTTTGGGGAAACGCCTTTCCCTCTTAAACAGGGCAAAAAAATAGGTAGACAACCCAAACAGTAATAAGGTTAGCAGGTGTCTCCTATTCTCGTCAGGCGGAGGACTTCCGTTAATTTGCCGTTGTTTTCCTGTGGAACGCGGCCCGCTCCTGCCGGGTGACGAGACAGCCCGTGCTGGGGTGGGGGGGGGGGGAAGCCCACGGCATGGTTGGAATGGAGAGCTCAGCGCTTTTTCGGAAGTGTTGTCAGAAGGAAGCCGGCGTTTCCCACACCGCCGAGTTCCTTCTGGAGCAGGTGACCGCGGAATGCTCTCCCAGGGAGGTCAGTCCCAGCTATGGGCTCAGTGCCCCCCCCAAACCCCAACCCCCAACCCCCACCCCCACCCCCACTTCCCCACCTGTTGCCCGGCAACATTCCCCTCAGGGGTGCTCAGGCGGCCAATGCGAACTATTCGAGTCTGGAGTATGCCTGCGTGCCCATTTGTTGTTTGGAAGGGATGTTTGGAAGGCGGTCACTTTTTCCTGGCCAGTCTTGTTGCGGGGAGGAACCTGCCATCTTCACTGGTACATAAGCAACATTTTCCTTATCATGTAGCTAGCTATCCCTGGTGGGAGATATCTCATTATTGTCCTTTCATTCATATTAACACTGTGTGTTGGAGTAAGTGGAATCCTTTCTATCCCAGGAGGCTGTTCTGATTAAAAGCTCTCCTCTCCTAATGCTGTTCTAGTAAGGACTCCTTTAACAATTCAGCTCGGCTGCTCCTGCCAACATTGTACCATGGAGATTTTTTTAAAAAGACTTCTTTAAAAATGCATGAGAGGGAATTTACTGCAGAGCCAGTGCTAAATCCACTCTAATAAAAGTGCAGTTTATTCTGAACAGAGAACATTTGATCCCTTATTGGACTACTATACTGTTAGGAGTTGAATTACCAATGAAGATTTTACTGTATTAGTATTTCCAGGCGTTCTGTTTTTGATAAACGACACCGTATTATGTCGGGGAAATGAGCCGTATGTGCAGATTGAGCAGCAGAAGGGCCGAGCCCGTACGCTCATAAATACAGCGGCGGGCGGATGGAGAGCGGAGGCCGCGGGCGCGGCGGTAACACGATCTTCCGCTGAAGGTGCCGCTTTCTCCGGACGAAGGCGCCACCCCCCGAGTGACAGCGGCAAGCCCGGGAGGCGACCCTTTCCCCTCCGCCGGCCCGACAAAACTCTCCATCACCTGTGACCCACTGACCATCTGAGGGGAATCTCGCTTTCAGAAGCCCCGCGGCGTCACCGCTCCGAGCCCCCGGCCCCCACCGCTCACGCACGGGGGTCAGGGCGGGGAGGGGCGGGGCCGGTGAAGGGAGTGGGGCAGTACGAAAATAACCGCAAATTTCAAGCCTGCCGCTCATCTGGAACTCTTGGACGTAGTTCTGTCGGGGCGAGCCGTTCGTTGAAGGATACGCCCCGGCGAGTGGATGACTGCACCCACCCATACACCCCACCCCCCGGCCCAAAATGTGAGGACAGTCTGAAGCACGCGCCAGCCTGCGGCCCCCGCCCTCTGGTGGAATGACTGTGGAACGTGACCGTTTTTCAGTTTGTTTTCAAATGTTCAAAGGCAGTTTCACAGTGTGAACGCTGTTGCATTTCTACCGCATCTGTGAGGTCGCCTTGGATGCTGTTATCACTGCATATCACGGTTACTGTACTGAAGCAGTCATGTATGAAAGGCATTTATGGCTGACTTACTCATAATCGAAACAAATACTACAAAATGCCTATTTTCTACACTGTGAAACATTGAATATAATTTACTGCCTGTATTCCGTTCAAAAATAATTTGTTGTTGACTTCCTTCTATTTTAAAGAACTGAAAACATGGATTGAAAATATGTATGTATCCAACTAAGTGCAGAGCTGCAGAAATGAGTGATCCAGTACTACAATTACAAAAGCCTGCACAGGCCAGTGAATTCGCTCTGAAAATAAATTATTGGCATCCAAACGCCAGAACTGCCAGTGAGCTTGGCAGCCCACAACAGGGAGGGGACATGAAACTGGGTTTCTTACGGCTATGTAGGTTCAGCTCATTCAACAGACTTCTGGAGACAGCCCCCTACATTATAATTTGCTTTGTACAACATGGGGTTTGTTCACTAGTGCAAACAATGGGAAATTACTGGAGTCTGTTTCTGCGAGGGGGGTGGAGGGGGGGGGGGGGGGGGTCATACAGAAGACAATGGAAACTGCGTATTCTCTGCCTGGCCTGCAGTTTCCCTGTGCCAACACAATCTCCACGTGAACATCGGCGGTTGGGAGGCGAATTATGGACTGTTTCATGAGCATCCGACTGCAGTTTTTCTGATGGGTCCGAGGCAGCATACGTTCCAGGAAATAAAGGAACTCATTCTCGACACACAAACCACTTAATCTTGATTTTAAACCGTGTCACAACCAAGGCTGAGGTCGCTCAGTTGTAAATTGTACTTGAACAGCTTCTTGCCCCCTTCTGAGGTGAGGAGGTTAACACAGATTCTTTTGTTTAATTTGCAGCAATCGAAGGCGTCTGCGACTGTCTTGTTGTGACTGTCCCGGTTTTTATTTATTTATTTTTGTAACCTTTATTTAACCAGGGGTCACATTGAGATTGACATCCCTTTTGCAAGTGATACCTGGAGCCTGCATGTCTTTGGACTGTGGGAGGAAACCGGAGCACTCGGAGGAAATCCAAGCAAACAGGGGTGGAACATGTAGATCCGTCCAGCCAGGCAACAGTCATAACTACTGTGCTACCTTGCCACCAAATTTACAACAACAAAAAAACCCAGTGTGCGATTGGAATGGTGGAAATAAAAAATAAAAAAGGCTTTTAGAAAAAAAAAAAAAAAGGCACACCCAAATCTGTTGGTGACCCCAGTGACCTCTTCTACTCAGCTCTTTCCATTGTAGAGCATCGTTTGCACAGGAAGTGAGAAGGATTAGTGCTCAGGCCCTGGCTAAACCAACAGTCTCCTCTGGCTGTGTAAGGCTGCATTATTTAGCTGTCATATAGGAGTTACCTCACCGGTGTCTGCTGCTCCATCAGGGCTTTCAACAGGGCATTCTTATCACCAGACGAGCGCCTCACAACATATCAGCGCTGCGGCCTAACAAATATGCCACGCTTTGTACCCTCACCCCGGACCGCTGAACAGGCAGTGGCAGAAATGGACGCTATGCGGGCGGCCTGTAGCGTGGTAGGGGCGGCCTGTAGCGTAGTGGTTAAGGTACATGACCCCCGGTGTAGCCACAATATGATCCACACAGCCGTTGGGCCCTTGAGCAAGGCCCTTAACCCTGCATTGCTCCAGGGGAGGATTGTCTCCTGCTTAGTCTAATCAGCTGTAAGTCGCTTTGGATAAAAGCGTCAGCCAAATTACATGTAATGTAATGTAACGCCTGAATTGGCAGGGGTGGGCCACAGTGCTTGGTTATTGTCATGTCTCTACGTGCATGAGGAATTATGCTGGATTGGAATTGTGTTGGAAAATGGATTTAGTTAACATCGGGAGCTGTATATATCCCAGGACCATGTGGGGTGGGGTGGGGTGGGGGTGGGGGTGGGGATTACAAGCTCAGGTTCTCCAGACTTCAGCTCTCACTCGCAAAACCCACCCACAGATTTGACCCATATAATGTATGTGATATTATTGTATCCCATTGTTGCCATGAACACTGATCTCAGGTTTATACTTAGCTAACACCCTCTCCATCAAATGGACTCTAAATCATGGGGTTTACAATGGATGCGTTGTAACCACTGACAGAAAAAATTTACTCAAAAATAGAATGGCCATCCCATAATATTTCACCGCGAATCCAATTAAAGCCACAAAATAGTTTTTTTCTAAAAGGGAGGAAGCCCGTTTTTTCAACACACTTGGAAAAGGCTCTCACTGAAATTGCACACCTAATTAGGATTACAGAAGAGCTCAGTCTGCCTGGACTAGAATGCAAGGCATTTGCAGTGAGCAGAGCTGAAGCCATCTGCGCCGTTAGCCTGGAGCAGCTAATTCTGGCACCAAGTACAACCCAATTTACAGATTCTCCCTGCGTCGGCTTCAGCTGAGAATGCAGGGACTTCTCTTTCAGCTAAAGGCACTGCAGTGAGCCCAGTTACGCCTTACATCTCCTTAAGCCCGACAGAGGAGATTTACATAGTTATTTTCGGGACCCAAGAGGACATTGTGCATCACTAGTAGAATGATTAAAAACTGGCAGATGTGTGCCGAAGATCGTGGCATTCCCCTCGTAGTTTATGCCCATTGAGAAGAGAGCCCCTGTCATCTTCCCGAGGTATACGAGTTGAAAAATGGGCTAGAGACAGATCTCATTAGTGCAGAGGGGGGGGTCACAATGGACCACGGACGACAGGAGGCGTGGGACCCACGAATCCTACCTGAAAAGGCGGCCAATTACCATGGTCTGTGGTCAAGGGCCAGCACTGACGAGGCCTATAAATAACTGGTGCTTCCTCAACACTAACCGGTTCACACCACCCAGAAGAGAATAACCCACCCCCCACCATTACTAAACTGACAAAAGCCCAAATTACTATAGCAACGCAAGGGACTGCTTGGGTATACCAATCACAAACAGGCACTAACTTTAAGCTTACTAGTGCCACTTGAGCTCAGCCCAGCTTGACAGAAAGAGCTAAATTACTCATTGTGCACTACAGAATGCTTATGAACACTGTTCACCTACAGATGGTGCTAGCTGTGTATTGGACCAATCTCGTTTAGTCCATAGAACTTCTGGGAAAGTATACAGTGTAAGATGTAGACATGAGATCTAATTGAGTTAATCTGCCCAGTAAGAATTTAGCTTTTCTTTGATCTTCTTCTTCTGGTCTACGAAGCAAAATAAATCATCAGTGAGCCAGTCTGCAATTCTGCTGAACAGCATGTACAAACATAAGTGGGCACTGCTTGGATTACATTTTTAGTATGCACATTCCTTTTGGCTGGTGATTTTTACTTGTTACCATCTTCAATACTTCAGTTGTTTTTTTTGCATATTTTAAGTTCTTGTTGATGTGCTCAGTACTTCAGATGTTTATATCATATTTTCAGGTGCAAAACAAAACTTGTTGTAAATCTCAATCTGGCACACCTAGGTGAATCCACAGCAAAACTGAACTGTCAATATTCCGGTGTCTCTGCTGCACAAGGGGATGCAAGGGTGGGGTTCGCTGTTCCACGCGGCCTGAATCTGGAATGCGTTTATTCAGAAAAGCACAATTGCCCTCAGCCATTGTTCTTCAATTTAGCATTCATTCACTCCCACAGCCTGAAACTGTGTGACAAAACAATGGTCTCGATGGACATTCACGGGGGCCAGGGCTTCTGTAAGCCGTATGACGGTACACAAGAGGGCCATTTTCATCAAGGCAAAACCAGTGTCAATGAACCAACAATTCCGTCCCAAATGGATGTGCCAACTTGCTCCCTGGCATTGTCCCCACATGAAATCCCTCTCACTTTGTTTTCCTCTTTGTGTTAATCTTTGCATTGCGTTGCACTGTCAGCTGATGGCCCCATGGCAGAATTCAGCGCATCATTTCATCTTTAGCACCCAGGGGGTCCCGGAACTGAGGTGAACCCTGATGAGTTGTATCTTAGGAGTTGGAAGCCCGCAGGAGGGCAGGCAGACTAGGCCTAACGCGGGCACCGATGCTGACGTGAAGTGACATGTTCCCAGGGGCCCTGTGACACAGCCCTTCTCTCCCTCCCATTGGTCAGAAAGGGCTTAATCTTTGACCTGCATGGAAATCAGGGAGCCCTTGCCACCCATGTTCACGCTGACGGCGGTCCAGTGTGTTGTTCAGTCAGGCCTGTTTGCGGTCATTTATTCAGCATAAATTAATTAGAAATGCCTCATGGAAATGATGGTTGAGACCTGGAATGAGCACACTGCAAATTAAATCGTGTCCCTCCTGATTCCGTTATAATTGAATTTATACATCGCCCAACCCATAGGACAGTTTGATTAATTGTGTATTCAGTTTTGTGTGCGTCTCTTAAGGAGCAGGCTATTTTAAGTCCAGTTGAAGTCGCAGCACTTAAGATGGTGACATCCCCACATTTTGCACTTAACTTTAAGATTAAGTGTGGCTACATTTGGTCTGGTGTTTTGGAACATCCAAGTTATTTTCACTTTGAGCCTTGCGTTATCTCAGCGGGTAGACTATATTTAGTGACTGTATTTATTCTACAAGGGTTCAAATTATTGCGATTATCTATGTGATCACTTGGAACCATACTTCCCTCTAGTGTTTTCAGCGCACTTGTCCCTGGTTCTGATTTGCACTTTATTGTACGTTGCTCTGGTTAGGAGTGTATGTTGAATGACTATAATTTAATGTGACTATTCAAAGGAAAGACTACAAAGACACTTTCATTTCCATGAGACCAATCAATATAAATAGGTATTTCTGTGTGCGGTTGGCACACTAAAAAGGACTTAATTTGCGCTTTGGACACACTGAAGAACGTAAAAAGATATTTTTTTCTAAAGGGTTCCAAGTCAGACCCGTAACTTTAGGAGACATGGGAGAACAGGGGCTAGAAAACAAGTTTTCCTTAACCTCAGAGGCCACGTTCTCCTGACCTCTGTTCACGTGAGTAGCGGGATCATGAGAGCTGCGAAGCTCCCAGGCATGAAAGCTTCTCAGCTGCCCTGGAGGGGCTTACTGAAGCTGCCTGTAAACACCCTTGTACTCCACTGTAATGCCCAGTCTGGGAAGACACAGGGGTACAGAGGCAGAGCACACATGTACTCTGTAAAGAAGACAATGGGAAGAATGTGACACCCTCACTAAAGAGGTCAAATGGGCCTCTTTTATCTCTCAAGGCCTTTTATACACGTTTATGTAAATGAGAGGAAAGTTCAGGAGAAGGCCCTTAATGACAGCATTTCTATAACAATAATCTGTTGTGCAAAGAAGCTCTGTGTCTCCCATCCCCCTCCCCTCCCCAGCCCCCCTAGGGGAGCAGAGCTGGTTGTAAAAATAGCATGAGATTGTGGGGTGAAAGAGTTAAGCAGTTCGATCAGCTGTTTAGGCGGAGGGGACATGGGACCTGGAAGTCAACAACTCTCGCTGCCGCCCGCAGCTGCCATAACAGAACCTGCGGTTCCTCCGCCCCGGCAGGGCTCCTGACAGGCCGCTGCCGCCGCCGTTATTTTTACCGAAAGCGTGTGAACCTCGTTCGGAGGGGCCCAGAACAGGTGAGGCCCCAAGTTCGCTGGAGCACGAGGGGCCTTCGCTCGCCCCCGTCGGTTTCTTCGCACCGCCGTGAGGATTGTGGGCGGGATTTGTTTTCTGGCGCACAGCGTATTTGCTGCCGTAGTCGCCACCGGTAATGAGACGTTGGTGAAGAGTTTGGTAAATATGATCTGATTTTGAATGGGCCGTATTGTGTGTGGAGTTCTCATTGCTTCCTTTTGGGGTGGAATGCATGATTATTCTGGCCTGGTTTGAGAGTCTGTAACAGAGCCTTTTTTGTCAGAATGAAGAATGACTATGCAGAGGATAAAGACACTGTCAGCCCTTGTTCCAGTTACCGATGCAGAACCGTATTATAAACTATAAAGGAATAAACGGTTCTTAAGTTTGGCATCATTCACTATTTTTGTGCTCGCTGTGAATTTGATTAATGCTTCTAGTTCCTCCACTCCTTTTTTTAAATGACATCCTCAAAACCCCCATTGATTTCCTGCCACTTAAATTGCTAAATTGCAAATCTTACTAAATTGCTCAAGTTTAGCCAGCAACATGCAGCACAGATACATTTCTTAGTGCAAGCACTTTAACATCTAATACAGACTATTTGTGGCACAGAAGGCATTATTGGGTGCAGTGCTTGGGTGAACACATTATCTGAGCGTGATATCTGATGCCTAGATTTATTCCCAGATCACATGTCCCTACAGTTCCCTCAGTTGAGGACAATAACAATACTTTTAGCCGAGCCACATGGAGTGCATCAAGGGATGGCTACCCCAGTGCGTATCGGGAGTATGTTTCTTTGCCGCAATTAATGCTTCACAGACGTGTTAAAGGCAGTCTTAAGAGGGCTTGAGTTTGGAAAAAAGAGCCTGCTCCAGCAGAAGGGGGCCAAGTGTAATATTCGGATGACTCGCAGAGGGGCCTGTAGGACACATCCAGTCCGATATGATCCCATACACTCCCATCCAGAGTTGCTGACAGGGAATAACGGATTTCTCCACGGTCACCAGTTCATCAGCAAGTGCACAGTCCTTTCTCTCCCGGAGGAACGGAATCAATGTAGCAGTTTAAAAATAACAAGGAATATTATCCGCTTAGTGTGTTCGCTGCAGTGGATACTGTGAATGTACCCTGGCCAGCTGTGATCAATCAGGCGCTATTCCTGTTCACTGCTCCCTCACCCACAAGCCCCTTCTGTTGATCGCAGGACACGCGTTGATATGGCAGAAGGGTGTGGGGCGTATTCAAAGGCCTTGCTGAACACACTTTGGAGAGCTTTCAACATCTGCAATAAAATCTTGTCTCAAAGGATTCGGAAACCCTCATTCCCCAAGATTCCGGGCTATTTGCCCAACCCGCAGAAGGCCCTTCTGGAGGGAGGGAGGGAAATCCTGTCTGCCTGCAGTCCCTGGTTCCCTGTGATTTCACAAGCCAGCAGTGGCCATCTCACCTCTCATCCACAATGCAAACAGCCACATGAAGGAGTGAGCGTCACTTCACAGTTGATGCTATAACCTGACCCTTTACTGTGCATCCGAGGGTGAGCGGGAAAAGAGGAGTAAAGGCCTGTGTCCATGTGCTTGTGCTGCATTATTTGGGAATGTAACACACATGGAAATTATTTTTTGGATTACACCGAGAAGCAGCCCCTGTGCTTCCCCAGAAATGGGAGATGGGAGATGGGAACTTCATCCAGATGCGCCCATTTTCCACACCGCTGCTGCCCAGGGCAGGAAAAGAGGAGAGGAGAGTAGAAGAGAGGATAGGAGAGATGTAGGTCACCAAACACCTGTACCGTTCCAGGACTCCGGTAATCCCAAAGACAGCCCTGAACCATTCGCACCTCGCGTTGGAGGACAGCCAGCTTCCGCGAAGATAGCGGAAAGCACGCCGACGCGTCCATCCAGATGACCCGCTCGGGCACACGCTGCGGCACTGAGAGCTCGCTGGTGGGGGAAGCCCGCGCCCCCCGAGGGCGATGGTCCCGCCGGGTCCCTCTGGAGCTCGCTGCCCGGCAGGACGTGACCGTCGGAGAAGAAGCGAGACGGGGGAAACCTGCTGCATTCAGCACTCTGCTCGCTCTCCGCTGCTTTCCTAAACTCATCCCCGCTGACAGGTTATTTAAAAACCGCAACTGTCACAACCGCCGAGCGGCAAGGAGGTTGCAATTACTCCGATTTATCATACGGCGGTGATACTGACATTTTCCCCAGCTTTGGTCCAGAGCTGTGCCAGTTACTGTGGATTTTTGACTGGCTGTCATGCTAATAATAATAATTCAAATCTTAGATGGGGCATTGCTGTGAGTAAGAGATTGGGGTGTGGAATATCTGTATCTGTTAAAACTAATGTGTTCCTGTATTTTGATAGAAAATCAGATGTAAGAATCAAAATAATATCGACATTTTATAATGGTCTCTTTTATCATGGCAATACTTGTGCTTTTCTGGCCAGGCCTCAAGGTTCTGGAAGAGCAGGCAGCTCTATCGAATCTGTAACAACCTCAACGATTTTATCTTCCGAGTTCATTGCTGAGTTAAAAAATAAATATTGAGCTATGGATAGTTATCAGGTCATGTCGGCTAGCTTGCCAATTAAGCAAGCTAGTTCTGCTACTGCTAGTTTTCCCCACATTTCCTCCCACAGATTATGTTCATGCTACACATTCAAGGCTCAAGAGTAACTATGCATTACTAAAAGTAGAAAGCAGAACACTACTGCCAACACCTGCAAATGTTATATTCAGTAGCAATCAAACAAGTCAAAGATTTGTGTGTGTGTGTGAGGGGGTGTCCACAGAAGACCCATCCCTTAGACCCCTACCACAGTACAATCTGTCATACGATTCCATTAGGAATGGGGGTATATGGAACTCTGAAAATTCAGTGAAATGACACAATTGTCATTGTCAGAAAAGTTGAAACATTCATTGGAATTGTTTCTCGCATTACTCTCACTTCACTTCTGAAACAGGCTTAAATTTTTTAGCTAGAAATACTAAATACGAAATGCTAGTAATAATCAAACATGATCACATAAGGACATTATTTTTGTCTGTGGGCATTCCAGAAGATGCAGTGTAAGATGCAGTGTAGCCAAATAATCGGTCTAACCTGAAGATGACAACCACCGGAAGAAAAACTGATACCATTTTTGGATTCTGAAAAATGAGAAAAACATGTTTAAAAAACAGGCTTAATGTCATAAATAATGTAGTGTGGGTCTGTGACAAAGAACCTGAAAGCTAGTAACCACCAGAAGGACCCAGTACATTGGATGAACTGTGAGTTCAAAGTGAGCTTGGACGGTTCCTGCCTACCATAAAGGCATTAAAGACACTGCATTGGCGGCGTGGGCATGTTTTACTGCACGCATGAGATTTCCATCCTTCTTTTCATCGTGCTGCTCATTCCAAACCAAGCTGATTTATATGCAACCACATGTAGTTAACGGTGTCTTGCCAATTTCTTGCCAAACGTCTTTAATGCTTGCTTTTTGTGGAAATCACAAAGAGGTGCTTTTTGTAGTAACACTAGATTTTCAACTTATACATTTCAACTACTTATCGGTGTATATCCAAATAGGGTTTAGTTACAGCCCGAGAAAGAGATTTTACCACATGGGATAATAGGACAACATTGTCAGTCACTCGAAGGGAATCAGATTCATGTAAGTTAATAATAGTGATAATACTACATCTTTTAAAAGAACAGTATTGTTTAGACATTTAAGGCTTTAAAAAATGGCTACAGCAGTTCACTGTAGCAGTACAAGGTAAAGGCAAACTGAAATCAGTTTGCATGTTTCTGTGCAAGATGTGTAACAAGCTAGTGTAAAATGATGTAGGTATTTGCTCAACGTTTTACTTTTTAAATAAAACGGTATTAAATCATTTGAAAGCCTGGCTTTCTGAGGTGTGCTTGTTTAACACTGATAGGTTCTGAGGTATTATTTGTCCTGACAAGGTTTTTTGTTGTTGTTGTTGTTCTCGGGCTGTCCAGGAGTTATACCGATTCCAGAATGTTCTGAACCTTTTAGCACAGTGTCAAACTCGCTCAAGCGCCAGTCCAACAGTAATGTTGCCCGAGCCAACGGGGAAGAATGTAGAGGAGAGGTTTGCCTGGCCGTTTAGTAGCCCCACTCCTTTACCCAAAATACATTTCTGCAATATATGCGACACTGGGGTATTATTAGGCTACATGTTTTACATTCTCATAAGGTATTTAGAGAATGCGCGAATAAGAGAACTTGGGGTAAGATGCAAGTCGTTTTGCTGGTAACTTCGAACTTGGCATTTCTCTGTACACATGCATAATGTGTGTATGTCGTCCAATGTATAGACATATAAGGAATAACCGTGGTAATAGATGAAAAGTTGTAGAATGTAGAATGCACTTTAGATCGATTTGCCTCATAAAATCTTCATAGACTGCGCATTCATTAAAGCCATGTGATACTTTTTCTTGATATGAATTTGCTAGGCTCTATTCATTTTTACACCTTAAAAGAATATATTGTAGTTAGGAATAGCCTAATTATCTACCAGGAGAGATTCTATTCTTACAAGCCAGTAGAATCATTTAGGAATGTTTGTTATAATTATAAGTTATAATTTATACACAGGGAAATGGAGAAAAATGTATCCTTGCCAGAGGGCATGAAGAAAGACCGTTGTGCAGAGAAACGTTTTCGTCTTCGAATGGTTGCCCGAAACAGTTGGTCTCATTAGAATGTGATTATAATTAATTGTGGATCAAACAAGATATGCATCAGCAAGACGCTTTACAAAATATTTATATTATGGTAGTTAGGAACTTGTCAGAGGAATGGGGTCATAAAATATGATTTATGATTTCATCTTGTTAATCAGAACAGTCTGTCCACAGTGTTTGCAGCTTTCAGCATGCCGTCACCTTGTTGTCTGGTTGCTTGGCAACAGTGAACCCAGATCTTGGATTGATACGCTCGGTAGAAGATTATTCTTCTTTGCTGACTTTTTTAATCAAGTGGATGCGGTTGACATTTGGACAAGATGTTCTGTCACACGGCTGTGGCTACGAGGCCCTGTCAGAAACATTAAGCGGTTGCTAAATTTGGGATGTTAAAAAAAACCTGTCACAGTGTGTTTTTCTTACCATTAGAATCTTGCTTTTATTTCCAGCTCATCACTTTCCCCTTGGGGTTTCTCAACAGCTTCGTGCTGAATGTGTAGCAAACCTGAAAATATTTTGCGGGGTTTATCGAGACAGCTCGAGGTGTTAGCATAGTTTTGAATGTCAAGTATCGTGATAGCAGCCGAGGGCAGAAAACCAGCGTTCCTCGGGAGACGCACAGCTTCTACAGACAACAGCACTTTGCGAACTGCCAGAGAATGCGTTCAAGATAAAGGTACAAGGATTTAAGCGTCGATGCTTCGCAAGCTTCAAAGTAGCGTGCCTCCAGAGACAAATCAGAGGCGTCACTCACATCTTTCAGTCTCAGTGTAGAAAGTAAGGCTTGGTCTGTTAAACGTGTGACTGTAGAACAATCTAGAAATTTTATCAAGATGCAGTCCAGTAGTATCATTAAAGCCAAAGCCAAAACAGATATAAAACATTAAGTAGGCTATAAAGAAACAAATGAGGCATTAAATGAAACAGCAACATGATAAGTGGATAAGATTACAATATAATCTTCAGTCTGATAAATTGTAGGAATTGTCAAATTAAAGCGTATTGTGAAAACTAGGTACAGGCAGATGGAAACATGTTTGATGTGTAAAAATAAAATAATCTTCCACATCAGGTTCTTTCAGAATATCATGCAAATCAGTGTGAATTATATTCTCTAAAACTGTCAGCAACAATGTGGACCTGACCTTGAGCATCTGAAATGATTTAAAGTGCTTGTTTTCTGTTAATATAGAGTCTACTGAGTTGCAATTTTATATATTTAAGCACACATTTGTGAAGGTCTTCTCTGATGAGGGAATGACAGGTGTTTGTGCGATTACAGATCCCGATTGCTATCATTTAAGCCATCCAGTTCAAGCCGGTTAATGTCAAAGTCGGTTAAACATAAATGCAGTCTGTACGACATCAAAATTATGGACGTCCACGAGATCATAACATACTCCACAATCTCTTTTTAATTTGCAAGGAGAGCAACAGAGATTACAATATGTAAGCAAAGTTTACATTATTAAAAATGTTCACTGAGCATTTAATCTGGCAAGCATTCACAATGTAAAATCCCGACAGATGCACACAGGTTTTTCATCTTGGACAGAGATTGCATCAGCATTAGATGGACACTGATTTTGTGCATTTTTTTTATTTTTATCTTTGTACAATTTTTTGACTATGGAAGTATTTGCCTTAAAGATGCAAGGATATGACATCGACGGTCACAGTAATGTTTTCAGCAAAGCAGCTGGAAATTGTCAGCCATCCTCTTAACTGTTCCTGCCTAGAGAGGCACATGCCTGGATTCATTTTTGTTCACGGATAGCTAAATTAAGGGCCGGGCCTCGGCCTCGGGATGGGGAGAAGGAGACGAGGGGGACAGAGGTCTGGCAGGTGTTAAAACCGAAATGACAGTGGAGTTAAGACCGTGCTGTGAAAACACGAAGTGCGCTTGCTGCGAGGCCCGTGATGATACAAGCTCATAAGATTAAGCGGATTACGTTGTTTACTTCCACGCCGCCTTGGATCGACCCCAGTGAACTTCCACTACTGCCGCTGCGATGGACAGACATGGACCAGGGCTGACCTGTCTGGCCTTCTGAGAGGAGGGGCGGGGCTTATGCGGATGAACTGACCAGAACACATCAGTCACAGCTCAGACTCCTTCCTGACTAACCCTGGTCTGGGTATTAGGAAAAACTACAAAAATCCTCCTACCAAAAATACAACTTGCTGGATGAACAGATAATGCTCTCTAGGTAGACTACAGTCTCCTTCCACATCATTAAAGTGTTTGCAGATTAAACCTCTTAAGCATCATCCCTTTTCTCAACATAAGCTTGAAAATTACATACCCAAAATTAAATTCCTACTATTCTTGAACCCTTTTGACTACAGGATTAATCGTGGGATCTTCTGAAAGGTTACCCTTTGGGGTTTGTTTTCCAAGAGTCATAATTACTGTAAGTACTACTAAATCAAAGTTACAGAAGATCAAACCCAGTGGAGGATTTTCTGTTTTTGAGTGGATACAGATTATTGTGGTGCTGCCTGGCAAGCTTAGAAACACAATGGAGCCACAGCCAAAACACTGGACAAATTCTTTCAAATTTGGTGACAAATTACTAAAAATGAACATTCTGCAAGAGATTCCTTGGAAGTCCCCCAAATGAAGTCCTCTATTTAGACGTAGGCATCGCAAATTTGTTGCAAAATATCAACCTTTTTGGCCATAATATTTCCTAAAAACTGTTTTTGCCGAAGCAACAGGATTACCGATACTGGTCAGAGAAGTTCGTATGTGGACTCTTCTTGTTCCAGAGAGCCTATACAAAATGTAGGTAATAGCATTCATATGTACAAGTACAGTACTTTTGTTGAAGTATGCAGTGGCGAAAGGAACAAGTAAACAATGGGCATTCTATCGACGTGCACAATGGTAAACAATGGGTATTCGATGAGACTTAAGGTGTTAAACAATGATGGCCCCTGGAACAGAACTACCTTTAGAACACTTTCTTTAAAAAAAACAGTGTATGTGCGAATTCTTAGTGGGACGGATGACAGAGGGTTTTGACACTGTTGAGGGAGATTGTATACCAGGAGGGTTCTGATACACTCACATGACTTTGGCATGTCTGTCTGAGCAGGCCCCAGACCCGTCAGATGCATGATGTCAGACGTCATGGGTCTTTGACCTTGGGGGGGAAGCGTGCGGGCATGTCTGTGTCCTGTCTGGCTGAAGACTTTTATTCCGCACTCGTGCTCTAAGTTAGCACACTGCCCTGTCTTTGTGGACAGGCAGTTGGCACGCCTGCAGAGTGACTGCACGCACGTAGCTACCTGTAGGGGCAGACAGGCATCGCTGGCGCCCATAAACCATGGATGGTAGGAGATCCTGCCAGCAGTACAGAAAGGCTAAAAGAATGTGTCCTGGGTGGGGGAGTCCAGCATGACTGTACTTTTCTTTCTCTTGGTTTCCAAAAAAGACAGGGCTGCTCTTGTGACACACTTTCAGACCCTGTAGCAGAAGTCATGTGGTTAACTTGTTTTTAAGGAATATCAGCCTTCAATATTAAAATATTCTATGGTTTTTAGTCCATTATAACTAATGCTGTTTCTTTCTCTTCCTCATACAGGCTACATCACCACCTTGGCGGTGATACTCAAAACTGCAAACAAGTCGCCGTGGGCCAATGAGTTTGAATGTAAGGGGCAAATAAAGATAATGTGCCTTGTCATTAAAGCACACAGGTGCCATTCTGCGTGAGGTTTCTGTGAGAAATACATGCCTTGTGTACAGTTAGCCTGAAATTAAACCAGACCACACCAATGTAAGCACCTGCCCATGATCCTTGGCAACACTTTCCGACTCTCATTTCTTGTACCTTTTCAGCTATTGAATTGTCCTGTTTGATAGAGTCCATCTCCACAAACAACCCCAGAATCGAGTGGAAGAAAATAAAAAATGACGAACCTAGTTATGTTTACTTCGAGAAACGGATTTCAGGTAAGAGCCAAGGATTGTTATTCTGACTTCAGCTCTGCATTTGAAAAACATTATTAGCTTATGGTGAAATTATCAGTCAATTTTACTTAAATTAGCTCATCAATCTTTCTTTTTTTAAATGAAACGACTAACTACAAGATAATAATTGGTTTGCTTCCTTTTTTCATAATGTTGCTTAATATGCTGGGCTAAATGTTCTTGGATGTGTTTTTCTCTCAACAGGGGACTTGGAAAGCAGAGCGAAAATCAGGGAGCCGGCGACTTTAGTGATATTCAACACCACGAGATCTGACACTGCTCAATATCGCTGTGAGGTCACCGCTCCGTACGACCAGAAGTCCTTTGACGAGATTTTAATAGACCTTGTCGTACGAGGTACGTGCATACTCCCGATATTGTTACTCATCTACATTACAGATCATATAAGCCAAGCTATTTCACCTTCTTTTGCTTCATTGACAATATCGCATTATTGTTTGTGTCATCTTGTTGAGGGGGGACTGTCTGATATGATCCGTACTGAGTGATATAATCCATAAGCTTCTATACAGTAAATACTCAGCTGGACTGGAGGAAAAAAAGCACCACCTAGTGCCCAGTCGTGGAAGTGCAGGCAGTCACATTAAATCCCATTGAAAGCCAGTGCCAGAGATGCCTATCCTCACGCCTGACACAAATAGTGCTTTTGTGGGATATTACACAAAAGTTTCAGATTAGACTTAAGTGTGGACCCAGGTCTAAATGCTTGGCCTTAAGAGAAAGTGTTCACATTTGAATTTTGCGTGGAGCCATGTAAACAGCACAGATGAATGGGGGTAACCCCAGCATAGTTTAGACAGGCTTGTTTTTGATTTCCGGGACGAGGAAATTAATTTTGCACTCTTGCGTCCGCCATCCCCATCTGTGAGGCCGTAAGCTGAAACTGTGTTGCCCGTCACGGCAATTCCTGGCTCATGCCTATGGCGCATTCAGAACGACCTCAGCCAGAGGCCTGTTCTGGGCTATATGGGGAAAATCTCTGAAACAGCATCCGAGTTTAATCGGGGCTAAAGTTGGAAAGCGCGGCTATGTTGGGCTGGCAGGGATAGGTGTGGGTAACAGAAAGAGCACATTCCCCAGCCCCCCCTGACCGTGCTTATGTGTTTACCAATCCGGGTTCCTGGAGGGTGCCCTTTAAAGACTGAAGGGTAACACGGCGAATCGATCCGACCCTTGCCTTTGTCCTGCCCCTGCAGTGAAGCCTGTGGTGCCCAGGTGCAGCGTGCCCAAATCCGTGCCCGTGGGGAAGTCGGCTGAGCTTCGTTGCGTGGAGGACGAGGGTTTCCCCCAGTCCAAGTACCAGTGGTTCCGCGACAAGGAGGAAATCCCGGAGGACCCGAAGAGCAGCCCCAAGTTCTTGAACTCCACGTACACGCTCAACACCAACAGTGGAACGCTGGTGAGAAGACATCGGACAGATGCGGGCTGGGGGGGGGGGGGAGGTCGGTGTGGCCCTGGGAGCAGGGGAGAGAGGGGAGGGGAGGGGAAGGGGAAAGGGAGGGGAGAGGAATGGGGGATATTTGGATATTTTAGGAAGACAGTTGATGTGTTAGGGCTTGGGCCACATGGGGAATCTGCTGTCCTCGTTTTCACATTCCACAGGCATCACGCTGCCCTGCCTGTCACCCTCCGCAGTGACACGGCCCTCGCGCCCGCCTCTAAAGGTTGCAATTACCGCTGCTAACTTCCAGCCCGGTCCCAAAGAGGACAGGGAGTAACACTACGCTGTCGGGTTCCTCACATAGAACGTTCCGGGCGTGTTCCGAACGTCTTATTTGCACGTCCAGCACTCCTATATTCGACCTGAGCCCTGCCCGGAGCTGATATGGAAAACAAGGCCACAACGTGGGCCTGCAGCAGAAATAACCCGATGCTGGCGGCGGTAACGGGAGATGACGGTACTGACAGGTCGTTTTGTCCATGGTTTTCCCTCTGCAGAAGTTCAGCGCAGTCAGGAAAGAGGATGTGGGGGAATACTACTGCAAGGCCAAGAACGAAGCCGGCCAGTCGCAGTGCGGCCCACAGAAGATGGAAGTCTGTAAGTCTTTCGGCTGACAGGACTGAGCTCACAAGGGGCACACTTAAGACCCTTTTTCCCCTAGTGAAGCACGTCAGTCAACCCATCAGCCCTTAGTGAGGCAGGGAACCTTCAGATGCTCTTCCGTGGTGACCTGTACTCAAATGCCTCTGAACCTCATGAATTCAAGCTTTACTTCTGAACTTCAGGATGAATGTCGTAAATAGTTTCTTAAATTGATACATCAATACAATGTGTGTGATAAAATAAACTTTAAGATAATTAGGATTTGTGTTATGTTATTAAAAACCATACATTTTGCTGCAGGTTTTGTATTTTTCCATGTTTAACCGCCTGTTCAGTCTGTTTGGAGACACTATCCCAACTCACCTCCAAATTCTGATCGTTTCCCATCTTTTCGCTCCAGACGACATCAACGTCGCCGGGATCATCTTGGGGGTGCTGGTGGTGGTGGTGGTCCTGCTGTGTATAACAGTGGGGATATGCTGTGCATATAAGCGCGGATACTTCGTTAGCCAGAAGGAAACAGCAAACAAGTGAGTGTGCTATCACAAAAACCCAGTAAGTCCATTTCTCCAGCTCAATGTTTTGGGAGGAAAGCAGGTATTGTGCTCTAGTATGGTATATTGTAGGATCGTGCTGATAACTACTGTTAAAATGGCTCCTTTGATTATTCATTTTTTTGACCCTGCATATAATTTGTCTGGGACCCAAATGTATTTTTTCACTAGGCCCAAAGAAATCCAAAGGGCAGTGGCCTGACCAAATTTTTCTGAATCTTGTGTAGTTCCTGCTGAACAAAAAAAAAAACGTAATTTTCCTTATTTTTCTGTCCACTCAGCTACAAAGCTCCAGCAAAAGGAGACGGGGTGGACTACGTCAGGACGGAGGACGAGGTACAGCCATAGCGACAGCGCTGTCTCAGCTGTATAAATAGCTGTATAAATAACATTTGCCATTCGCGGTTGTTTCGCCAAGTTCCCGTTGTTGCGCTGTAGTAGTGTGCTGCACGCAACGAGCAAACCAGCATTTAAAAATATGATATTATTATATTATAAACATTAAGTTCTTCAACTTGTAATGCTACTTGCTGAATGAACATAGTATGAAAATATTTTTTTACCCATGACTCACTCTTCTTGAATCTTCTCCGTTCATAGGGTGACTTCCGACACAAATCCTCATTTGTCATTTGAAGAAGACAAAAACAAAAAAAAAACCAGAAAAGATCGGAGTGAATCAAAGTCGAAGGCGTGCTACCTCCGGCTAAACCTCCGAGCTTACGAGACAACTGACGAGCCGCCACAGCACGAGCCTGGAACCCAGGCATGTCTGCAATGAAATCACTTGAGTTTGCCAAAGGTGACAAGTTATTACATATAATAATTAGTTATAATAGCTACAGTAAAAATCATATGGAACACAATCTAGGAATAGAAAAGGCACTTGGTTTCCTTGTCCCTTTAAATATTATTTTCATGTCCTCACCAAACAAAACTTCATATTTTCTAAGTCCTGGAGCTTCATTTTACAGCAAAATGCATGTTTTTAGATATAAGGATCAAACTGACTGAAAACGGAGACGAGCTTTGGACAAAAAAAAGGCTGGCCAATATACTGTCAACAGACTGGATTACAATTTAAAGACATGCATTGCTACTGTAAACATCTTGATCCAAACCTATTGACATTTCTATAACTCACCATTTTTTGTACCAACAAAATTTGTCAAGCTATTTTTGATGGAATATATTTTGAAATGCCTATAGATAAAGGTTTACTTTTTTAAATATTTGTAATATACTAACATGAAAGCCAATTTTGTTCTTTTTATTGGTTGTGAAAAAATAGTTAACATTTTTAACCACACAGTATTCAATCAGCATTGTCACAAAAATACCAAACTTTTTTTTTTTCCCCATTACAAAATTATTTGCATCAGCATATCAAAGTTCTTTCTCCAAAATTCTGGTCTTATTTTCTTTACTGCTGGGATTAAAAAATGTTACTATTAAAAAAGAAAATTATGTAGATAGTCTTAGTGATGAATATTGACGCCAGCAAAATGCTGGTGGACATTATAAAATATGTCAGTTCAGTGTGCTCTTGATTCAAGTGACCTTCTGTTTATCTTGTAAATACTGGATATACTGTCCAAGTTGGCTTTTTTAGTTTTGAAGCTCAGAATACTTTTGGCAATTAGGAAAGCTTTTTTTGTTTTCTATTATAACACAGGGTTTTTGTTAGCTAACAATTGTATTGTATTGGTTGTATATAGATAAGATGTGCAAATAAAAAAAGCTTTTTTCTCTCAAAAAGGCAATGTACAATGAAGACTACGTAAATTGATGAGAGGGCCAGCATTATACGAGGCAAAATGAAACTCTTTACATAGTATTACGTGAAAATGAATTCCACACTTGCACTTGGTAGAGAGAGGATATGCCTTAGTTGGTGCACTGTGTTGTGTACACGGATATCCATTACTTGTGAACATTATTATTATTTTTGGCAAAGCTGATCCACTCAACACAACAAAAAAAAAAATATATATATATATATGAGGTGTAGCAACATTTAGGAAATTGTTTTTATTTCCGATACTTATGGATAAAATCTCAGTGTTAGGAGATGACAGAACAACTGGCAGATTTTTGTTCTGTTCAGGTGCAGGGAAGAAATTTAAAACAGTATTTAAAAAATAATAATAATTGTGTACATTTTAAAATTATGGTTCACTTTTTGGATGTCTTTTTGAATATCAGTTTTAGTTTTTGTGTGATATTTTAAGATGCTTGCAAGTTTCTGATAATCTAGCAGTTTTACAATGATTGGTGTAAAGGGACAAATTTATGAAGGAGGAAAATACACAGGTAACTCCAAAACAGCTTTTTACAGTGACCCTATCCTTCCAGAGGCCATACATATGAACACAAACAAAATAAAAATCTGTTTTAATTTCATGCTGGTATCAACATGTCCCCACTGCCTGCTCTCAGACAACTGGGCTGGACCAAGGATTTCAAGCTGTTGATACAGGACTCCATGCCCTGAGAAAATGTGGCAATTTTCTAATACATCCTTCGCCGGACACAAAATATGTTGGGGCCAATCAAAAACACAAACCAACATTGAAATACCAAATAACTCCAGAAAGTGAACTAGACCTTCATTGTAGAAAGCAGAAAGCATATAATGTTCTGCAACAGATGACAAATTAGGAAAGCAAAGCACATTACTTCAGAAAAATGATAAACGTGATTTTTCTTCCCTGATGTCAGCCAAATGTAGATCATTCCTCTCAAGTGCCTTTTTTGCCTTAAGTGGAGGAAAAAACAAAAATCTCAGAGGAAAACGATGATTGGATATATAGCTCTGCCCCAATATCGTTATTTCTTTGTTTTTGGAGGTTGTTGATGTCAAGTTTCTTGACTTTGTCTTCAACAGTCAAGCATCATGCCAAATGTGTGCATTTTCATTCTATATTTAATCAAGCAGTAAATATTTCTGGAAAATGCATCATCTTGGACAGTGTTCGAAAACAGTCTAGGCTTCGGATTTCACTAGGGAAAGGAGGTCCGGTGTTTGAGAGGAATGATTTTTTTTCAGCAGACTATTCATATTTATACTAAACTCAGTGTAAATCTAACTTTCCTTTTGAATTGCTTAGTCAGGCACTGGCTTCATCAATTCAAATCCTCGGTCAAGCAAACAGAAAAAGATGAATACATTTTTCTTATTTATATATATATATATATATATATAATATATATATATATATGTAGCCATAAAAAAAAAAAAGTGTAAATAGATTATATTTTTCTTCGCAAATTAGACTTGTTCATTTGAAGTAGAGGTAGATAATTTTATTATGCATTAGTGCCTAAATCTAGTGTAAAATATTTTGGTAAAGACACATAGCACTAGTATCCACAGAAACACATATAGTCATTCAAACTTTCAAGATGCACAATTCAGCATTTGGCATATGCAGTGAACGTGATAAAGCATGCACCGTGTGCCAAACTAGTTTCACAAATACAGCCAGCTTAATTATGAAGAATCCTTACATTTTAAGCAGACTTTTTGGAGTGGGGTTTTCATAAATGCTTGGATGAGTTTTCATTTGGAGTTTTCCCTCTACAACACAGATTTGCAACACTGAGGAACTGTGAGAAATTGAGATTCACAACCCGTTTTTTCTTGAGGGTTCATAACATAAAAATACAGACTTGTCATAAGAATCCATGTAATGACCCTCGGACAGGGCGCCCTGGTGAAAATCCTGTGTGAATCCTTGAGCTGTATGTTTGTGATGAATAAAACTCACTTCTAATACGTTGTCATTTTTATTTATTTACACAAGCATTGAAAATGGCATGCTAAATTCAGACATGTGATACACAGTGCAGAGGAAATGATTGAAGGTGGTATATAAACATAGGACAGGCAGAGAAAATACAGGACAAACTTCTAACTTCTGGGGAAGCGCAGAAAGAACATTGGCATCTTTAATGTCACTTTATTTTTAAACTACAGTCTTTGTCTTCTTGATCCTCTTCGACAAAGAGGGGATTCCACGTTCCACTGTCGGGGTGCGGGAGTGCTGAAATAGATTGGGAGTCGCAGAGATCTCAGTTGACTATAGACTTTCTTGTCCAACCATCTGGAGAGTACTTCCTCAGTATAGTCACTGAAGTGAACCAGGTAGCGCTAACCTGAATATACAGTATGCTTTGAGCCTTCATAGTATTTTCTAGATTTGCTGTTCACATACCCTCTGAAACATCATATCCCATGGCAAGAGGAATTAAAATATTAATGAGAGTGGCAGTGAAAGGTTCTCTAGCTATTGCTTGAAAAAAAAAAAAAAAAACTTCACTATACACTATGAAACTAAAATTAGCGTAAAGAATTTGATTGATTGAACCATCAGGACACCCAGGACATCCATTTTCCTATTGTATGGCATCCTACATGTATGGCATGCTATACAGCAGACTTAATATGGTGCCTTTATAAAGTAAAACAGCAATTGGTTGAAAAGGCAGGTACAGGAATAAACATGAGGTAATTTTTTCCAAGACATTCCAAGACATTTTCAGAAATGGGCTCGGACAACCCATCTCCTTTAACACCAAACAGCATACTTCAAACACGTCAAGTCCTTGGATTGTTCAGATGGAACAGGACCGAATTTGATTTCCTGCTGATGCAGCTAAACCAATAGTTGCAGAGTCAGTCGTACCTGCTTGCTGAAAAGCATTAAGGAAATACTGATTTTCCTGACACTTTTATTGTGCACCTGTTCAGTGGCATCAGAACAGACAGTTAAAACCAATTTTGACAATTTAGAATAATCTTAAAACATTAAAAAGCAAAGAAAGAATTTCCTGAAGCATCAATCTTAATTGTAGGTCTGCTTGAAGTCATAATAACAATACAATAAATTTGCAGCAAGCAAAACGCTAGATATGATCCTCTGCAATTTTTTGAAGAAAGGATGAATCTCATCTTTACTTTGGGGGAAAATATGCTGTGTTAAAATTTTATGTAGAAATCTTGACTCCAGAGCCGAGATTGAGAGTGAATCAGTTTACCTATTATGATACATTTAAAATATGTATTTATAAATATATATTTATAAAAACTGAATTTTTAATTGCATACATTATTTTAATTAACCATTCAATTCTATGATTACATGCATATAAATTCTAACCATCCAAACCATTTCAATATGAGGTTTCAGAGGTGTGTACAAACATTCACCAGCCTTCCTAAGCAGAAGAGCTTTCTGAAGACTAGCTACTGTACCTACCTACCTACCTACCTACCTACCTACCTACCTACCTACCAACATATCAGTACTAATGCAGACAATTACTCACGGCTTATCTGGTGACATCATGTAGAGGACGTTGTCATCTTTCTTCCCAGCAGTCTTTGGTTCTGAGAAGAGGTAATGCATGTCAGGACAGATCCCCCGAGTGAGAGAAGGCTAGTACATTGCTATTTAAAACCGGCATTAGAACAACTTGTTCACGTGACTGGTTCACTTGTCAACAGAGCAAGCGCATGCCAAGCAATGGAAATTTGTTCAGCTGTGTTGCGCAAGCCTCTCTGTGTCTTCAGCATACACTTGGTGACGCATGTTTATTAGTCCATATTTGATCGATTTTAGGCCAAAATTAATTTGGGGATCTCGCTTACCGAATGCCAAAAATTAAAAAACATGGGAGGCTCATTTGTATGCAGACCATAATACTTCCTGACCTTTCATATTGGTAAATGGCCTGCATTTATATAGTGCGTTTACCCAAAGCGCTATACGATTAATGCCTCTCATTTGCACGCACGCACGCACATGGTGATAGGCTGCCATGCAAGGTACTAACCAGCTGGTCAGGAGCATTTGGGGGTTAGGAGTCTTGCTCAGGGACACTTCAACACACCCAGGGTGGGATTGAACCGGCAACCCTCCGACAGCCAGACGATTGCTCTTACCTCGTGAGCAAATGTCGCCCCCATTCATTGCGTTCGTTGAGTTTAGCGTGTTTAAACTATCCTGATATATCTTTTGTGAGGGTTGCTCCACTTGCAGTACATGGAACGGAGGAATACCTGTTCTGCAGGTGCTGAAAATGGCACTGAATCCCTCTCCAAACGTCAGGTCATCCATGCTCCCTAAAGGGACACAGAAAGCAGGATGGGGTCAGCATCCAGGAGGGGGTGAAAACGGCCATTACTCCACATACTTCATTTGCAAATAATAAAAGGAGCTTCCCTTTTGCAGCAGGAATGAACAATACAGAGAAACACCAATATACAGAAACAACTAAGGAAGAGACAAAGATGGGGGAATGGCTTTCTATTCACTGTGCTTCAAGACCAGTAAGTTAGAAGCTGAAGAGCTAAAAAGGTACTTGGCAGTGATGAGCGAGGCTCTGTGCCCGTAATCACCGATTCGCTCTAAACACTGGTCTCTGATCTACTAGAGGGCACATGACAGTTGCCCTCATCTGGGATCCCTGAAGCCTTGCTGGGCTGGACGGTCCTGGTGAAGCACTCGCCCCATTACCGGCCCCGCAGGGGGGCCGAGGAGGAGCGGGGACTTACGCTGCGGGGTGCTGATGGCTCGATTTTCCAGGGCTGACCCAGTGGACGTCAGGCGGAGAACGTGCTTGGGGATAGCTGTGGACGGTAAGGAGGGCTCATTGTTCAACGCTATAGCAGTTTAAATCTTAAACAGCCATAAAACATTTTGCTAGCATGTGTTCATGGTGCAGTGAGAGGGGTATTGGCTTATCGACTTTTCTTCCCAATTCTGACATTTGGTCTGAAAAACATCTCTGCGTTGCTTTTATGTATTTAGTTGCTGCCACATAATTGGCTGATTAAATATTTGCATTAACAAGCTGGTGTAGAGGTCTAGTTAATAACGTGCTCCGTGAGTGTATTATTCGGAACTAATATCAGGCAGCAAATCAGCAGTGGACCACTTATTCTAGATTACAGCTACAAATAAATAAATGGGTGTGTAGACAAAACTTTTGCATGCAAATGAATTTTAAACGACGCAATGCAGGGCCTGTGTCTCGGTGCGGTCTGTGGGGCGAGGGGGAGCACCTGAGGGAGTGTCGTTCTCGTTACGGCCCGACTGGGCCCTGGTCCTGCGTAGCCCGCTCCGCTCCACAGCCTTACGGGCCTTAGACAGAACCTCAGTGGTGCTCAGGGCCCGCTGCCTGGGAGGGGGAGAGAGGGAGAGAGAGAGGGGGGGGGGGGGGGGGGGGTCAGAGTCAGAGTGAGAGAGAGAGAGATTGTGTGAGTGTGTGCGTGCGTGTGCGTGTGTGTGTGTGTGTGTATATACAGGGCTCACCACAGTTTGCTCTGCTTTTTAGTGCCTGCATCACACTTCACATTGAAATGCCTCATATAGTGACCTTGGAACAATAAGGTTCTATCAGCATTCGGAGTAGTTTTGAGAAATTGAGCTTCAAAGAAACCAAAGCGAAAAGGCTCCAACCATTGCATTTAGTATTTTTTTATTTCGCACATACTTAGTGCCTCATAAACAGCATATTTATGACACCAACAATTTTTTGGCCAAAAACATCATTCTAAGGGCCGTGCAAATGCTGGGAACATCCCAACAAACAAACTACGATTTACTAAGCTAATAAGAAATAATTCACTCATTTAAAGGCCTCAGTAATTTCGGTTGCCAATAAATTAAAATTATGTGGATTGCAAATAAGTACCTTGGTGTACTGTGGTGCTTGTAGTTAAGGTCTCGCGCTGGTGTCATGATAAGTTGGGAAACCACATTGCTGGGCCTACTAAGCCTTCATTACGATCGCAGTTCGCATAAGGTGTGGCAAAGTCAAGCACATCGGATGTTAGCCAACCATTCCTTTCTTTAGCCGGCAGCAAGTTGTCACCAGTTTGTTTCCATGGTGATGAGCTGGCAAGGACTACAAATAGATATGTATTTTTGATATCTGCATAAAAATGAAATGTAGAAGACAAGAGCTGAACAAGGAAACCGTGTCGGTCCGGCACTTATCGTAAATACTTATTTTTCCTTTCAAAGTGCTTTTCAGGAGGATAATTATCATTATTTTTATTAAGAGAGTAATTCTATGGCTGGTTGGTGCCTTGCATGGCAGCCAATCGCCGTTGGTGTGCGAGTGTATGTGTGAATGGGTGAATGAGAAGCGTCTATTGCACAGCGCTTTAGATAAAGGCGCTATATAAATGTCAACCATTTACAGTACAATCTTTGTCTTTTTGCTCCTAGTAAGCCATTAGCATTTTAACAGCAGGCAAAATTACAGAGTGGGCCTTTAAATGGTACAAAGAGATGGTGGAGACCTGGTTCTCCTGGAGTTAGAGCAGTGTCTGGCTTTAGAAAGGACAGGCTCACTAGAGACAGAAGTGAGAGCAGAGTGGCTTTAGAAAGGGCAGGCTCACTAGAGACAGGAGTGAGAGCAGAGTGGCTTTAGAAAGGGCAGGCTCACTAGAGACAGGAGTTAGAGCAGTGTCTGGCTTTAGAAAGGGCAGGCTCACTAGAGACAGGAGTTAGAGCAGTGTCTGGCTTTAGAAAGGGCAGGCTCACTAGAGACAGGAGTTAGAGCAGAGTGGCTTTAGAAAGGGCAGGCTCACTAGAGACAGGAGTAAGAGCAGAGTGGCTTTAGAAAGGGCAGGCTCACTAGAGACAGGAGTTAGAGCAGTGTCTGGCTTTAGAAAGGGCAGGCTCACTGGAGACAGAAGTGAGAGCAGAGTGGCTTTAGAAAGGGCAGGCTCACTAGAGACAGAAGTGAGAGCAGAGTGGCTTTAGAAAGGGCAGGCTCACTAGAGACAGAAGTGAGAGCAGAGTGGCTTTAGAAAGGGCAGGCTCACTAGAGACAGAAGTGAGAGCAGAGTGGCTTTAGAAAGGGCAGGCTCACTAGAGACAGAAGTGAGAGCAGAGTGGCTTTAGAAAGGGCAGGCTCACTAGAGACAGAAGTGAGAGCAGAGTGGCTTTAGAAAGGGCAGGCTCACTAGAGACAGAAGTGAGAGCAGAGTGGCTTTAGAAAGGGCAGGCTCACTAGAGACAGAAGTGAGAGCAGAGTGGCTTTAGAAAGGGCAGGCTCACTAGACAGAAGTGAGAGCAGAGTGGCTTTAGAAAGGGCAGGCTCACTAGAGACAGAAGTGAGAGCAGAGTGGCTTTAGAAAGGGCAGGCTCACTAGAGACAGGAGTGAGAGCAGAGTCTGGCTTTAGAAAGGGCAGGCTCACTAGAGACAGAAGTGAGAGCAGAGTGGCTTTAGAAAGGGCAGGCTCACTAGAGACAGGAGTGAGAGCAGAGTGGCTTTAGAAAGGGCAGGCTCACTAGAGACAGAAGTGAGAGCAGAGTGGCTTTAGAAAGGGCAAGCTCACTAGAGACAGGAGTGAGAGCAGAGTGGCTTTAGAAAGGGCAGGCTCACTAGAGACAGGAGTAAGAGCAGAGTCTGGCTTTAGAAAGGGCAGGCTCACTAGAGACAGGATTAAGTGCAGACTCACTAGAGACAGGAGTAGGAGCAGAATTTGGCTTTAGAAAGGGAGGGCTCACTAGAGACAGGAGTGAGAGCAGAGTGGCTTTAGAAAGGGCAGGCTCACTAGAGACAGGAGTAAGAGCAGAGTGGCTTTAGAAAGGGCAGGCTCACTAGAGACAGGAGTTAGAGCAGTGTCTGGCTTTAGAAAGGGCAGGCTCACTGGAGACAGAAGTGAGAGCAGAGTGGCTTTAGAAAGGGCAGGCTCACTAGAGACAGAAGTGAGAGCAGAGTGGCTTTAGAAAGGGCAGGCTCACTAGAGACAGAAGTGAGAGCAGAGTGGCTTTAGAAAGGGCAGGCTCACTAGAGACAGGAGTGAGAGCAGAGTCTGGCTTTAGAAAGGGCAGGCTCACTAGAGACAGGAGTGAGAGCAGAGTGGCTTTAGAAAGGGCAGGCTCACTAGAGACAGGAGTGAGAGCAGAGTGGCTTTAGAAAGGACAGGCTCACTAGAGACAGAAGTGAGAGCAGAGTCTGGCTTTAGAAAGGGCAGGCTCACTAGAGACAGGAGTGAGAGCAGAGTGGCTTTAGAAAGGGCAGGCTCACTAGAGACAGAAGTGAGAGCAGAGTGGCTTTAGAAAGGGCAGGCTCACTAGAGACAGGAGTGAGAGCAGAGTGGCTTTAGAAAGGGCAGGCTCACTAGAGACAGGAGTGAGAGCAGAGTCTGGCTTTAGAAAGGGCAGGCTCACTAGAGACAGAAGTGAGAGCAGAGTGGCTTTAGAAAGGGCAGGCTCACTAGAGACAGAAGTGAGAGCAGAGTGGCTTTAGAAAGGGCAGGCTCACTAGAGACAGAAGTGAGAGCAGAGTGGCTTTAGAAAGGGCAGGCTCACTAGAGACAGGAGTGAGAGCAGAGTGGCTTTAGAAAGGGCAGGCTCACTAGAGACAGGAGTGAGAGCAGAGTCTGGCTTTAGAAAGGGCAGGCTCACTAGAGACAGGAGTGAGAGCAGAGTGGCATTAGAAAGGGCAGGCTCACTAGAGACAGAAGTGAGAGCAGAGTGGCTTTAGAAAGGGCAGGCTCACTAGAGACAGGAGTGAGAGCAGAGTGGCTTTAGAAAGGGCAGGCTCACTAGAGACAGAAGTGAGAGCAGAGTGGCTTTAGAAAGGGCAGGCTCACTAGAGACAGAAGTGAGAGCAGAATGGCTTTAGAAAGGGCAGGCTCACTAGAGACAGAAGTGAGAGCAGAGTGGCTTTAGAAAGGGCAGGCTCACTAGAGACAGGAGTGAGAGCAGAGTGGCTTTAGAAAGGGCAGGCTCACTAGAGACAGAAGTGAGAGCAGAGTGGCTTTAGAAAGGGCAGGCTCACTAGAGACAGAAGTGAGAGCAGAGTGGCTTTAGAAAGGGCAGGCTCACTAGAGACAGGAGTGAGAGCAGAGTGGCTTTAGAAAGGGCAGGCTCACTAGAGACAGAAGTGAGAGCAGAGTGGCTTTAGAAAGGGCAGGCTCACTAGAGACAGAAGTGAGAGCAGAGTGGCTTTAGAAAGGACAGGCTCACTAGAGACAGAAGTGAGAGCAGAGTGGCTTTAGAAAGGGCAGGCTCACTAGAGACAGAAGTGAGAGCCGAGTGGCTTTAGAAAGGGCAGGCTCACTAGAGACAGAAGTGAGAGCAGAGTGGCTTTAGAAAGGGCAGGCTCACTAGAGACAGGAGTGAGAGCAGAGTCTGGCTTTAGAAAGGGCAGGCTCACTAGAGACAGAAGTGAGAGCAGAGTGGCTTTAGAAAGGGCAGGCTCACTAGAGACAGGAGTGAGAGCAGAGTGGCTTTAGAAAGGGCAGGCTCACTAGAGACAGGAGTGAGAGCAGAGTCTGGCTTTAGAAAGGGCAGGCTCACTAGAGACAGAAGTGAGAGCAGAGTGGCTTTAGAAAGGGCAGGCTCACTAGAGACAGGAGTGAGAGCAGAGTGGCTTTAGAAAGGGCAGGCTCACTAGAGACAGAAGTGAGAGCAGAGTGGCTTTAGAAAGGGCAGGCTCACTAGAGACAGAAGTGAGAGCAGAGTGGCTTTAGAAAGGGCAGGCTCACTAGAGACAGGAGTGAGAGCAGAGTGGCTTTAGAAAGGGCAGGCTCACTAGAGACAGAAGTGAGAGCAGAGTGGCTTTAGAAAGGGCAGGCTCACTAGAGACAGAAGTGAGAGCAGAGTCTGGCTTTAGAAAGGGCAGGCTCACTAGAGACAGGAGTAAGAGCAGAGTCTGGCTTTAGAAAGGGCAGGCTCACTAGAGACAGGATTAAGTGCAGACTCACTAGAGACAGGAGTAGGAGCAGAATTTGGCTTTAGAAAGGGCAGGCTCACTAAAGACAGAAGTGAGAGCAGAGTGGCTTTAGAAAGGGCAGGCTCACTAGAGACAGGAGTGAGAGCAGAGTGGCTTTAGAAAGGGCAGGCTCACTAGAGACAGGAGTGAGAGCAGAGTGGCTTTAGAAAGGGCAGGCTCACTAGAGACAGGAGTGAGAGCAGAGTGGCTTTAGAAAGGGCAGGCTCACTGGAGACAGGAGTGAGAGCAGAGTCTGGCTTTAGAAAGGGCAGGCTCACTAGAGACAGAAGTGAGAGCAGAGTGGCTTTAGAAAGGACAGGCTCACTAGAGACAGGAGTGAGAGCAGAGTGGCTTTAGAAAGGGCAGGCTCACTAGAGACAGGATTAAGTGCAGACTCACTAGAGACAGGAGTAGGAGCAGAATTTGGCTTTAGAAAGGGCAGGCTCACTAAAGACAGAAGTGAGAGCAGAGTGGCTTTAGAAAGGGCAGGCTCACTAGAGACAGAAGTGAGAGCAGAGTGGCTTTAGAAAGGGCAGGCTCACTATAGACAGAAGTGAGAGCCGAGTGGCTTTAGAAAGGGCAGGCTCACTAGAGACAGAAGTGAGAGCAGAGTGGCTTTAGAAAGGGCAGGCTCACTAGAGACAGGAGTGAGAGCAGAGTCTGGCTTTAGAAAGGGCAGGCTCACTAGAGACAGAAGTGAGAGCAGAGTGGCTTTAGAAAGGGCAGGCTCACTAGAGACAGGAGTGAGAGCAGAGTGGCTTTAGAAAGGGCAGGCTCACTAGAGACAGGAGTGAGAGCAGAGTCTGGCTTTAGAAAGGGCAGGCTCACTAGAGACAGGAGTGAGAGCAGAGTGGCTTTAGAAAGGGCAGGCTCACTAGAGACAGAAGTGAGAGCAGAGTGGCTTTAGAAAGGGCAGGCTCACTAGAGACAGAAGTGAGAGCAGAGTGGCTTTAGAAAGGGCAGGCTCACTAGAGACAGGAGTGAGAGCAGAGTGGCTTTAGAAAGGGCAGGCTCACTAGAGACAGGAGTAAGAGCAGAGTCTGGCTTTAGAAAGGGCAGGCTCACTAGAGACAGGAGTAAGAGCAGAGTCTGGCTTTAGAAAGGGCAGGCTCACTAGAGACAGGATTAAGTGCAGACTCACTAGAGACAGGAGTAGGAGCAGAATTTGGCTTTAGAAAGGGCAGGCTCACTAAAGACAGAAGTGAGAGCAGAGTGGCTTTAGAAAGGGCAGGCTCACTAGAGACAGGAGTGAGAGCAGAGTGGCTTTAGAAAGGGCAGGCTCACTAGAGACAGGAGTGAGAGCAGAGTGGCTTTAGAAAGGGCAGGCTCACTGGAGACAGGAGTGAGAGCAGAGTCTGGCTTTAGAAAGGGCAGGCTCACTAGAGACAGAAGTGAGAGCAGAGTGGCTTTAGAAAGGACAGGCTCACTAGAGACAGAAGTGAGAGCAGAGTGGCTTTAGAAAGGGCAGGCTCACTAGAGACAGAAGTGAGAGCCGAGTGGCTTTAGAAAGGGCAGGCTCACTAGAGACAGAAGTGAGAGCAGAGTGGCTTTAGAAAGGGCAGGCTCACTAGAGACAGAAGTGAGAGCAGAGTGGCTTTAGAAAGGGCAGGCTCACTAGAGACAGGAGTGAGAGCAGAGTGGCTTTAGAAAGGGCAGGCTCACTAGAGACAGGATTAAGTGCAGACTCACTAGAGACAGGAGTAGGAGCAGAATTTGGCTTTAGAAAGGGCAGGCTCACTAAAGACAGAAGTGAGAGCAGAGTGCCTTTAGAAAGGGCAGGCTCACTAGAGACAGGAGTGAGAGCAGAGTGGCTTTAGAAAGGGCAGGCTCACTAGAGACAGAAGTGAGAGCAGATTGGCTTTAGAAAGGGCAGGCTCACTAGAGACAGGAGTGAGAGCAGAGTGGCTTTAGAAAGGGCAGGCTCACTAGAGACAGGAGTGAGAGCAGAGTGGCTTTAGAAAGGGCAGGCTCACTGGAGACAGGAGTGAGAGCAGAGTCTGGCTTTAGAAAGGGCAGGCTCACTAGAGACAGGAGTGAGAGCAGAGTGGCTTTAGAAAGGGCAGGCTCACTAGAGACAGAAGTGAGAGCAGAGTGGCTTTAGAAAGGGCAGGCTCACTAGAGACAGAAGTGAGAGCAGAGTGGCTTTAGAAAGGGCAGGCTCACTAGAGACAGAAGTGAGAGCAGAGTGGCTTTAGAAAGGGCAGGCTCACTAGAGACAGGAGTGAGAGCAGAGTGGCTTTAGAAAGGGCAGGCTCACTAGAGACAGAAGTGAGAGCAGAGTGGCTTTAGAAAGGGCAGGCTCACTAGAGACAGAAGTGAGAGCAGAGTCTGGCTTTAGAAAGGGCAGGCTCACTAGAGACAGGAGTAAGAGCAGAGTCTGGCTTTAGAAAGGGCAGGCTCACTAGAGACAGGATTAAGTGCAGACTCACTAGAGACAGGAGTAGGAGCAGAATTTGGCTTTAGAAAGGGCAGGCTCACTAAAGACAGAAGTGAGAGCAGAGTGGCTTTAGAAAGGGCAGGCTCACTAGAGACAGGAGTGAGAGCAGAGTGGCTTTAGAAAGGGCAGGCTCACTAGAGACAGGAGTGAGAGCAGAGTGGCTTTAGAAAGGGCAGGCTCACTAGAGACAGGAGTGAGAGCAGAGTGGCTTTAGAAAGGGCAGGCTCACTGGAGACAGGAGTGAGAGCAGAGTCTGGCTTTAGAAAGGGCAGGCTCACTAGAGACAGAAGTGAGAGCAGAGTGGCTTTAGAAAGGACAGGCTCACTAGAGACAGGAGTGAGAGCAGAGTGGCTTTAGAAAGGGCAGGCTCACTAGAGACAGGATTAAGTGCAGACTCACTAGAGACAGGAGTAGGAGCAGAATTTGGCTTTAGAAAGGGCAGGCTCACTAAAGACAGAAGTGAGAGCAGAGTGGCTTTAGAAAGGGCAGGCTCACTAGAGACAGAAGTGAGAGCAGAGTGGCTTTAGAAAGGGCAGGCTCACTATAGACAGAAGTGAGAGCCGAGTGGCTTTAGAAAGGGCAGGCTCACTAGAGACAGAAGTGAGAGCAGAGTGGCTTTAGAAAGGGCAGGCTCACTAGAGACAGGAGTGAGAGCAGAGTCTGGCTTTAGAAAGGGCAGGCTCACTAGAGACAGAAGTGAGAGCAGAGTGGCTTTAGAAAGGGCAGGCTCACTAGAGACAGGAGTGAGAGCAGAGTGGCTTTAGAAAGGGCAGGCTCACTAGAGACAGGAGTGAGAGCAGAGTCTGGCTTTAGAAAGGGCAGGCTCACTAGAGACAGGAGTGAGAGCAGAGTGGCTTTAGAAAGGGCAGGCTCACTAGAGACAGAAGTGAGAGCAGAGTGGCTTTAGAAAGGGCAGGCTCACTAGAGACAGAAGTGAGAGCAGAGTGGCTTTAGAAAGGGCAGGCTCACTAGAGACAGGAGTGAGAGCAGAGTGGCTTTAGAAAGGGCAGGCTCACTAGAGACAGGAGTAAGAGCAGAGTCTGGCTTTAGAAAGGGCAGGCTCACTAGAGACAGGAGTAAGAGCAGAGTCTGGCTTTAGAAAGGGCAGGCTCACTAGAGACAGGATTAAGTGCAGACTCACTAGAGACAGGAGTAGGAGCAGAATTTGGCTTTAGAAAGGGCAGGCTCACTAAAGACAGAAGTGAGAGCAGAGTGGCTTTAGAAAGGGCAGGCTCACTAGAGACAGGAGTGAGAGCAGAGTGGCTTTAGAAAGGGCAGGCTCACTAGAGACAGGAGTGAGAGCAGAGTGGCTTTAGAAAGGGCAGGCTCACTGGAGACAGGAGTGAGAGCAGAGTCTGGCTTTAGAAAGGGCAGGCTCACTAGAGACAGAAGTGAGAGCAGAGTGGCTTTAGAAAGGACAGGCTCACTAGAGACAGAAGTGAGAGCAGAGTGGCTTTAGAAAGGGCAGGCTCACTAGAGACAGAAGTGAGAGCCGAGTGGCTTTAGAAAGGGCAGGCTCACTAGAGACAGAAGTGAGAGCAGAGTGGCTTTAGAAAGGGCAGGCTCACTAGAGACAGAAGTGAGAGCAGAGTGGCTTTAGAAAGGGCAGGCTCACTAGAGACAGGAGTGAGAGCAGAGTGGCTTTAGAAAGGGCAGGCTCACTAGAGACAGGATTAAGTGCAGACTCACTAGAGACAGGAGTAGGAGCAGAATTTGGCTTTAGAAAGGGCAGGCTCACTAAAGACAGAAGTGAGAGCAGAGTGCCTTTAGAAAGGGCAGGCTCACTAGAGACAGGAGTGAGAGCAGAGTGGCTTTAGAAAGGGCAGGCTCACTAGAGACAGAAGTGAGAGCAGATTGGCTTTAGAAAGGGCAGGCTCACTAGAGACAGGAGTGAGAGCAGAGTGGCTTTAGAAAGGGCAGGCTCACTAGAGACAGGAGTGAGAGCAGAGTGGCTTTAGAAAGGGCAGGCTCACTGGAGACAGGAGTGAGAGCAGAGTCTGGCTTTAGAAAGGGCAGGCTCACTAGAGACAGGAGTGAGAGCAGAGTGGCTTTAGAAAGGGCAGGCTCACTAGAGACAGAAGTGAGAGCAGAGTGGCTTTAGAAAGGGCAGGCTCACTAGAGACAGAAGTGAGAGCAGAGTGGCTTTAGAAAGGGCAGGCTCACTAGAGACAGAAGTGAGAGCAGAGTGGCTTTAGAAAGGGCAGGCTCACTAGAGACAGGAGTGAGAGCAGAGTGGCTTTAGAAAGGGCAGGCTCACTAGAGACAGAAGTGAGAGCAGAGTGGCTTTAGAAAGGGCAGGCTCACTAGAGACAGAAGTGAGAGCAGAGTGGCTTTAGAAAGGGCAGGCTCACTAGAGACAGGAGTGAGAGCAGAGTGGCTTTAGAAAGGGCAGGCTCACTAGAGACAGGAGTGAGAGCAGAGTGGCTTTAGAAAGGGCAGGCTTACTTGGTGGCGCTCACAGGCCTCGGGGTGGTGTGGCGAGGGGCCGAGCCGGGCGGTTGGGGCGTGTTGTGGGCGGACCGTACGCCCTGGGCGGACGTAGGCACCGGTGAGGCGCGGGCAGAGCCCTATCAGAGAGAAGAGAGAGGAAGGTTTTTTTAACCATGTTCAGTGCCTGTGGAAATGTGCCTGACACAATTTCCACATTCATATTTCCCTTTTAATAACTACAGCGCCTAAAAAGATACTGAAAACAAATTCTGGATCAAATTACATTATGAAAGGCTGCTGTTCTCTAGCTGACTGGACAGTATGCTGACTCACTCGATAGGAAGTAGCTGGAGTGGCTTAAGTTACAAGCATCAGCTACAGCATGAGCTGAAAGAGCTAAGAGCAGTACAAGAGAACAAAATGGCATCCATTAGATGCATAAATATAAAGTGTCCTGTATTAACACCCAGCTCCCATATTAAATGGTTTGGCACTTCCCCAATGTACCCCACAGAGAATAATGAATTAAGATAGCTACTCCCTTCCTGTTAGACGGGCAGGTGGAATAACAAAACCGACCAATGAGACGGTCTTCCGCTGCGTAATGTGTTTTCATTATTGCAGTACTGCAGTACACAACCTCACAGTTTTGCCCTTCACGGGGTTATCGACCCTGTGGACATTCCATGAGAACACAGTGAATAAATTTGCTTTAGTTATTTTATGAATTACATTCACTGGTTGGACATTCAAGATATGAGATGTAAGGGGACAAAATGAGTCAGCAGTGGTGATCATGGACAAACTGATGAAAATGTAACAAACAAGTAAATATATGTAAAAAATTAAATTAAATTAAAAAATTAAAAAAATATGGTCATTTTTTAAAAATATTTTTTTATTACTTGCAAGAAGGGGTTCGCGTAGGTTAGGTTAGTTGTTCCCTACTTCCCATGGTTTAAATCCAAAGAAACTCTTGGGAATGAATAAGACAAGAACTTATTTGGGACGGCAGCATTTCAACATCTTGTGGGCTCTCCCTGGTCATTTTATCGTTGTCAGAGGTCTTGTTTGTCTGTATGGGTTTTGTTCAATTTCAGTCTCGCACTGTTACTTGAACCTTGACATTCCAACCACAAATCAGCAAGACATTCCCAGGTCACTTCACAAATTCCCAGCAAAGGTCTTCAAGAGGTATGATTCTCACGATCGGTCTTGTAGCTATTCACATTTCACAGCACACACTGTAATTTACTTTTATAAACAAAAATAAAGATGAAAACGTACGGGCAGTGGACAGTTTGATTAGCACCAGCAGATGAATAACGGATGTTATTTCTGTGCAAATAAACCTGCAATGCACGGGATGAACAACTATCTTGGTTTGTACTTCCGTTTTTCCAGAGATTGGCAGCGTACGTTTCCTGTTATTTTCTTTGAAAAGGCTGGCAGTTGTACTGACCTAGTTTTTGGCCCTCTTTCCGATTAAAGATATATCATTTCGATAGATTCTCCCTTCAAATAGTATTTATACAGCACATATTTGTTTTTATTCTTCATTCGACTATACTGAGGCTATAATTGTTTATACTGGTATTCACCTAACCTTCATTGTACAGTATGTAGTAGTGAATGTGATCTCTCTGGCCACGAGCAGCACATCATGAATAGAAGCGAACGGACGTGAATGAAACTTTGCGAGGGCCGAGGCGGTCGAGCGGGAGGGACCGCGCAGGCCCTGGTTACCATGGCAGCCCTGGGGGTGGTGTTGACGGCGGGGGAGTTGGCGGAGGAGCCGTCGGTCAGGGTGCAGGAGGCCAGCTGCTGCTGCTGCTCCTGCTCCTTCTCGAACCTCTTCAGGTCGTACTCCAGCTCGGACGCCAGCTGCTCGTCAGCCGCGAAGAAGTCCTTCACCTCGGTGCGGTAGTCCTGCATCATCACCTGCCGGAGAGAGGAGCCGCCGGTCAGCCGCACCGCACGACCGCAGCTGTCCGCAGGGCTCAGGGGAAATATACCCAGCTACACTTTACATACAACTTTCCCTCATTGACATTTTTATTTTTCTTCTTCAAATGACACGATCGACAAATGAGTCTGAGCCCAACAAATCAGTTCCCCGAAGCGATTAACTATTCACACAATCATTGGACACTGCTGTTAATAAAATGTATCCCAATAATAATGTATTCATATTCTCATATGAAAAAAAGTTTTCCTGGAACAAAATTTTTTTTTTTTTTTGATGAAGGCATAGTGCCAAAACTGTCAGATTAAAAACGTAAATAAAAAAAATAAAAAAATCATTAACTAATTGCACGGAGATAAGTGTGCAATTTTCACTTTTTGGATTATTGGACCGGTATCATTGACCACTAAACTAAACCTGTAGATATCCCATCAGTTCTCTCAGCACAGGAAAGTTCAGGCCTGTGTGTGTGTGTATCTGTGTGTGTGTGTGTGTGTGTGTGTGTGTGTGTATCTGTGTGTTCTCACACACCTGTAGATATCCCATCAGTTCTCTCAGCACAGGAAAGTGCTGTTTCTCCAGCATGGCCTTCAGAGAAATGATGATGGGAATCACATTCTCAATGAAATTCTTCTTCTGGACCTGCGTGACAAAACACCACCGAGTATTGTTAACAAACAGCTCCCTCTGGTGGACACATTTACAAGATGCATTCGCTCCCATTTACAGCACTCAACACAGCAGCAAGAGGTAAAGAAGGGACTATCGAGTCGCAGCCGTGATTTACAATTCCGACAGAAGAACATTATGTTAATTCACCGAACTAGCACCAGCTCCCTATCCCATGAGCACGTCTGTGGGTTAACGGAGGCGGGCTTACGTGCGAGATGAGCTTCTTCTGGGCCACCTGCATGACGGCCTGGGCCATGGCCATCTCGTCTCCCTCCTCCAGCTCATCACGCTCCGCGGAGCCGCGCATGGCCGACAGCTTGATCTCCTTCAGGCTCAGCACCTCGAAGGTGTCTGACAGCAGCTCACAGCCCTCGGCATCCAGGGGCAGCACGCCCTCCACAAAGCAGGCTGGGAGGAGAGGGGGGAGAGGAAGGGAACGCTCTCAACTATGTCTGCTTTGCACTTGTCGCTGGTTTTGTTGCACTTTGTACTTGTCGTGTAGTACTTGTCGCTGGTTTTGTTGTACTTGTCGCTAGTTTTGTTGTACTTCTTGATTCAATACTAACACTTACTGCTATTGTGTCGTTTTTCTAGTGAGAACATTTGAAAAAATTTATATATTTTACTGCATTTTAATTGATTTCTGGGTGCTTTAGCAATATTTCCACATACAGCTCCTGCCAATAAAGCAACTTCAATTGAATTGAGAGAGAGAAAGCCAAAAGGAGAGAGGGAGCGCAAGCTAGGAATTAAGGGAGAGGAGGAGTGCTTGAGCCAGAAAGAACCAACAAAAGCGTGAGAAAGCATCGGTGAGAGAGCGATAGAGAAAGTGATAAGGATGAAGTGACAGGGGAACTGGTTGAGAGAAAAGAAGCGAGGTAAAGAAAATGAAAGACTAAGAGCAAATGACATAGAGGGAGAGACTGCAAACTACACAAATAGAGCAGAGGGGAGAAAGGGAGAGGCATAAAAACAGCAACTGTCAGGGAAACGATGCAGCAGAAAAAGCAGAGAATATGAATAGAAGTGAAGGCAAAACAGCAACTCGGGAGACTCTGAGCGAACAACAGAGAGAAAGACTGATGGAGGAAGTGGCAGGAGGGGCGGACTGTACCCAGGACGCTCTGGCTGATCTTGGAGGTGATGTTGAAGCGCTGCTCGTCTGTGAAGTGCTCCAGCAGAAACCTGTAGATCCTCATTCGCCTCTCTTTGTTTTTGGAGCCTCTCAGGGAGAACTTGGCCTTCTCACTGGAGGGCCGCAAACAGCAGGCGAAAAGAACAGCATTACATCACTCAAACTATTCCTCCATGTCCTCCACGGGAATTATAAATATTTTCACAAACAGTCAAACAAACTCGTCATGCAAGAAACTTGTATCACATCTTTTTTTTCTTTTTTTTATGTCCCGTCAGGTAGGCTATAAACTTCATAAAACATTTTTTTTATTTTTTATTTTTTTAAACCTACCCGGCTGTTTGGGGAAACTTGTTGTACTTCTCGTGCTTCTCGTAGCAGTTGAAGTGGAAAATGCACTCCACGAAGTGCTGGGAGAACATTATGGGGTTCCTCTTCAGGAGCAGATGAACCAAGCAGAACTCACACAGGCTAAAGGGGAGAAACCATTGATTAATCAGACGCAAATTCAATAGCTGCTATCCGCAATCGATAAATGAAAGGAGAAAGAAAGACAAAACAAGTGAGAGTAAGAGTTGAATGAGTTGGGAGGGTACCTGGCGATCTTGGGTTCTGGGTCCACCAGCAAACTGACAAAGCAGAAGAACAGGGACCCCTTCCACTTCACAAACTCCTCCTGCAGACGGAGACAGACCCACCCCCATTTACAGTGCATGCATCGTCTCAAAGAGAGGAAGCCCAGTCAGTAGGGGGCGCTAGGGTGACACTTCACACATTATAAAGTCAAGTTCCAAAGTGGCAAAGACCAGAAGAGGACTACTGACTTTTTCCATAATGATTTCAAATGAAATTTAAAAAAATAAGTCCGTATTAAAAATGGTTTGATGTTTTTTTGGGGGTTTTTTCTGAAGCAGAAATCAGGCGTATTCAAGCAGAACGGGCACACCTTCTGAAAACTATTATATATTAATGAAAGGGGAAATCAATGATTATTATGGAAATGTAATGACAAATAATAAATACAATCTTTAATTTGTTCACTCTTTAATTTGTTAATCTATCAGTATTTTTCCTCACATATTTAATGAAAATATTTCCACATACACACATCTATTTTCTTCCCCAATCATCACCATCTTGTTCACCTAGGGAAATCACTAGATTGGGCTAAAAAAATCTTAAGGAGCCAGACGTATAGGACACCTGTTGCAAAACCCTCAAAAGCTAAATGTGTCGAATTTGAATCATTTTTGTCAGCGGAAATGTTGCACAACTTTGTCGCCAAAGCAGAAATTAGCCTCAAGGCTCCAGCCTGTCCATGGTTATCTGGGCGTTCCCTCCTCACAAACACAGGACCTGCACTCCCTGATAAAGCCATGACAGTTAAACTGGACGGTGCAGCGTGGCTAACGTACTGGCGCCACCTGGCAGAATGTGCTTATCACTGAGAAAAGAAGGAAAGTCAATGTTAACTGGCTGAACGCTGGCAACTGTCGGAGAGCTTTGTTGTGCAACCATATAATTATCAGCACAGGATTGAATAGCCACGCAGCAAAGTTGCGGCGACTGTGCAGTTATTTGCACAGTCAGCTATGGTACTGGGGTGACTGGGTGTATACCTGCAGCAGGTTGTACAGGACAGTGGGGATCATGGGGGTGATGGGGTGTGTACAGGACAGTTGGGTGGGAGTGACAGGGGGAGTACCTGAAGCAGGTTGTACAGGACAGTGGGGATCATGGGGTGTGTACCTGAAGCAGGTTGTACAGGACAGTGGGGATCATGGGGGTGATGGGGTGAGTACCTGTAGCAGATTGTACAGGACAGTGGGGATCATGGGGGTGATGGGGTGTGTACAGGACAGTTGGGTGGGAGTGACAGGGGGAGTACCTGAAGCAGGTTGTACAGGACAGTGGGGATCATGGGGTGTGTACCTGCAGCAGGTTGTACAGGACAGTGGGGATCATGGGGGTGATGGGGTGAGTACCTGTAGCAGATTGTACAGGACAGTGGGGATCATGGGGGTGATGGGGTGAGTACCTGCAGCAGGTTGGTGAGCAGGATCAGGGTCTGCTCGCGGATGAGGGGCTCCGGGTCCTTCAGGCAGGCCGAGATGTTGGGGATGTAGCGCTCCACCATGGTGGTGTAGCGCACACACAGGTCGCACATGACCACCACCACGTTGTTCCTCACCACCACCTCCTCGCTCACCTCCAGCTCCCGGGCGAAGGCTGGGAGGCAGCGCTTGGCCAGGTCCTCGTTCTGCAGGCACAGCTTACCTGCCAGCACAGCCACAACACATTTCACTATGTACAGCAACCAGCCACAACACATTTCACTATGTACAGCAACCAGCCACAACACATTTCACTGTGTACAGCAACCAGCCACAACACAACTCACTATGTACAGCAACCAGCCACAACACATCTCACTATGTACAGCAACCAGCCACAACACATCTCACTATGTACAGCAACCAGCCACCTTCAATACATTGAAGTGCTATGCAGTGGCTGGGCTGACACGGTTTCACCTTTTTCAGCAGGAAAATTGTGCAATCAAACAATTCACTCAGTGTACACCAGGGCCGCTTAACCGGTTCCTTGGGATCTTCCATCCTCTACCCTAAACTGGCAGACCTGATTCCACTAATGAGCAGTGAGATCTCTAGCTGTTGAATGAAACATACTTTGTTAGGGCCGGAGTGAAAACCTACAGGACTGTAGATCTCCAGGAACAGTCCTGTTCTACACTGAAGAAGCCGCACAACAGTTCAGTTGTGACCGTTCCAGTGCAGCACGTGTCCCAGAGTCCCACTGGGTGATGGTCATTTGGCTGTAACACTGGCCAGTGCAGAGAGGACTGCACCAGGGTGTTCCCTGGCCCACAATGCAGCAGAGATTCAGTGGAGCACAGAGTGCAGTTCATCTGGGGCCTGGGCTGCTGAAAAGAGCAGGCTAGCTGGCAGCCTGTACGTGTCTGCACACTCCGAAAAGTGGAGGAACATGTTGCAGCAATGGGACAGGCTTACATTGATTTGCCTTTACAAATTTTTTTGGCATTCCAAAACAAGGCCAAATCATTTTCATGTAAAAAAAGAATCACAACAGTGCTTCAAATGATTTTGAGCTTTGCTAAAAAATACCAATCTGACGGCCTCACCTTTTCCCCAAATTCAGGTGTGCTGTGTGTGTGTGTGTGTGTGTGTGTGTGTGTGTGTGTGTGTGTGTGTGAGCGTGCGTTAACACGGGCCCGTGTTAATGAACCATTCACTTGCTCCGCCACACGTGTGTTTGTTTCCACTCAGGAAACTGTGCCCATTTCCCTCTCAAGCAGGTAATAACAGATAGCACTGAGAACTCTGACATCTGCTGCAGCCAAGATTCTTCCCAACAGGGCTCATTTATTTCTGCATGCCGTTTTGGCAGTCCTCTCAAGGGCCTTTGTATCTCACTATATATAACTTATACATTAAGGCCAGCAGCCATAGCAACCTGTAGCATTCTGAAGCTGAGCTGGGCAGGGCAGGCTTAGAACTCGGATGGAAGGCAACACAGTTTGCTGCTGGGTCAGTAGGGTGTACGTTTCTCTGAGCAACAAATGAAATCTAATGTCCCAGTGGAGGCGTGCATTCCATGGATAGGACTATGAATCCAAGGTCATGAGTCACCATGGCCGGTAAAGATATCAAGGCATTTTATACCAAAGCATAGGGATGTTAACCTGTGTTCAGGTCAAATAGGAAAGAATGACTCTACATCTGGCAGCCTAATTTCCTCCCTGAGTCTGATTGGCTTCCTGATGTACTTGCTTTGTTTGCGTGGGTTCCTCAAGGCCAAAGCGAGAATCGAGTACTCAGTCAACGTTCCAGGTTAAATAAAGGTCAACAGTAAATAAACGTAAGGTGTTCTAATTCATTACGGGGTTAACACCCTGGCTTAAGGCAACTTGTGTTGCTTCCAGTGAGCGTTACAAATGAGCCCTACACTGGTTCTATGAAAGGTGAACAGGGCCTTTCCCGCGAAAACTGTGTTCAATAAAACTCAGACCAGGAAAGGACTGGTATCCATTAAAACCTGGAACAGCTCAAACCACTATGGACTAGGAGGGCTGAGCGAATCCCAGCGCTGCTATAGTCTCCAAATAGCATGAGGTGAAGGACTCCCTCACGAGGAGAATAACCGACAGTGGCAAGGGGAAAAACACAGAGAAAGGGGGATGCCCACCCTCACTGACCTATACTCGTGAGAGCGCGAGAGAGCGCGAGAGAGCGCGAGAGAGAGAGAGAGAGAGAGAGAGAGAGAGAGAGAGAGAGCAGGCGGAGGCCGTACCCAGAGTGATGAAGGCGTGGGCTCGCACCAGCGTGGGCATGGAGGACGGCTTGAACTGAGACAGGGGCTGAGTGGCAGGAAGCTCGTCCGATCCTTCGGCTGTGGAAAGCAAAACACTGTAAGTAGCTCCAATTCAGGGAGTAAGACATCCTGTCACATAACCTCATCATAATAATAATAATTAGTTATAACAGTCATAATAGTAATAATAATAGTAAAAAAGCAACCCTACAGAATATGGTTTAGACCCCTGAATGCTGAATGTTGGACTTACTTAACTGCAGCTCCTCGTTTGAGGCCAGAATGGACTGCACGAGGAGGAAGATTCGTTTGCCCACCCTAGCAGGGCATTGCAGGGAAGCAACCCCCAGAGTGAACAGATGTTTCACCTGCCAGAGAACAGCATCAGACATCAAGTGAGCTGGGTAATCAGGCAGCTAATACAAATCAATATTTGTAAAATAATTCTGATATCCAATTCTGATGTCAGAAATCACAAAACCAGAAAAGAAGTGAACTGCTTGCTTTACGTTTTTTCAGTAGAGTGGCTCAATTATGCACTACTGTCACAAACTGGAGACCATTTCCATATAATTATCACCATCTACATATAACAGAATAAGGTATTTCAGGACCCTTTCCCCCCCGCCCCCCCCCCCCACATGTTCAAACTGAATAAAAAGGCTTTTTTTAAAGCTGAGCGGAAGATTCGTACCACGAGATCTTGGTTGAAGTTGAGCGCCCCGTCTTGGCTCAGCATGATGCTGGACAGGTAGGCCTCGCAGACGGACACCAGCTCTCCGCAGTGCTGGTTCAGAAAGCTCTGTGAGAGCACACAAGCACACGTTATTTCAGCTCTCGGCGAGTTACGGCAAAAGCCACAGCTCCAGTCAGATGTACAAGCTTGTGTGCTGAAAGGTTGGGTGACCCAGCTATCAAACATGGGCGAATATAAGAATTTATAGGAACAATCCATTCGTGCATTCCATTAACCCAGCATACTTAGGAAAACGGTTAAGCAAAATGTATAAAACATATAGCCAAAAGAACATCGCTTTAATGCAGATTAACAAAAAATATATAAATTGCGGACAAACGTATGACCACAGCACATCCCAATAGGAACTTTGTATACGGTGCATGAAATTATGAACATGGATTATGTAAACTGTTGATCCAAAATGATTTCATTTAAAGGAACCATTGCAGTTCTCTCCTCAAAATGGTTCTGTGGGCTATCCACTATAAAACCTGCTCTGTGAACCTCAAAATAGCAGTGGCTGATTTAACTGAAGTGTACAGGTGCTCTGAGAAAAGAGTTAATTATTTTTTTACGCTCTGCCACTGACAGCTCGTAACCACTAAGGGATTCATACACTACACTTATCATTCATTTCTAACTGTAGCTCAGCGTTTACAGCTTGTCAGTTACGTTCAAAATAAAACGAGCCCCAGGGAGAGTGGTAAGTGAGCACAGGCCAAATCTACAGCCTTTGAGTGGCAGCCAGAAATCCTTAGCCCATCAGCTACTCACGGCCCTTGAGATCCAAGAAATGCTGCTTTTCTACCATCCCTTTACCTGGGAGTCAGGTGTGAAGACAGTCTGGCCTAATAAAGTGCTACAGTTTGTAGCTTAGCCTGAAGAGTTGTATTTTGACGCATTTCATAGCCATGTATTTTGATTTCAGCCAAACAGAAGGTCTGATTTGTTTGTTTCCTGCATCCTCACCTGTGTGTCCTCCACCTTCTCCGCCTTCCCCAGCTGGCAGAGTGTGTCCACACAGGCGCTGACCACCTCCAGGGGAATGTCAAAGCTCTTCAGCCACTTCATAATGTCCTCTGGGGGGGGGGGGGGAGATGCATCAAATTAGACAGCGCCCCCCAATGGCCCGGAAGACCAATATAATTTATGGAACCGATCCAAAATGAAATCTTGTGGCCTGTCCCCGTCACCCTACCCACGGTAGCAACGCACCCAGGAGCCTGCTCTTGGTGTCCTCGTTGAGGTGCCCAGCAATGTCCCCGATCACACACAGGATGTGGCAGGCGGTCGCAACAGTGACATTGCTGTCCCTAACAGAAAAAAACAAACGGTAAACAGATGGTAAAATGCTCTGCATTTACATAGCGCTTTTATCCCAAGCACATTCGCACATTCACCAATTCACCCACACACTAACACACCAATGTCAATAGGCTGCCATGCAAGGTACCAATCAGCTCATCGGGAGGAAGTGGTGGTTAGGCGTCTGGCTCAGGGACACTTTGACACCCAGGCCGACAACCTTCTGACTGCCAGAGGACTCTCTTCCCTACTGAGCTGATGTTGCCCCAAAGTCACCCCAATGTCCTTATTTATGTCTTGTATTTAAATACATATCATTATAAATAAAATCAGGTGGGAGTGAATAGACCCTGATCCGAACAGTGGGGACAGCGAATGCAACCAAACCCCTGCAACAGCTGTAATGGGATGGTACAGCACTCACACTGAAAAAAACATAACACAAGAAAGTCCTTTATTTAGACTTAAATTCTTATTTCTATTCATTTTTTGTTAAAGACCAACCACTGAGGTGAGGCAGATTGATTAAAGATGTGCCAATGGAATAAGAATATGTCACTAAAGAACAGTCGCTCAAAACAAAACAACCCTCTACTGGAGAAAAATAAGATTTGACCAAAACACTTGCTAAGACAGACAGCTTTTTACAGGACAGGGAGAAAGACGCCACACTCACTTGACCATCTCCTCCCAGGAGTCCAGGATCCTGCTGTAGTCCAGCCGGGGGGAGCAGCCCGCCACCTTGGACAGCAGGAGCCAGGCAGCCGGGGCGTGGTCCGCTCCAGTGTGGGAGATCAGGCTGTTGATGAAGGAGGAGGAGAACTTCTTCTGCTTGGACCAGATGGCGAAGGCCTTGTTCAAGTAACGGCTGAATGGCAGATATAAAAAGTCAAAACAGAATCAAAATACACTAGGCATACATGGTCGTAATAGCAAAGGTTGGGTCAGACTCTCGTTTCTGGTCACAAAGGACCAGCAATGTCTCTTCGCTCAGAGCATAAGACCATCTGCCCCACTTCCATGACAATAATCCATCACCCTTTCACATCAAATCACCCATCTGATTTTAAATCCACTTGTCATAATACACCTCAATACAGCGTATTTCAGTTGTAAAACAAATGAGTGTGTAGCAAGTTTGAAAATTAAAACAATTATAGCATACGTTTGCAATAGAGGCAGATGGCAAAGATATGTGGCATACTAATTTGCCATGGTGAGGACACTAGATTGGGAAGCCCTGTTCTACGCAGTGAACGGGCACAGCTGCCCTGGCCTACCCCAGGTCCTGGCTCTCCCCGCAGAGTAGGCCGAGCAGGTCCCAGGCCAGTTTCTGGGGCACATCCTGTGGGCTGTAGCTCTGGTGGTTCTTTATGTGGGCGAGGATGGTGAGGTCCAGGCACTCCAGGGCCTTCTCCAGCACCGAGACCTCAGAGTCCCAGAGAGCGGGCACCACACCCATCAGCCATGTCTTCTGGACCACACTGCTCTCCGGTTGGGCCTGTGTGTGGGTGTGTGTGCGTGTGTGCGTGTGGGTGTGTGTGCGCGCACATGGGCGTGTGAGAGAGAACGTGGAAGGTAAACAGAGGAAAGCCAAAATTACTCAAGAACAAGTTTTTGTGCTGGGAAGAACACCAACAGTTTTGGTCAGGTATGTATTGACATGCAATTAAGCAGTGAGACTATGCAGTTCTATTCCTCAGTGAAGGAGTGGCTCTTGCAAGGCAATATTGTGCCTTGTTACTACTAGATATTGGAGTGGCACTAAAGGCTGTTCTATAAAATCTATTAACTCACCACCCTTCAATAGGTTTTCTCCATTAAAAAAAAAGTTTGTGGACCATTAAAAAATAAAATGGTTCATGGTCATTGCATTGCTGCACAATGCATTTAACTTCTGAGTCATGAATTTATAGAACATTTTTGTACTACATTTTTACAATCCACAACATTATTCACTTCAGTGATCGCAAACTGTGAATGGTCAAGTGATTTCGAAAATAAAAATGAAAAACTGAATTAACACTACAATGCTGAAACACATCAGTAAAAAGAAACACCAGGTTCAGGGCTAGAGCCTGGAGCAGCACAATTGCCTAAAAGCCACCACGTGTGTGCACTCGGGGTCACGGGGACGGTGAGGTGAACGCTCACAGAGAGGAGGTCCATGAGGCACTGCAGGGCCTTCTTCTTCACGGACATGGCGGGGTCTCTGCAGCGGTCCGACAGGATGGACAGGTTCTCCGGGCTGCAGGGGACGACCCGGTGCTTCAGGAGGCTCATGAGAGCCTGGACGCACAGCAGAGTCAACAAGATCAAGGACAAGATCACAAACTCGCCAGGAAAGGGCTTCAAATGACACGAGCGTTCGAGAGACCGGCCATCCTGAGCTCAAAAGTAGCAACTGAAACTCGGAGATCTCCGGTCTAGCCCTTTGCAAACACAGGGAGCCAATTTCTATTAAATATCGCATTACATTAGTTATTTAGCAGACGCTTTTGTCCAAAATGACTTGCAGCTGAGATTATACTAAGCAGGGGACAATCCCCGCTGAAGTAATGCTGGGGTAAGGGCCTTACTCAAAAGCCCGACAAAATCTCATCATTGCATGAGTGACACGTTGTTGTCTCCCACTCTCTGACTGCACGGCGAGTGTGGCGCCATTTTGTGTTTAATGTAGATGACGGACGGCTGTGGAAGCTGGCACCTGCAGAGCAGACTTCCGCACATTGGTCCTCTCATCACTGACACGCCGCATCAGCAAGGCCATCGTCTCTCGTGCTGCAGAGAAACACACCCTTATAAACCCCATTTACCATGTTACTGCCATTATGATTAATCACACTGCACCAATGACAACTACAATAGAATTCAAATGCTTATCAATGATACCCATGGGTTTTGCTTTCCTTTACAAGAAAAAAAGGAAGAGGAACAGCAACAGGGCAGTAAAACAAGAACTAAAAACAAAATCAAGAGCCAAAATCAATAATAGATAGTGATATGTAATAAGATAGCAAAATGGATCATTTTACAGCTACAATACTACTACTGTACAAATACTACTATAGAAGTTAACAGAAGTATCCACACTTACTATCAAAGGCGGTGATGTCTGCTTTGTTGGTCATTTCAATAGTTTTGAAGTGGAAGGCAGTTTTTTGCATGGCTGATTCTTGGATGGTGGGCAAAACTACACAGGAAAACAACAAAGGAATGCAAAATATAGTTATTCTAAATCATTAAGTTATATGGAGCGGGCTGCTTTATAAGCATTAAAGGTGCTTGTTCCAAATATAATGTTTAATTCACTGGAAAATTGCATTTTCAAAACTCTCCACCATTTTATAAGGGAAAAGTGCATTCTGTATCCAGACAATGAGGATGGGGCAGACTTACCATCGGGCCTCACTCCTTCCAGAATGGTCTGTGCAGAAGCTGAAACAAAGAGCAACCATGAATATATAATCAAATGCTGAACTGCAGTTAAAACATTCTCCTCAGTTAGTATGCCAGCATGTCAAATGGCAAAACCTTCATTGATACCGTGTATTTTGTAAATACACGGTACAAATGAATATTTACACTGCTCAGTTCAGCAACGTCTCTATGCTACGCTAACGTCTACGCTAACATTCGTTACCAAGGGGCCCTAATGCTCCAAACATAGGAGCACATCAATGCATCCCCTATTAGGATGTGCTCAACAATTATTTTTTCCAGTTAGCATAGATAACATTAGTAGCAAATGCTCCTAAAACAGGAGCACTGTAGACCCCAGGTCTTTCCAAAAGGCTACAGAGTTTCTGCGTGTGTAACAGGGGAGGAGAAAGGGAGACTCACAGAAGGAGAAGAGCTCCTGCACGCTCTCTGTGGCGTTGGCCGACTGCAGCTCCAGGCACAGGCCCAGGTAGGTGAGGGCGTGGCTGCGCACCGTGGGGGCCCGGTCCGAGCGCCGGCCGAACACCATCACCTGCACCAGGAACTTGTGCGGCAGGAAGGAGGCCAGCTCAGCCGACAGCTCGCCCTCCGGCACCCGCTCCGGCTGCTCCACCAGAGCCATGGCCACGTCCAGCGCAAACATGCGGTACCCCACCTGCCAAAGCCCCCGCCCCCCAGCAACAGGGACTGCTCAACGGGGTTCCACCTCAAATCAGCTCCGCATTGTCAATTGTTAATTACAACTTAAGGGCAGCTTAATGATATTCAAGGGCTCTTTCAAATTGAATTTCACTGCAGCAGTAGGTTCGATTCCCATGAAACTCGTCTACTTTGAAGAAGGTACTGCAAAGGGGGTGGATACTTTTTGTTAAGCGTTACTATCCAAATATGCGTCAGCAAGAACGACCACTTTTGGACAGCAGTAAATATGATTAAATTATTGTTGGTAAGGTGGGCTAATTTGATAGCAATACCAACACAGTTGCATTAAGAGCAGATAATATATCACAAGCCAACATGCTGGCAGGAATGGTGGATTCACTCCGAAAAGGTCACATCGTTGCATTGTTAGACTGGGGCCATTTAAAACGGCTTTTCAAGGAAAGTGAGAAAAGCAAATGTTTCCATGACGTTTTATTGACCATTACGAGATAAAAAGTTACCAAAGAGACTGTTGAAAAGCAGTGGAATGCCCAAATTAATTAGACACACTGTGGCCAATAGCAGCTTGGGGGCGCCATGTCAGGCTTACCTTGGAGTGCAGGGAATAGGTGTACAGCCACTGGATGAAGGAAGCGTACTCTGCACAGGGCATTTTCTCCAGCAGCTTCACCACGGCCTGCGCCCCGTTAGTGCGATACTCCGCCTTGTCCACCATCTGCAGTCCAAGTGAAACCATTCAATGAAATTAGCAGAGGACACCATTACCATCAGACTTCCCAATGTGTAACAGACATCTTAACACATTGGTTTGTAACTATAAAGTGAGCATTTTAAGATGTCATGTTGCAGTGCATTCGTGGGAGTTGCCGTGCTCACATGGGGGGGAATTACGTGGTATTTGGATATTTTTGACATTTTTAACATTTCAAAGTACCTGGAAGCAGATGTGTTGGAGAAGGATCCGGAGAATCGGCAGCACGGATTCCTTCAGCTCATCAACGACGTGACTAAGAGATGGGAGACACAGAATTTGTATTTGCCAACCAGTCATACATCACTAAAAACCTGCCGTAGACCTACACAAGCTGATCTGTTACACAACAGCGTGATTCTGTCAGCGCTTTCTCCTTTGGTTTCATTTTCCTGTGCTGAATAATCTATTGCGGTTAGTAAATCAAATCCAGTCATGCTGTGGTTTGGCTTGCACTGTGAACAAAAATGAAAAAGCAACTACTTTGATATTTTTCTCTTAGCATTACATGCAGAACAAAATGATTAGTGATTAACTATCGAAATGATTAGTGATTAACTTCAAATTAATTAAAAAAATTACGTTCAGAAACGACTTTTGCGTACAGCAAAAACGAGCAAATGGTAAATGGACTACATTTATATAGCGCTTTTATCTAAAGTGCTTTACAATGAAAGACTCTCAAGCAGTAATATTAAAGTAATATTATAGTACTCAAGGATTACAAAACTGCGGTAACATTGTTGTGCAAACACTTAATTAGGGCAAGAATACAGATGTTTTCCTTCATTTAAACCCAAGCCATTCTCCAGGATAGGCACAGAGGTCCGTGGCGTACCTCACAAACCGGATGGCCTGCTCTCTGGAGGCCAGGACGGCCTGCGTTGGGGACAGCAGGGTGGGCTTGGCGCACTCCTCGTTGCTCATCATGAGGATCACATACAGGAGCTGGTGGAAGACCTGCCGCACAGACTGACAGCACAACAGAGGTTTCAAAAACAGAGCTTTTAAAACATTTCAACAGAGGCTACGGAGAGGCATCAGAACACCTCAGTTCCATTATTTTAGCCAATCGAACTCCCGCATAGAACAGGAATGAAGTTACATTACATGTCATTTGGCTGACGCTTTTGCAGGGTTAAGGGCCTTGCTCAAGGGCGCGACAGCTGTGCGGATCTCATTGTGGCTACACCGGGGATCGACTTTGCGGTTGCTACAGGCCGCTCTAGTGATCCAACACACATACTGCGTGTGACACGGCACAAGGCTGCTGCACAGCACCCGCTCCTCACCTCACTCCCTTCACCATGCCTGGGACAGCAGAGCAGCCACAGACCGTGATAGGCCAACTCCGGCAGGCTCTTCATCCGCGTGGGGTCCCTGCAGATAATTAAGCATTTTAATGCAGTAAATTCATCTCAGGACTGTATGGAAGAGAAGATAAGACGGACACTTACAATCCCTCTGCAAAAGTCAGTTCTCCAATCACTGGCTCGAATCTGGTGAGATCAGTGAAAACCTGAAAAGTGAACATTTCTGTGTGAGCAACTTTCATGCATTCTTAAATGTTTTTTTTGGCTGGAGAATGTGTACAAATGGTGACATATTTGGTGGGAAAGATTTGAGAACAAAATGGTACATTTTTCCTCAGAGGAAAAAACAAATACAGAATACATGTTAAATGGAGTTCTTTCCTGAACATATATAAGGCTACATTTGAATGTGGTAAATGACTGTACATGCGTTTACTCATTTTGGTTTTGGGAATGGTCTACCTACCTGTGCACAGTGCTGAACACTGTGGGGCTTGTCCTTCAAGGGTAACTTGGTCAGGAGCCTAAGCAGGGTTTTGACAAGAGAGACGATTCCTTCTCTGATGTGCATGAGATCCTGAGCAGAGAAAAACATCTCTTCCTCCAGGTCCTCATCCTCAAAACCATCCACCTCCATCTGTTAGGATTGAAAAGACATTCAACAAGAGCTTCCCATGTGTGCTGTGAATAAGGAGACCACACTCTAAAACAAAACCAACGGCTCAAACAAAAGGTGACTCCAGCCTAGGTTTGGTCAAACAAATCTAACAATGAAACAGTGCACCATTTACATATACTTGAAGAACTTTCAAGTGCCCTGGTGTAAATAACAATGGCCGCATTGCAAGATATAAAGACAAATGTCAAAAACCGAGTTCCTCCACCTCTTCATTGTCCTTCCGGCTGGGCTTGCATCGTTTCCTGCCCTTTGGGTCTGACTGAGAGCTCCTGATTGCATCCTTCTTGCGCTTCTTGCCTGTATCTTGGGGCCAGCATGTCTTCACCAAGTCCAGGCAGGCATCAAACAGAACAGGGTGAAACACTTTGTTGGCTATGCTGCCTTCAGTGGGAAACACACAAGACAATAAAACCATCACTTCTGAAACACACCAACATAAAACAATCACTGTATGCCACGCCCAAAGAAAGGTCAAGTCATGATGGTCTATTAGTAAGGCTAGAAAATAATTCTGAATATATAATGAACTACTGACATGCCAACTTAACTGTTCTGTGGAAAACAATTAACACGTATCTAGCAAATATCCTAAACCATTGCAGTTATCAAAGAACTAAAAACACAGCGAGTACATCATAAAACAAACCTAGACCCCTGGAAGTAGCAGCAGTGAGAACCAAATACAACCCGAACAAGAGTAACAAGTAAGCTAGGCTAAGTGACACAGAAGTTGTCACTTGCCTGGTATTCCCAGGAGCAGCAAGTAGACAGAGCCTGCATGCAAAGCATTCAGTCTCCGAGAGAGGTTGGCTGTTCTGGCTTTCACTCCGAGGAAGAAATGGGAGAGCACGGCTACGATTGCATTGACAGAAACTCCGTTTTCTCCAAACGTGGTCCAGACATTCTGTGACAGTAAACAATGAGTAAATTATTTAGCGATAAGGTTGCGACACTTAATACAAGTAACTATTAATAGATCCACAAATGTAATTAAATGTATTCAAATTCAAAAAATCAAAACAGTAGGTTGATCATTAGTTTGTCCCGTTGGGACGACACTCACATCTGTGCCACCTGCTGCGTCTGTCGCAAAAGGCAACAGCCGTTTGTAGACCGTTTTGAACGCATCCAAGCCATTTCCAATGATCTCTTCTTCGATGACAGGGTCTAATGGTTCCGCTTCCGAGAACTCAAAATCCCACACTGTGTCTACCCACACTTGTGGAAGGGCATCAGAAACATAATTAGCAAATGGGGTTAAACCTGCTCACTTAACTACCGTTAATTAGCTAACGTTAGGTATATATCCAACACTGTAATTAAGTAACCTTAGCAATCTAACGTTACTAGCTAGCAATGCGAGTTACAAAATTATAGCTAGCTAGCTACCCATCATAAAAAGTTGATCATCTGTAGCTAATGCTAGTAGTACGATGTGAACTATGAATACGACGTAATTACGCCTTGTAATCATCTAGCTAGCATTTTAAAACGGTTAGCAATATTAAATAATAATAATTAATTAGCATGCACAGTCAACCAGCGCTCAAGTTAGCCATACAAGTTAATTAAACTTTAGCTAGCTTAACGTTAGGCTACCTGACAAGTTAGCCAACAGTTACACATCCAGGCACATATTTATCTTATCGCACATCCATATCACTTACATCGAGTTGTCTCTCGTAAAAGAAATTGGGAGCTTGCTAGAAACTTAAAACAGACTTAAAACTTACCCCCATTTACAGTTTTAATTTTTAGCAAATCCAATGCATTCAGCAACTCCATCTTTCTCTTTGAATCCACGCGCCAAAATTCCAAACAGTTCTCATACGCATGCGCAAGTTTGAACCATCGGCATAGCCTCGATTTCAACAAACTTCAATTGTCAGAAACGAAATTTTCCAAAAACATTTTTTTATTGTCAGCATGGATAATTTGCAATGCACCTTATAAAACAATCCCTGTAATATATCCGTGGTATCATCTAAAATAAATGTTACAGGATCAAACTGAGTACAATGCTTTTGAATTGTCTGTTGTACTTACTCTTGCATTGTCACAAATACACCTTTTTTTAAAGAAGGATGTTGTACGAATGCCTGAAACATGTGGAGTCAGACAACTATTTAAAATGCATGGTGTTATCACAGATACAGGATACAACTTCATGCATTAAACAGAATACTATATGCCTTACTGTAAAAATATTGATGCGAAAGCTTCATGAAAAAAAATTATATCTTTTATTACTTGCTTTAAGAAAGCCTAGAAATTATAACTACATTTTGATGTGTTTAATATGTATTATATATATTATCCCATACCATCCCATACCATCATATCTTTTTGATAAAACATCAAAATCACAATTTACACATGTATGACATAAAAACTAATATTAAAAAAAAACTAAATTCAAGTTCATTTTAAATGATAGGCTGGCTACATGATAACCATTTCGCTATCATTTTTCGTCCAAACTTTTATTTTGAAATTGTATTAATTAGAACGTTGTTGCAGCCACAAACAGGAAGTGTGTCTCAAGACGGGAACTTCCGTGCTCCAGAGTCCACACTCCAGTCAGCGTTTGGGAGTTCGCACTTGGGAGCACGAAAGCACGGTCGCTCGTTTTGTTCAGTGGGACACTTCGTGGCGACATCTGACCCGTTACCTTCAACCTCTGACGTAACTATCTGACAAATGCCGATTGCATTTACATTGAACTTAGTAAATAAACATCAGATGGATGTGGTGTACAAGTTGCTACACTACGGTAATAGTCTATAGCTATATGTACACTCATAATTAAAGGTAATGTTAAATGTGAAGCTAACGACTTTAGCTGAATTCCTTTCGCTAGCGTTCAAGAAGCCAGGTCAGTGGAAGCAATGATAGCTGTCTGATATTAATTGAAACTTTCAGTAAAAAATAAAGTTGTTATTTCCTTGTGAACGACTGTCATTTTCATTATTATAAGTTCGAAATGGAGCCGGTAATGCGTGTGGCTATGTGATTTGCTACCGTTAAGGGGTGTGATTTGCGGTCAAATGGAAAGGTGGGCTGCAGGCAGGGATCCTTGCTAAGACCGAAATCTGCGGTAATGAAGAGAGCAGTACTTCTGCGCTACTTCGCTATACTGGTTAAGATTATCGCATTAAATATCCATAAACTTTAAAAACAGTTCAGAGTTCTTTTAAGTCACATATTGCGTTGTCCATTTTACCACATATTCAGAACATTGGTTCCCAAACTCAGTCCTGGCATGCAGTTCATGCTGGTTTTCGCTCTAACCGTAATTGCAATCCAAGAATTGTACGGACCCTCTTACACCACATTTTGTGAGATATACACGATAAAGAATAAAATCCACATGTTTATACTGTACTAGATTGCTATATATATATTTTGCACAAAAAAAGGTTTATATTTTATTATAAAATAATATATGGTAATCAAACAATGATTAATCACGTTTTAAGGAATGTATTTCTCAACCATTAATTTAGTCATTAAAGGCACACTATTTGCATTTTGCTTTTTGCCCAAATGGTATGAAACTCAAAATACAAGTCAATAATGCTTTCAAAAATCTGAGTTTAATTCCATACCATAAAAATTCCATACCGACAAAAAGAGAAGAAAATAAAACAAGGGCACAGATATATCACTAAAAGTGCTACTTATTATCCCTCATGTCTCATTTTCTGCTCCCCAGGGAACTTTAAGGATGACTAACAATGCCACAGGTATGCGCTATATGTGCCACAGACCTGTCTATCCACAGACCTGCCAATCCGAAAAGCTGTCTGTCCACAAACAGATTTTTTGTTTTTTTAAAAAAGCCACAAAACAGTCAATTCATCACATTAAATTTGTGTCCACAATGCATTCATTTACAGTTAAACTGACTACATTTTTTATATATATATAAATACTAATATGTTAATATTTATACCAGCCTATGGAGGGACTGCGATCTGCGATCTCGCTGCTATCATCCACCATTAGCCGACTTAACAAATTTCTTGTCTTGACAGTTTTCTGGAAGCGATTTAACCTTATGAGCCTTCGGAGTGGGCATCCGGGTACTTTATCCGTGCTCGCACTTCACCTCGGTTTGGATTCACACTTCAAGATGGATGCATGCTCGCTATGTGCACTAGAAGCACAAAAGTACATATTAGTTTGAGACACAGCTATTCTCTCACGTTTCGGAAAGTAGTCACTGTTTTCCCGACGTTAACTATATAGCCTATTCATCAGGTCGGAATTTAGTCGTGTAGCTTTCGGTTTTCAGTGTTACGATCCCTTGAAAAGGAATGCATAATTCCAAGTGGCAATATATGGTAGCCTATATTATTGATCTAAACGTCACGTCCAAAGAACAATAACAGCCTACACCTGTGGTCGTCGTGTGACTGTGTTGATATCTTAAAATAGGCCTAACGGTAACGTCTTTTACATTTAAGTAATCTGTGTCATTGCTGGCGGAGAATAAAAATGAATGATACCACTGTCCCAGAATGCTACGGACAGCCTCCCATAATTGTGGCGCTGTCTGTGACTCTTGTATGTTGCGCATGCGCATAGACTACAGAGCTGTTCGGAAGTGCTACCTAGAACATTGTTACAGTCTTTGCAATTGTGAACATTTAGAGCAACATTCATTTATAACAAGTTGGGTGCGCTTATTCAAAAAAAGAGAAGACTGACGAAGGTGATACCCAGATCCGGCACAAAGGAGAAACACTTAATGAGCGATTGAATTGGGATTTGTAACAAGGGGAAGCAGATCAAGGTGCAGTGATGAGCTTCTTTAGTTTTGGTCAAAGTGCAGAAATTGATATAGTCCTGAATGACGCTGAAACGAGGAAGAAAGTCGAACACAAGACAGAAGATGGCAAGAAAGACAAATATTTTCTGTTCTACGATGGGGAGACGGTTTGTGGAAAAGTAAACGTAACCCTGAAGAACCCAGGCAAAAGACTCGAGCACCAGGGCATCAAGATCGAATTTATTGGACAGATCGGTAAGTGGCAGTCATATACACAGGCCCATTCTAAGAATGTGGCTCTTATGGGGACACGTCGTATGTAAAAATAGTGCATTGTATTGCAATTTCGAGTAACGTGACTTGAGTGGAAACGAAAGAAAAATGGGGCAATGACCCCATGTGCTGTGCGTAATCCACGACCGTACGATTAGCATTTAACCACATAAAGCGTGAATTACTAACACATTCTTGCCTTATCAATCTGCTGCTCATTTTGAGTTACAAAATGTACAGCTCTAATTGTGATTGCAAACAACAAGGAAACCAGGATTCCAGTCTCATGACAGCACTGAGCTGCACGCGCCCTCTTTTGAAAAACAGGATGTCTTTGTTTTATAAAACTGCAATACATTCATATCGGTGTGACAGTGAATTACAAATAATTAACGAGGAGCATGCATCTCTATGTCGATATGAAGGACTTGTCTGTTTTTAGACCCGCTGACGTGAGTTTATAAATGAAAGAGTGCGTAAAACGTGGCAGGAAATGAAAGTAGGGTCGAGTGCATAATAAACGAATTTGAACCAGTCCGTGATCAGCCTGCATGCACCTGCACTGTTTAGTCTTGATCGATTTGCCGGCTTGTTGGTCAGTGGAACTGTTACATTAAAAATCGTGGCTTTGAGCAATAGGTTATGTTGTAGTCCCCTCTTGGAAATTTATCATAATGCAGGGCCTGCCACCAACGCTGCGGGTTTCACGATTTTGTATCGCACTGAGGAAAATACCCCAAGTTGGTTAATTGCCGCTGTTATGCTCTCGCGTGCTGAAATATTGGCGGTTACAGAAGAAGCCAGTTATCCCTGACATTGGCTCAATGCCTCGCGGTGGCTTAATAGTATTTGCGGTGCAATTTTATTTATGGTTGGTGTTACATGCTGCTCTATGTAAGAACGCCCACACAAAAGCAAAAGAAAATACAAAAATGTGATAATAATGACCGTAGGTGATTGTGATCACCTGATGCAGCTGATAAAACGCCGGGAAATCTTGTGGGTCAACGAAACTGTTTAACACACCTGACGAACTGCTATTTTGTATGGTCCTTTCCTATTCTTACTACTTCCACATATAATGCTTCAAATTATTGATTTCAGTTGCAACAAGGCTCAGAAATCTTGAGCGGTTTACTTTGCGAAATAAGGCATCTGGTTTTAAAGATCAGGCAACACAACACCAAAACATTTATCAGAACTATTGTCAGAGAAATGTTGCCGTTTTATTGTACTCACTGCTTGCCTTATGCTCTCTGACTAGATAAATTGAACCCATTACTGAATACTGCTTTCTGCACATTCCTTCCTTGATTCCTCTATCTAAAAAAAAAGTCAAGCCTGTCAATAGAGGATTTGTTTTGTTCTTTAGTTTTAATTGAATTTTCAAGTCATTCAGAAAGAACATAATGGCACACAATAACTGTCACAAAGTGTATATAGAAAACTTTGAACCTTTTCACAAGACTGTGCTTCTGTTTCCTCAGAGCTTTACTATGACAGAGGGAACCACCATGAGTTTGTGTCCCTGGTGAAGGACTTGGCACGGCCTGGTGAGCTCACGCAGTCACAGACCTTTGACTTTGAGTTCACTCATGTGGAGAAACCGTACGAGTCTTACACTGGACAGAATGTGAAGCTAAGGTAAGATAACAGCCTATTGAAGGAAAACTGGAATCACTGGTTTGCTGTGGGTTTATAACCGGCGCCCTGTCCCTCTGAACAGCGTGCCAAGAGAGAGAGTCAGCTGGCTAAGCTAACGACCAAAGAGCCCCACCTTTGGGAACAGTTTAAACTCTTACACAAGCTATAGGGGATCACATCATCTTCTGTATCTACATCATGTAGATTGCCTGTTAAACATATTTCTATTTTTTGTCTTGCTGTACCATTTTCTCTCCAGATACTTTCTTCGGGCAGTCATTAGCCGGAGACTGAATGACATCAGCAAGGAGATGGACATTGTTGTGCACACGCTAAGCACATACCCTGAACTCAACTCCTCCATCAAGATGGAAGTAGGAATTGAAGACTGCTTGCACATTGAGTTTGAATACAACAAGTCCAAGTAAGTCAGTCACCAATACTGGGTTTATGTTTCCTTGTTTGTTTTGGTTAATGGTGTTCTAAGGGAGTTTTGCAGTGTATATATGGAGAATGTTAGTTGGAATTGCCTGTATGTTCATATTTTTCAGTTGGTTTAAAGTCATAAACATGTATGTGCGGCTTGCTGAAAGTTCTTTGCTGTTTCCATAGTAAAGCAGCTCTTGTCATCCAATATTATTGAATCCATACAAAATATTTTTGGTAGGATTTTTTTAAAAGAGGTAAAAATAAATGATAAATATTTGAAGCGAGCATTATTATTATTATTACAGTTTAAGAAAATGACTTTACTCATGTTTTATGTTCATTTCCGGTGCAGTCCTGACTGAGCCCTTTCTCAATCATGTAGGTACCATTTAAAAGACGTAATTGTGGGGAAGATCTACTTTTTGTTGGTTCGGATTAAGGTCAAACACATGGAGATTGACATCATCAAACGGGAAACCACGGGGACTGGTCCCAACGTGTATCACGAAAACGACACCATCGCTAAGTATGAGATCATGGACGGAGCACCAGTGCGAGGTAACCGGACAGACCCTTTACCTTCAAGAAAGCTTTTTGGTCATCCGGTGGCTCTAAGCAGAGAGGGGGGTCTTTCGTGTTGAACTTCACAAAACTCTCTTCATCAATTATTTATACCAGTCTCCATGTTTGGAAAATCTGCCTGTTTGGCCTCTCTGAAATGTGTCCAAGAGGACTTTGCTCTTTTTGGGTAGTCACTGTGTGGTATAGCCTGGGGCTGCATTGAGCTTGGTTCTTTTACTGAAATTGTAAAGGTTAAAGATTCATTTGAAATGGCTCATATATTAGGTGCTTTGCTTGAGAGCGGGCGAGAAGGAAAACAGTCTGTTGATCACAGATTGAATGCAGTGTCAGGGTAGACACTGGGAAAGGGTGTTTTTGCAATCCATGACGCATAATTCTGTTTGCAGGGGAGTCCATCCCCATCCGTCTGTTCCTGGCTGGGTATGAGATGACCCCCACCATGCGGGACATCAATAAAAAGTTCTCTGTGCGCTACTACCTCAACCTGGTGCTGATAGACGAGGAGGAGAGGCGCTACTTCAAACAGCAGGTAAAGGTTTCCTTTCACTCAGAGCTAGCATGTAGCTACAGGTGGATGTTTTTTTGTGTTCATGTTTAAATTACATTTAATTTAGCTGTTGTACTGTGCACATCTTGTACAGGTATGTACATTGCCAACATTTTTTCCCTTTCATTTACTTCCAAATTGTAATTTATGTATTTTTAGAGCAGTCATGTTCTTTGGCTGAACGCACTCAATCAACATAATATGAAGTGCATTGATTGGCTATATTATTATTATTATTATTAATTATTATTATTATTATGTGTATTATTATTAATGACAGTTTTATCATTAATAACAGCTGAAGGGAACGGTCCCGGTATCTGTCAGTGACTAAGTCTTGTGCCCTTTGCCCACCCCGCCCTCCCCAGGAGATCACGCTCTGGCGGAAAGGGGACATTGTGAGAAAGAGCATGTCTCACCAAGCGGCAATTGCATCGCAACGCTTCGAGGGCTCGTCCAGCGCAGAAAAAGCTCCAGCCCAGGCCAAGGAGGACAGCAACTGAGTCTTCCTCAGAACCATCGAAGCCAGCCTCTGCAGGAAAGAGACTCTAATCTGTGTATGTGTAAAGGGTGGTGGGGGGGGGGGGGGGGGTGGGCAATGCGTGGTGTGGATGTGTGTGAGATGAGCAGTGGGGGGAACAGTGCACCACCCCCAGAAAAAGCCCTTCCTTCCAGCCCCAAAAACCGCTGTCAAACATCAGCAAGGGAACCCTCTCTTTTAATCATAGCTATTGCATAAAGGAATCAGGGGGCCGGAGACAATACTGTGGGATTCAATGGGATTACAATGGAAAGAGAAGCCACAGTTCCGTCATGTGCTTTTCATTCAGATCTGCATCCGGGTCATTTCCGCTTAACCACCTTGCAAAAATGGTAATATACATTAATATATGGATTCAGAATTTAAAATGCTCATGTTGGAAAATATGAGTTATTGCCACATAATTAAATATATACAATATTGAATATATTGGAGAATATATTCCTAATTTTAAATTCAGAAATATAGATAATGCATGTCAGCGGTGGCAATAGTTCATATATTTTGCTATAAATTAAATGTTTTGAAATGTCTGTAGAAATATGTCTTTCATTTCTCATTCATGTTTATCGTCATACAGTATATTCATGTATATTGCCTTTCATAAGGGTCTTCCTTGTCACCTGGTTGGTTGATTTATTAATGCAGCTGATTAATGTAGTCTTTGTGTATTAATGCAGCTGGTTGATGTAGTCTGTGTGTGCCACCATTTCACACGCACGCTGTCCCATGTTCACTTACAAACACATGCCAGAACATGAGAGAAAACTAGAGATAACATATGTTTTAAATTTATGTTAAAAAAAGATATATTTTGTTAACTATTTTATTCCTACGCAGCTGAAAATATCGTACACACACAAACAACCGACAGATTTAAAATGCTCAGTGAGGTTCCTGTTCAGTATTTAGACATTAAACATTCCATGACTACAAAATGTCATGCCCTTAGCATTCCTGCCTCCCTACATGAACTGCTCTTTTGTTTCTAAAACAACGACTCCTTTCCATGTGGAATGTGTTTGTTGGAATTTGAGCCCAAACTTGTTCATTTAGCAGGAATAATACAGTATGGTATAAACCAGTATTTTAGGAATCATGCATTTGTTTGAAAGAAAATGGATGCATTCAGCCTTGTTGCTATTGAATGAAAATATCTTCTTACCTTTCAAAGAAATGTAGAAAGTCGCTATAGAAGGACTCAACATATGACAACCTCAAAACATTTCAGTGGTGAAATTATTTTGAATCCCTTACAGGAAAAAATGGAAGATGGCAAATGGAAATGTATTTACAGTTGCCGGTTTTTCCTGCTCAGTTCAATTCGTTTCTTCAACATCGGAAAAAAGTGCTACTGAACTTATTTTTATTTCTAATGGAAGGAAATTGTATTGAAGACAAAATCATTTAAGATTAAATCATTTAATAATTTGTTTTTCTTTAGTGCAGTTTTTTGTTTTGTTTAAAAAGAGAGTTATAACCGTAGTGAATCTCATCAGTATTAAAGTGGTGTGAAAGGCACCCATTAATGAAAGAAAAAAACTTTATTAAATCACTTAACTAGTTTCTTCTGCCATAGAACAACACTCCATACAGTTTCGCCCAGTATTGTGAATGCGGAAAACATATTCATTTTTCCTCTCCAAACTTCTCAAATATTGTTTGTTCTGCTTTCATTTGTCACCAAATTTACCAGTATTTATTTAATAGCATACTAGCTCTCAAGACATTGTGCCTAACTGTAAGCATCTGCCAAAAACACATTTTAGACAATGCAGTAAGTCTTATTTGAATCGTATTGCCACGTTGTCCGAACCTGAATGGGATGTTGTGTGCAATGATCTCCCATAGGCTCCTGAGACAGTGAGGATTCTATGGAGGGTGATGCCACCTGAAGCTTTGTTACTGTCAGTGAAGATAGTGAATCGGATATCACAACGTTGGCTGTCTTTGTGCAAGATTCTGTCATGGGCATAGCAGCTGCCACCCATCAGCAGTTCCATGGTCTGTGCTATTACCATAAATGAACAAATACGTCCGATTCTTTGTCTGCATTCATCCGTTTGGCTGTGTGAATTCAGATCTAGGAAAGCCCGAGATTCAATGAAACCGCAATGCATTTTGTCTTTAACTTATGAGTTAGGGTTATTCCACAATATTTTACGTTTGGTGCTTGATGGGTGTAATGAATAATGCTAAGTAAGTGGCGGGGGGAAAGAATGTAACATTTTCTCATCATCGTTTATTTGTGGTTGAGTACAAAGGGCATTGCAGTTAGTTTAGTCTCGCCTCCAGGCCTTTACGCTTTCACCATATGACCATTTATTATTTTATTTTATTTTTCTCTCTTTTTTTGCATCCTCAACCCATCACCTACTCTGGAAATCTCTGATATTTAGGGCTTTGTGCATTGAGTGGAAGTGGTTTGATCCCAGTAAGATGCAGAAATGCCTTAGTTTGTGGGGTGATGTAGTGTACTAGACCTCACTTCTGGTCTTGTCCGTGTTCAGGACCCACGGAGGTGTGTGCCGCACCTGACCTGCTCGTGTGTCAAATAGAACAGCCGTGGCCTCAGCTGATAAACTGCTGCTGGTCTCTGGACTGGAATTACTGGAAATACAATGTGATCAGAAGTACTCAAATGTACATATGTCAATGCATCATTTACTATCTGAAAAAGCTAAAATTTTATATTTTTTAGTTCTTTGCTTGGCCATAGGATGCATTTCAGACTCTTAACCTAATACATGTATCATTGTGCTAAAATGAAATACTGCTTTAACATGACATTAGAGACATACCTTTTGCAATTATATTCCTATATTGTATACTATATATTTACAGATTGTAGGTATATATTATTGGAAAAAATTCTAATTAAGCTTTAAGGTACTAGCAATTTCATGAAAGGGAATTTCAGCACCCAGGAATATATAAATAAAAATGACTATAGATGTTAATTCAGGATATAAGTACACTGTTTACTTGTTCCTTAAATAGTTGTATTTTATGTTTCTGTATTTTAAATTTGTTTTTAATCCTATTTCTCTGATTAAAAAGAGTGCTATCTGGGTGTCTTTTTAGTTATCTTTTCTACAGTTTGTTCAGTTTTAGTAGTCACAAGCATTATCTGTTTTCTAAAACTTCAGAAAATGTAAATCTATGGGCCAAACTCGACACTTCCTTTTAATTGGTTTGGATATTTGTAAACCTGTCACTGGAAGAATGATGCAATATCCACCTGGTCAAGGTAAAAAAAAGATTAACACAATTATTTCATGTGGAAATCCTTAGTAGCTTCTTCTAATCTTTTGGAGCTTACTTCCTAAGTCTAGTTGAGTCATACCCCACACCGTCTTTTCATGTTAAGTCTCTATCCAGATAAAGTATTCCAAATCTGAAGGCTGACCTGCCTCTCCAGCTGCAGGTGGCCCAGTCATCCACCGATCCTTTAAAGCCATCGGCCCCAAAAGAGGAAGTACTCTATGGTGCCACTTACACGCTTCCCCCTTTAGAATGTGCTAATCAGTAAACACTAGTTCCTTTAATAACAGTGGTTCATAAAATCACTGGACTGGAACACTGGATAGTTTTTTCTCAGCCTGCCAGACCAGTGAGTTTTGAATTTCTTTTTTTTGTACTTTGGGATGTACATGCTTGCCTTATTAATTCCAAATTAATATGAGCAATTACGGACCTTTTGGTGCAGTTAATTCAGCAGCTGTAATAATAAATCCCCGAGAAGGTCCACCACCATTCAACAACTGAAAACATTTCAGTTTTTCTGGAACCTCTGAAAGAGGATGACCTCAGATGACCAGTTAACACCCTTCCTGACTGTGAATCATATAATATTACATCATTGAAGCTGGAGATTGCAGCATGTTTGCTGGTCTGCAGATTCCTCCTCTTTGTGCTGCCACAGACTTTGCGCGCCATCTTTACATTTTCTTCATGGAAAGGAATGCATACATTACTACCAGAAATCTGTAACTTTCTTTTGTTTTGACTAGAGTATTTTAGCCCATGAAATCACCATTTGGTTGATCCCAAACCCACTACAGGCTGCGATGGTGTTATTTAAAAATGTATGTATGGAAGTATTTGTTGAGTATGACATAATATACTATGATTCTATATCAGGTCTGCAGTTAGCCTTTTCCAAGGACCCCTTGTGGATCCCAGTTTGGAACCCCCTGTCCCAGGCCAAGAATGCCGACCATAACCAAAGGCCTGTATGGACTGCAGCCTGTATATATGGCACATGGCAAAGGTAATAGTCCTATAGTCCTCAGCCAAACCAAAGGTACATTACCTTTAGTTGCATTATGGTAGTAAGAAATGCTCCTGCAGGCTGCATTTTGGCTTATTTTATTGCTGATGTTTTGGTCCAAGACCTTCGTCTGAGCAACGAGGTCTGACACAATATGTCTGTTCTGAAAGGATATTAACTTCAAGTACTGATTGGCAGCCCACTACTCAGTCACACCATTGATTAGTTAAAATGTAAAAGGCTTAACTTCCTTATCCAGTCCCCACACGGCCAACACCAAATCATCCTGTAGTGGGCAGTGTAAGAACTTAGTCTCTTTCTGGGTAAAAACTTGAAATATCAACTGAATAAAATGGGCTTAATGTGATTATTATTTTTGTTCTCTGTGTGTGATGTATTTACAATTATGATTTTGATTACAGGGTGTTTAATCTGATGCCTCAGTGGGATCTGGTTAATCAAACTTGTATCTTGCTTGGTTCCTGGAGCAATATGTGCACAGCCTTTTTTTCCCTCTGCTGTTGTTTACATATATTAGCTGACACTTTTATCCAAAGCGACTTACAGTTGATTAGAGTAAGTAGGGTACACGTCCCCCTGGAGAAATCTTGGGTTAAGGACTTTGCTCAAGGGGGGTTTGCGGATCTTATCGTGGCTACACCAGGGATTGAACCAGGGATTTGTCTAATCAACTGTAAGTCACTTTGGATAAAAGCATCAGCTAAAATAACTAATGTAATCTCACCATGCGTCAGTGACCCCAACTGTTCAATCGGGTTCCTGCAAGTCGATTAAGCATCGCATGACACGTCTTCTACCAACTCATGCCTATGCTCTGAGTTGCAAACCGCAGTGTGATAAGTGACAGCTAACGTAACATGCTTTGGGATTGAGCATTTGGATGTCTGTGCTCCTGATGCAACAGGAAGCGGGGGGAAGTGTTAATAACATGAAGCAAAAGTAGTGAAAGAATACATCCACCAGGAGGCAGGCTTTTCACTGTTGAGTTCATCCCGAGAGCTGAAACGCATTTGGTAAGCAACAAGGCAAATTCATGTTTATTTTTATTGAAACAGATGGGTTGGAAGAGTTTGCAAACAGAAATATAGCAGAGTGGTTATAACCAGAAGGATACAGATTTATATCTCCAGTGGCGCACTGCTGTTGTATTATTAAGCCAGGCGCTCATCCACAATTACTTCAGTAACTATCAGGCTTTGCAAGTGAAGAAAATATCAAGCAATTTAAAGCAATTGGCTCTATATGAAGAATAGAATAAAGAAATAAGCACTGTTCTTTTTATGAAGCCTGTTGTTTTTATAAGTGATAGTAAAGTGTAAATGAAGTAAAGTGTTTGCTACAGTATAAACTACATTTCTGTTGGAGCAATTGTGTTTATTGAACTCCAGTTGCTAATGTGAGAAGATACCTCGCCTTTCACTGTATTCCTATCATATGGAAACATTAACAGGTTTAATGAAAATGGCACTTCCTTTGGGGTTGACACGAAGCATTTATTTCCTGGAGTAAAAAGTTTAAGCATTTATCATTTTCTATGAAAGACTCCCCTCTATTATTTATACCTCAAAATGAGATGTGATTGTTTTTGCTCTCATCTTAATCACCCTGGAAAGCTGCAATTCAAGTTGGATAATGATATAACATGGCCTTTCCCAGTAGATGGTTTTTAGAAAAGGACAGGAAGGATTGCATTCTATTGCGAGTTAAGGGTTATGGGTATTGATCAGCAGTAAATTGTCATGACTGCAGCACTTTATCATTGCAAGTGAAGAGAAGCTATCTTAGTTGATATTGATTATGTCCAATGTAGAAATTCACTATCAGCAAGTCTCTATCACATACAAACACACAAATTCACACCACCCCACTGCTTGTAAGCTAGAGCTTAGATTATCAGTAACCTCCAGGAAACAAACGAACAGGGTGGTTATGTATGGTGAAGAGACATAAGCCAGGATTAGATCACCATTTATCCCTAAATTTCAGGAACTATTCAATTAATGTATTCATTTTAAAGTTGAATTAAAGTTGTTTTAAAGATGTTAATGTTCTGAAAGAGGTAACACGTCCATTTGTGTAGAGTATAATAAGTAAAAACACATATTAACACATATTTACAGTAATAACACATTCCATCCGTTATTGTGCAGGAAGGCCTGCGTGACAGGAGTCCGTAGTTGGCACACTAGGCCAGAAAACATTTCCCAATCAGGGAACCAAGCTGACCAGGGTGACAGGATATGAGAAGGTTGGTCGGATGACAGGACAGATCCAACTGAGATTAATATTTGGAGTCTGCCGGGTTCATATCAAACAAAAACACACACGATCAGAGTGAGGAGGGGGAAAAGATTGCTTCTCCCCTTTAAATTATAACCACGGCAACCACCTCCAGTGTGATTCCGCTGTGCAAGCCAAATCGCCATGGCAACGAGGCCCCTCAGTCACTTGAAGTCCTCTTCCACCATGCTGTGGGGGGACGGCTTTCTGAGATGGGGGGGGGGGGGTGTGTGAGTTGGGGGCTTACTGACAAAAATCAGGTCACTCCAATTATTTTCTACAAACGCCAAGCAGAATTTAATAAATAAACCACAACTGACAACCGCAAACAACCAGCAAAAGGTGAACCAGAAAAGTAAAATAAATCATTTAAATTAATAATAAAAGAGCATAAATAATTGATACAAACAGAGGCCTATAATTTTGTTGTCATTCCCCATTGAAACATGCCAGAGCAGGGTAGTTTTCAATTAATGTCAACAGAATTCTACTGGGCTTCCTTACATAAAGGAAACGGTGACACTTGATGGCAGTGCGGACCGATGTGTCTGGCCAAGCAGTCAATAGCAGTCTGTCATTGGGCTTCTGGGGGTTGTTTCCCTGCTCCAGCCTCTCTGCTCTCTCTCTCTCACCCAGCAGGTGAATTGGGGGAGTCCTGAGTGATGATGTCATTTTTGGCACTCGGTTTGGTGGTGAGAACGTCCCCCCTACCAGCCGGGTTATTGGCTCGTCTCCCTGGATTCATTCATTCACACGGCCATTATGGTGCCAGAGGGGGACAAAGTGCTGCTCTGAATGCCAGCGCAGAAGTAAGGACACTGACAATCGAACTGAAGAAACGCTTATGCATACAATCGCACATGCGTATAACTCATATTGTTAATATTGTCACGGCCCAACCCATCACAGTGGAATGTAGCAATATATTTTCTAATAATTACTGTTACAGAACATACAAATAATACACCACATACATTCATTTTCCTTTATTTAAACTTGGAGACATAGTGAGAGCAGGTGCCCTCTTTTGCAAGTGTGCTGGATGCACACATAAATACAACAATAACAATTTATAAGTAGTAATAAGTAAAAAGTAAAATGAAGAAATAATTCAAAAAGAAAGATTCAAAATATAACCAAAGACCAGTACACCAACTTGTTAATGCCAATATTTAATCAGCCAATCACCTGGCAGCTACTAAATTCATAAACACATGCAGACACAGTCAAGAGGTTCAGCTGTTTATCAGAACAAATGTCAGAATGGGGAAGAAATTTTAATCTAAGTGACTTTGACCGTCAAATGATTGTTGGTACCTGACAGGCTGGTTTGAATATTTCACAAACAGCTGATCTCCTTCTCGTGCATAGTATATTATGTCACAGTCTCTACAGAGTTTACAGAGAATGGTGCGAAAAACAAAACATCTAGTGAGAAGCACTTCTGCGGGAAAAAATGCCTTGTTAATGAGAGAGGTCAGAGGAGAAGGGCCAGACTGGTCAAAGCCGACAGGAAGGTGACAGTAACACAAATAACCACACATTACAACAGTGGTATGCAGAAGAGCGTCTCTGAACACACAACAAATCAAACCTCTAAGTGGATAGGATACAGCTACCAAAGACAGCTGCAAATGAGTCTAAAAAATAAGTCTAATAGGTACCTAATAAAGTGATCCCTGAGTGCATGTATGTAGTATACCTACACATCAAATGTGATCAGATCTGTATTCTACAGTATGTAGTAGCAGCTCAGTGTACAGATCACGGCTGGTTGTATCAGTTCCTGTGTGTCACATCATGAGGGTGCATTTCATTACTGTAGGCCTGCCCTGCTGTGACCGTGCAGTCACACTGACCCCTTCCATTCACACACAAAGCTGCTTGGCCGAACACTCATTACCACGCGGTCCAGGCCAACCATATGAGAGCAGAAATGAGGAAACACGTTGTGCCAGAGATTCGAAAGCACACGCACGAGTGCGAAAAGCTCAAAAGTGTTATGAGATAGCTTGATGCACCACGGTTCTGTAAATGCAGTCGCTTAAAAGGGCTGTCTCCCTCCATCGCGGATTAACTCCAGACAGGGATTAAGGACTTTGCTGTGATTGGCCACGTTAAAAGAGGACACAGCAGAAGAGCGCATAATGATGTGTAATGGAGGAGATGCAGGCAGTGAGTGATGAGAGCACGGACGGTAAAATCAGGCCGGCAGCTCCTAGCCTCTGTCTCCGATCCCTTTGTTTCTTCAGCAGGGGAGCAGCTTGAATATCTTGTTTTAAGTGGAAAATTCCGTTTTCAAAGGCATGTCAATCAAAGGCCTCCAAGGTACATTTTCTCCGAAGAGGAAAAGCAGGATTGCAATGTCAAAGTCGTGTTTCACAGGGAGAAATTTGGGGAATGGATGTGATTCCTGTAGCTATCCTGCTTGTGCTGTACTGTGAAGGAGACTGATAACCACCGCTCCCCCCCCCACCCAGCCCCATTGCTTAACCCTGCCCACCCCCCCACCCACCAACCCCCCCCTTGCCTCCTTTCCCTTCAATTCAATTATTCATTCATGCTGCAGTGTCGCTTGCCGATGCTAACAGCCTTCTGAAAATGTATTTCAAAGCATGCCAGGAAAAAGAGAAAAAGGAAACAGAAATAGAAAAGGGCCCGCTTGCCGCCGAACTCGGAGCGCGAGCCACTCAAAGGTTAACGTCACGGCTGGGGAGATCTTCAGCGTCACTGTGCCGCGCTCAAACCTCCACACCTCCTCCGCTCGGCCGCTCATGAATATTCAGAGGCCCGGGCCTCGGTACGGGAGGGGGGAGGGGCGGGCTGGGGGGGGGAGGAGGGGCCAGTGGGAAAACAGGAGGAGGAGAAGGAGGAGGAGGAGGGGGAGGGGCGGAGGGGGACGGTTCTGGCAGTCGTCGTAGTGATGCGCAGGCTCTCTATGTAGGTCTGGCCGATTTTCAGTCAAAAACAACAGTCTCCGTCTCGGTGGGCTCAGACCGGGGGAAAGCGAATACACGGGAGCGTGGCGCCAGACGGACAGAAGGAAAGGAAAAGAAAGGAAGAATAAATAAGGAGCAGGGTCGCGGTCCTCCACCTCTACCTCTCTCCCTCTCCATCCCTGCGAAGGGGATGCCTGCTGTTAGCGCAGTTTCCGCCACGCTGGGCTCCTCGGATGAAGGAGGCGTAGAAGACTACTGAGCCACGCAGAAGAGGCTCCGTCGCCGCAGCAGAGAAAGGCAACGCGCATCCGTCCTCCTCAGGTAACGGGCTCCCCCGCTTCTCTCCATCTCCGTCGACATCCATTGTTTTTCAGTAATTTATACTCCCCATGCACCGCTCTGGACCACATCCTCACCCATCCATCCCGGCTCCCCCTCTTCCTCAGTCATTTCCCCACTCGGGCAGAAATGGTACACGTTTTAGTTATCTGTTTTCTCTGAACTGTGTATATTTATACAAAGACCAGTTGTACAATGAAGAATAACTACCAACAAACCTTTTTTTAATGTTTTTTATGATTATGGTTATAATGACTATAATAATGATGATAGCTATTGTTATATCAATAATAGTAATAAGAATAAAAGTAATAATAATAATAATAATACATATTCAAATAAAATATTTCACATATAGGTCTATGTCATAGTGCAATTCTACTTCATTGTATAATAATAATCATAGTAATTATCATTATTATGATGATTATCATCATATCATCATGATTATCATTTTTATTGTCGTTGTGAACATGCTGTCTCTCCTGATTTATGTCGTGTCTGTTTTTATCATACTGTGCCTTAGGTGAGTGACAGGCAGAGACTCTTTGAAGCTAATAGATGTAAACATATTCATGTTCAGCAGGGGAGGTCACGCCAGGCTTGGAATCATTTGAATATAAACAGCAGATACCATGTGTTCATACAAGACACCCTAATCCAATTAATCCAGCTCCATTTAGGATCCTCGACAGCTAAAGGGGTTCATGCACTGAGTATCTTTTACATTCGTTCGTAACCATTACAAGTATAAAGCATTTGGAACACTGCAGAACAAAGAGGATCCATTTCATATAATTTATTATCCATTCCATGCTCCAGGATTTTTTTTCATTCTTTGTCCAGTGTAAAATGAGGGCATTGGTTTGTTGCTGTTGCGTTGCTTGACCTCTGCCGTGGGTCTCCTGTTTGCCCATCTTTAGTTCCTGCTGGTTTCTGTATGGATCTGGCAGCAGAGTAGGAAAAAGTGACGGGTCAGGGGCTCATTAGCGATGAACAGGGCAGTTTCAGGTGAAGGTTATGCTTCAATCCTTGATCCTGGGAATGCCATTACACACATATACGCTCACAGGAGCACACACACACCCACACACACACACACACACACACACACACTCATACACACACACACTCACACACACACACACACACACACACACTCACACACTCACACACTCACACACACACACACACACACACTCGGCAACCCCCCACCGTCTCATACCAGTTCCTTGAACAACAAAAGACAAAGAATTTTCCTCTGCTCTTTCAGACAGTTTGCCTATGTCCATTTTCAGTTTTACTATTTAAAATCTGCAAAATCAGCAGGCTTTAAAGCAAATAATGAACACGCTATCATGTATGCAAAACAGGCAAATGTAGAACAGATGAACAGATACAGCATATTGGTCTGCTTTTCTGATTTATTCTTTCTGCTGGAGGCTAAGCAATACAGCATTTGAGCCAGAGCCCTTTCAATTGCTGACACACAAAGTTGGACGGCGTCTAATGGAGGCGCGCATTGCAGAGCAGATGAAATGCAGCCTCTGGTCTGCTTTGAAAGGGACCCGCAGATTGTGCCCTGCCACTGTATTCCCAGTCTATCTATTTACTGGGGCAGGCCCTTGTTAGTTTGACCACAATGTCAAATCAGGCTGGCATGGAGACTCTCCCTCTTTACAGCTCTTTAAGGGAGGGAGGGAGAGAGAGAAGAAGAAGAGAGAGAGTGGAGGGGGGGGGGAGGATACAGTGTATGGAAACAGAGAGCAGGACAGAGAGACGGGAAGAAAGAGAGTGAAAGGATTATAAACAGGATGCCAGCCTTTGATTTACTCTGCTGAGTAGTGAGAAGGTAACGATCAATTAAGTCTACAGGTCTTCCTCTGGACAGGACAGGGTCGGTGGTTTGATCCCCGGTGTAGCTACAATAAGATCCGCACAGCCGTTGGGCCCTTGAGCAAGGCCTTTAACCCTGTATTGCTCCAGGGGAGGATTGTCTCCTGCTTAGTCCAATCAACTGTATGTCGCTCTGGATAAGAGCGTCTGCCAAATGCCATTAATGTAATGAACTGTAATGATGGAGCAGGAGGCTTTTAGTTGTTTCATCTGCGATCGTGGGCACGCTGCTGAGGTTATACTGAAATTATGAAATGTAATTACACAATACTATCTGCAAAGTGATTGATTAACGGGGCTCTCACAAAACAACTCTGATCCCCTTTAACTAGAAAGGCATCGACGCATGATTTAAAGGGACAATACATAAGATTTTTGCGTAAAAATATTGTTACAAAACCATTGTAAATCCCTTTCCTATCATTGAAAAAGGCTCACTGGCATGTTTACTCAACCGCTACCTGCAGTTGACGGGCCGGCACTCTACCAAAACATTGTATAGCTGTACAATAATTGAAGCTCATTGGTTGAAAATTGGTTCTAACTGCCACAGCCAATGGCGTTTCAACTTCAGCATATTCACAGAGAAGGGGTGGGATAAACAGTGTTGCGGTATTTCTTGCTTCAATTCCTCTCTTGACCGTTAGAAGTCCGAAATTACCTATTGTACCTTTAAAGTAGTCTTTCACCTTTCGCTTGTATTTTTGTATTTTTTCCAGAAATACCCTTCATTCAAGACAGGATGCGGTGGTTTGTTTGATTCACATATTGACTTTTCATACTATACGATGTGGCCTTTTGTTCATTGATGTCTTCAGTTTTATTACTTACAGTGTCGTTTGATAATTGAGCGATGTTGTCTTTTCATATATTAAATGTGGCACAGAATATAGCTTCAATAAGTGTATTTCAGCAAGATATTCTATTGTGAACTGAATGTTGATTGTGGAAAACTGTTGGGATAATGTCACTGATGATAGCTGCAATATTGCAGCCTGCCAATATTGCAATCTGCAGAGTAATTATAACATTTCCCTTTCATGGCTCTGTCCCTGTGTCCCAAAAAACATCTCTAAAGTACTATGACATAATGTCTGCCATTTGAAATGCAATTTCACTATGTTCCCAATGGAATCTATAGCCCTCTCTTTCTGTCTTTTATTTCTTTTTGCACAATGAATTTGCCACTTCATTATGAAGAAAATAAAGAAAAGAGAATATACTACCAGAACGCAATCCATGTGCAATATTTACAATACCGTTCTGCAAGTATTGGACATTTTTTCGTGACTAGGCTCTGTACGCCACAATTTTATATTTCTAATCAGACATCATTAAGATGAAAGAGGGCACTGGTATATGTTTGGGATCATTGTCTTGCTGTGGGATGAAGAATAAGTTTGGAGGCATTTGGTTGAACTTGAGGAGGTAAGGTGCTTCTGTTCACTTCAGAATTAATTCTGCTGCTTTCAACAGTTACATTATCAATGAAGATAAGTGAGCCATCACCTGGGGCAGCTATACATGCCCTAACTATAAAGCCCCCGCCACCTTCTTTCACAGACGAGTGGGTGTGCTTTGAATCTTGGGCAGGTCCATTTGGCCTCCATACTTTGCTCTTGCCATCACTCTGACACAAGTCAATCTTGGTCTCTTCTGTCCACAAGTTTTTGTAGGCAGTTCTTAGCAAACTGTAACCCGACCATCCTGATTTGCTGCTAACTAGTGGTTTGTATCTTGCAGTGTATCTGTAGTTTTGGTTGTGAACTTTGTGGAGCGTAGTCACAGACACATCCACATCTGCCTCCTGAAGAGTGTTTCTCATCTATCAGACAGGTGTTTGCTGGTTTCTTCATTATGGCGTGAATTCTTTGGTCATAAACTCTAGAGATCTTCCTTGGCCTACCAGTTTGTGAGCTAATCAGTGCTCTCTTTCTTCTTAATGATGTTCCAAACATTTTTGGAAAGCCTATTTTCTGGCCTATGTCTCTGACTGTTTTTTCTTATTCCTCAGCCTCATAATTGCCTTGGAAAAGCACTTATACCTGCACCAAGGAAGTGATTGAACCATCAGAAACCATTATACCATTTAATAAAAGCTGAGAATATGCACTTTAACCACATGTTTGATTGCTGTTTGATCTACAATTGTGGAGTACGGAGCCAAATCAAGAAAAATACATGCCTTTGTCCCAAGACATATGGAGTACCAGTCAAGGTGCCCTCTACAATAATATTATTGAATTAATCATGAAGAAAAAACTAAATGAAAAATAACATTGACACTTCTTCATTCCAAACAGACTAAAAGAAGAAGAAGGGCAGGATGGAGGCCCCGCTGGTGTGCCTGGATGAGGAGTTTGACGACCTGCGGCCGTGTAGGGTGGGGGAGCAGGAGCAGGAGCAGGAGCCCCTGCGTCCCTACGGCAATGCCCCACTCACCAGGGAGGACTTCTCAGAGCTGGAGAACTTCTCAGAGATGATGAGCTTCAAGTCCATGGAGGACCTGGTCAACGAGTTTGACGAGAAGCTCAACGTGTGTTTCCACAACTACGACACCAAGACAGAGGGGCTGGCCCCAGTGCGCAACCAGTCCCACACAGAGGAGGATGAGGAGCGGCTGCAGGATGAAGAGTGAGTGTTGTCAGTTGCGCCCTTTCCCGCAAACTCTGAGATGGGCCAATGTCAATTATGCAATATTATACTGTTAACATTCACTGCAGATGTACATTTCATTAATCACACAGTGAGTACAGATGGAGTTGCAAGGACGACAGACGACAGTTATGTCTTCTGGCTGTGTGCGTGGGGGTCTTGCGGGGCAAAAATGTTGAGAATCACTGTTTCAGAGGACATTCAGGATTTGAACTGCTGTTCCTTCTGGGCGGAAGCGAGCCGTAAATCAAATGTTAATTTTGGCCTTGAGCCTGAATCAAGCAGCGAAATGTATCTTACGCAACCTCACTGGCTGAGCGTAAAACCTACAGGAAAGCGACACACTGTAAAAACGATTATGCCGCACAATCGTGCTTTTCATTGCTTCTGAATTATTAATCGTACCTCCGCACGCTTCGGTTGTTCTTGTTGCGTGTGTCTGCTACACCAGCGGGTAGTCCCCGAAGAGATGAGCCGACAGCTTGGAAGCAGAAACCGCGCTTTTTTCACGCTCAATGTCTAAAAATAGTAGCCCAGTCTTTGTTAGTAATAGCACCGATTGTTTCATCTATCCCTCGCGACTGCATATCGATCGACATTCACCAAACAGGCTGTTTACAAGTGGGTTATTATCACTAATCGCCTACAACCAGCTAATTCCATCAAAACGAATGTTTAATTTTAGGCTGACCAGTGCAGACGTCCACTTTTCCCGGTCATTTCTCCTTTATGGGGCAGAAAATCCAGGCACAATTACTAAAATGACCGGTTTGGTTTTTTCGTTCCATAGACCGTAGACTATAAACAAATAGTTTAATATAGTGTTAATAACGCCCGCCCGTATTCTACTTGTTGGCGCAGTGTTGGCTACACATGTGTTACTTTCTAATGACAGAACGGTTATTAGCGATATTTTTGTCCTGAACTGTAGGCTACGTTATTTCCAAGCAATTAAACCAAAACAATACACGTAGTCAACAACAAGCATATCTGGAAAACTGTTCGGCGTGTATTGAACCGTAAAGTTATTTGTAAACTGGTCAGATATTCTCGTTCCTTCATTATGTTGACGTGCTGTTGACATTCTGTTGCTGAGCGTAGCGTAGGCTACGTTATTAGATAAGGAGCAGATGTCTGGGGTGCTGGCGAATCGGCACTTGTTCCCCTATTGTTGGACAAAGGAGAACAAAGGGAGGTCCTTTAGGTAACAGCCGCGATATTTTCTTAGTCACACTATTTCTTATTATCAAACCCGAAATCTGCGCTTTGAATTGCTGATAATATAACCACCATATTTAGAAAAAACCATGCAAACATATTGCCAAAATTAACTAGAAAGGAGTTCAGCACTGGAACCAAGAAAATATGTGGTTGGTAAGCATGTGTGTAGGGTGTGTGGAGGTAATCCTTAAATCTATGAAGAACTTTGGTCTGTCCCAGGTCTGATCAAGACAGTTTCATCTAAATGAAAAAAAAAAAGCACAAAATAATGTTAAAAATCTTTCTATTACATTGCGACATGTAGCTCGTCCTTGTCTGAGATCCCTTCCTTTGTGTCTCCAGTGTGTGGGATGCGCTGACTGACAACTACCTGCCCTCCTCTGGGTCCAGCTGGGACACCCCAAACTCGGAGGTGCTGAACGGGAATCTGTCAGATCAGGAGGTACTGTGTGTAGGCCAACACTATCTGCTCTTCCTGTTTCATGCTGCATATTTGCCTCATATTTTTTCCAGTGTTTGCAGGCCTCTCCAGCTGCCATATTATTCTCTCTTAATGACTGTTTTGAAAATCACAGAGGGCCATAAAATAAATTCAGAAGAAACAAGTTGGTGGCTCACTTCTATATACTGTATAACAGCAGTTTAAAAACAAAATATATGTTGTGTTTTTTTTTGCTTGGGAGCTTGCTTGCTACAAGAGCTGTGGAATTTTAACAGAAAGGCTGTGGATATTTTGCAGGGAGGGGGAGGATGTGTAATTGTCTCTGGCAACTCTGGGTGCAGATTCTCTCCTTTTCTGCTGTCAGATTACAGGCAGACAGTCGCAGTCTAATAGTCTCTTCATAAAAATCCTGCTGCGAACATCCTGTGCTCTGCATTACAATACACACACGCACATGCAAGTTCAAAGGCAAGCTACTGAAAACATGAAACATGAATTTGAAACATGAGTTTTTGGTCATTCAAAAAACAAATTGGACAACAAAGTCTTTCTGAAATACTTTTTTTGTTTGTAGGCTGAATCAGAAACGGCAAGAGCAGATGCATTTTAAGAGTTTCCTCAGGGGGACAAAACCAGACAGTCTCAGACACACAGAGAGCCGTGGCCAGTCTTGTGTATTGAATTTTCACCCATCCTTTCTTTCAGACTGGTTGTCAGGTGGAAAGGGGTGGGAATTTCTGGGTGGGACTGCTTTTTTCATATGAGGATGATCTGTGTCATGCTACACTGAACACCATATATCTAGCCTCTTGACAGCTTGGTGTTACACACATAGATCCTGGTTCATATACAGTAAAGCTAAAGTGGCTTTCTTCCCTTGTCTTATTTCAGCTGAAGCACCTGCATTAAGGAATTCTATAAAGAGAATTGGTGTTATCTCTCTGTATTATCCTTCAGAAGAACTGTAATTGAAAAGAAATATTAAGTGTAGTCTTTTAGTGTGGTAGTTCACTAATGCATTCATTGACCAAATCCATTGGGAACCAGCCTATCCAAAACTACCAAGCTAAATGCTAAATGATAATCTGTTCAAGAGCATTGATGCCAGTTTACCAGTTTATTCGTGAAAATCTAAAAACAACTGAAAGGTTTAAGTGATATTTAAATCCCGCAACTACTCAACAAAGCCATATTATGGTATGTGACAAAAGGAAAGAATATTATCTGTAAATCTCTTGCAAATCAGTAGTACTATAAAACATGTAGCTAACAGATGACTCCCTGAGATAGTGTTGCACTTGTTTCACTGGAGATGTGAAAATGTGCCACACGGGCCAAGAGGGATTTGAGAATTCAGTTAAAAGTTGCAATGGCCATATTTTACAATGACAGCCCAACTACCCCCCCCGGGGGGGGGGAGGAGTGGAGCGAGCAGGAAAGGAGAGGGAGGACACCGCCGTCACTGAAGGCATGAGGCCGAGAGTCCCAGCAGCGCGACCCGCGGTGGCTGCAGGGAGAAAGTAAGGCCCTGGGAAATGTTTCAGACGGAGCTGTCGACCACACGACCGGGGGCGGGGAGAGCGGTAGACTAATGACCGGCCATTAGTCCGCTGACACACTTCCAGCTGTGACTTTAACCTCCTTTCTCGACAGCGGACACTGTGAGTGAGCGAGCGCGGCTAGTGATCTTTTATCGCTCTCCCCCTCCCCCTTCCAGATCCACGAGAGGGAAGAGGAGGAAATGAACGAGAGGAACGAGAACGCAAACTGCCTGGGCGAGGAGCCGCTCATCACGGCTGATCAGGTGACCGCGACTGCAACCGCTGTGGGGTGGCCACAGAGCTGTGTCACTGCGGTCGAGGTGAGGTCACCCCAGCCCAGATTCAGATAAACATCAGCGTGCATGGTGCTGTGGTTTGGGTTGCTTAGACATAAGCAAATACACCCACTACATCCTATTACATTATATTATTGGCATTTGGCAGACGCTCTTATCCAGAGCGACGTACAGTTGATTCGACTAAGCAGGAGACAATGCAGTTGCAGGGTTAAGGGCCTTGCTCAAGGGCCCAACGGCTGTGCGGATCTTATTGTGGCTACACCGGGATTAGAACCACTGACCTTGCGTGTCCCAGTCATTTACCTTAGCCACTACGCTACAGGCCGCCCCCTCAATAGAGACATGCAATTGCATACATTTCAGGTGTGAAAAGTGCTTTCGCAACATGTGAAAGTAAAAACTTGGAAACACCAATCTGTTTCAAACAAAGGAAATTAGGAAATTATGGAGGGTCACACAAGAGGTGGGATGGGTACATGGTCAAAATAAAAGGGGCACCTGTGCTAAATTAAAAGAAAAAAATCACTGGAGCCAAAAGGTCATTTTTACTCTGAGAGCACCTGCTTCAGCAAACGCTGGTGTCTATCTGTACACAGTTCAGGTGAGAGAAGTGAGAGATACTATGTGTATATGTGTTAATGTTTATATCAGTTTCTGTAAACTTTGGCAGTATCTGCAAATATTTCTCTTCTGCCAAAAAAAAGCTATTTTTCTTCATAAATTTTTTTTTTTGGTGTCCAGGTGATCGAGGAGATTGTGGAGATGATGGAGAATTCTCCGGACCCGGGGGAGACGGAGGAGGAAGAGGAAGTAGAAGTGGACAGCGGGCACTCCTCGCCCCAGTCCAACCCTTCCCTGCTGGAGGAGATCAGAGCCCTATCCCTGGCTTCAAACAACAACTGCTCCTACGAAGGTACCGGACTGCTCTTTGCGTGCTCCTTAACGCAATGGCACCCACCCTGGACCCAGCTCCTTCTTAATGCAGGATGTTGGGAAAACTGGGAGAAGATGATTGAGAGAAGTGCTTTCCCAGAGCAACTAAGAGCTTATATGTTTAAAGGAGTCTGTTGGTTTGATAGAAGGAAGCCATTTTGTTTGAGCTCGGGTGTAAAAGGTATTATGGCAGTTGAGCAGGTCGATATAGATGGACTTAAGGCTTTGTGCTGTGGACATGGAGGGCTTGCTGCTTGACCGTGCGGCCTCTCTGCAGGGGGTGTAAATGTCTTCATGTGAGTGCGTATGTGTGTGTACTTATGCATTTGTGTGTAACTGTCAGGTACAGCTGTCTTATTTGGTAATTCTTTATTTAGCAGGCTGTTAATTACCTATATACATACCAGCTACTTATGTGTAATTATTGACTATTTTGATTTCAGAGGTAAGTAGGCCTACTCTGAAACGGGCTGTAAAATGTATTTTTATCGGACATAGCAGGTTTGTTTCATGGTACTTACTGACTTTGTTTCATAGTACTTATCTCTGAAATCAAAATTGAGTCCATAATAATTACACAAGTAACTGGTATTTACTCAATAAATACTAGGTAATTAAAGGAGTAGCATGGTGGTTGGTCACAGTTTCAAGGTTTTTATATGCAATTTGCACAAGAGGGCAAATTCCACTCCCCTTATGACCTATAACTATGTGTACGTGTTTGCTCACACAAGTGTGTTTGCGTCTCACTGTGGGTGTGGTGAGCATTGGTACAGTCACAGTACAGATTACATCTAATGAACTAAATTAACTGAAGCTAATGTATCACCGGATTCAATCATGAAACTGAAAATCAACATATGAAAAAAAAAGAGTGAATGAGCAGGAGCGAACTTGTTGTTCAAGGCAGTGGCGTAAGACAGTGCGTTGTCTGTGACTTTCTGTGTGCCTTTCTTATGTGCGCGGGTGCATATGTGTGTGTGTGTGTGTGCATTTCTGCGTGCGCGGGTGCATATTTGTGTGTGTGTGTGTGCGCGGGTGCATATGTGTGTGTGTGTTTGTGTGTGTGTGCATGCATTTCTGTGTGCGCGGGAGCATATTAGTGTGTGTGTGTGCGCGGGTGCATATGTGTGTGTGTGTGTGTGTGCATTTCTGCATGCACGGGTGCATATTTGTGTGTGTGTGTGTGTGTGTGTGCATTTCTGCATGCATATTTGTGTGTGTGTGTGTGTGTGTGTGCGCGGGTGCATATGTGTGTGTGTGTGTGTGTGTGTGTGCATTTCTGCGTGCGCGGGTGCATATGCGTGCGTGTGTGTGTGTGCATGTGTGCATTTCTGTGTATGCGGGTGCATATATGTGTGTGTGTGTGTGTGTGTGCGCGGGTGCATATGTGTATGTGTGTTTGTGTGTGTGTGCATGCATTTCTGTGTGCGCGGGTGCATATTTGTGTGTGTGTGTGCGCGGGTGCATATGTGTGTGTGTGTGTGTGTGTGTGCATTTCTGCATGCACGGGTGCATATTTGTGTGTGTGTGTGTGTGTGTGTGTGCATTTCTGCATGCATATTTGTGTGTGTGTGTGTGCGCGGGTGCATATGTGTGTGTGTGTGTGTGTGTGCATTTCTGCGTGCGCGGGTGCATATGCGTGTGTGTGTGTGTGTATGTGTGCATTTCTGTGTATGCGGGTGCATATGCGTGCGTGTGTGTGTGTGTGTGTATGTGTGCATTTCTGTGTATGCGGGTGCATATGCGTGCGTGTGTGTGTGTGTGCGTGGGTGCATATGCGTGCGTGTGTGTGTATGTGTGTATGAGGGTGCATATGTGTGTGTGTGTGTGTGCGTGTGCGTGGGTGCATATGCGTGCGTGTGTGTGTGTGTGTGTGTGTATGCGGGTGCATATATGTGTGTGTGTGTGTGTGTGTGTTCGTGGGTGCATATGCATGTGTGTGTGTGTGTGTGTGTGTGCGTGGGTGCATATGCGTGTGTGTGTGTGTGTGCGTGGGTGCATATGCATGTATGTGTGTGTGTGTGTGTGTGTGCGTGGGTGCATATGCGTGTGTGTGTGTGTGTGTGTGTGTGTGTGTGTGTGGGTGCATATGCGTGTGTGTGTGTGTGTGTGTGTGTGTGTGTGTGTTCACCCTCTGCGCGTGGCCCGCAGGCCTGAGTCTGATGCCCAGCACCACGCTGGCGGAGCTGCTGAGTCGGGTGGAGGCCGCTATCCGGCAGTACTCAGAGGAGCTGGTGACGCAGCTGGCCCGGCGCGAGGAGCTGGAGTTCGAGAAGGAGGTGAAGAACACCTTCATCACGGCCCTGATGGAGGTGCAGAACAGGCAGAAGGAGCAGAGGGAGATCAGCAAGCGTCGGCGCCGGGACAAGGGCCTGAGCCTGCAGGGGGCCGTTCGCCCCGAGAAGCCCGGGACCATGCCCGTGAAGGTCCGAGAACTCCCACACTCCCTCTGAAACCCCCCTCTCACGCCCTCTGATTCATCCATGGAGAGATTCCCTCTACTTCAAATGTCCCACAGTATTCAAACATTTTAAAATATTACCCTCTTGGAAAGCCATGCAAGGGTTATGGAAAGTTTCCTGTTCTAATCCCTCATCTAAGCTGACCTTAAAAGTCACTGAAAACTGTCACTGTAATTCTTAGACTGGTTCTTTTCTGAAGTTGTCTTAGAATCCAAAAATATCAAAGAAAAAATATGAATAATTTAAATTGAAGTATCCTGTTGATATATGTAATGAAACTGACTAGCTTGCTACTATCAACAACAACAAAAAAACTCTGCTGACGGATATAGTGTGTGTCAGGGCAGGCACAGGATATCTGAAAGTAATATCCTCAGGGTCTCAGAACTTGTGTTACTTCCATAGAACAGAAAAACTGAAAATATATATTTTTTTATCCTTTCAGTCTGTATCAATCATCTTTACAAGTGATGGATATTTATGGGGTTTTAGCATTGGCCATTAGCATTGGCCATTAGCGTCCAGCTGACGCCTTTGCAAAGGTGAATTCTGCAGACAGTCTGTGCCATTCAGCTCGGGATAATATCTAGGATAATGGATCTAGTAGAAACCATTAGCCTTCGAGTGCACTTACAGGAAGAGCTGACCATTGAACAGAGGGAGGGACTTTTCGCATTATGATGTATGTGTAAGAAATTCCAGGAACTGACAAACAGGCAACAGCCTTTTTTGTTTCAGGCATTGTATGCGTTTAGCTTACCCACCACTGACACACATTTACTCCAAACCTAACCCATCTGTAAAAGAGGCACAATTTCAACAGAACAATTTTGTATTTGTTTATTGTTCCCTCAACAAAAACTAAATGAGCAGTGAAAGTTATTCAATAATTTAAGTATTCTGTTCACCTCCCCCTATGTCCGATTATTTGTGCTTTACATTTTAATTTGTCCTGTTCCATGTGTGCTCACTTGTCATGTATTCCATTCCTTATGTGTTGTAAGTGGCTCATTCTCTCATGCTCATATGTGTCCCCTGTTTATTAAGTGCTACATATAGGTATTTCTGTTTGTCTGTGTTCTATATTCCTATGTTTAGTGTACTTACTGTGCTCTGTTCTTGTGTGTTGTGTTCTATGAGCTTTGTGTACAGTACTTAATTTTTTCTGTTCTTGTGTGTTCTGTTCTACAGTATATACACTCAGTGAGCACTTCATTCGGTATTTATTAGACTTATTTTTTAGACTTATTGGTTTTCTGCAGCTGTAGCCTATCCACTTAGAGGTTGGATGTGTCGTGTGTTCAGAGACGCTCTTCTACATAGCACTGTTAGTGTAATGTGTGTTAGTGCCATTGTACTTCCTGTCAGCTTTGACCAGTCTGGCCCTTCTCTGATCTCTCTAATTAGCAAAGCATTTTTGCCCGTAGAACTGCTGCTCACTGGATGTTTTTTTGTTTTTCACACCATTTTCCGCAAACTCTAGAGACTGTTGTCTGTGAAAATCCCAGGAGATTGGAGAATTGGCACTACACTGTCTGGCACCAACAATCATTCCCCGATCAAAGTCACTTAGATGACATTTCTTCCCTATTCTGACATTCTGTCTGAAAAACAGCTGAACCTCTTGACCATGTCTGCATGCTTTTATGCATTTAGTTGCTTCCACATGATTGGCATATTTGCATTAATAAACTGGTGTAGAGGTCTACCAAATAAAGTGCTCACTGAGTGTACTTTGTGTACTTACTACCTGTGTTCTGTTGCCCACATGCTCTGTATTCTTATTCCATCTATTGACGTGTTCTGTTCATTTTTTCATTCATTTATCCTTTTCCTTCAATATTCTGTTTTTCATTTTCTGTTCCCGTGTGTTCTGTTCCCCACATACTCTGTATCCTCTTCTGAATTTACACTGTGCTCCTTCCTTGTTATGGTCCATGCTTCATTTATTCCTTATTGCCTTTTGCAGCGCTTCAGCATGGAGGGTATTTCCAACATTCTGCAGACTGGGATCAGACAGACATTTGGGAACTCAGGGACAGACAAACAGGTGAGGACTTCATTGTACTTCAATGTCTCGTGTTTCTCTACCTACAGATCCGACGTCTAACATTCAGGCTCCGAGGTTCACCATTGTATATTTTCACCAACTCCACCACAAGCCGTGATAAAGTAAAATGCTCAGTGTTATGCATAGGATATTTTACATCGTAGAATAATATGGTCATCTGCAAATCGTGAAACTTTATTTCAAAATACATTTCTGAGGGAGCGTGGCATTGTGGTGTAGCAAACAGCACTGGCTCCTCAAAGCAAGATGAACCTTGGTTCAAATCCCCCCAGGTCCGTGTGGGTTTCCTCCGGGTACCCTGGTTATCATTGGGGTGTGAGTGAGTGGTGTGTGGGCCCTGCATAGTCCAGGCCCCTCAAGGCTGAGGCTAGGCCTCAGCCCCCTGCTGGATCCACACCACCTGACTATGAGCAAGAAGTGTAGAAAACCAATGGATGGATGGGAGGAGTTTTTTTTTTTCTCTCATATGAACTGTTTCCCATTGTTTGTTTTGTGTGTTCAGGCCGTTCTTCCATTGTATGAGTACATCTGGTACCACTCACTATATGGTTCAATACGTGTAATAGCGTGTAAGGAGTGAGTCATTTGTATTCATCATATTAACTGGGGGACTAATTAGACACATTGTGTGTGTGTGTGTTGCTTGCATTTGCCATTTGTCTGTGTTTAATACGTTTCCATTGTCTTTTTCTTTGCAGTATCTGAACACAGTGATTCCATTTGAAAAGAAAGGGACCCCTCCCACGGTGGAGGACCTCCAGATGCTGACAAAAAGTAGGTTCACGTGTTGTACTCTAGCGATCTGTCACGATCCACTCTGAGCACAATGCACACAGTGCTGCTGTAAATAGACCACTGTCCTTTGCCATCAAGGCCTACCTCTAAAGAACGCATGCAGAAAATATGTTGATCATACTATTTTGGTAACAATGAAACAATGTTCGTCATCCTATCTTTAGCGTTGAATCATAGCCTCTTTGAGGCTGTAACACTGTGTCTAGAATAGATTTTGCACCTCAAAAGAGGCTCGCTTCTGCTTTTTATATTCTTCTTGCTTATTCTTCTTCTTTCAGTTCTTTATGCAATGAAAGAAAACAGTGAGAAGGTGCCAACATTGCTAACTGACTACATTCTAAAAGGTAAAAAAGCTCATTGTTTTTCTTTACTCTAAATACTGTAAGCAAGAATTTGGTAGTGATGACGATGACAATTATGTTAGCATGATTATGTTACGGTTATTACACGGTCATGATCGTGGATTGTGGTAACTTGATGATCATTTTATGAATAGGATGTGCCCACCTTGCGTGAATACAGTTAATATCAGCTATCAGTTCAGTTCAGTTTATTTTTTTCCATTTGCACATATAGACAAAATGTACATAGGAAATTGTTTTTAGAAAGCTCTCCAGATGTACATGGACAGCATACAGCACAACACTAGCATACAGTTCAAGACAGAAATGCGTAAGAATACAAGTAACAACCAACAAGATAGTAATCTGGTTTGTAAGAAGAAGCCTGGAAACCCCTAAAAGCAGAGAGATTCAGTACTTTTCCATGCACCTTTTCAAAAGTATCTTCTCTGGTTGATCTGCATGTGTCCATGTTTCTGTGCATTGGAACTTGTGATGTCACGTGACTTAAGCATCAGCCTCCAGTCACGTGACTTCAGTGCATGTTGATGATGATGTCACTGATCCTCTGTGTCCTGTGTTCCTGCAGTGCTCTGCCCTACCTAAGGGTGCGAAGGGGCTGTTGAGTGAGGTTGATGTCAGACCGGGCGTGGCCATTCCTGGGTGGCTCAGAGTGCCTCCCCTCCACCCTGAGTCAAAGCTGCATGAGTTCCTATCCATTGTTAACGATGGACCAGTACATCTACCCATTGTACCTGACTCATTCTGACAGCCAATAAAAGTCTGCCTTTGCTGATCTCTCCTTGCCTTTTCCTGTCCTAGCTGCCTGAGGTCACAGCAGCAGTGCTCATCTGTGAGCATGCAGCTGTTTCACACAGGTCATGTTGCAGTGGGTGGGCGATGCCTCAAGTGGTGAATGTTTGTACTGCGACAGCCACTCCATCAATCAGACAGTGAACGAGAGATTTAAGGGATGCTCCTTCACCTTAGTTCTAAAATTTGTGAAGATTTTTTTCCATTTTTCACCCAATTGGCCAATCGCAACTGCATCAAATGAAACTCCGATGACTTAGCCACATGCCACTTTGGATTAAAAAAAGAAAAGAAATCTGACTTGCTGGAAGCTCCGACACAAGATGTTAATTCCACTAACCCGTACACATAATGTCCCAAAAACTCATTCACTGCTTGTAAAATGGCACTTGATGGTGGATAATCAAGCGAGCAATGCATACATTTTTTTGAAAGGCAGACTATGCGGGATTCCTCACTCTCGTGTCCTGCAGGACCACCCCCAGGCTCGTAGCAGAGCGGGAAGCAACCACCGTAGTGCCATCAATGGTGACTGTGAGTTCTTGTAGTAAGGAGGCTCTGTGAGGGAGGAAGAACAGCTCCGTCTTCTCAATCTACAAAGTACACATTTCCAATGTAGAGCCAGATTTTTGAAGACTGCTATTGCATGAAATACCACATGTGTCCATTAGATGACAGCAGAGCATTAAGAGAATCACAACACAAACACAAAAAAAAAAACAAGACAATTTGTATGAAATAGTTGGAAATGAATAAAGTCATTAATTAAGAACAGGTTGATGAATAACTTCAAGAGTTATTTTACAGTCTGAAATTTGATGACCAGACAAATAATAAAGACGGTCCAAAGCAAACTTCAGAAATGTCATTGTGCTATGGTGACACCTAGTGGAAATATGTGATTTGAAATGGCATCAGTATTTCAAACAAATGTATCCAAATATAATTGACATTAACACATATAGCCATTTTGAAATATAATTTTTTATTAAAATATTGTTACAAGGTATAACTGAAGCCTTTTAATGCCATATACATAAAAATGCAAAAATTTCAGACACCGCACATTAACATCTGCAGCATTAATTATATACATCAATTACTACTGTCATGTATTCCATCATATCAAGGGAAGTAAGCTGAAATGCAATATTATATCATTTTTAGAAATAGATATATATGGCCAAATATTTAATACTAATGTCACATGAAAAAAAAAAAAAATCAGCATTTTTCATGGGTGAATGAAAACCTTTTTTTACACAAATAGTATTTTTGTTATAGAACAAAATTAGCATTTTGTGTTGAAATACACCTTGGCAAGAAGCAAAATAATACATTTTCACATATGCACAATGAAGCTTGTTTTGTCTGGTTGGTGCATATCATACAGCACTAACTATTTTTGTTGGGGACTGGACAATTCTCTATTAAGTTGTGTAAAATATATCAATGTTTTGAACAGATTTTCCAAATAAAATACCTATAAAATAGAAAAAAAATAATAATAAAATCAATTTTGGCTTTTGAATCACAAAATATCAGACACCGCACTATTTTGTAGTGAGTACAGATTATCTTTCAGTTTAACACAAAAAGGGAGCAAACACCACAAGTCTTGCTATTTATTGAGTATGTAATGTAATGTTATTGAGCTAATGATGTCCCAAATTACATTCCTATTGAAACAATATTGCACTGAATGATAGTAGCAGGCTTTAAAAGTGAGAAAGGTTATCGTTTTCTCAGTTATTTATATTTGTAAACGAACAAAAATAAGGCCTGATTAAATTAAAATTCCTCTACAAATGAGATGCATTTTTAATCTCTAACTAGTCAAAGTAAAAAGGTCCCACCTTACAATAAGTACCTCTAATCCATGTGCAATTACACTGTAATAACATAGGTACTGTAGGTACAGTGACATTATATTGTGGAATACCTCTCTAAACTTATCCTGTGTCAAATATTCAGCTGTTTATTAAGTGTGGTCACAAAAGACGCATTAGGAACATGTAGTGTATAGTGGAACTGGTAGCAGTTTGAATTTAGGGTAGAACCAACATTCTTTCAATAAGTCATCACTATTCATTTTTAATGATTGGGTTAGCATTGTAATACGGTTCTAACCTGTGGCTGACAATGGAAAGGAGGAATCTTTGGTTTTTTATCCCATATTTGTTCTGTATTAACAATCCTCAGTTCACTTACAAACAATCCATCTGGCTTATGGCATTACTGTACATAGGAGGAAGAGATACTCATTATCATTAAATAGAAATGTCACACAGATCTTATTAATGGCAAGTTATCATTTGTGCTCCTCAATTAATATATCAAATCAACAGCAAAGGCCATAAACACTATTGGTATTGGCAACTGATAAATTAAAGTGATTCATTAAAGTAGAGTGTCATTCACAATCGGAAGGTTATGAAAAACAGTTGCTTAAAAAACTAAATCTGACCAGCATTTTAGTCAGATCATTTGGCCAGCGTTGGTAAAGGCAAACAAATGGTACTTTATTGATCTTCAAACTTCTAACTTGGGGTTGGCTCAGGCAGTCGGAGGGTTGCCGGTTCGATCCCCCGCCCGGGCTGTGTCGAAGTGTCCCTGAGCAAGACACCTAACTCCCAAATGCTCCTGGCGAGCTGGTCGGCGCCTTGCATGGCAGCCAATCGCCGTCGGTGTGTGAGTGTGTGTATGAATGGGTGAATGAGAAGCATCAATTGTACAGCGCTTTGGATAAAGGCGCTATATAAAAGCCAACCATTTACCATTTAAAACAACCTAAAAAATGATCCCGTCCTGCGTCCTCTGGGTCCAACTGAAAAATATAAAACTATTTACAAAAAGGAACTTGACATTTGCAATCTGATCTCTGTCAGATTCTTCAGCACCCTAATGATATACAGTAAATATAGTTGTACGTTAAAGTGTCTATCCGTCATTTTTCATTTTTGCGAAATCTGTGGTCACTGCTGATCATAAAAGTGTGTTTTCACCCCCGAAATACCATTCAGTTCCCTTCAAAGTGTAGCTATTTGCTAGGAGCACATCAAGTACGTTATAATCCATCAGTAGCATATTTGGAGAAAGAAGACTGCATAGAGAAAACCAACAATGCCATCTGACACGGTAATATTGAACAACGTATCAAATCGCTTTTTGAATTTTAGGCGATTGCTCTTCCATATTCGTCATGCGAGGGTCTGTGCGTGCGTTCAGGCAAATCTCTAGCTCGCTGGCTCATTACATCGCACCCGACACAAGCAGTGGAAAACAGCATATAGTTGAAGAGCTATTTAAAAATGCAAATGCACTGAATCGATATTACAACAAAATTCTTCTAGGACAACATTACGGATTGACATGTTTTACAAGGAAACATAAAAACTGGATGATAACATAGCAGCTCCAGATTAGTCTTGTGAATTTTCTTTTACCTGTGTTTCTGCTGATCTAAACCTCAATCGTGTGTGGCACAGTCTTCAGTGTTGATATAAGAAGTATATTTCAAAATAAAGCCTTGTGCTGTCTGTGTTGTCTCTATTTAAAATAAAATAAAATGTAACATCCATCCATCCATCCATTATCTTAACCCGCTTATTCTGAACAGGGTCGCAGGGGGGCTGGAGCCTATCCCAGCATACATTGGGCAAAAGGCAGGAATACACCCTAGACAGGTTGCCAATCCATCACAGGGCACATACACCATTCACTCACACACTCATACCCACGGGCAATTTAGACTCTCAAATCAGCCTAACCTGCATGTCTTTGGACTGTGGGAGGAAACCGGAGTACCCAGAGGAAAGCCATGCGAACACGGGGAGGACATGCAAACTCCACACTCCACACAGAGAAGCCCCGGCTGACGGGGATTCAAACCCAGGACCTCCTTGCTGTGAGGCGGCAGTGCTACACACTGCATCACCCGTGCCGCCCACAAATGTAACATCCAAATAAAAAATTGTATCTGACCACTGTGAACAGTACCAAGTTAAGCCACTGCACCATTTTTCTTGTTGATTAATTCTCTCTGAAACATACTGCTACCAATGACAGTAAGGAAAGGCATTTTTCCATCTGTGAACTAAATGAAATTTAGCTTGTAAAAATACAAAGTAATAATGAAAAGAAACATCCTGTGGTACAGCATTAAATTTATATCTGTACATTTCTGAATATACCATGAATATTAAAAGAAAACTAATATAAAAATTCAGTGTACACTTAAATGAAGTAAATCACATCATGTGACACATCTGCACTGTACTTTAGTTGACGATGCACCTTAAGCGCTAACAACCAGCTATTTCCAAAATCCAAAAACACATTTTTCCTCATCGCTAATTAGATTCACTGGAAGCATTTTACTGTTTGTTTTTTTTTTCTCTTCTTCAATCTGGAGAATCTGTACAATAGTTTACAGGGTCCGTCCGTGGTTCACTACACCAGAGAGCCGGCCTGGTTTTGGGCAGGCACCATGATGGGCACCCCTCCCATGCGGGCGATGTTGGCGGAGGTGACGTTGGTGGCCACGAGGGGCGGTCTCGGGGCCTGGGCCTGGGCCTGGGCCTGGGCGGGCTCGGGTCTGTGCAGGGAGCTGGACCCGTTGGTGCTGGGGGGTCCGGGGGGCCCGAGGGGTACGCGGGGCAGGCTGGCACTGGGGTGGTAGCCCGGCAGACCCTGCAGAGGGCTGGGCTCCGCTCCAGGGCGGGGCCGGTAGCCCATGGTGCTGCCCGTGGCCGTAATGACGGAGGCGGTGTCCGAGGCCGGGTGGTGAGGGTACAGGTGGTCCCGCGGGTGGTTGTTGGTAGCGATGGAGGACAGGGTGCCGTTTTTGGAGATGATGTCTGAGCCCGTGCCGCTCTTGGCCCACGAGACGCGCTTGGGAGCCTGAGCGTCCTCCCTGGGGAAGAACAGCAGAACATGGAGAGAAAAGATCAGATAAGGGGCGACATGTACAGAACTGGGCAAAAGTCTTAGGCACCTGTATAACATTCTGTACGGAAGATGGGGCGACATCTGGCAGTCGAAGGGTTGCCGGTTCGATCCCCCGCCCGGGCTGTGTCGAAGTGTCCCTGAGCAAGACACCTAACCCCTAACCCCTAAAATGCTCCTGACGAGCAGGCAGGCACCTTGCATGGCAGCCAATCGCCGTTGGTGTGTGAGTGTGTGTATGAATGGGTGAATGAGAACCATCAATTGTACAGCGCTTTGGATAAAGGTGCTATATAAATGCCAAGCATGTACCATTTACCAAGTGTTTCACAAATAAAGTACACACACATACTAGAGACGCATTCAAGCACTTCCAGACCACTTCTGGATGTATACAAACAAACACACAACAAAGCACATAAAATTAACAGCTCCCTACACACACACATGTACTGCTTCATCCTCCCAGTACAAACACCCAACACCTCACCACAAATGCACCAACTCACACACGCGCACTCATACGCACACATACGCACACACTGTTTCAGGCAAGAGCACTCCGCAGTAGAATCTCACTTGATGTCGTTGGCCATGTCGTCCTCGTTGTCTCTCCGTCTCTTGAGAATGAAGAAGAAGATGAGGACCAGGACCAGAACCCCCACCAACGTGCCCACTGTCGCCCCAGCGATCACCCCGGCACTGGTGGCTGCACGAAAACAAACAAAATGCTCTCAGTACACACATATCCACACATATCCACACACCCACATATCTACAGATCCAGTTATCCATACAAACGCTTATCTCATTTTCCATTCCTACATTCACCCACGTGCCCCCCACATTCACTAAATAGAGACACACAGGGAACTGTACACTTTATACAGGTTTTGATACAGAGAATGAGATGTACGTACAGGTGTTGACCTCCAGATTAATGAAGCAGGTCTCTGAGCCTGCAGTGTTTCTTGCTGTGCACACATATTTCCCCGTCATGTTCTTGGTGAGATTGTTCAGTCTGAGCATGCCCTCTTTCTCGTCTGAAAGGACAAACACAGTCAGCAGCGCAGTCACACACAAACGTGCAATTCTGGGCAACCACCAAAGATGGCAAGGAAAGCTGCTAACAGGGGCAGGTACAGAAAACGGGGTCTTAACCTCCTAAAACCTGGCGTACACATGCGTGGACTCCACATTTTGGGCTGTACAACCATAATACTTCATTCTTAAGACCGAGAGTCCACATATGTGGACATCATTTTTCTCAAAAACTACATCATGTCAAAAGATGATGCTTAGTTTTTATACTTATCAGGTCCCAATAAGCCCAAATAGCAAAGAGAAATTAAAAATGTATACCAAAAAAGAGTGGGGGTCTTAGGAGGTTAAATTTAAATAAGGTTCTAATCCTCTTCAGAGAACCAATTGGGCCTTTGTGAGAGTACATTGACGGACAATGAGATCATGGGTTTTGTGCATTGCTCAACTCTTACAAGGCAGACATTATGCAGGGAATTCAACCTAGTATAACTTAATTGTAGTTTTTCTAAACTTTTCTGAAGTTTTTCTCAAGTTGAATTAATAGAAAATTTAAGATAAGAAGTGGAAGCCAAAGGACGTTACTCACCCAGCATAGGGGAGAAGAAGAACTCGGTCACTGGGGAGGTCTTACTCCACTTGTACATTGGGACAGGTTTGCCGGCTGTGGATTTGCAGCTCAGGGTAACGTTCCCCTTCAGCACAGGCTTCCCTGTCAGTCTGCACACCGGTGGTGAGGGAGGAACTGCAGAACACAGGCACAGCCACAATAAACCTTATCCTCAATATAATGTCAATGAAATGTCTCGTAGTGTAAGTCGTGTCTTAAAAATCAAATTCAATTTACGGAGCCCCCCCCCCCCCCCAGACACACTCTCGGTTTACAAAACTGTGTACAGATTTGCAAACCCAGCACACGGATTGCAAATATGTACGCTCGGTTTGCCAAACCGTATCCTCAGTTTTGCCATGCTTACACACAGACTGCAAAACTGAGGGTATGGATTGGCAAACCGAGTGCACAGTTTCCAAAAATGAAGGTAGGGATTGGCAAACGGAAAGCACACGGATTGCAGAACCGAGAGTATGTTTTTCCGCTTTTAAATATATTTATTTTACTTAGGATTTTTATTCTCAGATTTCTGCAGTTGCTCCTTTCCACACAACGCGTAACAGAAGCTCAAGGTTGGTCTGAGCACCGGTGTCAGTACAGGACTCCTTGGGCTCTTACCATTGACGGTGAGCGCGATTTCCTCGGTGAAGGAAATTCCTCCTGGAATGATGACGCTGCAGGCGTAGCGGCCCGAGTCATTCTCCCTGGTGTTGTTGATGAGGATGGACACGTTGCTGTTGGGCATGGCTGCAACAAACCTCACCCGCCTCATGAACTGCGGGCCGCCATTACTCGGTTTGCCCCCTACGTGAGAAATGACCTGTGCCCAAAATCAAACGCCGTGTTGAAAATCTGCTGTCGGTCTGTTGGAAATACATTAATCCTTTACACTTTGACAACTGTCAATATCTCAAAAACTATTTACTGCACACACATGGTTTAAGACTTAAATTAAAGAAGAGGCTTGTACCATTCAGATATTTGAACAAGTTTATGTCACAGTATGTACAATACACTAAAATAAATAAACATGAATATGAATCTCAATTTCAAGGACCAACCCAGAACTACTTATATTACATTAATAGATGACTAGAATGTTCTAATGCTGATGTAACTCACTGTGTTCTTACTGCTTGTGAAAAGATATGTTGTTATGACACTGATGGTCTGCTTACTTTTACTGCACATTTTCAGAAGTGTCTAAAATGTGTTCTCTAACTCTGAGGATGCTGGAAGGGGTGGGAGAGATGGCGGTGGACAGCAGACAGCTGTTTGCGTTCTTCGAGTTTGGGAAAGACAGTAATGAGGGGACACAGCAGGGTGTTAGGGCAGAGGGGGTGGGGGGTGTGGTGGCATGGTGCAACGGGCTGGGTGCTTGCGTTCGGGCCTTGTCTTTCTGATTAAGGCCGAGGCAGGGACAGGCTTGATTGTGTCAGACAGACAGTTCCACCGTACTCCGCCTTGCCACCCCTGGGTTGGTCTGGGAATATTAAATCTTGCAGTTCATCTCCTACAAAGCCGCTCTATCTTCGGAGGATGTATTTTTAACAGCAGGCCACAAATACAGAGTTCTTCAGAAATGTGCAGAGATGGCCCCAAACTTGTGGAGTAAAGTACCTTTTACATTTATTTCAGATTTTTCTCCCAATTTCGTAGGCAATTGTACCCCATCTAATCCAATTAGAGTTAGTGTTATATACACTGCTCACACCCCGTCCCTCAGCGGCCCGAAGGAGAGCAACACGCCTTCTTCAAGCCGTCTGGTCTCATGCGCGTGACCGTGATTCTTCAAGCCGTCTGGTCTCATGCTCGTGACCATGATTCTTCAAGCCGTCTCGTCTCATGCTCGTGACTGTGATTCCGAGGTACCCGAGGTGCTTCTTGTGCGGCGATCTGGAGCAGCGAGCCAATTATGCCGCTCCACCTGAGCCGGCATAATTGCCGGCTTTTGGCAGGACCGGGAATCGAACCCGGTGTGCAACTGCAGAGATCTGCAACTGCCCCTCCGCTGCATCTTAGCCTGGTGCAGCCACAACATAGAAGAAAACAACACAATGTACAATTTGGAGGGGGGGAAATGGATGCTCACCGAAGAGGAACTATTGGAATGGAAGTTCCAGGTGATTGTGTTTCCACTGATGTTAGACGAGGCTATATACCAGGCCTGTAGAACCACATTTTGACCGTTGATGACTTCAATATTTGCGTGCGGTACAATCAGTTCTGCATCACCTGTGGACAGCATAGAGCACGTTGCACTTCACCTCACCACCTCAGAGAAATTCAACCTTAAGTGTAACACCGTCTATACTATAATTATAACTTTAACATCGTCATACTATAACTACAGCATCAACTACATATCAAATTATGTCACCAAATCTAACATTGAATCATGTACAGTTTAAAAGACTCCTGACAGAGCAAAGACTCCTGAGAGGAGAAAACAGACTCACAGAAAATGATCATATTACAAAAATCTCATCAAAAAGTTACTGAATGGGCATTAATAAAGCACTTTATAGAGATATACATACTGAAAGCTTTCTTAGACCTGCTCTAAGGAAGCAATTGAATACACCCGACTAATCAGAAACAGCTAAGAAGCCAACTGTCCGAATACTTCTGGGCAATTCCTACATGGATCACCCAATATGGATGTACATACCCTCAAATTAAAGATGACAGTTTGCAATTTAACGTCATATTCATTGGTTTATTTCAAAGCCAATGTACTGGAGTACTGAGGCAAAAGAACAGCAATTGCACCACTGCTGAAATACTTACAGACTGCACTGCACATAATGCATCACAATATATTCATATTATTTCCTAAATGTAAGATTTAATAGAATTTCAAAAGCACAGCACAGTACAAAAAATGTTAAACAACGTGACGTAAGCCAAGATGTAAAAAAAAAAAACACACAAAAAAAACATGGACGCCGGTCCCACAAATATGCAGTATTACCACAACTTTACCCACACAGAACTACAACCTGCTCTTATTCTTGGGTAGGATACTTGTTGATTGTCTCCCTAATGTTTTTATTGTAAATCTTTAATTCAGCTTTTCATCAGCAGAGCCTGGAGTGGGGGGGAAGAGGGGAAAATAGGGCAGCCAGTCGGGTGTGTTAGCAGGTCTCAGGGCAGGGAGGTGGGGAGTGGAGCATGGGGCCTTATGGGACTTATCTCTGGGACTGTGTCATTTTCGATTGTTTATCAAACGGAGGGGAAATTTTCCTTAATCCTGAGCTCCACTCTGCCACCCATCTGTGCTAAGGGTGGTGGTGGGGGGTGGGGGTATGGGGAGGGGCTGGATCACGGCACTCTGCCGTGCCAGGGCACGCACTCAGCCACGGAGTCAAAGTGCACTGGACAGAGAGGTGAACTCAGGGCAGTACCATGCCTCATTCCACAGAATCACACACAATGGCCTGATAATAACCTCTGTTCATGATGTTTAAATGTAAAATCACCATGTTTAACTCGGAGTGAGCACTTCTGATTGCTCCTGCACTCACGTTACGCAAAAACTATTCTGTCAACAATAAATATTTTACAATATATTCATAACTCCCTTAGAAAACCATTTTCTCTATATAAATAAAGTCTCATAGATCTAGCTTTAAAATGTCAAATGTATTTGGTTTATTAGTATGCTTGCTGTTGGATGATGCTGAGTTTGAGCAAGGAATCAAAATGCAAGAATTTCATGGTCCTTTTGATAACTCAACAAATGCTAAACATTTTCTCATTCGCCATTACCAATTGAAATGTACACCGTCTATGGCTGGAGACATGCCTGACATGGTAGCGTTCTGCACTGTTAAGACTGGGGAGTGTGTGGGCACGCCGGGTGTGTGTGTCCTGCGTGTATCCGTTTGTGCCGTGTGCCTTTAATCTGAAGTAATCAGTACGTCTAATTTAGAAGCAAAACAACTCTGGGGATATTGTAATGGAAGGATAAGTGGTCTTAAAACAGCTTACTTGATAATCTGCATTGAATAATCAACAAACGTTACTTGGCAGCTGCAGCTGAACAGAGATTTACAAATGGGAAACATATGTGGAGGTTGTGTGTAGTGCCCTGATGCCTCCAAATGGGGGCAGCAAAATGTCAAGAGTGCTGCTGTACAGTAAATGAGGCCAATCCTAATCGCAAATGTCTTAAATGGCCAAAGGTACAGTTTCACACACATTCTGAATGGCACCTGCCTGTCAGAATATCACAGAATTGAACAGTCCAAACCCAATTCAGTCAGGGGACAATCCAAATGTAAACAAACTGCTTTTTGTATTTGAGTAACATTCAAACTGAACAACGCATTGTTGTGGAAACCGGAAAAGTTTTTCAGTAACATTTTAAGTAATGATGTAATTGTTAAAGCAGCTGAAGACAGGCAAGCCGTGATGAGCCAAAATGCAATGGCTCCTCGCTGCTCTGAATTCTGGGGGCTTCTTCGAGCCTTTGAGTGCCCGGCTCTCCTCATCCAGGAATCCGCTATCAGACGACTGGGTAACCAATAAGCCGGTGAGTGATGTTCTCTGGGGAACCTGTGTCAATGTGGGCTCGCTCTTATTAAACGGAGCCGCCCCGTCTAATAATCTTTCTGCTCACACAGCCTCCCCTTGCCGAGATCTTAGTTCTGATAAAACCTTTCATCAGTCAGTCTCCCCCAGGAACAGGGCTACAAATCACACAGGCTGCCATGAGCTGGACAAGGGCAAGACTCCGTGCACAGAAACAGATTTACGGCTAGATTAATGTGCTTTTTGGTCAATATTTAGAATTGATGATTGTGGTTTTTTTACTCATGTGTGTTTCAGTACCATGTACTGTCTCACCTTGGACTGAGATGATAACAAATTGTATCATCATTATATTAATAGAAACATTCGGCGGGAAAATATTGACTGTACAGCATTTTTTACACCCACTTTAATTTATCTCAACAAGAAACATTAGGCTACCAAAGTCTAATAGTCATAAAGACACATCTCTTCAACATACAGTACATCCATACAGTACTCGCTATATTATACTGAGCTGTGTGCCTCAAACTCACCTGCAAATTCACCCTCTAAAGCTCCCATCTTTCTCCTTCATTTGCATTAAGCTTTGGCATTTATGCATACCCCACATATTTAACAAGCTTATGCATGCTTATAAATTGTAATATAATTTGAGTAAAAAACACTATTCTACTCATGACAGTTAATTCAATGCTAATATTATGATTCAGTTTTGGTTTGAAATCGTGTGTTTTTGACTTCGCACCATCATTTGCCGCGGCTCTCTGACAGCACAGCACTCAGAGTGGCGGGCGAAAGAAGGTCTGTATATTAGTGTCAATGTGATGAGCACTGTGATATTTCCAAGAATGAGGAGCAGTGCTCCCCTCAGACACCCCAATAATAAATATTTAATTAATTAATTCATTCATTATCCTAACCCGCTTATCCTGAACAGGGTCGCAGGGGTGCTTGAGCCTATCCCAGCATACATTGGGCGAAAGGCAGGAATACACCCTGGACAGGTCGCCAGTCCATCGCAGGGCACACACACCATTCACTCACACACTCATACATTCATACCTACAGGGCAATTTAGACTCTCCAATCAGCCAAACTTGCATGTCTTTCGACTGTGGGAGGAAACGGGAGTACCCGGAGGAAACCCACACAGACACGGGAAGAACATGCAAACTCTGCACAGAGAGGCCCCGGCTGACGGGGATGCGAACCCAGGACCTCCTTGCTGTGAGGCAGCAGTGCTACCCACTGCACCATCCGTGCCACCAATAATAAATATCTGCAGGGCAAAATTGGATTTGTGTAAAGCCCCTGGTGCTATTTCCTGCAGTTATGGGAAAATCTGTTTCATCTGACCAGCCTTCAATGCCTCTTAGGTTCTGAGCGACTTTAATTAATACTTTAATGAGAAATCCCTGGCAACAATGCGACAGTCAAGCACACAGCTTGAGCAGTTAAAACACTCCCTCGAGTGCTTGCACGCACGCATGCACGCTCGCATACACACACGCAAACCTACCCTAAAACCGTGCCCGGAAAAATATATTTATCTGAAATGACACCTCAGGTGAACCTGCAACAATCCAATTATTAGGCTAGAAAACAAAACCTATGAAATGTACAAGAGGAAGACGCGTAACGAGAGCATAAGAGAACAAAAAAAGGAAGATTGTGAAAGATAGATGAGGCGAAGCAGGGAGAGTTGAGCCCCATGTCCTGTAACAAAGGAGCCAGATAATTAATGTGCATTGAACATCCTTTTATACTTAAGTAATCTCCTTCATAATGACCTGGGGAGAGCTCTCTCTTCTAGGCTCTGCTGGCTTCAGACAGGAGCATGCTGGTGCATACTCACGACACACTGTTTCGAACACCACCCCACCCTACCGGATCAGCACCAGAATGTATAATCCACTTACAGGACCTGATGGATTGGATTTAAATGATGAATTATGAATAATCTCAAGGAGGTGGAACATTACGCAATGTTTTAAAAATGTTCCAGTCCCAACATGTTATTGAGTATTTCCCATTGAAATTGTTATGAGAAGCATAATGAACCAATGAAGAGAACCACATTGAATAGTGAAGCGCTATTTTGCATTGACACAATCCATCTGTCCATCATCTAACCTTCCTATGGGGGTAGAGGGAGGGGTTTGTGGAGTCTATCCCAGCATGCAATGGGCGACAAGCAGAAATATACCCTAGACAGGTTGCAATCCATCGCAGGGCACACATATGCATTTATACCTATGCACAATTTAGAGGCCAATTAGCCTGATGCATGTCTTTGGAAAGGAGTACCTGGAGGAAACCCACATGGACACAAGGAGAACATGCAAATCCCATTGGTAAAGATACATATTAAAATTTCCTATACTTCTGACAGACAGTATAAAAGGATTGAATCTGTGCCAATTAGCATATTATTAAATAGGTGAATATGATCAGCAGGAAACGCCTTCTTTCTTCCATCCACAAAAATGTTAATCAAAATCACTGGAGAATTTTTCAAACAGCACAGGGTCTCTGGACTGGTAGGCACCATTTACCATGAGGCCTGAGTTTTGGGGCGAATATGGATGGGTGGGTTGTGATTGGTGCTCTGCTGGGAGGGTGAGTGTGTGTGTGTGTGTGTGTGTGGGTGGGGGTGGGGGGGCAGGTGGGTTGAGCGGAGCATGACCCATGGGACAATGCAATGCGGATGAAGCTCGCGTAAGCAAACTTAATGACAGGAAACATGTAAATTGCACTGTTTACTCTCCTCTACATCCTCCCTTTAAGAGTCCTCCTCGATGAAAAAATAACTTTATGCTATGGCTGACCCCAGACCTTTGAAGGATGAAGCTAATCTGTTTATCAAAAAGGCCCCTGCGTCAGTCTCTCCGACAGTTGGGAGTTAAACTAACATTATTGTAAAAGTCACATAGCAGCACAATGGCTCACGACCTTTGCTCATTCTGTTTGCTTGCCTCGGCCCTTTTATGTCCACGTTAAAATGGCCGCACTTTGTAGGGCGGGTATGCAAACGACAAATTGACACGCGATTTCAAAGTCTAATCTGAATCTGAATCGCATTGCAAACGAGTCCCAGTTCAAGAAGGCTCTGACAGCAATTAAGGCGACAACGGACATCCTGGGACCAGAGGAGCTCACAGGAAGGCGACTGATGTCCGGGCTTTTTTTTACCGATGGCCCGGCTTCTGAGAACGTTTGTAGAGGCACTTTCGATACGGCGCAAAGAAAGCGGAGCGTCTCGGCCACATTCCACCAGGGCCGAGCGGAACTTTCCGGGATGCGTCTGGAAGCGCCTCGACCGAGCTCTAAAATATACTCGAGCACGAATCGCGCCGTGCCTCGTCAGAAGAAGAAGAAGAAGCTCATCATCAGATAACCAACGTCGCTCTGTTCCCGAACTGCCATCGCAGAGAGCAATTAACATAAAAAACGAGCTGGCGGTATCACGCTATGGTTTCAACCCCTCCTTGCCTCCTTCCCACATCATCTTGGGCTTTTGAAAGAGATATTTATAAATCATTAGTTTAATTGCAAGGCGACGACGGTCCTTTCATCTCCGGGATCCGTCTTGTTTCGGCGGCGTGGAGCGGGGCTGCAGTGGTGATGCTGAGGCCGATAAGGTCTGGGAGAGCTCGGTCTTTGGAGTTTATGTGCTCGAGGTTAATTGAAGTTGTAATGAGGAGGCCCTATGATCTGGTGCTGGATTCTAGCTGGGTCTTGCACTATAATAACCATTTAAGGACTGAAATCCCATTTAAGCTTACAGAGCTTAGAATGTAGAACATGTCGCACGGCTTCTACTGGCTTTAAAGGGGCCTTCCTCCTTGGAAGAAACCAATGTGTCCAACAATAACAAAAATAATCAAAATAATTTATGGAATGTTTTTTTCAAAATTCTTAGTCAGAGCGCTAGAACTCCATTGCTTTCAGTTACCGGTAGTGACTGTTCCATCAGCGTGACAATGTTCAGTTAAGAACATCCTTATCTCATATTTGTGATTTTACAGGGCTAATGGGTTAACCCATAGCTTTCTAAATGCCTGATACCAGGCCACTCTCATGGCCTTTGAAGTGTAACAGAATCAGGGTGACAACACGTAGTTCTTAGTCTGGGCCACGAGGAACAAAGTGAAGAGAGAGGCAAACTAGCACAATCTGTTCCACTCCACGATGACCAAAATCACCCCTCCCCCCAAAAAAACAAACATTTGCTCTCACTTCTCACTCTAAACATGCAGGGCTTCCTTTGCATTGTATAGATAGAGCAAGGCAGGAAAAGCCTGGGTCTGCCGATAACACAGATTGGGCCACGACCCAAAATTAGCAAGGGCTTCTACACAGAAACAGAGGTCAGGACTTAGGGCAGGAAAAGCAGGCAGGGATGCACCGCGACCTCATGTCTGCGCACACCTGGCTACAAACACATCCTTGGTAACCCTTTCCTCCGGAAAAGCGTCCTGCCTTTACGGATGTCTTTTACCTCTTCGGGAAGTTAGCAACGGTCAGCAAGGGAATGACAACAAAGGGTAGATGAGAATGAACAAATGAGTCAAGATTTTTGGCATTAGGAGATTTTCGTTTCACAAGGAAAGGGTATGGTGCAGATAGGAGACATTATTATACTGTACAAAACTAAGGACCGAGGACCGGGGATCGAACCACCGACCTTGTAGGTCCCAGTCATTTACCTTAACCACTACGCTACAGGCCGCCAAGCACAAAGCACTTGTTTGAGATGGGTGTTAATGGTAGAAAGGCCTCGCTTTGATCAGGTCCTGGAAGCAGACAGCTGGGAGATCGGTCGTAACAATGCTGAGAGGTGACAGGTGACGGAATCCTCTCACTCCTGTCAGATTACCAAGGTGCAAATACTCATTCAAATGGATTGGATAAACAAGACGAATCCTCTGGGATTAACCCATATATACATGTTATAACAGTAACAGTGTGCTGCTGTGCAACACCAAATCCTGTTGTCATTGTCTGGCAGTTTGCACTTACTTGGAAGCTAATATTTTATATCTGAAAGTGAGTCATTATTCTTATCACATGACATCAGAAGGGTGCCGCAGTTTCCTCAAGAATCACAGCCTCCATTTTCCATTACAAACAGGAAGTTGTCGGAGAGATGACCGAGTGGGCTGTGGTTTGGTTTCTCTCCTGGAAATCCAGTTGAAAATAGTTTGGATGGATATTTTGTGTAGTTTAAGGTCAGTGAAGTGAGCTATAGTTTTGTAGAAGGCTCTGGTTTAATTATTTTAATATACAGTACACGAAGGCATGCTAATGGTTAGCTCACGGAAGCGGACAGTTCATCAAAATGTATTTGTATCACGCATTTCACAAACAATCATCACAAGCTTCATACAGTAGCTCCACACAAGAGCAAGGCTAGGGCTACAGTGGCATGGGAAAAACTCCCTGGTGACAGATAGAAAGAAACCAGACTCAAGGGGGGAGCCCAACCTCTTCTGGTCGCTCTTTTAAATGATCAGGTATGGAAAGATGGGATATGGGTGGAAAAGTTTTCAAGGGTGAGATGGCTGGGGTGATCAGTGTTAGCTCACACAGGTTGGCGGTGGTTGGTTCACCACAGTGGATAGTGGCATAGTTTGTTTTGTGAGTTAACTGGAATAGGTCAGGCAAGCCCAGGACATCATAGAACTTCTGAAGGCAGGGTCAGGTGGGCCACAACAGTGGAAGTACCGTGCACAATGAGTGCTGCTTTGAGTTCCTCTGAATGCTGACCTGGCCTTTAACCTCGTCCTGTGGTGAGTATGCTGCTCTGGGACTTGCAGGGGCATGCGATGGTCTCAGTGATAGATTTAGATGGTCTGGTCTAGCCCCCAGCTAATGTCATTATGTCCTTGCCAGACTGCAGGCTGACTGTTACCCTCCACTTCCAGTAGGATGATGTCGACTTCTTTTTGGTACCTCTTATTCTCCCTATCTGGCTAGAACTGGTATTCCAGTGAGCACATAAAAGCTTCCACTAACACCTTCCAAAAATAATAACAGAAATTAATACAAATGAAATTTTTAAAAGTTATGGCATGATACGACCAACAGCATTAATGTAATAAAACTGTTAAAATATCACACAGATCATAATAAACACTCAGGCCCAATGCACCTGCGCGAGTTGGGACTGTCAGCTTTTTAACACACTTTGTCTGAAGGGGAAACTTGCTTGCTCTTAACATTCAAGCCTAGAGAGCCACTCCTGTGCCTCAGACATGAAAGTGTTTTTGTGTGTCAAATTAAAGCGAGCGTGGAAAGTGTGAAGTCTAAAATATACTTTCAAAGATTTTGCCCAGAACAAAATTAGAATCGCCTCAATTCTCAATGCAGGGGGCGCATTACGGGGATGGATTATGTCCTCAGAGAACTCAGCATTACCCACCGCCTGTCATAACTGTTTAGTGATGCCTCTCTGTCAGCATAGTGCCAGGGTCTTACAAACTCTCTCTCTCTCTCTCTCTCTCTCTCTCTCTCTCTCTCTCTCTCTCTCTCTCTCTCTCTCTCTCTCTCTCTCTCTCTCTCTCTCTCTCTCTCTCTCTCTCTCTCTCTCTCTCTCTCTCTCTCTCTCTCTCTCTCTCTCTCTCTCTCTCTCTCTCTCAACCTGCGTAAACTTACGGGCTGCAAACTTAATGTGCAAGGAGGAACAAACCGTTTTTCAAATACTGAAATCAAATATTTAAATGAATGAATTAATTAAATTTTCATATATGGTATTGAAAAACAATGACATAAAAGAACACTTCTACACTGATTTTGACATGACAGACACTGAAAAATTCTTTTTTTGCATTAAATTTGCTTACATTATGTATGCTTGCACTCCACAGCTCCACAGCATATCACTTTGAGCCGCTTGCTTTTTAGAAGCTATACTACACTGTAAATGCTGCTCAGCTTGTTTGTGTGGGCATGGCCACCAAACTGATAAGAGTACAATTACTGGTGCAATTTGAGATCCTTACATTTCAAATGCTAACATCCTTGTTTACACCCACATGCTACAATGTGTTGTCACTGCACTTATTACCCCACGCAGTCCTTACCTTGACATTCAAATGCATATTCTAGGATTTTGGCTAGTTACATCGGATTACACTACATTTGTTTATCAAATACTCTTATCCCGAGAAACTGTAAAATGTAATGTGAACAAACCAAAGTTCACAAATACATTAAAGACCGGTAGTAAGTACAGGAACAGAAAGAGTCATTAATGCTCGTAGATCCAGAGACAGTGCAGTTGATAAAAACTAGAATCACTCACACTATTACGGTTATGCTGTTAGGCTAGAAAAAGGAAATAATGTAAGTAATGTTACATTATATTATCGGCATTTGGCAGATGCTCTTATCCAGAGTGATGTACAGTTGATTAGACTAAGCAGGAGACAATCCTCCCCTGGAGCAATGCAGAGTTAAGGACCATGGATCGAACCACCGACCTTGTGGGTCCCAGTCATTTACCTTAACCACTACGCTACAGGCCGCCAATGTATTATAAAAGGTTCCAAAACATATACCGTACTTGGTGTTGGCTTAAGAGCTCAGGTTACACTGTTGTGTTCATGGTGACACTAGATAATCAGCCAAGCAGCCAATCACAGGCACAGAGTGACCCAAAGGCCACTGTAAACAGACATAGAGGCCTGGAAGGCACTGGTCATGTAGTGCGTCTTTCACACGCTCTTCCTGGAACCACAGACTCACTTCCTCCAGGAAGGGGTCAACTGGCAGAAGCTGGGAACATTCCCACTCTGATATCCCATAGCCCTGTGGAAAAATAGCCTTTTTTGCTAGAAAGTGGTCTTTTTTTTTACTTATTCCTTTGGAGGGAATGGAGGGTGTGTGAAGGCTATTCTGAGATGAAGAACTATCTAGAAAGCATACAGTATGCTGAACACTCAGGGGGATTATAGGCTTCAGTTCTTTGTTATTTTTTTTTGTTTCAAAAGTGAAACAAAGCAAAAGTCGAGCTATTAACGTGGCTTATAATAAAAGACCAATAAAACAATCAAAGATTTTGTGTTATCGTATGTCAGGGACCATCCATCTATGACAATATAATCTTGCGATAACAGCTCCAATATGTTTATGGAAAAATGCTGATTTACTCTGTGTCACCATTTTTGGCTCTGACCCGAAGATTGCATCAGCTGAGGAGAAAAGTCTCCCAAGCTCTGCCCTAAAAAAAAAAAAAAAAAGAAAATCCAAAAATAAAATGCAGTGTGGAATTTTCACATTGCTGCTGACAACATCTGGCTGCATTCCAATGTTTCCATGTATGAGAATGGCAAAGGACATGCATGCTGTTTTACATTTCACCAGAAGGACAACAAAGTAATGCTAACCCCTGAACCCAATAAGAACAACCTTGCTTTCATAATGCCTGATCTCAGTGAATTAAACAGATATTGTAGAAAAAAAGGGTATATATTGCACAAATAGATGGCAGATGAAGTCACATATTTATCTTAAAGAAGTTTATTAAATATAGCATATATTTTTAAGAAGTAATACCAAAGTCCAAACCACATTCAGGTGTACACTTTTGTGGCATTATTAAACCTCATGTAAAATGGCCTCTGGTTTGTTGCCATTGGAATCTTTGGTGTGGCATGGAATTATTTCATTTGGCAATGGTTTTAATTTAATAAACATATCCAGTCTCAGTCAGGTGTGGTAAATGACCCAGATCTCCACCTCAAAATGATAAAAGTAAGTGGATGTGACAATATTTCATGGTGATGAGTCTGGATACATTTACAAACACCACCTTCAGTGCTTTCAGCAACAACTAGGGTTTTCCCGGGACTCTTTTTTCAGCGACTGCCCCGGAAAATGGTTATTCTTTCCTGGGACACAAGTTGTCCCGGTTTTTTGTAGGCTACTTCTAAATGTCAGAGTTCCAAATAAAACCGGATTCTTCTACTGCTATTATGTTTTTTCCTCTTTACATTTAGACATCCAATCCCGTGTCTGTAAATAGGTAAAAATTAGTAAAACACAGCGACAATTGGCCATATGCCGATACTTCTTTTTAATTGCTGGCAGAAATACGAAAGTTTACCTTATCACCTAGCAACTGCTGCACGGGCTGTCAGTCTGGCGCGTGCATTCACTTTAATGACCCCACCGTAGGAAAGTTCAGCTAGCTACTAGCCTAGAGGTAATCGCCTAATACTTCTGATTTATCTGTTATTTATTTTGTTTTATAAAATGGGGGGAGAGACGGACGAGGAGGACAAGAGAACAAAATCAGAAAAAACCCCCCCCCAAAAAACCCGATATGCAACGCACAACTCAGACTGGGCAAAAAGAGAAGACTTTCACAAATCAAATGTGGCAACCCTAGCAACAACTATCTCCCTTTCTGTTAATGGACTAATTACCCAGGTTCAGTTTCAAACATGTATGGCATGTCTCTCTCCTTAAACCACAACACAATGTTTTACATTTCCATTCCCCACACCATGCTGGTCAGAATCACTGTGTCAAGTATACCAGCAGGGGATAAATGATACATTTGCACTTTAATACACATCTGACCATGAACAGCTGCCAATCAGCAGAAACTCCCGGGTGCAAGCCTATCGAGGAATCCCCGCCAGCATCTCATCTCCCCCGCTTAACATAGCTGCTGAGGATCTGGCCTTGCAGAATGGGAACACATGTCGAATTAATGTCCCCCAACACCACGCGGAGGATAGTATTTCTTATTTTGGCATTAACGCGGGGCATGCTGTGAACGGCCTGTTTTAAGGCGAAATGAGAGGGGATAGACTGCGCTGTGACTGTGAGGGATTATGCACGCTGGGGAAATATATACGCAGTACATTTTTGCCGAAAAGGCTTTGTTACATTATTACATGAGAAGCATAAGAATTGAAGCAGGCGAAACCATAGGAGAAGCGGTACTGGGAATCACTGGCAGCACAGATGAAGTGGTCTGATCTCAACCCTTCTGCACACGGCAACAGGAATCTGCCGCACATCTCCAGCGGCGGGCGTTATTGCATCCGAATGCATGCGTGCCGCATGGCCGCTCCGCAGGCCCGAGACTGCGCTTTAAATAAAGGTAAAGGACTCGTGGGAAGGTATCTGGGTCACAGCCCCGTGGCGTGTCCTGATTCGCTCAGAAGCTGAGGGCGAGGAAGGCCCTATAGGCTTTGAGGGCACCTCCAGGGCTGGGGGCATTTTGAGCGACCGCACTGTCTGGCTGAAGCCCCCCGAACACATCACCGGCTACATCTTGGTCTCCCGGGCAAGACAGGAAATCCACAAAAAAGCCCACACAATAGACCCACAGCTCAGACCCGCTGAGCGCCACAGCTCATTGGCTGTCCCCTTCATCCTCATGTGGTCTGACAAACTGACCTGCACGCCTTTCAAACTGAGCTACTGTTTTCACTGCCAAACAACCCGACAGTTTCAAAAGGTTACACTGGAGACTTTCATAGAAAAGGACAACCGATGTTACAGTGTTTGAGTGTATGGTAGGGTCCGAGCTCATGTCCAGAGTCAACAACGCAGAGACGAACTGTGAGGTAGTGCAGCGGGATGAATTCATGGTTCCCATGGGAACTGAAGTGTCCCAAATCATTTTAAAGACAGCCACATGGAAACACGGATAAGCATGGAAAATGTGCAAAAATGGAACACATTTTGGACTTCCTTTCCTACTCTTTGCCAGTAGCACGTGTCAAACACATTTCCCTTAGGGTCAAGGTATCACTTTGACACGTTTCCTCCCAACAGGCATTGAGGCCTCCAGTTTTGTCATTGTCCCAGGAACGGTCCAATGGTTAGTGTAACTGTAAAAATGTGGCATAAGAAATGCAATTCGATTGACTACCTGAAATTCAAATGGCGCTTTAATTTCACTGTGTCAAAGTGTAGCCTAAACTATCTAAACCTAAAAGGGAGCTCATGTGACCAATCAAGCGTGTATGCCAAATGATAATATAACATCAGCTACTCAGAGAACTTAAACCACACCGCATCCTATATGAGGCTTGTAACGGATAACTCTCTCGTGAAATGGGGTCGGTAAAATTAATTTCCCGCTTGTACATCCCGCTGCTGGCTGGAGGTACAGAAAGGATACGTCTGAGCCCAGATTTAAACGGGTACACCACTTTTGTTTCTTTATCTCTGACTTAGACAGGTCTTTGCAGGGTCACACAGCTGTTGATGTGCAGAGACTTATCTGACATCATTTAAGAAGACAGAAAGCAGGGCAAGGATGAGGAAAAAAAGAAAAGAAATTGGAAGGAGGCAGGAAAAACACTTGAGCTGTCCTGGTAAAACTGTGAACCTGGTAATTGGAGAGAATCACTGCTCAGGCCAGTGATGCTTAAATGGACCTAGACTAGCTCTGCAGTTTTGTTAGAATGGCCTTCCCACATCATCATCAAGAAAATCATCAAGAGGGCCAAAAAATCTGAGGTACTGAGCAGCAACGCCCTGGTATTCTTTTTTGCCTTGGCCAAAACCAGAACATGGGAAGGAACAGCATGGATATGTTCTGGATGTACAGTTGGAGGGGGAGGTGGTATTTAAGGATACGTGTGCAGGCCTATTAGCACAAAGTTAGATGTGAGGATGGGTGGAGCTGATGGGGGTAGATTTTGTGAAAATCTAATTTTGTGAAAATCTAAAATATCCCATTCGGGGCATTGGAGGGAGACAATCCTAGCTCTGCCCCCCACCTCCCTCTATGAGATTAGACCAGATTTCTTCTGCCAGGTGGCTAAGCTGTCGCGCTACACTATTAATCTTATCAGCTTTCAGAGCGGTCTTTAATGTGACTGTAAGGAGCTGGGGACAGGCGGACTCTAAGCCACGTGAAGAATGAGTCTGTGAGCCATGACTCTGTGCGCAAGTCACCAAATGTCGATAAATGTCAAGACCTTACCATTAATACAGCGGTTTCATAAATCCGTACGCCTGTACCGTGGTATAGGGATCCTGGCTGTTTTGAGATGCTCACAAACACATACACACACATATACACACACCCATGCTCACACACAAACCTGTGTCATTCAATTTAAAAAACAAAGCCCTTGTACCAGCAGAGCTAAGTAGTGGCCTACGTTGGACGACGCGTCAAGCATGGTGTTGACCGACAAACATGATCAGTCTCTGCACTCATTCCTTTCCCAGAATCCTTAGAGATAATAAACAATGAATGCTGGGGAAGGGGGTTTGGTTACCCGCTTTAAAGATTTTCTTTTTTCTTTGGTACAGCACAATGATCCAATTGCAGGAAGGATGGGTGGGGACTGCAGAGCCTTTCAGGGCTATTAAAACTGTGAGCCACGTTTCCTTTTAACTCTTCATGGATTGCCATTCTAATAGAACAATGCAAGATTTTTTTGAGGCGGTTTTCTTTCTGGAAGATTTTCTAAGGACCAAGCTCAATAATACATTAACAATACGGGCCGTTTCACTAGCAGTGGTAAGAAGTTCCATAAAAAATTTCCCAGCCCTCTGATTCTGTCCTCTCCTGTGGAATAGACAAAGGAAAACATAACGCCATCTTTCAACAATGATCACGAGAACACTGCTGAAGTCTCTGCCATGGCTTCTGTAGTCTATTCCACAGAATAAGACAGCAGTTGAGGGGTTTGAAAATAACTGAACCTTTTTTGAAGCGGAGAGCCTCAAATCTCAGAAGAGGCATGAGGGAAAGCTCTTTCAACATCACCCATAATACGCAGTGTCTTTCTACACCTGCTCATCAGACCAGAGGACCTTGAAATTTCATAGTAGCCACATGGCTTGCCGTCCATGGCATTCAGGCATTGACAAATGCGTTTTTCCCGGAGCGTATTGCCGTGTGGAGCTCCCTACTGAAATGCAGAATGGGAGATGTATTTATTTATTCGGGTGCTGTTATCATGGCCATCGGTGTGCTGTGCAATAGCTTGACGGTGGAATGCGAGGCTTATCTGGGAGGGCCAGGCAGCTGGAGGGAAGCCTACTGCCAGAGAGCGGAAGGGCCCAGATACAGTCCCTTTCCTGCTGATAGACTGCTGCAGGGAGCCACTGCAGGAACAAACTATTAACTCTCTCCCTCCCTCCCTCCCCCCCTCTCTCGCTATCTCTCCCTCTCTCCCTCTCTCTCTCGCTCTCCACCTCTCTTGCTATCTCTATGCAAGGAACGAACAATAGAGTGGAGAAAGGCTAATGTGGAAATGTGGAACACAAGAACAGGATAGGTCACTCCTCCATCACCTTATTACGCATGATGGTAGAGAGGTACTGTTCTTACAGTGTGAGAGCAACTCAGTCAGTCTATGAGTGAAGAAGTGAACGCGAGTTAATGAGTAACATACATGTTTGGTGTGAGTGAGTCAATGAGCAATATAAATGGAGTGGTTTGAGAGAACGAGTGAGCAAATAAGTAATGCAAGTGTGTGAGATAGTGAGTGAGCAAGTGAATGAAAAAGTCATCAAGTACTGTAAATAAGTGAAGTACAGTACCGCTTCTAGGACAATTCCTACTAGTCACAGCAATAAAAGCAGCTAGGATAGGAACAGAATTGGCCAGTTCCTCTACATATTCAAACTGTAATAAACAAGGTTGTAGATTACAATACAGAATGACCTTTAGACATTTAGATATCACTTTTTTTTCAAACGTGTTTTTATGACACTATAATGAAACCCTGTGCTCACTATTAACTGTTTCGGGTTAGGTTCAGTGAAATATTTTCTAAAAGATTTGATGTATTTTCACATCATATATTATTATATTATATGAAAATATAATATTGCATTTTATTGTTTATTGATTGTCCCTTCATAGTGTAGGTTGTAGCATCATTGAATATATTGGAGTGGAGAGGGGTGGAGATTAGAATGGTTTGTCTGCATTGGGTTTTCATTCCTGCCTGCTTCTGGGAGTTTTACTGCAACTACAGGTCTATCATGCCGCAGCACAATCTCTACATCACTCCACACAAAGCTCAACATGTTTTCCTGATCTGGGAGTTGTGAGTTAATTTCAGAAATACAATGGTTGTTCAATGTGCATTAAATCAAATCATTCTTAAATTTGGCTGCAGAAGCAGCTGCATTGTTTTCAATGGCACTCTGCAACCCGGCCAATGTTACAAATGATATCTGCCCCACTGGAAGGATGCTGCTCAGCTTGAGTAATGAACCCATGACAAGGTTCACCAAACGGGTAGAGAAGAAAGTCTCTTCCCACAGATCATGTCACGGATGGGACGATATGAGCAGGGAAGGGATAAAAAAAAGTGAAAGCCACTGACTGGGACACAGGCATTTGTGGATATACCTCCTTGCAGATGCACTGTAGGTCATTCAAGCATTTCTTTAGCAGACTAGAAAAATGTACAAGGGGGCCAAACATGGAGCCCAGGGGGACACCTGCATTGATATGTAGGCACCAGATGAATCATCCACATGTACAATGGAAATTTGCATTTATATGGAAAACCTTTGAAGGTAGAAACATTCTGTCCGAAGAGACACATGCACACCAGAAAAATAGCACAAGGTTCAGAGTCAAAAGGACTGGCCTTGTTTCACAGAAACATTCTTTTAGCTGTAGAGTTATGAATTAGTTATTTATACCAGAGCTCTACCAGCACCATTAACCCTTTGAAGACTAGGTTTTTTGAGAGTACCTTTTGCATTGTGTTCAGTTAAGAACATTCTAATCACACTTTTGTGAACTCACAAATAGGTCCCATCCACAAGCTGTCCTTTGCCACAGCAGTCTAGGGCACAATTAAGGTTCTCAGTGATGAATTACGTTATGGAAAACCATCAATAGAAACATACCGAAGCTACACATAAAATATACATTTGAAGATCACTACTTATCAGGTGATCTGTAAGCTGACAACTAACATTCCACCAAATGACAGACAAACCCTTTGAAGAAAAATCTCAAAGAAGCTGAAATCATAGATTCAACAGTGGCAAATTCCCTGTCAGCCAGCTCCAAATCCGGCGTCAATGTTTATGGTTAGGATGGCGGCACTTTTCAGTTCAGATGAAACATTCTGCAGTAGATCATGCAGCTCTTCACCTGAATAATTATGAGCTCTCTGCCGTCACAGCAGGAAAATGTTCACTGCTCGTGTGAACACGGCAGCTCCTTACACAAACCCACACCTACCTAACTGATGCCCCAACGGTACACCCCACCCCCACATCGCAAGGCATTTGCAAAGTGTTGTCACTTCACCTGTGAAATAATATATGGGTTCTCCAACAGCTATTGTTCACTCGTGTTTTTTGTACCGTATATGTTTGCCATGCCAAGCCCTTGACCAAGTCTTTTGTGGATACATCGTAGATGACATAATGTTCACATTGCCTTCAATAAGCATAAAATACTTATCTGGATTAGACATGTTGCAATACACAACCTCAGCTTCACCATATATGAACACTGTACTGACCATAGTGTATCTGAAACTACTGTCTAATATCCCAAATTCAGTTATCCAGTATATCCAGTTTTCCAAACACTTCATTTTTTAGATTAGTAATTATGATAATGGTAATTATGATGATAATAATCCACAGTGTTGACAGTAGACTCCATGACCCTGAGGGCCAGGAGACCTGTTGTAAATGCAAAGAGACAAGGTGGGTAAAAATAGACAAAATGAAATGTTTGTAGCCAGAGGGGTTTGAACACCATTAACTTCACCTTGCAGGAGGGCGGGGGGGGGAGCAGCATTCTGAACAAATTAGGGGGGCACAAAGTTCACAAATTGCAAGTGACAAATAGATTAATTTAATTTAAAACACACGGGTGAGGAATTTCCAGGAATTTCAGCAAACTGGAGGAATATATGAAGGGACTGGAATCCCTGCAAATTGAAGAATGCCTTTAATTCCTATTTGGATCTCATTTCATCCATCCTGCATTTGCCGGGGAAAGGATGTAAACAAACCGGCATAAAGGATCCCACCATGACCACATTTCAGTGAGTGCTAAGCGAGGAAAGTGTTACATGTCCTGACACTTCTTATATGCTCCACTGAGCGACATGGCAGGAGGGGAAGAGTGGGGGCAGTGTAGAAGACACTCAGTAATGTGCTATGAGGACGCTATAAATGCAAAGTGATTACCTAAACAAAGAAAACACTTGCAATATCAATAGGAAGAAAAAAACATGAATCTAGGTAGGCTCTGTATTAAATGAAGTTAAGTAACCTTCTTCAAACACATCTGTGTGCCATGAATAAATAATGTGTCAGATGTGGGGTTTTTTTGTGGGGTTACTTTTCTCTGCAGAGGTGCGTGTTCAGCCATGTGAATTGAGTGGCAGGAGACCTCAGCCATCGAGGAGTAAATATGCAGAAGAGCAGTCGGGCTCGACACCGTGCAGGGATGCGTGACTTATGGGCTCCCAGCTGCTTTCACAGGGGCCTTGGTGTTCAGTGCTCAGTGTTCACATGACTGAAACCCTCTCCACCAAGGAAAGCCTAACAGCGCTAAAGAGGCCTGAGGGAAAGGGACAGAAGACATTCTTATGAGAAGGATAGGAGAGGTAAGTCAGGTGACTGCTCAAACTATCCCTGCTGTAAAATCCGGCTACGCAAGCGTGACCAGCTTGAAAATTGAGTTGGTCATAAACTGGTCTAGCTGGGTATGAGCCGGTCAACCTGCTAGTGCTGGTAGCTTGTTTGAGCTGGTGGCTGGTCAACAAGCCATTTCAAAACCAAGCTTGAGCTGGTCAAACCATGTCAAACTGGGAGCTGGTCTGAACTGGTAAACCAGCTGAACCATGTTGAGCTGAGAGCTGGTCTGAACTGGTAAACCAGCTACCAGCTGTTTCAAAACCAAGCTTGAGTTGTTGTTGTTTTTTTTAATTAGAGGAACTATCAATTTTTATTACATTTTCAACAATTCTGGATTGTTTATAAGAGACTCATTACATATCACCAAGGTCCCATATTACAGGTTGCTAAGGTCTTGCTAATCCTCATTGGGTACAAGAGGGCAGACAAGGTTCTGTTTAACATGAATAAATATGTGATCTAATTCATTCTAATATGGAGTACATTGTCAATACTGCAGTTAGTGTGCCAGAACAATAAGAACAAAAATGTATCATACAACAATGGCAGCAAAACCTCTTTGACATAATGACAATGGCAGCAGATAAAATATTGTTGCAATTATAATAACCGTTATCTACCTAGACAAAGGGGCAAGCAGTATAGATCGGATCTTTGGGAGCAGGAGTCATTTTCCTTACGCTATCTCTCTTGAACTTTCATTTCCGCTTGTTGTATGGGCGAGAACCTCTGGCTTGCTGTGAAAAATCGGAATCTTATTATATCCTGTAATATTTCACACACAGTCTTACAGAAAAAATGTGGGCAGCTACAAACGTTGAGCTCTAATATGGAGATATGGGATTAAATTTCTACGCCCCTGCTGCTTTACCCGGTAGAGGATTCTGGCGAGGGGGTGGGGGCTGATACGTCTCTCAGACAGGTCCCCCCTCCCTTCATCTCGCTCCCCTGTGGACGGTCCCATCCCTCCTCTTCTGCCTGTTCCTCAGATTAAAGACCAGAAGCTAATTTTGTTGCTACTTCGTGATTCCAGCCATAATCCCACCCTAATCCTCGCGGGCTCGAATAATACCAGAAGATCCCCCACCGGGTATCTCCTGGATTCCCTGTGTCAGCAGACACCTTTGCGCTCTCCACAAATGTGTATATGCACTCGCTCTTTCTCTCTCTTTCTCTTTCCCTCTCTCTTTCCCTCCCTCTCTCTGTCTCCCTCCATCCCTCTCCCTCTCCCTCTCTCTCTCTCTCTTTCTAACTCTCTGCTCTCCTCTGTTGCTCTCCTCCGTGCTGCCTAATTTACAGTATGCCCACGGGACAGCTTATGTTGACTTCCACATGTCTGGACTGGGTAAATTCATTACAGTGGAGCGGGCTCCTGACAGCAGGTGGGGGAGCACAGTGGATGGTGTGGCTCTGAAGCACTGATGGATTCCCCAGTGCAGAGGAACATCTAGTGGGGCAGTCACCTTAGATTCCCTTTAAAGACAGACTGACAGCCGGGAAGTTCCTCTGTGTTCAGCTGTCATGTGTTGCCTTCACATACTCACAGTATTACAGGCTAGTGGCAGTCACACCGAAATACAGATCCAATTATTATTTTTGGGAAATACTGTAGGTCTGTGGAATAACAGAAAACAGTGGAAATGTCTTTCCCACAGCAGTTTTTGTTTTCACCACTGTTCTGAAACAATTTGTTGGAATGTTTTCCGTGTAAAAAGAGACTTTGGGGGCAAAATAATGGCAGTAAACCCTTTATCTGCATTCTCTTGCATTTTTTATGAGCTAAATAACTAAACCATTCACTGGAACATTTTATGTGCGAAATAAATAAACCTGCCATTGGTATATTTTATGCACAAAATAACCAAACCCTTCATTTGTATATATTTTATGTGCTAAATAAATCAGCCCTTCATTGGCATGTTTTATGGGTAAGATGACTAGTGAGGAGTGGAGGAGGTCAGTTGGATAATCACAGATCTGCAGCAAGTACTCAATAATGTATTACATTGTAACTGGGGCCTGAATCACCACTGGATTATGAAAGAGCAGGTTGCCCTTGACAGCTGGGCTGTGTGTTTTTATACTGAAGTAAAATTCAATTCCCTGCACCATCTCAGCATCGACCACTCCGTTTCTCTGCAGGTACCGATGGACTCCTGGATTACCTTAGCTTTGACTGATTTTTATTCACTGATTTTTTTTTATCTCATTCAATTCTGTTACTTGGTAATAACTCCTGAACACAGCAACATCGTGAATTGGAGGCAAGTTCTGTCAGGCAAGAAAATAATTTGAGGATGAATGCAATTATGGAGATGATTAGTGTTTGTGGGAAAAATAAGTCCCTTGCTTCCCGTGATTTGGTACAAATCCGCAACTTGCACACAAAAATGAACACATAATGCACCTCATGTTGGTGTGGTTAGAAAGCCTGGCTTTCTAACAAAATAAAAATACAGTACCTACTGAACATCAGAACAATTCAAAGCTCCAGTTTAGGCTCTGATTTAGGTGTACTCTTCTTTCAAGACATATTAGAGTGCCTCTTTGTTTGGAAGCCATTAGAAATGATGGCCATTGGGAGTAGGTTTCTTTCTACAGTAAATGTTAAAAATAATTTTTTTAGCTTTCGAAAAAGGAGTAGCTTTGCACTTACAAATGTCTGAATATATCCTCAGAGGTATACACAGGTATAGTAGATGTAGGCTTGAAAGATTCATTCAAGAAACAACGGGAATAAAATAAACTCAAAAGAAAAGAAGGAACATGGGCTACAGTAAAGGAAAGGACTGCTCCCACATTTGGAAGTGGATGACCAGTAGGAGACCATGTTAAGTGCAGTCAGTAATTTCACAAGCACAATGTTCACTGTCGCCAGAGCATTCTGTCAGGGTGCCAGGCCAAAGTTGTCCTGGCGGTCTTCCTTAAGCTGGTGGACTTCACATCACTTCCACCCTGATGGAAAATTTCAGACTTAACATTTAAAAAAATGTTGCAGTGTATTCTACAGTGGCCACGCTCTTTCCCACTCAGCTTTGTGTGATTCCTGCCTCGTTGCTCTTGTTTTTAAAAAAAACAGTCCCATGTGAAAATGTCCAGTTCTCATGTGATGCTTTCATTATACACAGATATTTTACAATTGTGAAAATGTTACATTCACAATTAGCTTTTTCGCATGTGATTTTTTTTGTAAGGGATCAAAGTGCCAGTCGCACCCATTCTCAGAGACCTGAGGACACAATGCCTGAAAATATTATCTTCAGGGTGGACCCACCTTGAGGTAAAGTGTACAATGAGTAACAGATCCAAATGGATTATTAATTACATTTGGGTCAGCATGATGTCAAGTTCACAGTCAACAAGATTTCACGAAATTTCTAGCCTTAATTTCTTCCACAGAAATGTTGATCACGGGTGTTCAAGGCAAAAATGAAAACAATTGAATTACCAAGCCCAACCAAATATCAAAAAAACCTTCCTTTAGTGTGCGTGCAGATGTTCAGTGGAAACAGGAAACAGAATGAAAGTGCACTTTAACGACTACTGCTTTCACACACTTTCCAGCCCAGAGAAGATCAATGGTTCTAATGATCAGTCACTAATTAATCTGAAGAGCAGTGATTTTAAACTGTCAATGAAAACCCTGGATCAAAGCTGTTAACAGACTGCAGCTGACTAAAAGCAGGACACAACTTAACAAAAAAAAAACTGAAAAAGAGAGAACTGAAATACTGGACTACACTTAAGGAGGAACTGCCATTTACTAAAAACAAAACTTTCACAGATGACACAAATGACAAGCAATGAAGAAGCTCCTGCTATCTGCTTATCTGTGATTATACAACAGTTCATTCCAACCGCACATTGTGATTGGCTGAGACATTCCAATGAGTGCCATTATTTCACAAATAATCCCTCCCTGTTGCTATGTTTACGTTTGGTTGATTCATTGTATCAGGTGATATCTCATCAGTGAGTCACCTGTTATTCGATGGCACAGTTGCCTTCAATTGAATCTGTTCACTTATTGGAGACAAATACAATAAAAGAAAAGAATGACAAAAAATAACAAGAAAGACAACTACAAAAAACAAAAACTGTTAAAAAAAACAACAAAAAACAATACAGGCGGAGACCTGTAGTGCAGTTCTTAGGCTGGCCTGGAGTTGGATCCTCACCATAGCACCTTCTCAGCTCTAATCCCTAACGAATGATTGAAATGAGCTGGCTGTGTTTCTTCCAGCCATGAACGCAGCCAGCTCATTTCAATCATTCGTTCTACCTCCTGACCGACCAATTATACTAATTAGCAAATCCAAGTGACTTCACCAGCATGTGGTTCTCACTCTACTACCTGTTGCGCTGCATTGTTCCCTTTTTCTCTGAGAGGACTTTAACTTCCATGTTCTCTTTTTTTTCCTCTTCTTATATATACAAACTAGCATATTTACTAGCCTACGCCTGTGTTGTGTGTGTTTTTCTGGGCACAAGCTAACGTTGGCAGTCAGTTCACCAGAAGGGTTCACAACAAGGGCAGATCTCATTTGAGATTTCATGCCATCTTCTGTTCTTAATTATTTAAGGAGCCCGGTCATGTATTTAATCTGACATTTTTGATAAAGTCATGAAGTCCAGCTGCTGACTGCACACATACAGTATCTTTGGTGCAAATGTTGCATGGTGGTGCTTTATAGGACTGAACCAGCCCTAGTGCATGCAGCCATTTTGAAAGTTAAGCCAGAATAATTTGTCAGATGGAAGCTCAGAGTACACACCAGCCAGGAATGGAGTTCACTGCATCCACGTACAGGGCTGCTCTCTGTAAGGACATTCCCATGGTCCTGAGACAGGAGGACTCTCCAGGACAGAGAAGGATTACCAACAAAAAAACACATTTTTGTCCTGTAGCAAACAGAAGTTCAATGCTGCAGTGCTGCACCCCCGCCCCCTCCCTGAGAAAAGAAAGAAAATCCATGCAAAGCTCAGCCAAACGGCCTCAAATCCAGAGTTAATCCATAAACATCCAGTTTATCATTCACTTCAAAAAAAGAAAGAAAGAAATATGCTGTATATATATTTCTGCCTCCTCAAAGACTTCCTGGGTAGCTGCTGCAGCTCTCCTTAGATAATCGGTGCATAGCCCCTGCAGGCCCTAAGCCAGGAACTACCAGATCAGTGGAGTCCAGGGAGGTGTGGCACCAGCAACAGCCGCCATTTTAGATACAATGGGGCTAATGTGTTCACACATTTTATTTTACTTTTTTAATGTGTTGTTGTTTTAATCTCCATTGGCTCCTGCAGATGAGAGACACTGGCCGAGTCTGCAGGGGATTGACCACTCTTTCTGGGCCCCGAAACCTATTCCCGCTCACCATGGGAGCGTAACGTCACCCGCTCATCTGATCCAAAGCGATTGTGCTGTGACCTCAGCGGTCATTCCACACCACTGACAGAGACCAGATTAATCAGAGCCATTAGCACTAACAGCTCGAGGAAAATAAACTCCAGAGAAAAGAATCCTAGAAGGGGTCGGATGTTCTGATCGAAAGGCTGCTAAAGGCCTTTTCCTGTTTGTGAGGCCCTGACCACTGGGGTTACTGGGCTGTTTAAAAATATATTTACCAAAAAAAAGACTGTACTCCTCTGTTGATGTGGACTTTGGAAAGTGCATTTTACTTGGAAACTGTATTTCTTAACGCAATAGTCGTCAAGTGTCAAAAACAAAAAGATTTCAAATTTGATTACCATATCCCTGTTCTCACTGAGTGGCAATGTCTGGCACATTGTGGGTCTGATTAACGTATCATTATGTTTCACAGATATGCCAGGGAATCCGAAACCATGTCAACGCACTGTCAAATTTAAGTTCTTGCACCTTTGTCACAGTGCGTGGAACCATGCATTTCTGGAATACCCCAAAGACACAACGACAGGACAATGAGGCCGTTCCGGCTGCACCCCAAAGCTATCATTAAAAGGATTAAAGCGTTACTCCCAAAGTACTGTTACAGAACATGTTGGCTATGGCATCACCCTGGAAGTGATATGGTAATTACATGGACTGAGAAGACTGGAATACCAGAGAAAATAAACAAAAACAGAGGGAAGCAGCTTGTGGGAGGTCCAGGCATTCCCTGCAGTCCTCGAGTATGGTGCTAAGCTTCCCCACTATCCCTGGTGCGCAGGGACGTTGGAGCATTTCACCCTGTTTATGCTTTTGGACGCAACACTTCCCTACAACCATGAAGTATGCTAATGAGATTCCTTAGCACTGGTCGGGCTGCTGACATCTGCTGACATCTCCTGACAGGTAGACTCAGAGTTACCCCTGCTGACTGGGGGTGACAAGCCTGTGCACGTCCACCCTGGTGATGGTGAGAGACCAGGGCATTCTGGGAAAGAGATGGTGAGAGAGAGCTGGGCAGTGCAGGGAAGTTTTTTTGGGGGGAGGGCGGCTCAACTGTAGTAATTGCTGCACCATTAGATGAAGAACAGCATTAAAGTGTGCTTGTGTGTGCTGGTATTCAAATTGGTATTTGAGTACACAGAAAATAATTTCTTTTCCACAGGGATGGCTGCTGAAAGGGAGCATGAATACATAATCACTGTGCATCATTGACACATTTTAAATCTCTCTCCCCCTCTGTCTCTTGCCCTCTCACTCTCTCCCCTCTCTTTCTTTTTCTCCATCTTGTCTTCATTCTTCCCCCCCCCCTCTCTGCCACACTCATACCTCATTCCTTCACTCTCCCTCCCTGACCCAATGCACAGGCTTTATGTCAGATATGACACACGTAGGTCCAGACACCAGCCCTCTGTATCCCGCATTAAACCTAGACGTCTAATTTGCTCACTCCCCGCCAATTAGTGAGAATTTCATCAGTGCACATTACACGGTGATTAACCAAGTCAGGGATCCACTCTTACACCGAGACAACGCTGTCCAAACACTGGCTTAATTTACCAAGAATTCTCCACAAAGATGGGCATGCGAGATGTGGGAACGCAAGCTCATTACCGAATAACGTGTCTACAAATCTACGCCCCGTGTGACCTCAGAGAAAGCAGAGGATGGGGTGCGACAATCTGCTGGGTGTTGCCATGAGGAGTTCTGCTCTGTGGTAACCCAGGCACTTAACAAAAAAAAAAAAACTCTGAAAAAGAGAGAACCGAAATACTGGACTACACTTAAGGAGGAACTGCCATTTACTAAAAACAAAACTTTCACAGAACAAATGACAAGCAATGAAGAAGCTCCTGCTATCTGCTTATCTGTGATTATAAAACAGTTCATTCCAACCGCACATTGTGATTGGCTGAGACATTCCAATGAGTGCCATTATTTCACAAACATCTGCCCATCTGACCTCTCCACTGCGTACACAGTATAAAGCTCAGTGCTAAATAAATTCTCACACTTTGCAAAGTCAAGCAGAGTAAAATGTACTCAGAACAAACTCTGCATAAATGTTTTCTTTTTGGCCTGACATGCAGTGTGAATTGTGGGACCTTGGATACTGAACACAGGTGTGTGCCTTTCTAAACTATGTCCAATCAATTCAATTTGCCACAGGTGGACTCCACTCAGGTTCTAGACACTACTCAAGGATAATTAAAGCAAATAGGATGCACCTGACCCCAATTTGGAGTGCCACAGCAAAGGGTCTGAATACTTATGTAAATGAGAGATTTCAATTTTTGATTTTTAACAATTTCGTAAAAATGTCTAAAAACATGTCTAAAAACATTTTCGCTTTGTCATTATGGAGGCAATTTAAGCAACAAAAAAAAAAGAAAAAAAGAAAAAAAAGCCACTGTGTATGAGTTGATTTGCATTTAGGATACAATTATTCAGAGAGGGAAAAACAATTTGAGTATCAAGCTGGTTGCAGCTGTTTTCAGCAGGACCTGAACACTGTATTTAAAACTGAAAGGTATTTTTTATTCCCCAGAACCCCTTATTAAGGCAATTACTGCAGTGAAACAAACAGCTTTGTGGCCATTATCAGATTTGCTAAACGAGTGGTTTGTGTCTAATGGCTCTAGAGTGCTTGGTGTTTCTCATCTAAGGAAAGGTTGGTGCGTCTGCAAACTCCCAGGCTGGCGGGTGCAAAAGATGAAGAGATGGGTGTATCATTAGATGTGAGAGATTTAAGGCCTGCTACAATGAGCTAAATCGACTATTCACTTACAAGGAAACACAATTGGCCTCAACTGCTCAATGCCAGTGCTCCATAAAGTGTTCAGTTCTAAATGAATCTAGCATGTTCCGGGTTCCTAGCCAGTCCACCCTTTCAGTCAGTTTTTACCTCCGCAAATCTCAATTTTGCTTTAGTTTTTGCACAAGATATTGACCGAATTAACACTTTAAGATACTTTAAGAATTATTATTCTGTGAATGAAAGTATACATTTTATAGTGATTACATGTTCCACCATTCTAATACTGAAGAGCAGATTTACTTTATGTTATGTTACAATAGTATCTACTATAATGTATTGTTTATTCATAGTATGTAAAGCAGACACACAATACAGTATGTTAAGTAGTTTATAGGGCATTATCACAATATGTTAATAACATGACTATTATACACAATTTAGAACCACTTTGTGTACCAACAGCAGTAAGTACCTGCTGACATGTTAGACATGCATGCATAGCTAAGCTTGCAAAACCAAGCCAAATATCATGTAGTATGTATGACATACAAATGGATGTACTGTATTATCACAAGATGAATCTCAGTTCAAAATTATTTCAGATAACGCTGTGATACTATCATTGGTTAGCAAATCCTCTGGAGCAATTATGAATTGCAGCTGTAACAAGTTCTAAATCATTGTATCTGCAATCGATAAATCTTAAAACGGAATGTGTTGTACTTTACAGTAAGTGTATACCAACTTCTTGGACATTACCATTTTACATCATACACTTTACACAATGTATTTGACTTGAATGTCCAGGGCTGCTAATATAGCTAGCATGCTATAAGCCACCTGCAAAGTTTTTATGTAACATTATGTACTGAATAGGTGTTGATTTAGGCATCAGAGCATTATCAATGCCTATTATTCTATATGTGTTCAATAGAATAATATAGAATCAATTATACATATCAATGACACAGTATGGTACAGAACTGGTAGAGTATCATTACGCTGCTGCTTTCTCAGCCTAGCTTCCCCGGCAAATGAGATTCTGTGTATATCTCAGGGGGAACACCCAGTATAAAAATAAAAGTTAATCACAAACGAAAATGACGAAAGGAACCATGATATTACATTCCTTATACAGAACATGACAGAGTGCACTGAAGGAAATTATTAAATGACTCCCATTGTGCCGAGGGGACAGTCATGGACAGACACGCGATGGAGAATTGTAGTCCAAAGGAGGATTTTGGTATGGGAGCCATGTTACTTGACCTTCAGCATGAAGGGAATCGGAGTTTCGCTCACTTTCCTTCAGCTCCGACATAATGAACTGACGCGCATCAAGTCAAGCTCTGCTGACGTCAACACATTCTGGCCGTGTGCCATTTCAGTGCTGAGGAGTGAGCGCCTCTACCCCACAACACACTGTCATCCTCCATGAAAGAACATCTCTCCCGCAGAAATCAGCAGACCGGCATATCTCAGCGGGCTGCCATCATGTCTGACAGCAGAATAAACAAAAACAAAAACAAAAAAACATCGTGACATAGCAAATTTGTGTTGTTTCCAGTGTAGACTCTGCTGTCTAAAATGTATCACTAAGTACTCAGTAACTGTCAAAAATAATACTTTGAGAATAATATTAATAATAATATTATATTTTATTTAGACAAACTCTGCATCATCTGAATCACCCATAAAACTGCAGTGTCTCTATAGTGTGTAGCCACCTTGAAATACACGTATTTTAAAGAAATTAAAAGTAATGATATTTCCTCATACAAGGTTTGTTGACTTCATTTCTGTTGAAACTGCAGGACACGTGCTTGACTGCACGTGTTTCACGTCTCATCCAGAATGCAATGTCACAGTATAAACAAGTGCCGCCATTCAAAAATGAAGAAATAAGCTCTTAATCTCTGTCCTCATGGAAACTTGTCTCTTTTTTGCATATATATATTATCTATTTGTACAGCTAGATATTACAAAAAAAAATCTGAAGGAGCACATTTTCGCATCACACCAAAGGGGTTTTGATCGCATAACCATCGAGGTCGATGCCACCGTGCCACACGACTACACCAACAAGCACTGAGCCCTTAACACTGCGCAACGCCCTTGGCTCACGCCATTTCCTTTCAATGGGGGAGGATGAGTGGGAGTGTCTTTAAGAGACTCCACTGGCCAGGCAGAGTTTTGGGAAAGTCGCCCGCTGACTTTCTCATGACCCCCAGGCCGGCTCAGAGAGACCACTCCTCTTGGGACAGAGTCGCTGCTGAGTGGGGGTGGGGGGATGTGACGTACGTTTGGGCCATCCGCGCATACGACACACTGTCACCGCGCGAAGACAACTGCCAGGACGCACCGGATCAACACAGGGACGGGTGCCTTGACAGCGGTTATATATAGTTGCACAAATATTCCCAAAGACCAGAAGGAAATGTGTAGTGGATAATATGCCCCAGTATAGTAGCCATTATTGTTTAAGTTTGAGGTTTATGGAATTTTTAACAATGCTCTAGTAAGTAAAAATAGGATTAGATGGATTTTTATTTCTGTGCTAATACAGATTATACAATGGTCAACTTTAGATTACTGTTCAATGCATTATGATTATATTTTTATGTTATGAATTAACATACACTCAGTGACCACTTCATTAGGTAGACCTGTACACTAGCTTGTTAATGCAAATATTTAATCAACCATTCATGTGGCAGCAACTAAATGCATACAAACATGCAGACTTGGAGGTTCAGCTGTTTTTCAGACCAAATGTCAGAATGGGGAAGAAATGTAATCTAAGTGACTTTAACCGTGGAATGATTGTTTGTGCCAGACAGGGTGGTTTGACTATCTCAAAAACTGGTGAGATGTTCACGCACAGCAGTGTCTAGAGTTTGCAGAGAATGATGCGGAAAAAAAACAGTTCTGTGGGAAAAAATGCCTTGTTAATGAGAGAGGTCAGAAGAGAATGGCCAGACTAGTCACTGCTGACAGGAAGGTGACAGTAACGCAAATAACCACGCATTACAACAGTGGTATGCATAAGAGCATCTCTGAACACACAACACGTCAAACCTCTAAGTGAATACGCTGCAGATACAGCAGCAGAAGACCAATAAGTCAATAAAATAAGTGTAATAAATACCTAATAAAGTGCTCACTGAGTGTACAAACAACATTATTCATATCCCAAAACTATTGCTTATAATAATGGTCCTGATATATTAGTAGGGTAGAAGAAAAACACACTGACCGAGCCAATGAGAGGGTAAGGAACTGAAACCCCAAACTGGGCTGGAAATTTGGCAAGCTTCCACAGCCTGTTATTTTAAGAAATTAGCCACTGGTGATAAGGAGCAACTGATGTAAATTTGATGGATTGCATTCTTTGTGTCCTGCCTGCCCCAGATATTCTGGATATCTGGGGGATTTTGGGGATAGATAAAGGGACAGCAAAAAAAAAAACGTGAAGACTGAGAAAGAGGGCATTGAGGAGTGCCAGATATGTTAGCCAATGAGAAAAATCAGCAGCACATCTAGGCCTTATTTTCTAATGACCGCGGACGCTTGTACTTCTGAGGAATAGAACTGCATGGTATTGTACGTTATAAGTATGACCAGTTCTACGTCCTCATTCTTCTCTGCATTAACTTGATTGAGTGGTTCAATTATGAATGGAAACAAGTGATCAGCAAGGTTGCTGTCTCTCTCTTCTTTACCTAGTCCCTTGCAGTAGTGTTGGACTCCAATAAGGCTCCATAAAAACTGTGAGTGGTAGCACCAGGCATTACAGGATTTCTGGGGTTGCATCAGTCTCACCAGGTTGCGGACGGCAGTTGAGGGTCTGACGATTCCTCATTCTCATGTCACGTTTGCATTTCTCTCTCCCACCTGCCTCTGCCTCAGCCTTACACCCCGGCTAACACAAAATGTTCTTACAATGTTAATGGAATGTTTTGTCAATGTTATAACATTGCTGTTACATTGCAGCAAAATTGTGACTACATTTTGTGTTAGCTGGGAAGCTTTGACACCCCTTCTTTCTCTATCTCTCTCACACTCTCACTCTCTCACTTTCTCTCTCTCCCGTTTCTTTCCCTCCCTCCACCCACCCCTCAGTCCATCCCTCTTTTCATCTCTCCATTATCCCAGGTCGACAGAACTCCCTGATATTGTCCAGTTGTTTCTTTCGTCACCTTACATTTGCCATCCATTCTGTATTATAACATTATCTCTCACCAGTGGTGCCTACAAAAAATGTGAGCTACAGTGACAGGTGCAATTGCATTCATCTGATGATAATGCATTTTGAAAGATGTTGCCTTCTCAGGCGAATGCAGTTACTCTTTATGTTTCATAGCTTTGTATTTGGTCAAAGATACTCTGCCATGAGAAGGCATCCACCAGAAAATCAAACATGAAGAATGCAGCCAAACAACAACTCAAACAAATACACAAATAGACAATCTGAGCACCAGCTACAAGTATTGAAATGTCAAATGACACAGTAAAACTGAATTGGGTTCATTGCTATGTGAGATACTCATTTTAACCACAGTTTATTATTTTGCTCTTATTGAGATGGGGTGTCAGGGTATTGGTGCTCCCCCAGGTCTACATAATGTGTTGTATATGATGTGCAGTTATATGCTTCACAGGGGACTGACAGTAGGCTAATTAGACCCAAACTATGTAAAACTATAGCCTGGTCTCACCCTAGACATTCCCCAACTGTCATTCCAGATGCATGGGACACCTGCAAGGTTTTTCTTTTACAGCATAAATGGATAAATGGTTGTGCGCAATGCACTTGAATGAGAGTTTTGTATAGCCTGCGCTGAGCCTATAGAAAAAAATGAATAAAGACCTTCTTTCTCTCATTTGTGAGCCCAGAACAGAAGATGAATTGTAGGTTATAGCTCAGATAAGGTGTATTCCACAGGCCAGGCTAGATAAGAAGCCAGCTCATTCTGCTTATCGACTGTGAACAGACCATAACCCATTCTCATCACCACTCCCAGACTCGCAATTTATCCTTAAATGAGCAAATGTATCATATTCATTTCTTGTATAGCCTTTTCATACCTACTTTGAGAAACTGTAAGACTAATAAAGATGCGTAACACACACACACACAGACAAACACAAATATGGACGCACGCACACACACACACCAGCTAGACTGAACAGAGATACTATATTCATTAATGGGCAATCTTGTTGATTAATTGGGCTTTGTATACACAGTTCATCAAACTGAAAGGTGAATTGCCAGGTCAATCCACGGTTGTTTCTCTGCCAGTGTAATGTCATTTCAATTAACATCCATACAATTAACATTAAGGAGGAGATAAACCCCAAGACAGATATGAACCAGTGGAAAATAATTAGCTTACTAAAACACTGGGTGAATGGACATCTTGTTTGGCAAACCAGTGCATACCATATTACATATAGGAAATACAATATGCCCCATAAGAGGCATCCATGCTAACAGATTAATCATCATTTTAAACCTCACTCATTCCAGGACATCCCTGAACTATTATTGCCTTGATTGAGATACCAAGGGTTAATGACGAGTCCACATGCAAATAGGTCAGGAGGAACACTGCGGCGACTATAAATACTATTTCAAAATCCAACAAATGGATTTATAAGATGCCTTTTGGCAATGGGCAGGAAAGAGAATGGGGGGGAAAAAACCCATAAATATTTATTTATTTGTTGCATGGGTGCATTGGCTCTGGAATCATTTGTTATACAGTCCATATATAGCCTTCGATTAAAAAACCTCAAGGCCCATTTACTGCACACAAACACTGAGCAGACAGTGGGCTAATAACAATACTCTAATTATAATTATGCTTGGGTATGTAGAGAAGCATGCTTATATTATCCAGAATACTGAGCTTCAGCTCACACCGTGAACCAGACTACACAGTGATTGGTTCAGTGATGTCATCTGCTCTATGTGGACTCCATTGTGGTGCGAGGGGGCAAGCAAACAAACAACATTTTAAACAGTCCTGGTGACCCTCGAGATAGAAAAACAAAACAAAAAAACAGTGCAATCACTCTATCCTGTTATGTTATGAAGCCTTGGGAATCCGATTACCTATTATGGGTAATTGCTGAACGGCTTGGTGACAGCAGCCCCGCAGACTTCACATCTTCCCGTTTACAATAGTCTATTCTTCTCCAGCTTCCTTCTCATCCAGGACGCTATATCTTAAAGGACACACCTGGAGCCTAAGGCCGACGAGCCCCCAGCCACAGAGGAATAACAGCCTGGGCAACATCCGCTGGCGTAATACGTTCTCACAACGCACTCCTTTTCGCATTTCAGTTTGATCAATTACAAGAACAAAGTGTTCCCCGTCCACAAACTAAGAAATTCCACTTGTGAATGTCGCGTCCCCCGGCAGCGAAGCAGAGGTGAGACGCAATGAAATTGTGCGCCTCAGCACTTTCGACTGCTTTGGTAACAAGTACACATGAGGGCACAGCTTGGATAACAATCAGACGAAACCACGATAACAGGGCAGAAAAAAACAATCTTTTTTCACGGCTCTTCCTATACATTAACTGACCAGATTCTCATACAGTACAATTGATTTATTGTAATACATTTATTGGAAAGGGTATTTGCCTTAACATGGAATGTGTTTTGGCAGTGCTACAATTATCGGTAATATTGTCCTCCAATTAAATACTTCCCCGTACCAAAGTCACGTTTACGTTTTGAAAGCAAATGTTTGTATTTATATAGGCAGAACTAACAGTGCTGTCACTGTGCATGTCTTGTTCAACCGAGGGGACAGGGCAACAAACTGAAAGTTACAGTAACATCAATATTCTCTTCATTCAAAGTTACATGTTACACGTACATGCATGTTATAAATTCTTATCGCGGAGCGATGGGATGAGTTCATTCTTTGTGTGCCCTGAGTTGTGTGCCCTCTGACTCTGGCTACCGTTCAACTGTAAATCAAATACTGACATCTGAATTTCATAACAAAATGAGCATTTCCACGACAATCATTAAGATATATACGAGTTAATATGACTTATCTATAGCAGTACTATGGACTTTACTTTAAAGCCATTGAAACCTCCCATAGTAAATACTAATAACCCTTTTACAGACACTCCTGTCCGTTCACACAAGGTTAACAAATCACAACCACCGCGCAAAATGAACAATTAAAAACTAGATGGTCAACTCAAGGTAGCCTACCTATCTTAGCGGAACAGTCGTTTTACCTGGCAAACAATTCGAAGTTATTACGCATCACAACCCACCTGTTCTCCTTCTAAAAAACAACAACAGGTGCTTAATGTTTAAATCCCTATTAAAAACACCCTCGCTTATCTCGCTGTGTATATATGTATCGTGCATTGAGTCAAGTCTTTTTTTCCGTCACGAAATAGGCTGCATGTTGTTCTGACATCTTTATTTCTGTGGGACATGAATTTAAGACCACCTCTAATCGAATAAAGAAGCTTTTGTGTCTGGGACAGTTACCAGAATAAAATAGACACCTTCCAATGAGCAAAAGCAAAGTATCGTTTCAGCAAATAAACAGAATACTTTGATATTTTGGGCAATTAGCAACATTAACATTTCAATATAATTGTTTTCTCAATTAATAAGCAACAAGAAATCGCTCTTAACTTACCTGGAAAAATCCATAGAAATAGTGGCAGCAAGATACCAAGTTTCCTAGAAGTCGCGATCTCCATCGCCCAACATACGATGTGAGTGTGCCACAACCCCAAAGTATACAATCCCTTAAGTATTCCCGTTATCTTTACGTAATTTGCCCGTGTCACTGCAGCTCAAGTCTCACAAGCCTCCTTTTGAACAACAATCGAAGAGAATTAACAAGGGGAAATATTCATCAGAGCAGAACTAGTGAAATTGTGCGCAAGTTACAAATCATCTCTTGTTCGTCATCCGCCGCGCCAGGCTGAAGCTGTCTGATTAACTGGGCGCCCAGGTCGACGCACTGAATGCGATCAAGAAAGGCAGAAAGCGTGAGACGTTCCTGGTAATGTGTGAGTTTCCCGCTGCACCCTCTTCCTTGCTGACTGTTCTTTACCGTAGTTAGTAGTACACAGACGGGGTTCGTTGAAACTTGCAGTGTTACTGGTTGACATCATGGAGCATTTCCTGAAGGGCGCTTGTATGCCCACCTGCAGCACCAGCACCTGTGCGTACGAGCAACGCCCTCTGAGAAGATTGGACACTCCTCCCGTCACAACTACAGGTGCAATGGAAATGTGCGCCCGTGCGCATAGACTGGGAAAGTGTGGTATACATTTTTCTCAGGCAGTAACCACCGTCTATATAAATAATACTGAGAATGCACTCGACTCCAAAGGACCCGGACTTACAAATTTGTAGGCTAGAGCTCCGGTAATGCACAAACAGTAATGATTATAACTACATTTAGGAAACTATGTAAGGTTACGTTACACCGAAAACGCATCTTTGGTGCAAAATATGTCAATTATATAATTTGCTAACTTTATTCAAGATGGCAGAAATGACAAATTTGAATATCTTTGTAGCAGTGTATAATTTGAACCAAGTAAGATATCGTGATAATTCTTTCAGATTCTAAATAAGACATATTTGAGGATTGTTTTGAGCCACCAGTACCCAATAGTCATTTTGGTGAAAATGTGTTAATAACAATATACAAAAATACACCAGACTTCAAACACCAAAGCCTGCCAACTATGAATCAGTAATACTGTAGGTAATAGCCCCTGACCTGGAAAGACTGCTTTGAAGTAGATTCATGCTCACAGCCACAGGAAGTAGTTACCATAAATTAATCCCAGGTAATACTCCATGTGTGAAAATCCAAGCTTCTCTCATGTGAGGCTCGGATGAATGCACAATTCAGATGTCTCTATCCTTGGGGGGACACTGGGGGTAGCAATGTTCACTGTATTGTCAGGACCAGCAAACCACAGAGATGAAAGAATTGGTGGATCCTAGACTGTGAAACACCAGTTGTAGATTTGCTATGATACCCACAATTAACTTTGCAAAGAAAAAGTGTTTTGTTCTGGTCAAAATATATAACACCAGTTCCTCCGGTTAGAATGCACGAATGTGTAGTGTGCACATCTGTTCCAGTGAGCTAAACCCAAGCTTCAGGTAAAACCCTGACTGTACCGATTGTCCACTCAAGTTTATGGCAGTCCTGATCCTGCTCCCTGTTGGCCTGCTGTACAGGAATTCATGTTCTGTTGCTCCTTTGCATTTCTCAGATAGTTAATTGGACCAAACAGTCGGGGAGGCTTGTCAGAGTGCAGCAGTACCTCCAGCACTTAGCCGCAGTGCCGAGCGGCGGGAGCAGACAGGCTCGGCCTCAGAGGTGAATACCTCTCAACTCCCGCTTCCCAGATGTAGCCAGTTGCCATAGAAACAGCGCTGAAGTTAATGCAGCAAGACTGCTCAATTATTAGAGGTGGATGGGCTAGCTTGTGTGATTAAATCTAGCTCAGCCTCCGCACATGGACAGTGTGTTTTACAGAAGCCATGATTTATAACTTTAGTTAGAATTCATTAATTTTGGCCATGGCCTTTTATCACACCAAAACACTGGTAAAGAGTCGATAAAATGCAAAATAAGAGAGACTCAACAGTTCAATACATGCTACTTTGTTGCCTTGGTTCTTCCTGGTAATGTTAATACTATTCCAATTTTCTATGGGTTTACTTTATTTAATCACAATTTCCATCTCAGTCTCAATATCATTTACTGTTTTCAATGGTTTCCATTTGTTTTAAATGCAGCCTTACAGCATAACAAAGGAGAAAGATCATTGTCATAATTTTAAAGACAAACTATTTCCATAAATACATCCACTTGTGCTACAGGGCAAACGATGTTGGGACTGCCTACAAAATATCTAACATATTAGGCCAATATATATGTTTTGGGATCTGAGATATGTTTTATATCATATATATGACCCAAACACATCAAGATCCCTGAAACGGTAAATTTACTACAATATCATTTCTTTTTTATGATGGCCATCTTAGTCTTGTGGTTTCAGTTGAAGAGGGCATTCCATAAGCACAGACTGAAGGATATAAAGACACTCGGAAGAGGAATGGAAATGATCCCACTAAGGTCTTCTCCAATCTCAGCAGACATGAGAGAAACGGACTCAGCGTCAGCTCCTTGCAAAAGCAAAAGTTGCATTAACAAAGCACCAATAATAGTGGTCATTTTTGGGGGGAAAATACATTTTTAATTTGAGAAATGTGCCATTTTGATTCCACCGAATGATTAATTATACATTGAATTATATTCCACATATTGGAAAAGTTCGACAAGTACAATATAGCTCATAACTGGTATTATTACTTTTTTCAATTTTTATCAATGGTTGTAATAATTTAGAAAAAGATTTTTTTTGAGTGCCACCCTGTACTCGCCCGCTTACATCATCATCCCTGCATTAATTAGGAATGTAAATGTTCAGCTCTCTTTATGTATTGATGACTCATGTATTATATCAGGAGGGGGTCTGAAATATAAGTATACACATAAGCATATATCTTAATAGCACAAAAGTTTCTAGTAGGGAAAGCAACAATTGCAGAAGCAGTGTTAGTGGCCATTTTAATAGTACCTTTGCATTTGCAATTATTATAACATCAGTTCCCGAAGGTGCAGGTTTAAATCCATCACTTAGTGTTCCTCTTGAGGATTGAGACACTATAGCCCATGGCTGACATTTTCACCCCACATAATGCTGGGTGTGTCCCACCTTCCACACACCTACGATTCATAAGCGATCCAGTTACGGAGGGGATTTCACGGGCCAGAATACTAAGTTAATAATTGAACGGCGAACTGTTGAATTTTTTATCCACGTCATTTTAATATCTTCTTGTCAATTTTGTCCCTGTGAGAAGCAGAGGTTCCAGTCGTACCATTTCAATACAGTCCTACGTTTACGCAAAATAAATGGTTTCTACTATCGACAAATGTGTATTAATTTACACTGTCCATTGGACAGCTGCAAAATAAGAGACATTGAATGTCAATATTCCCAGTCAAGCTATGCTGCAATAATAATATTTGTATGTTACATATAATCCTATTTCTTCAAACTGTGCAACCATATAATCTGGGTATCAATTTGATGTGTGTGCACATTTCTACAAAGACATCAAAGACACACATATTACAAGTCATACCAACCGTCCGGTAATGTGTACAAACGTGCTGTCTGAGACATTTCAAATTCAAGTCAACAAGTCAAGTCAATTTTACAATTATAACAAATGTAAGGAAGATGAAACCGAGTGTAATGAATTATGCATATATTAATGAGAACGTAATATGTATTCATGTATATTAATTATTAAACCTTCCTTCGGTTTATATTTCTGTATCGCTATTCTCTTTTCTGTTGATACCAAGTAAAGTAATATTTGTCCACCGATCAGTACCTGTAACCTGTCTTTTTTTTTGACTGAGAAGAAAGAATAAAAAAAACAGCACTGTTGGTCTTTCAGTTGTTACCAAGCTATTATACCCCAGCAAGGTAAGATAACATAGTGACGGATGAGTAAATGATTAATTATGCCTAGAGGATGTGGAAAATAACAGAGAAATCGGTGAGAAGGCCAAATTCCTAATTGCTTCTTGTGCAAATCCACGTATTAGCAAAAGATAGAGTAACTTTTACACTATGGGTCCCATTAGAAATAGTTAAGATGTAAGCTAAAATTGATGTAATGATCCAAAAAATGGACACTGAGATCATGTTTGCATAGCACACCATGTTTTAACATTCACACTATTATGTAAAAAAAATATGCAGTCAATATTTGGATGTGATACCATTTGATAAACGATCATGTTGATCCTAATAACACATTTCCCATTCTTGCCTTTGTTCTACCCAATATTTTAACAAAATGCAACGGACCACAAACAGTAAACCAACACCCATAATGTGAATGCGCATTTTCCTTTTTTAGCATTGCTCTTGCTCATCTTTGTGAAACATTACTGCCATCTGGTGGCAAACAACCATTATGTCTCCCTGTGTATCGCCGGTACTTCAATGTGTACCATATGAACACATATGGTGTGACATTTCTGTGAGTCTGGGACAGATGACCGCCCTTGTGGGAACTTACCGTACGTCACATAGAAAAATGAAGATGCAATGCATACTGTCTAATGTCTTAATGACCAGAAGTGGAAGGTAAGAGTTTAATTAGGAGCTTGCAAGGGCATGACTGATAATGGTCTCCTTGCATATCACAAATGTTAGTTAAGGACACGCAAGAGGCCATAAAGAAGTTTCATTTGCATGAAGTGCGATAGCACCCCCCAAAACAGAGCAAATGAACACGTCATCTGGTCTGTTTGCTTATTTTACATTTATTTTATAAGCCCCTTGATTATTCAGTCAGCTGTGTATCTGTAAACATGACACTTCCAGGAGTTTTAACGGGTCTTTGTCATGAGCTGGATAATCTCATATGATGAAAACTATTTATTATCCGATACCAGGAATGTTTCATTCGGTTTTTTGTTAATTCTACAACACATTATGAATGACCTTGCTATTTAGTGCCTTAACCTTTTTGCAGTTACTTTTGGTATGAGGTAGCTACAGAACTCCTGAAAATCAATTATTTGCAGTTGCTTAAATACTAACCATATTAGAAAATCATCATCATGCCAAGAACCAATTCAAAGACAACTGAAAATGACGACAAATCACCTTATTCGTGTTCAGTGAATGGCAAATGAATGAACCATGGCCTGTTTATTGTCTTCCCAATATTGTAAACATACAAGAATGTGATCTGGAAACCATAATACTAAGACACCCCGTGTTCACAAATTAAAAATAAAATTAATTACAACAAAAATAAAATATTTTTCTTCTTCAAAAGACAAGTTTGGAAATGCTGGAATGCTTGACGACGTCTATATATATATATTCTTAAATATATTTATATATTTATATATAGATAAATTTCATATTTAAATCATTATAGAATTCCCACAGGTCATTAAATGTCCACTTTCCCCCGCCCCCCCCGACTCCCAACTTCACTTTACCGAGAGGTCGCATCTGGCACATCGGTTGAAGTCAAACTTCAAAAACAAGGGCAATAAAAAGGCAGTTTTAAGATGAGCTGACGGCACCCTTCCAGCTGCCCCCGCCCCTGCACCCCCCCGGCAGAGGTCCCCGCCCCAGGTTCACCGTCCCGCCCGGTTTACCACGGTATGGACGGACTCCCTGAGACGAGCGTAGCTGCGCTGAAAAGGGGACGAGGGGGTGGTCGGAAAACACAAACGCTTCCCGCCCTTTTGGCTGCTAACCGCTAGTCACTCCGCGCGTTGCGTGGAGTCACCGGAACGGACCGGAAAGGGAGCGTTACAACGTCTCCCTCTTGTTGAACTTTAAGGAGTAGCCCACGGCGATCTCTAGACATTCCACCAAAGAGCCGGCCGAGAGGAAGTCCAGCTCCACCTCGATGAACTTGATGTAAATGGCCGCCGGAGGCGAGCCCCCCGCCTTGGCCCGCACGCTGCAGTTCCCCAGCAGGAACTTGGTGACGGGGGACGGCTCGCCGCGGCTGTAGTACTTCCCCGAGCTCTGAAAGTGCTGGAACAGGCACTGCTGCAGGGTCCTGTCCTCCGCGATGCCCAGGAAGCAGTAAGTCACTTTGGCCGAGGCCTCTTCCTCTTCCTCATCCTCGTCATCGTCCTCCTCCTCCTCCTCCTCTTTCTCCGACCGCGCGGCGCCGGGGTCGGGCTCGCTGGGCTCCGGCGATGAGGGCCTCTCGCCCGAGCCGGAGGGCCCCTGGGCCGGCTCCACCTCCTCGTACCCGATGGCGTAGAGGCCGTAGGTTTTGGGGATACCCCCCGGGAGGAGGTACTGGGAGCCGTTGCTGCAGCCGGCGGCCCTGGACTGGGCCACGGGGATCCACTCCACCTCCATGTGCAGCTCCAGGCAACGCGCCTCGCTGATGGTGATGTCCAGGAACTTGTAGTAGACGTTCTTCCAGTTCATCTTCTGCACCTTGGTCATGATGACGCGGCCCTCGGCCTTCTCGGGGTTGAAGTACTCGCGCAGACGCTTGCCGAGGGGCACCTGGGAGCTGATCTCGGCGTAGTGGTAGCGGATGTCCTCCCGCCAGCGCGTGTTGTAGCCCACGCCGAAGATGGCCAGCTTGTTGGAGAGGTGCAGGCGTGAGAAGTCCGTCCACGTCTGGAAGTGCTCCCAGCTGATGTGCACCGACTCCAGGATGCGCACCACGTTCTGCATCACGTCCTGCTTCCTGTGGGGAAAGGCGGGCAGAGAGAAGGAATAAAGGTGAGAGAGAGAGAGAGAGAGAGAGAGAGGGGGAGAGGGAGAGGGAGAGGGGAGAGAGAGAGAGAGAGAGAGAGAGAGAGCGAGAGAGAGAGAGAGAGAGAGAGAGAGAGAAGGGTAAACAAGACTATTTAAAGCAACAGGTGGCAATACTCACAGGGTTGGTAAGGACAAACTATAGACAAAATATCTGTTGTGGTTAGAGTTATAATTGACCAAAAGGTTGTCTGCCCATTAGAACAAGTGTGCTAAATGTGTTCTGGCACACAACACCTTGGGGGACAAAAAGGATTTGCCCCAACTGACTCCTGGCTGAATTAAAATGGAAACCTCCACAAACTGCTTTTCTTCTGATAAACCAAATTTGGCAACCCGTACCGAGAACAGGGGTCAGGGAAGGAAGTAATGATTGGAATGGGGATCAATGCATAAAAGAGTAATGGGATTCTGACCTTATGTCCAATGAAATTACATAATTGATAATGGCATGTGCACAATGGCAGATACATTGGGCAAGAGGCATTCTGAAGAGCAAATACACACCTATTTCACTTGTAAATGATTCACAAATCCAGATTAACTTTCAAATGAATGCTTCTTTTCTGTTTAGGATTCAGACCAGGAAAATGTATTAACAAATCTTACTGACCACAATTCCACTGATTTGAAACCGAAACTTCCCAATCACACGGCCTACATACCATTAATCTGCAGAGTGCCACTGGAAAAGTGTCTGTGGAAAACGCTCTCTTTTTGGAAGCTTTACACAAGCAACATATGGAGAACATGAAGCAGTTAAGGTGAAGGGAAACACATTTTGAGTCACAACAACAGACTGGTGTTTCACAACTTATTTGACTGCACTGGCTGTTATCCTGCACAGCGGACCAAAATGAATTTTCACTGGAGCAAAATAAAAAACCAGCAAGTTCATTTCCAAGAGGTCAGAGGACATTCATTGGTTCTTTTGCTTCAGTTGTGTGATAACATCACTGTTAGCAGTCTTGCACTTAGCTCCTAGTGAATAGACCTGTACAATCACTTGTCAAAATGTGCCCTTATTAATTAGTACGTACTGGTGGTCATTCGATGGTTCCTGTCGTAACTGTAGTACTCTGTTCTTTGGAGGCTGGATTTCCTCTGAAAAACACAAAATCCAGTTATCTTTAACAACAATTTTAAAATGTCAGGAATATAATACACGCATGCACACTGTATCCAAGACAACAGTCTCACAAACATCCCTGAGCCCAAATCCAATGTTATTTTAACCCTCAAACTGAGGAATGCCACTGGTCAAACATTTGCAAGCGGACACCAGGACAACTGACTTGCTAAGTAAATGCATTCAACCTTTCACTTCAAGCATTGTTTTGTCATTAGAATTTAAAACGTAGAGAAAGAAACCTCAGCTTTCCCAAAGAAATCTCTATTACTCTCAACAAAAGGCCAAAAGGATCCTAGCCATGAATTAACATAATAGGCCATTGCTTCATCTGTGTTCATTCAAAATAATTCCAATGTTCTGGAAGGTTATTTATCTTGTACAGTCATCTGAGGAGAGCAGATGTTCTTCAACAACTTGCATACTGGACCGTGGAGACTGCATGCAATGTACACTCAGTGACCACTTTATAAGGCAGACCTGCACACCAGCTTGCTAATGCAAATATGTAATCCGCCAATTTTGTGGCAGCAACCAAATACATAAAAGCTATACAGACAGCATACAGAGCATACAGAGCATACAGAGGTTCAGCTGTTTTTCAGACCAAATGTCAGAATGGGCAAAAATCTATGTGACATTGACCATGGAATGATTGTTGGTCCCAGACAGGGTGGTTTGAGTATCTCAGAAACTGGTTATCCCCTGGGATTTTCACACACAATAGTCTCAAGTATTTTCACAGAATCGTGCAAAAAACAAAAAACATCCAGTGTGCAGCAGTTCTGTGGGCAGACACGCACTGTTAATGATAGAGGTCAGAGGAGAAGGGCCAGAGCTGGTCAGAGCTGACAAGAAGGTGACAGTAACACAAGTAACCACACAGTGGTATGCAGAAGAGCATCTCTGAACACAGAACAGGGGAAGCTAATAAATACCTAATAAAGTGCTCCCTGAGTTTATATAGAGCTGTGGTTTTATTTTTTTGTAAACTGTCTATGGCACTGCATGAATAGGGTTGCCTATCTGTGCCCTAGAGCAAGTACAGTAACACAGCGTCACACAGCAGGACCCTTACTCACCAGGCTCCATGTCTCTCTCCTGAAACGACGACAGCTCCTGGTTGCACCAGTCTTCCTGCGAGTAGTCTTCCATCGTGCTGCCGTCTGACTCCATCTCCTGGTACAGGCCGCTGCTGTTGATGAGGACGGGCTGGCAGGTCTGCGAATCCCAGCCGCCCTGGCCGAACACCTTCTCCAGCTGCTCGATAGAGTAGCTGCTCTTCCTTTTGCCAATGCCGTGCTCCTTTACCCGGCTGTAACATCGCCGCAGGGTCTGTGGAGCAACAGAGCGACAACGTAGGAGTCAGGCTGCTGATGTGAACTCCTTCACAACCGACAAGTCACTGCAAGACATCAGTCTGTCTGGTGTAATGCACATGCTAATAAGGTTAGCTTCACAGCTTGCATACAATTAAACAGACACGCTTGAATCGTTAAAGAAGCTTTAGCAATTGAGGGTTCCCAGCTATACTGCAAGGTACATAGTTGAAGTACGTTTGATTTAGCATACCTGCAAAGAGATTGTAGAAGTAATGTGAACATGATAAAATCACGCGCACCAGAGACGAAGCACCACTTAGAAGCACTGACCATCAATATAAGCATTAAGAATAGTCGGAAATAGTCGGATTTTATTACATTAGTAAACTTCTGGTTGGGAACCTTTCAGACAACACACTAAGTGAATAAATACAAGTTGGCTAACGCGAACTTTGTAATGGTATTATCACACAATCTGACAGGAGTATTATCCTTGATCTTCCGGTGGGTGAAGATGAACTTCGAAGGGATCTATTTGTGTGTAGCACAGTAATACATAGATACAGAGTGACAGTAACGTTACTTACATTTACACTAACGTATACAGAAAGGTGGGTAGTTACATTAGCCAAGAACACTAAATCCAAAAGTAGCTATCACTTTAGCAATAACACCAATGCAGTCACGTCATCCACTGACGTTAATAATAGCTAGCACTAAGAAGAGAGCTAGCTAGTTAGCTCGGAAGCTGTCGTTAGCCTTCTGGTTAGGTGCGTTAATTAAACTAACATTACTCTAACGTCAGCTAACTTTGCTAGCTAGCTGATATTGACTGTTTACCTTCATCCTTTCCCGGCATTGGGAAGGGGTCCTTTCATAGCCCAGCTCCGCTAAGGCTCTGGATACCCGCTCGTACATAGCTGGCCCCGGCGCCTTTCCAGAAAATACAGTCCCTGCCACCTCAAGCTGCTGCATTCGTGCTTCGGTTAGCCTCTCGTTACCCCAAACGGCAATCAGGGCATTTGTTTCGGACGGAGTCCACGACATGCCCCGGCAGGCGGTAAAGCTATTGGAAGCTGAGGCCGTTCCACTTCGGCCTGCGCCTCCAGAAACAGAGATACCTACGTTGAGTGGTGAAAAACGATTGGGTGTAGACGGGTTGGAATGATATTGGTTGCTGTCGCTCAGATCCTCCGATTCTGGAGATGGAACTTCAGTTTTAGGGATCTTTAACGGCGTAGGTGTTTCGGTCGACTGATCAATGTTACTGGGCGCCGCCATCTTGGTTCTGTTGCTAAGGGGAGGGGGAGGGGCGTTGACCAGCTGACGTCTAGTGTGAATCGGGTGCATTTCGGGATAGTGGCATTCATTGACAGACAACAGCGGAGGGGCAAACAACCGTCCATAGACATGCTTCTATATTTACGCTCGTGGCCAACACCAGACCGTGCACATTGTCCATGGCTGGAACGGTAGGAAGTGTTTGTGTCATGGCTAAGCGGCGTCAATTGTCAATTGTGGTAATTTTGCTCTTGAAGTCAACAACTATATATATATATATATATATATATATATATATATATATATATATATATATATATTGGAAATAAAAACCTACAGGTCTGTAGATATGCAGGAAACTGAACCCCTGCTCTAGATCATAGAAAATCTGGTTCTCAAATCCAAATCCAACCCTGTTTTTATTTTCTCCCAGGTAATTAACTGAACTACAGAGTGCTACTGATTGGCCAGTATATCTTCAGACCACACCTAATGCCCATGAAAAGCTAGTTCATTGCCTTTGTGGACTGTGATTGAAGTGGGGCTCTAGATCAGGCTCTAATCTTACCCCTGCTTCAGATCAGGGATCATCAAATCTGGAATACAAATCCAGCCCTGGTTTTCTTTTCTCCAGGGTAATTAACTGAACAATTGGCTAGACTCTCTTCACACCTGACTCCCAGGTAACGGGCGGATGGAAAACCAGCAGTTGTAAGCCCTCGAGGACCAGACTTAGCTGCAGTAGGAGTTGCTACACAGGGTCCCACAAAATGGCACCATAACAGTATTAGCCAATGGTTAATCTGTTTTCTCTATCCAATACACTGATATTGTGTTTTATTGTATTGTCTCACTGAACACCTGTACACCTACTTATTCATGTGATTATCTAATCAACCAATCATGTGGCAGCAGTGCAATGCATAAAATCATGCTGATACGTAGCTGATAAGGAGCTTCAGTTAATGTTCACATTAACCATCATAATAGGGAAATAATGTGATCTCAGTTATCAACCGTAGCATAATTGTTGGGGCCAGACAGGCTGGTTTGAGTATTTCTGTAACTGTTCAACTCCTGGGATTTTCATGCAAAATGGTCTCTAGAGTTTATTCAGAATGGTGCGAAAAATGAAAAACGGCAGTTGGAAACACCTTGTTGATGAGAGAGGTCAACAGAGAATGACCAGACTGGTTCGAGGCATACAGATTCTAGTGTCAGATTTTGCCACCAGTAGCATGAATCCCTGGACCAACCTGTCCAGGCTGGTGGTGGTGCTGTAATGGTGTGCGGAATGTTTTCTTGGCACGCTTTGGGCCCCCTTTATCTATTTATTTATCTATGATGACCCTGAAATATTAGTCATGAGAAGACTGAATACTAAAAATTCAAATTAAAATAATGAAAAGTAAAAATGTCAAACAAGACTATCAAAACAATGTGTAAAAATTTACAGTTTTACACACTCGCATTTTACACATGCACACATGCACGCACATGTGCACCCCCCCAATTTGGGTTAATTTGGTTAAGATCTGGTTAAGATCTTCAGTTGAAATAGATGCAATTCAGCAGCATTGGTCATTAATTTTTCTAGTTTAGTTTGCAATAAGCCAAATTATTTGTGCTATACATTTGTTGTCTTTGCCCATAGGGCAGTGCCACATTTCTTACTGTTTGAATATTGTACTTCTTGTGAGATTTGTGAAGAGGTTCTTTGCAATTGGAAATTATTGAGTCGCTGGAAACATGGAGTCCTGTGGATTTGATCAGAAAAAGTGAGGCAAAGTCAGACAGCTATATCACTGGGCCTTGAAATTGTGGACTTCAAGTGGTAACAGGAGTTATCAGTGAGGCGGAGCGGATTGACAGTCTGCCACTGGTCTGGGTATGTCCAGGGGCAGCGGCAGTTTGTATTCTGTCATTATGGTCACTGGAGGAGGTTGTTTGATGGCTGGAGGCTGTCCATTTCACTTAAGCGAAGGAAGTGCCCAGCAGCAATACTGCTGCTAGGAGGAAATCCAATCCCAAAAAGCTCACAAAGTACATACCTTACAACATGAACAGAAAGTAAAACCTGGTGCCATAGTGCCGTGGGGAGTTACAGTTGTGCTAAAACTAAGCATCAAAAAGGTGAAAGGCCAGTTCTGTTCAGTTAGGCCTGGTGAGGCAGGAGATGAAGATCCTGTAGTATATTCTCCGATATGCTGTAAAATGTTATTTCAACTCTGAGAGAGATATGCATAAAGTAATACTGGGCTCTCTCAGAGTTGAAATAACATTTTACAGCATATCGGAGAGTTTCTTTCAATATTTGATGGCTTACTGAAACAGCATCACTTGGGGTATGACTTCCAAACTTGTTTAACCAAGTAGATAAGATAGAAAAAAGATAGAAAGTTCCCAATCAAAATAAAACTTTATGTTCTTCAAAAGGTAAAATAAAAAATTGAGTTGATACGGCAATGCCTAAGCATGTTTTGATCAGTTCAAACAGGACCTCAATTTACAGGAACATTTACATACTTCGTCAAAAATGTGGGTGATTGTATAAAGAACATTTATCAAAGTTCAAAGTTTCAAAATCAAAATTGGAATGGTAAACAGTTCATGGAATGACCCTATTAGGTATTTATTAGACTTATTTTTAGTCTTATTGGTCTTCTGCTGCTATAGTCCATCCGCTTCAAGGTTCCATGTGTTGTGCGTTCAGTGATGCTCTTCTCCTCTGACCTCTCTCATTAACAAGGCCCACAGAACTCGTGCTCACTGGATGTTTTTAGTTTTTTGCACCATTCTCTGTTAACACTAGACACTGTTGTGAAAATCCCAGGAGATCAGCAGTTTCTGATATACTCAAACCACCTGGCCTGCATCAACAATCATTCCAAGGACATATGATTTAAAAAATCTGGGGTGCCTTAGACTTTTGCACACCACTGTATATTTTCCACAAACTATTTTCTATTGATTTTTGTATATTTTTTCTGTCTTTTTTCCTTTCTCTGTTCTTATCTTGCTTTTACTTCCTGTCCTCATTCCCTCATTTTCAAAAGTTTTGTTTTTTTGACTATCCCCTTTAATTGTTTTGCTTCTTTGAATTTGACTTCTTTCTCCCCTGTCTCAGTCTATCTTGCTTACTTTTTTCAGCATTTTCTTCCCTCTTTCTTTTAACTTCCCACTCAAGTATCTTCATCTTCCCTACCTCTTATATATTCACCTGTTTCTCTCACTCAAAGCTTGAATAAGGAATTTCTGGCACAGGGCCTTGTTTAGTTACAGTGTAACTGTCTGGCTCAGAAGTATAAGAACAATTTCCTTTACTGCTTGTGTGTGTGTGTGTGTGTGTGTGTGTATTTGTGTATGTGTGTGTGTGTGTGTGTGTGTTTGACCTGTGAGTGTGTTTGTGCATTTTAATCGCTAAAAAAGTGAGAAATAGCCCTTAGTTCACATGACGACCACAGCAGTAAAATTGTGATAGTTGTCCTAATTGCATTCTTTGCCAGGGCCCCTGGTGAACAGCTGTGGTGAAAGGATAACTCCTTTGCTTTGTTCTTCTCTTAATTAGAGGTCTGGCCTTAATTAAAGGTCAGTTTGCACCGTCCAGCTGCATAGTGAAGATAGGCCTGCGTCTGCTTTGCTCGTTTAAGTGGTCCTAGTGGAGCGGGAGATTGTTGGTGTCAAGGGCCCACTTTCCTTTTCGACAGTCTTTTCATTCGGTGCGTTCAGGGGTGGTGCCTCTTGATTTACACACTGGCCAGCTGACGGTCCAGCACTGGTCAGTTTCCTCCGCTGTGGCCTGGGGTCGTGACCTGGCCAAAGGGGAAGAAAGAGATGTCCTTGCCCTCTTTTCTCCACTTTTTGACATATCCGTATGTTCGGTGTCTATTAAAAGGTCAGAGCGCGGAAGATGGTGAGCAGCTTCACTTTTAATGACACCGGACGGTGAGCTCTGGACAGTTACTGATGCAGAAAGACTGCAGACCCGGGGGAATCCTCTTTTATAGTGTTGTGTAAATCAAATCAAGTAATTAATGACAGTTAGTGACAGTTTGAATTATGGGAAACAAAGTTAGACTTCTGCATACTTAAAGGTGCTTGTTTCGCACAGGTAGGCATAGTCATCTTTGTAATTATGGCAGTGTAGTAATGGCCAAGGAACTGGCCATATACAGTCAGTGAGCACTTTATTAGGTATGTATTAGACTTATTTTTTAGTCTTCTGCTGCTGTAGCTTATCCACTTGGAGGTTTGACACATTCTGTGTTCAGAGATGCTCTTCTGCATACCGCTGTTGTAATGCGTGGTTATTTGCATTACTGTCACCTTCCTTTCAGCTTTGACCAGTCTGGCTCTTCTCCTCTGTCTTCTCTCATTTACAACGCATTTTTGCCCACAGAACTGCTGCTCACTGGATGTTTTTTGTTTTTCGCACCATTCCCTATAAACTCTGAGACTGTTTTGCTTGAAAATCCTAGGAGATCAGCAGTTTCTGGCACCAACAATCATTCCATGGTCAGAGTCACTTAGATCACATTTCTTCCCCATTCTGACATTTGGTCTGAAAAACAGCTGAACCTCTTGACCACATCTGCATGCTTTTATACATTTATAATATTTGCTTTGACGAGCTGGTGTACAGGTCTTTCTAATAAAGTGGTCTGAGTGTATATAACCTAAGGATTGCAAGGTTGATTCGCAGGTAGGACACTGCCATACCCTTGACATGTCTGCTATGTAAATGTGATGTGTAACCCATCTGTTTCTTATTTTTATGTTCAGTTTATTAAATAGTATTTCTGCATATACTCAGCATTTGACTGTATTGGCTATATTGTGCTGGATTCATGTACCCTTGAGGCTGTATCTAATTTCGTGCAGTCTTGCATTATTAGGTACAAAAATGTAAAGTTTGCCTTAAAATTCAAATAAGCATGTCTTCCATTGTCACAGAATTGTATAATGATCACATTGCAGAGACGAAATAATTCCCCTTAAATTGGACAGCTTCATGTCTCATGGCAAATAAATAAGTAATCTTCACATATGATAGAATAATCCCTGAATGCAAATTAGGACAAAATAGTAGGATCTGTTTTAATGTATGTTCTATTTGAACAGGATCCATTATACCTCATAGACATGCAGGGACATTGCTGGGATTAATGTGGGGTGTACAGTGTTTATATTGGAGCAGGGCAGAAACTTGATGGTTCATCATTATAATGACTCTTTATAGTCGAAAGCAGGACCCATACCTATGCTTTTTGCACTAGCCTTGATTCAAGTCATTTGTCTGTGCTTTTATCATAGTGAAAGCAGAATTTATATTGTCACGCTAGCTTGTGTGCCACCAGTAAATTCAGAAATGTGATAACTGAGATTTCTTACGAAATAATCCCTATTTCTAGTATTGTGTGGAGTAGATTTTAGTTTAGAAATGTCAGCTTGCTGCTGAAAAGATTTTATTTAAGGCTTCAATAGTATGCCAGTCCAAATTAAAATAAAACAAATAAAAGGCTTGGTTTTGATTTGCATAATGACTAAATGGACATGGATTTTCAGTTTTTTTTCATCAAAACATAAACAACAAATCACAGCCACTTATGGAAAATTGTGATCTGGGCACATGCGAGGGAGAGATTCGAAAACGACCTTGGCTTGTGTTGCGTGCGGACTGGAAGCAATTTTCTACGCTATCTGCACCAGGCCGGTGATGGGGCCACGCGATTCGCACTGACCCCGCCCCGCCAGCTCGCAGATGCATCCGTATTCAAGCGCTGGCACTGAGGGCTGTTTCAGCAGCCCCAGGGTCCCCGAAATCTACGCTCGTCATTTCGTATTACACTTCACCCAATGATGCTTGAACTAATGTGAAATTGTGGAAACAAATAGTATCTGAGGGAATGGCAGAAATGTTGATCGAGCGCAGTTCTTCGTGCTTCTTCTTATGGTCCACAACTTTGCCCAGCCGGATGTTTTTACCCCCCACAGAAGCAGTGGGTCACAGGGTGCTTTGGGTCAGCTGAGGCATTAGCTGCTTTTTGCTCGCTCTCTGTAATTTAGCTGCCTCTCGTAATGCTGGGCTGTGTCTGTACCCTCAGATCATTATCACGCCGTTGCGAATGAACGTCAGATTCGCTCATGGGCAGTAATTTGTGGAGCACCTGCAACATGCACATTTGGGGTTGAGTGCACTTTTAGATGGAGCACCTCTGAGCTTCCATCCAGTCTGTGTGTTTTCAGAGACGGTTAATGCCACTTCACAAAAAACAAACACAAAACACACACTCACTGTTATATACAAAACAGTATCGCACTTTGTGTAGCCTTGTAGTTGTGCTATTGTGTTTCATAGTCTTTTTTACTCTGATAGCTTTTTTTTTTTTTTACCACTGAATAGTCTATTGTGCTGTATTTTGATTATAAATATAAGTTATTTGATTGGCCGGCCACTTCTTTAGACAGCACGATATAGCCTGCGATGTTTGCTGAAATTCTAGTCATCAATGTGGGAAATTGATGTTTTAGTCCTGGGAAAAAGATAAGAGAATACCACATCACACTTTTCTTGGAGAAAACAATCTTGCAGATTGAACGCTGTCAGGGTCTTGTTTTCCTCCGAGGGGGCTGACTGAATTAAAGTGCCCCAGCACACTGGGTGTGCTGAATGAATGCGTAAATAGGTAAATTAAACTGACACCTCACGGCAAATAAATTCATACCCCGAGCTGACTTTGGCCAATTAAGTAGGGCTGTCGTGGTGAATTCTCCCACATCTCTTCAGACAATAGACCCCCTGCCCGCTCACCTCGGCTAAAAGCAGAAGCTCTGCATATCCATACTGTCCCAAGGAGCGTTTACCTTACCGCCTCCGCAGCTGAGGCCCTGTCTCCTGGTCCCCGGGGACCCCCCGCGCACCCCTGTTAACCTCCTCCGAGCGACAGAGGACCAGGTGCCGTCCCGCAGTCAGACGGCGCGGTAATTCGCCGCCGCCTCCCGAAACACACGCGCTCTGGCGTCTACGGTCCCTCGCCGGGCACCGCCTTTACATTAAACACTGTCTCATTAGCTTGATGTGGATGAGGCCGGGCCCCTAATGAGAGCCCCTGTAATGACTAAGAACATCTGATCTCAGCACTAATAACAACAGTCAGGTACCAGGGTCGGGGCCAAAGCCGCCGGCGCCCACGGGGCCCGCCGATGGCGAGATGGTCCTGAGTTCAAGGGTTTCTCCGGTGTTTGTGGCGTGCGCTTTGATGATTCCCATACTGCGAAAAAGCGGGATAATTGACTGTCTGTTCAGCATTCAAGACTGTGTGTCTGAGGAATATTCCACACTGGGGAGCATAGCTTATGAAAATATGACCCATCACTTTTATTAGTGTGCTGGGGGGCTTGGTGTATCGTTTAGGCACCTGGACTTGAATCCCAAAAGTTTGATGCTTGAAACTCTTAGGGACACTGCTGTTCTGCTCTCCGTTATGTGTGACTGGAATTGCTTCAGTGAATTTGCATACTGAAACTTAAGTTAAATGTAAATTTCCCAGCAACAAAACCAAATTATATTTTTGTTTAATTCTTGTTCATTTACATTTGAGGTTGGCTGGTCATTAGTATATTCAAATTTAGGAAACGTGTGAAACTTAGGGGAGTTTGAATCCATGTGAGCATGTTACCTTGTGTTTAATGATAGAGGCAAGTGGTGTTGTGAAGCTGCTGTAGACAACTTTTCATTAGCGTCTCATTAACGTAACATTAGGCAGGAGTTAATAGGCTGCAATGTAATTACAAAGCTGCCAGAGAGCAATTCATTTTCACTCTGCATTAAGTCTAAAGTAAAACAGAGGCTTTGTTGTGAAAAATAAAAAATGGATTTAAAGTGACAAAGAATATGAATTAATGAAACAATTGATTACTTTGTCAGGAAAGTCATCCCCTGATGACAAATGTTCAATTTTAGGATGTCTAAATAGCCTAAAGGCCAAATATTTAACGTGCATATGGTGTTACACATCAATTAATGTAACTTTGGAATATATTATTTTCCGCAACAAAATGTTCATATCACAGAAACATGAAGAGTACAGAAGAATAACAGAATAAAACCACACAAACTATAATTACTGTCTGTTCTTCCAAAAAATCTGTGAAATATCACATATCTGTGATATGTTTGGCTAGAATCTGCTGGTAATGTAATGATTAATATTTAACAGAAACACAGAAGAAGTGTTTAGTACAAAACATGTCTCTGGATACAATCTTTATTCTGCATCTTACAGTGACCCAAAGGATTTGTTAGAACCATTGTATGCAAAGAAATCAATCTTAATCAGTGCAAGAGACCAGATTAATATGACAACATGCAATTTATTGCTTTGTTTAAAATTGCATAGATTCAAGATGTTCTTTGTTTGGAGTCACACATCCATAAGTATGCACAAATGTATAATCTCATACATTTGTGCAAAGATTCAAATAATTTACTTTGGTGGCAACTCTTTCTCATATTGTCAGCAAAAACATCTAATTTAGAACGCCCAGCAGCGAGCGAGAGATCCATGTGCCAGAACCAGGGAGACAGAGAAAGAGAAATAAAATTAATGAGGGATCCATAATGCCCATTCCTTTGATGCATGGACCCACTTAAGAGATTCAGCACACCCCACCCCACCCCAGTTGATGTGCTATGTGAGGGCTGACTCCTGAGTGATGAACTGGCCACTTCATTATGTGGGTGGCTGGAGGTCCCGGGGCAGCCAGGCCCTGGCCCTGTGGCCCCAGGTGCGGGACAGCTGGGCCCTGGGCCCCGGACCTGGATAAGCCCCTGACCCGCCCGATGTCCAGAACTCCATTACCTCCCCCCTGGACAGCTTGACTGACCACTGCCCCCTTTCTCCTGGTCGGCCGAGAAAGAGAGCAGAAGGTGAGGGGGCACAGGACTGTCATTTCCTGAGCTACGCTAATTAGCATGTGGCCCAATTGTAATGGATAGCTCATTCTCTTTGGAATTATAAATATAAATGTACAATATTTATTTTTTCCTTATACTCGCAGATTTCCTTCTAATTAGGATTTGTTGTGAAGTACAATGCTTTACAGGGAGAAGATGATTTTCATGCTGTATAGTGAGGTTTCTGACAATTGCTCTTGACAATTGGACGGCTTTTGTTTAACACCTTTTCTTCTTCTTATTCTTATAGTTTTTTAATCCAAACTTTCAATGACTTCTGAGTGCCGTTTGTTCCTGGCAACATCATAATAGAACAATTTTATGGTAATTTAATGAAAAAAAAGGGTTGTACTGATTTAAGCTTGTCTAAATTATATAAACTGTGAATACAGTGAATTAGGTAGTTCTTACCAAAACCTTTTAGCATAGTTAAATGGAAATTAATTGGCCACATGGATTTTATTGATATAAATGAAATTATCTTTCAAAGACTAGTAAGAACTCATCTCTGGTGTGCAGATATCATACATCTCTGACCAGTTGTCCCTTCCCTCAGAATATAATTCAGTAGTTGAGAGGAAGCGTATTTAATTACAGTTCTATCCCTTTTTTACATTCTTGGCAGGTGGGAGAGGGCACACTTCCTTAGTGTCTTGAGCCAATGAAATTGACTAGAACAGGCTATTTTAAACACTATCTCACTGAATGGTGGCATGATAATTCAGTGTAGAGACCTTTCAACTTTCCCGTAATGAGCCTGCTTCATGTGTGAGCACGGGCCTACTTGCTGTCTCTTCACTTTGTGTGGAAGTGATTGATAACGGCAATAAAGACAAGAACAGCTCCATGTCCTGGTAATTCCAGCCCAGGCCTTATCTACGCTTGCCTAGCATCCGCCTTGAATTTGATGCTGGGACTTTGGAAACTGAATCGAAATGACCGCTACTTACAGCAAATCGTCTTAGAGACCATACTGCCATGCTGATTGTCTGATTGTCTGACGGGAGGATTAGATTGCATTTGTGGCCGCCATTGAACTGAGGTCCCTGGTCAATGTAGCAGAAGTTACATTGTTACAGAGTTTCATTAATGAGTCTTGAGCAATGAATCATGGGTATTTGTATCCATAAACTCTTCCTGTCAGGTTGGGTCTGTCTGCATCCTCTGGGGTCTCAGACTCTTTGTGTTCTGGGTGAAAGTCGGCGCCCTGACATTTTGGGGCGAGGTGAAAGGCCCTAACCCCGGTGGCAGCTCTTTAGGGGTCTAGGGCAGATGGTCAGCAGCTTCTCTGTGGCCCTCATCCCAAGCCCTGAAGCCCGTAATGCTGCAGGGTCTGTCCAGGTGCTGAGGATGGTCGCGTCCTAACGACGGAGACCAAATGTATTGAGTCCCGTTGCACCTTCGCTCAGGGGCATCGTCATCGTCACATTTCGGATACCTCAACCGCAGTAAATCTCCTTCCTGCCACCTCGAGGGAGCCGCGTGAGAACGCCCGTCCGTTTGATGGGCTCCGCTCAGACAATCGACTGGACTTCGGGGGAAAGAGACGCCTCCTCGGACATCTCATTCCCCCCCCCCCCGGGTCGCGACCCCTCCGGCCATCGGACGGCAGCTCGCAAGCTGGCGGGCGTGGCGCGGAAGGACTTAGGGAGCGGCGGACTGCGAGGGAGAGAGAGGGAGCATGACAGAGATTGACAGAGAGGGAGATAGAGAGGGAGAGAGACAGAAGAGGAGTGAAACGTGGGTCAGGGAAGTAGCCCTGCTGTGAGTCTAATTAAAAGAGGCTGGGGACAGGGAGGGTGGTTTAGACACACAGCAGGGTGGGTGTCTCAGCCTGCCTTTGATTAACGGTGCGGGGTAATTCCCTGCAATACGGCACACGTGCGCCCTGGACTCTGAGGGGGGGTGGGGTGGTGGAGGGCGGGGAGGTGGTGGGGGGCAGTATCTCCCGCCGAACATCACTTCAGAGCGGGGGCAAGACCCACCTCCTGCAGCCCCTGCTCGGGGAGCAGGTGCCATGGATGGGTCTTTACAAAGAGCCTTCTTCCAATGTTAGTTTTTCCCCGGTTTGGAGTGGGGCTGTAATCCTTTCGGTGATTGTGCACGGTGTAAGATATGCCCGGCGCTACCGTGCTGTTTCTGAAGGGGCTTACCTCTGCTGCCTGGGAAGAAAAAAAAGAAAAAGGTCAGAGGCTGCTCATTTTCTGGCCCAAGCTCTTGTTTCACTTTGCAATCCACCGATCCTCTTAATATGAAATGAAATATGCAAATTATGATTGCTTCAATGTTTCAAAGTTGATTTGCTTCCAATATTTAAATGTGGCACAGCCGCAAATTGGCGGTTTGGGTTTCTCAGTAACTCAGCGCCAAGCAGCTGTGAGCAGACTGCAGAGGTAGCTGTGGTCTGTGCAGGAGACGTAGTGTGTGCATCTGGGCACTCACGCAAACCCTAATCACTAAGCACGGAGTGAAACAAACACTCTTTACATATTTAAGTGGTATGTAAAGGTCCAGATGGATAATGCATAAATATTTATAGGTATTAGTATGGCGATGTGCAGTGTTTGGTAGCAGGAGCGTGCTCGAGGAAAGCAGAGAGCTCAAAGTGCAGTCACCCCTTCATGTCCACAGCCTGTGCCGCTTGCTGGGTGTCTTTTAGTTTCAATCAGATGGGGACTGTGGCCCAGCTGCCTTATTCACTCTATTACATCTCCCCATCTCTATTTTGAGTGTGTCTGTGTGTGTGTGTGTCTGTGTGTGTGTGTCTGTGTGTATGCGTGTGCCTGTGTGCCTCCGTGTGTCTGTGTGTATGCGTGCGTGTGTGTGCCTGTGTGCCTGTGTGCCTGTGTGTGTATGTGTGCCTGTGTGTGTGCCTGTGTGTGTATGTGTGCCTGTGTGTGTGTGTGCTTGTGTGTGTGTGTATGTGTGTGTGCCTGTGTGTGTATGTGTGTATGCGTGTGTGTGTGCCTGTGTGTATGTGTGCCTGTGTGTGTGTCTGTGTGTGTGTATGTGTGCCTGTGTGTGTGTGTGTGCTTGTGTGTGTGTATGTGTGTGTGCCTGTGTGTGTATGTGTGTGTGTGCTTATGTGTGTGTGCCTGTGTGTGTATGAGTGCCTGTGTGTGTATGTGTGCCTGTGTGTATATGTGTGTATGCGTGTGTGTGTGTGCCTGTGAGCGTGTGTGTGTGTGTGTGTGTGACAAAGGCAGGAGTGATGGAGCTGCATCGGATTTGGAGATTGGGAAGAGATGAGAGATGGATTGAGCAGCCATGCACAGAACCAATGATGCAAAGTCGTATTAGTCTTCTTTGGACCTGTCAGTCAGTCAGTCAGTCGGCCAGCCGTTCTCCATCTCTGTAATTTCACTTTTCCCTCTGAGCTCTTTGCACTTCCTGACCAGGCTCTGAGTGTGTGGTCAGAGTGTGAAGGTGTTACGGTTGGAAGTTGGTCCTGACATCCCCTAAAAAGAAGCAATATACAGTATATTATATACCATGTTTATGCTCAAATTTATATCTAAAACAAAGTTAATACATTTTCTGACATAAAAATATGTAGGGCATGTTTGAGTGATTGATATTCCCAGTCATATTTATTGCATATACAATTGCGGAATACATATATTTTACGATTTATCTAATTCTGCAGTATATTCTGTAATATAGTCCACATATTTGTAATGACAGTAATCGACTAATTTCCTTTTTCAGGCTCATGTTACCACCTTTCGTTCTAACTCATTCATCCATTTTGTGAATTACATGTGTGTAACTGTAAATAGGCTGATACCACAGATGTGTGTCCGGTCTGGAGACCTGCCCTTATTCCTGTGTGAAATGTGTTAAACACAATAGGGTGCTGTGCTGGATTTTGGGGTCCCCTCTGTCCCTTGCAGTCAGTGCTGGCATGTCCCCCATTTGCACGGGGGCCATCATTAGCTCCTCTTATGGCGTGGTGTGTGGGGAAGACGGCCCTTTGTTCGGGGGAACCCCCAGATGATGCCCGGGCCTGTCGTCCATCAGCCTGTCACCGCTGGCGCTCAACGGGACATGCATATTCAAGGGGCCACTCCTACCCCCCAAAGCCGAATAAAACGTCCCTCCGGTAAGGAAGTGCCATATTCGCCCAATGCAATTTTTTTGCCCCATATTAAAATTGGCTAATAAAGAATATAAAGATGTCCCGTTGTAATGGCTCCCGGGAGATGAAAAGGCTAATTAAAGGTCTTTCTCTTTATGTGGGCCGCCATCTCGCACGGCCAGCACGGACACGTTAGCGCATGAATTATTTCATGTTTGTCGGTAAACTCTGTTAAGACCATGCCTATTAAAAATATCCCATATATTTAAAAAAGTAAGTAGGCATATTGAATGGTAAATATACCATAACCAAATTCCAATTCTCTGGATAGATTCATACAGTAGTTCTTCAATTCCATACCCTATCTACACATGAGTTGCAGTGTATTGTTAAACATTTTCTTGATGTGGTTTACCTCAACGACTATTGAGTTGTAGCTGCTTTGTATTGCTGAAACTTTGCATTGGCCCTGTCTATTGTTTCAGTCTGTGATAGTTGTACGAAAAAACCGTAGACAAGAGAACTCAATGAGACCCATAAAACCAGTACATATCAAAAGTTGTATTTAGTTTTTTGTACTTTAATAGTCTAACATATTGTATCTTGATTTGGTCGAAAATGTTAGAATAGTAGTGAAATTTGTGTTTCACCATTATTGACGTGCCTGCTGATTTTAATGGGAGCTGTGTGATGGAGGCAGTCTCCTAGTGCACGGCCAAGCACAGTTTAAGTTGTCTACTTAGGCATTCAGCTTGAAACTGGAGATGTCAGACTCAGTGACAGAATAAATGTCTTTAGATCTTTAGCTCAGATCATGGCTGTCTATATTATCCGTCTGCTGTCTTATTTTCATTCTGTCTGTGTTTCTCAGTATAGCTACTGTGTGCATGAGTCTGTTTGCCAGTACCTGTTTCCAGAATGAATAAAAATGAGAAGGTTGGAGTTATGTGCACACTTCTCTACCCTCAACCCTGCTTTGAGGGTTGATTAAGCATCAAATGGCGACACAGGCGTCATAATGAGCTCAATGAAATGATCTTCCACCTAATTAGAGCGGCTTCCTGATTGTTGGTGGATGTGTAAGTGAGTTAGTGGCGTGTTTTGGGCGGGGTGCGTGGAGTCCTTCGGGGGCATGTGACAGGAGGAGTAAGAGGCGTCTTGTCCTGCTCTTTGTGCTGTAATCAGCCTGTCAGACACCCGCATGTGTGCGCGTGTGTGTGTGTCTGTTTGTATGCTCATGCCTGGCAGCAGTGTACCTCGGCTGCCCCTGCCATTACCCTGACATGGTTCCCATTGTAAAATGCACAATACCACTGTCAACCCACGTTAACGCAAATAGGACAACCATATTTCCTCTAAACAAGCAATATTGCGGCCCAGCATGCTGCCTTTACTGAATAACTTTTTCCCATTATGCCCACGGTTCATCCTCGGGCCATTCAAGTGCCCCGCGCATGTCCCCTGTTACTACGCACACTGTCAGACGTTAATATCAGGGCCATAGCGGTCATGGCCGATGGCTGTAAATGAACTCGGTAAATGATATCGGCCCACTGCTAAGAGTATGGCTGATATGACGGGCTGAGGTACGCTCAAAAAGTAGCCTAATACTAATCATCTCAGTCTCTTCTATTTTCTCTCTACTTTTTCATTTTTGACAGCAAAACTATACAGAGGGTCAGTAGCTCTCGAGACCCATGCTGTATGCTTACAAAAAATATTTTGTAGAGCATATCATGATTTGTTTCCTTCTCATGGTTAAGTCTGAGCTCAGCTACTATTTGCGAGCTGAGAATGAGAAGGTTCTATCTGCCTTCTGAGAGTTTTGAGATATTGCACTTCAAAGCAAATGGGCTCCAAGCAGACACAATACTTTTAAATGTACAAATTTTTGTGTAAAACTTCACACATCTAGTGCCTTAGACAAAACATATCTATGACAAAAAAAAGGCAGTTAGAAACTTCTAATTCTCAGTTCACGAATAGTGTTGAACAGGGAGGTATTGCCATTGCCTAGCATGGCCAGGCAAGGTCATTGATATTAGCCCAGAAATGTGCAACATCTCAACCGCAGACCGTGATATGTCCATGACTCACCAGCATGATGTCAGTTTCTATTAAGTCTTGAAATAACAAGACTTAATCGGCATTGTTGTCCTGATATGGTTGCTTGTTAGAGAACTTGTTAGAGACCTCACCGGTTTCTACATTGATTCCACTACCGAAAATCTTAGACCACTTGAGTGTGTAGGCACAAATCATTTTGAAATGAATATTTTTTAAGATGTAGTTCCAAAAGTACATCTTAAAAAGAAAAGTACATCTCAAAAGTAACCCTGTACATATCAACATTTCTATTGTTAAATGAACATTATAGAGAGCTAATGTTGACAATTGTATCAAAATACATGTTTGAACATCATACATTTATCCTTGAAACATCGTAGAGATGTCATGTAAGAGATTTTGATTTGAATAGGAAACCTGTACTACCAAATGGGAGAAGTAATTTGTTTTAAACAAATCTCCTTTGCTATAAACTAGAAATGATCTCAAAGAGTCTGACGACACCTAGTGCTCCCGGAGACGGCGGTTAATCTAAGACTGTGTCACGGCGAGCGTGTGCCCTCCTGCATCGAAATACATCAAATTAAGAGGAAAGAGTCCTGGACAGTTTTGGTTTCCGGCGCCGTCGGCTTTGTGTTGTTAATGAGCACCCGGCCTGTTCGTTTTAGCGAGGCCAGACGTCCCTGTCGAGCGACAGTAAAACAGCCCGGCCTCAGATCCGCAAACTAAAACAGGGGAGGGAGAGGACTGTCATTACTTTCCTGTCACTTCCCGTGCGTGACTGGAACAGACCGGTGGAGCCGGGGAGTAAGTGGTTCAGCGTGGCAGACGCCGGAGGAGCCGATAGCAGGTTTCGGCTATCACCGAGCAAAGGGCCAGCGGGTGACGGGGCCCTACCAACCAGCCTCTTTATTCATCTGGCTAATAAAACGAGCCGCTCGCCTTTTCCCCGCTAATTGCCGCAGGACTCTGTCACGCCGGGCTGGCGGGGGAGGAGGCTTTTGAAGGGCTTTTGTAAAGCCGGCCTTCTGCACGATCCCCCAGGAGCCGGAGCTGGGAAATGGCCCTCGGACACGGGAAACGGGACGGGAAGGCGCTCTTGTTTTCGGCCCTCTAATTTTGGCTCCAAGTCCAGCCCCCATTTTACAGAGTATTTTTGGGGCCTCTCCCTTGGGTTTCATCACAAAGCTCATGGGACAAGAGAAGGACTGGGCATTGTCATAGACAAAAGTGAAGAACTTTAATCTCATTTTAATCCAATCGCTGCATGGGATTTATATTGTCTGACATTAGATTTACATGTTTCCAGTCATTTCTGTGGCGTTTTCAGCAGCAATGCTTGTAGAGGAAAAAGGTGATTCACTCAAAAATTCACTCATTGATAACCACCAAGTTTAAAAAAAAGTTTTTTAAATTCTTTTCACTGCCAAAGACAGGGCAAGTAGGTCTTAACTGCCTGCCCATGAACATTCACAAAGCTCTTACACAGTTCAAGCAAGTTTTGGGAGCTAATGAGAAGTTTTCTTTTGGTTATAAAATAATCAATTCTATTCTTTCATGTGGTGTGTTATGGTAGTGGCACATTTATATTCTGAAACTCAAACAAGAACACAAATTAACGGTCATTGGTTTGGGACCCCATCACCGCCCCATCCCCACCATGGCTGCTGAAATGAAATCACAATATCTCCCGCTATAACTTCTAATTTTCATTCCTCTCATCACCTGAGACGTGGCTAACTAACCGCAGCGTAAGCATTTGCGATCGGGGCGTAAAATGTTTATTAAAAATAAATTTAGAGGGATAGGAGTGCGGTCCCCTTATTGAGCCGTGCGTTAATTATTCCCAGGGCCCTCCAGCTTCAATAAGGAAACACAAAAGAGTATAAAAGAACAATTTGGGCTGCCCCAGCTGTGAATGCGCGGCCTATCAGACAGACAATGGGGCCAGCTCCGCCACAGTAATTCGGCGTGTGATCACGGGCACGCCCCTCTCCCCTCCGTCTTTGTTTAAGCCGTCCGTCGACGCGTCCCCCCTCGCGCGGCCAGATGGGTAAATCCATAATGCACGAGTAAAATTAGGGGAACCCTCCCCCGCCCACCCTCCGCACCCTCCCCCCCCAAAGCGCCCGGCTCTCCTAACGCCCCATTAAGGCCGACCGGAGCCCCCTTGCACCTAATTAAGCTCAGCTTTGCGAATGGCGCGCGTGATGGTTTGCGGACCCCGATGGGACGGCTGCACCTGGGGAACCTACCTGTTACTCATCCTGCTCGTCATCCCTCTGGCCCAGCTGTCTGTCCAGCGCTCGGGGGGATGGGGGTGGGTGTGGTGCCACGCGCCCGTGGCACCACGGCTGGTGTCGGCAGGCCCTGTCGTTCTAGCGTCTTCTGTGTAGCCCGTTGTCTCCCGATGTAACTGTCCCTCACCAGACACTCCCTTCACCATTGTGACCTTGGTTAAGCAAACGTACCTCTCTCCTTCTCGCCGTTTTTCTTTCATTCTCCTGTCTTCTTTCTCTACCGTTCCTTTACCCACCGTTCATTATTTGTCTTTTTCCCCCCTCCGTCTGGATTTCGGTGCATTCTTCCCCAAAGATCATATGGGTGTAGAAGCTGAAAATCATTTTTCTGTCGAAGAAATTGGCAGGCGTCGCTTCTCCCGGCGTGTGCGCTGTGGAGAGTCCGGTCTCAATTTTCACGTGTGATTCATGTTGGATTCGCTTCTCTCCACCGTTTTCTCATCTCTGATAAGAGTGGTCTAAATGCGGCCTGTGGTCCCTTCAGTCCCATTGTCTCCCGTTTCACTGCTGGGCTGGAGCCATTAGGTCAGTGCCAGCCTTTCTGTGAGGCTTTAGCTTGACGATGTCAGCTGAGAGACAATCTGGAAATTTCTCATTTCCGTTAGAGCTTATCACCCAACCTTGAGAACAGGGGGATGCCCTCTGTTTGCGTTTGTACAAAGCTACGATTTGAACAACCCAACAAAAAACCAAGCTACTCTCACAGTTGCTTTTTTCTTTTCTGTTTATTCTGAGGTGTGGTGTTTCTTAGCTTTGAGGGCTCCAGCTCTTTCTATTTCAGGTTACCCCTGGGTATGGATCTTGCTGTATGTTCCTCGGACTGTCCTGGATGTGAATCACCTATTTAGTTCTCTTTCATTAGCTGGGCTGAAGCACGTCTGGTGTTATTTTTTTACAGCCCCAGTTGTATTTGTTCCTAATCTGTAATATAGTTCAAATGACTTTTATAACAGACTTCTGATGCTTTGGCAGCAGATGGGTTGGTGGTGCATCCGTCCGGGCGTAATTTATGACTTCACAGATGACTGCTTAACAACACACATCACGGTGTGGGGGCACTCGCCAGAATCGTCTCTTCTCCCGGTCTCTTGAAATCGCTGCGATAACATATACTTCATCCTCCTTCCAATCAATAGCACGCAGACCTCCTCACCCTGCAGTGGAGTTCTGCCTCTTTATAGTGGTGATTGGAACGGACTCCAATCTATTCAAGCCTCGATGCATTGATTTGAAGAAAGCAAACTATTCTTGCAAGTGAATCACATCTTTTCAAGCCAGGCCTGTTAAAGCAGGACTGCTGAATTCAGAGGCCATCTGTTTTAGGATTGAAAAACCAAGTGCGTTCGGCGGATACAAAATGTAGGTGTATGGTAGACCAAGTGAGACAGACATGGTCTGTGGACTGTATGAATTAAGGCTAGGGTTTCAAGGGGGGAGTTGAAATGCATATTTAAAAGAGTGCTTTGCATTTTTCCACAAATGAGCTTTTGTGGGGGCACTAAAAAACTAAAATAAAAAAAAAATGTTAGCGGGGCGACAGAATTCATGAAAATGCAAATGTCCGTAGGGTAGGAATGGCAGGGGCGTGTTCTCCCTGGTTAATATCCAGCGGGTCGCAACTAATTGTCCTTTTGTTGTGCGATTACGGAGAGTTTGCTCAGGGTTTATTGAGAGGCGGTAGCTGGAGAGAGAAGTCAGTTTGTTTAACTTCTTGCCCCCCCCTTTGTGTAGCTTGGGCCTTGTGTCGCGGCTAAGCGGCTAATCCCCAGTGAACTCCAGCGCTGTGGCCCTGTCCCTCATCCGCCATCCCAGTCTGGGCACCATGCTCCCTGGTACACCCCTTTTACACGCTCTATTCTATCATCTGCCTTTTGCACAGCCTGTCGACTGCTGCCCTGGGCACTTTGTTTTGGTTAAGAAGGGATAAGGCGATAAGATAAGGTGTCTTTTAGTGGACCTCAATCCTCATTCTGTAGCTTTCTCGGTCTCTGATCTTTCCCAGATTCCTTTGCACATGGTTTGCTGTGGTTTTCCAGAGTAAACATATTGGTTGCTATGACATAATCCTGTCGCACATTGGCATTCTACCAAAACAGAAAGATATTAAGGGTATCCGGGGTGAGTAAGAACATGTATGGGTCGTAAGAACATTCTCCTGAACATCTGTTCAAAGTAAAGGGTAGAATAAAAAAAAAAAAAAAAAAACCTGATTGTAAATTATATTGATCTTTTCAAAAAAATTTAAGCTCTCATCTATTTGGAGTATCTTCCTCTTAGAGCCAAAAAGATGGTGCCTTGTAAGATGTGTTGTGTGTAATTCTAAAAGTGAAGTTTACAAATAATGAATTTATTGCAGTTCTGCATTTTTGCATTTTTTTATGTTTGGTGAAATTATTGCACTGCATACATAAGTAAGCTTATTTCTCATTTAGTTAACTTAACTTGAGTTAACTTGTGATTCCTGCTCTTTCTGCTGTGCTGAGCTGCTTTGACCTGTTCACCAAAAACAGCATGAATCTGTCTTGGAAATTCACCAGGACACTTATCAGTGACCAATTGCAACAGTTCAGGGAATTATGGATTTTGTAGTTTGTACTGTAAATTCTTCACAGTAGAGTTGAAAAACTAATGTTAGCTAATGTGGCAAAGCAAAGTGATGTTGTAGTTAGCTCCAAAGCTTATTATTATTTGTGTTATTACATGATACATAATTCATAATGCTTTATTCAATGTATTATACATGTTATCTTGTTTCATTTGTATTTATACATGGAGTTTATTATACTGTTTTACAAGGACTTATGTAACTTATAAACTATTATGCATTTTGTTCTCTGGACACTTGTCGTGAAAAGCACACTGATATGACCTTATTACATGTAGTGAGTGGATTTCCAAAATGCTGAGAAGGTGAGGTCCCCCCACACTTGTTTTACCACCCACAAAATAAGGAACTATGGTCGCTAAAGCAATGGCATCTTAAAATAGGTTATACAGATAGAACTGTGAGTTTTAACGCTCGTTGAAATGGTGTATTTGGTATACAAAATTTCACAGTGAAAAAGGGAATTCATGCAAAAATCCCTCACTGGCCCAGCCCTAAGACATTTTGCTTGCAAATAACCGTGCTAACGTGTTGGCAAAATATCCAGTTGACTCTAGGCAGTTGAATAAGTGGTTCCCAGTGTGTGGAAGTGGCGAGAGGGTTTTTTCGGCCGGAATCGTAGCACCTGCCCTCAGGAGACTTCGGGCATTCTGCTGTGGGGCACTCCTGCACCTCAGCTGAACACCATGCGGGAGATGCCAATTATACCCGGCAGCATATGGGCAGTGCCGCCCGGTGGCAGCCTAATGACGGGGGATGCCAAATGCTGCCGGGGCAGAGGTCAGTGGCGCTTTTTGCACGGCTGCCAGAAATGGCCCAATTACGGGCGGACCTGTCCCGGCGGCTGGCCGCTCCAGCTGTGGGGCCGGGCCCGGGGTGCCAGGGGGACCGGGAGCTCGCGGGCGCACGGGCGAGGCACACCTGCAGCCCCGCCGCTGCGGGACTGGGCGCCTGCCCGCCCCTCTGCCGCTCCGCCCAGCTGGGACCCCACCGCGTCTGCCCTACCCCCCCCCCCCTCCGCGCCCGCCCCGCTCTTGGGGGTGTTCCCCACTGCAGCCCAGAGGTGCTGGAACAGAACCCCACCCTGCTGCTCTGGCCTCCTGCAGCTGTTTGGCTTTTACAAAATGCCCTCCCTTCTCTTTCATAGCCTCTCCATCCAGGTCTCACAGAGTTAAAGTGTCTGGAACTCTGTCTCCTGGCTCACACTGCAAAAAGTCAGACTTAACATTCACATAAAATTTTTTTTGTTTTAAGTTACTTTTGGCTTGACAGGTGAAATCATCTCATTGGCAAATCTTGGAATCTGTCTCACTTTATTGGCAGTCTTTTTTTCTTATGTAGAAATACAATAATAGAAATACGATTTTAAGTCTCGATAGCAGGCTCAAATACTCATTCAGATTGACTTGTTTTTCGGTATTTGCAGTGCAGGCTAATGTCCCCCCTCCTCCTCCATGACTTCTCTCTGAAGCCCTCATGGCCATCCAGGCCCTACGCCGTCTCCCGTTCCCGCTAGTTCAGAGCCTACTTTCCTCCAGCATGACCGCCAGGCATTTGCTGCGCGTCATGGAAATCTCTCTGCCTTCCGAGCGCAAGTGTTAATTGATGCCGCTCGCGTATTCTCATCACGGCTCGTTAATATGGCAGGGGCGTCTCGTCGTCAGACGAAGCCGCGATATTCCCGTGAAAGGACGCCCCCCCCCTTCCTCCTCCTCCTCCTCCTCCTCCTCCTCCTCTCTCTCCGCCGTGTGATCAGCCGTACTTCTTGATGAGAAAAGAGAGATAAAGGCGCGGCGTGCGACCGCTTGAGAACATCCAGAATCCGATCGGATCGATGCCTGAAACAAAGCCCTTCTTCCTGTCCTTGGCAGCCTCATTACACACAACAGGTAAAAATGCCCAGGGAAGAACAAAAAAAAAAAAGAGGGGCGGCACTTTCTCTCTCCTGTCTGCGCTTTTCAGAGAGTAAAGTTTTGTCGATAGCGTGCCGCCCCACGTGCTTTCGGCTTAATTGAGTTGGGGGGGCGGGGAGGGGGTAATGGTATTGCGGGGGTGTCTGGGGAAGGGGGGGGATAGAGAAGTTGATGTTAATGAGAGATCGACTGCGCTGATTTTTCTCCAGGAGGTGTGAGGAAGTATCGGACTCCCGGACCGAGGCTCCGCATCGATTTCCCTACGTGCTCCCGTCGGTATGAGCCCGTGAAGGATCCGGCGCTCGCTCTGTCTGCCCGAGTCTGAGAGAGGAGACCGCCACCATCCTGAAGTCTCTGACCTATTCCAGAGAAATCACAGTACTCCCCATCCCACCCACCCATGGGGCGTGAGACAGGTGCAGGAGGACTGATGATGGCATGCCCGTACCACTGGTCTCTGGTATTGGGGCGGCTCTGTGGCTTGGTGCTCTCATCCTGGTGAGCCGGCTGGTCGCTCTCTGGCTCTCTGTGGCTGTTGAGCCCTCTCTGCACTGCGCTTCCCTACCCCGGAGATGAGGGGTAGGGAAACCGGCATTGCTCCAGGGGAGGATTGTCTCCTGCTTAGTCTAAAATCAACTGTAAGTCGCTCTGGGTAAGAGCGTCTGCCAAATTCCATTAATGTAATGTAATGTAATGACTCAGAGAACCAACTCCGAGAGAACCCAGTCCAATAACCCACTCTGATTACCCACTCTGGGGTGGTTTGAGGCATCATTGGTGGACACTGTGGCAGCTTTGTCAGTCCCAGTCAATGGTCTCTGCTTTGTTGACAGATGCCATGACAATGAAACAGAAGGTCTGTGTGTATTTCTGAAGGGTGCCGCCCTGACACTCACCAAAACATATGCATAACCCCCCCACTCCTAAATAAAAAGAAGAGCTTGTGTCTCCTTAGTAAGGGACTCCCCCCCCCCCCCCCCCCCCCACCCTCTAAAGTCACTGTTTTGCCCCCTCGTTGTTATTATTCTCTCTTTTCCTGGCAGGGGGTGTGTTAGGGAGTCCTCAGCACAGTTTGTAAAAGTCTAAAGAACAAACACAATAGATGAAATGCAAAACAGGTCTTAAGAACCTGGTGACCTCACTGCGGTGACATCATGCATCACATTGTTCCATTCATCTGTCCAGCAGTGTTTAACTTTGGCCCTGACATTGTCTATAGATAGGTAACTTTTTGGCAAATACCCGCTCAATATCATACGTGGTTGCAGCAATCATAAAATCTGTTCGGTTCTCCTAGCCTCTGCCAGACTGTGAGTCTCTTAAAGCTCGTTCTTGTCAGATAATGTGAAATTGGTGACCTTCGTGATACCTCAGGAAAGTGCTTCTGATTCCATCTCTCTCTCTCTCACTCCGTCTCCCTCTCTCGGAAAATGAGTTCTGAGATTGTGAAAGTCTCGCCTCGGAAGCCGAGGAAGGCGAGAGGAAGACCATTGGTGCGGCAATCGCACGGCGAGAGATTGAGGCGAGTCTGAAGAGCCCCGTTCGCTTGGTGTAATTACTCGCGCCTCATTTGTGTGAGGAGGGGAAAGCGGACGAGGGTTCCTTTAAAGTCTCTCACCTTCGCTGATAATAAATGCATCGCTTTCTGTCTCACAGCCTGTACCGGGCTGCACCTCCATGGGCCTGCATAAGAGGACGGGCCGCTATCAGGGGGAGAGGGGGCCCATGCCTAAACACCTATCGATCCAGCGAAGGGGCGCCCATACCACTGTCCTGGTGACGGGTCATCAGCGCGCTTCCACGCCGAATTTACTGGCCCAGCTGTCTCATGAATGTAAGGCCCCCAAAAATGAAACTTCCTGGCGGGGGTGCGAGTCACGGTGGCTTTGCGGGCGGTGACAGCCCCCATTGTTCCGGAAGGCGGCGGAACATCCCAGGACGCCGCGCTAATAGGTGCCACGCTGAGCCCGTCAGATGGTGTAGTTTCCGAAAAACGCGTGGGATTTCTCGGAACCCCCGCGTCATGTGTGTGCACGCGCGTACGCGCGTGTGCGGAGCACCTTCCACATGCCCCGTGTTGAAGCGTGTAGTCACAATGACATCACTGACCATGTTTTTTAGGGGGACCTACCATTTACAAATCCACTCACCTCCAACCCTTATTATAAACAATACATTAATCTACATCGAAAACAACAAAGCTCTTCATTTAGCATCTAAGTAAATATTTGTGACCCGCTCTATCAAAATCGGTCGTCTTGACCCCAGAACGTATTTAGAGTTTTAGAAATAATCAAAAGAGGAGAATGTAAGCTTTCTGATGACACCAAGGTCTCTCTACTCCAGATATCAAGGGAGTTATGTCCCGTTTCATTTTGACCACCAAACCGACACTGGGCTAACAAAACTCTGTGACTATAAACTATAAACCCTATCTTTTGACTAACATTTACTTGTGACATTAACACATAAAAACCATGAAGGCAAATACATTAACATAGGCACAAACGCAGCTGATGTGGTTGTTTGTGACTGGTGAACGGTGAACAAGCTGGCTAGCCTCCAAACAACGCATGTGTTACTTTCACTTTGTCATCTTGCGTTTAAAAACGTATAAAATAATATTGTTATTCTGAATTTGGCATTAAGACATGCAGATTATGAAAGCTAATATATTGTTCTACAAAATGGAGATGAATGCAGAAAACAGCCAAAAATGAACATTTTTACTGACACATTGATTTATGTGAAATTGGTGGTCGTGACTTTCGATTATGATAGAACGGTGCTCATATAAGATGTCCTTATTCAGAAACAGCGGGGAAAGGCTGCAATGGATGCATTCTGCATTCTGTCTATCCTTGCACTCCAGTTACAAACTTTTGTAGCTGACCGGCAGATTTCCATCATGAACCCTCATTTATCGTCAAATGAAATATGAATCTTAGGTAATATAAGACTTAGGGTAGCGCAGTGTCACTCTTCAAAGTTCATCGCGCAGCTGCGAAAAACAAATCACTTTGACTTGGAGTTGTTTTACAACTGAAGCTGTTCATAAATATTTCACACATAATCTGCGGAAGGAATGGCTATAGGAGTATAGTAGAAGAATGTTTTAGAGCTTTTGCCGCTACAGGATTCCAACACCTTGGGCATTATTGAAACATCTTCAGCTGAGAGAGTAGCTTTTGACAGCTGTTTGTGCCGTTTCATGTTTGTCTGTGTAAGGGCATGCGTGCATGCATGAGCGTGTGTGTATGCGTGTCCTCGTTCTGTGTGATCGTGTGCGGCTGTGCACATGTGTGTGATCGACAGTGACAGTGTATTTCTCCTCTCTCGCCTGCCTCCAGGGATAATTATTAATCCAATAATTAAACATTTATTGCCAACAGCACCTGCTCTCTCTCTCTCTACTGAAGCCCCTGGGGACCCCATCACACGATTCCAGGAAGCTTGAGAAGGGAGAGAGGAGGGAGGGAGGGAGGGAGCGAAAGAGAGAGAGAGAAGGGGTGACAGAGTGAGGAGGGAGGGAGGGAGAGAGGGAGGGAGGGGGAAAAAAAGAGCAGCGATTCCAAAGGGTCATCAGATAGCTGGATTCTTTCACACCAGCGAGGTGTTTTGTGTGGATGCCGTGTGAAGTTATGTGAGCCCAGGACAATAGGAGGAGAAGGAGAAGAATTGCACACATTCTAGGGGTGAGAAGGATAGAAGAACACAAGACTGCATCCCCCCTGCCTCCCCCCTGAACACCCCCCACCGATAGATCCTGTGGAGCCGGACCATCAACGGGAAGAAAACCCAAAAAGTTTAAATTGCATTTTGCCTCTTATCCACGGACTACATTGTCTTTCCAGCTTCTGATATTTTATTTACACATACAAAATCACACGGAACTGTGCTGAATTACCTGTGAATCCCGCTCTGAATCAGGCTAAACATATTGCAAGTGGAAAGCCTGCAGATTTTTGACAGAACGTGAGAGAGCCGTCGACCGAGAGAGAGAGAAAGAGAGAGACAGCAGGGCTGCGGAGGCAGCGTGCCCTGGAGCGAGATGTTGCGCTACCTGATCAAAACTCTACTCCAGATGAACCTCTTCACCGACTCCATGGGCAGGGACGGCTCCAACGGCACAGACCTGCTCTTCAACTTCACATCCCTGCCCTCCTTCAACGCCTCCTTCCTGGACCTGGGCAACTTCACCAGCTTTAACGGTGAGTGGGCTCTGCGTGTTCGGTTTTTTATCTTTTGTTTTGAGTTTGAGATTGTGTTTGTCTTCATGTTTTGTCTGAGTTTGGATTTGTGTCTAAATTTGACTGTGTGTTGTGTCTAAATTTGACTGTGTTTGTGTTTGATTTTGAGTTTGAGGTTTTTTTATGCTTTCAGCCTAGAGTTCATTCTCAGTTTCTCCTGCCAATTACATCTTTTATGCGCTTTCCAGGAAAAAAAGACACTCTTTTTGACATTTCCAAAAGAATTGTGTCTATTTAAAACTTAAAAGGTCCTTGCAACTCCAAAGGGTTGTCTTTTCAGTGTGGTATCAATAGGTGAATGTAAGAGATGATTTACAAAAGTTTTCAAAGATGATTTTATAAAAGGATTTGTGGTGCTGTTTTTGTCTGTCCTGCTGTGCCGTTTCCCTGGAATATACTCAACTGCTTTTTTCCTCATTTGGGGTTTTTCATTCCTTTGTTTTCTGATTTTCCCATTTTGTCTTGAAGACATACTTTGCTCTAGAACTATCACTGTTATGGTTAAATGATATCTTTAAAAAATGTGCTTCAGCACATGCATTTTGATTGTTGAGCAATATAATATCATTGTTAAACTGTGCCTTCTTGCATGCAATGATTGAGTTGAGTTGCTCAGTCAAGAAATTGATTTGTCTAAATTCAGAGGCTGCAGTCTGCCCCATTCTCCGGAGGGGATCCTACTGACTCAGTCGAAGAGTGCCACTCAAACACATCAACTCCCGTTGTTCACATACGCGTTTCTTGATGTATATAATGAAAACTATGGGGGTTTTTTTAATCCCCAGATTAAAAAAACAAAAGGCCACGAAATTTACACAAATCCATCTTCATTTTTATTTTTTTTATTTTTTTAGCAAATAATTGTTAATAATAGTAGTTTAAAATAATATTTTTATTATTTTAAATTCAAGTGAATGGCTTGTAAGATAAAACATGAAAAATAATATGAAAAAAATACTTAAGCATAATCTTGACTGGCACTGGCATTTGCTTGTGTGTGTCTGTGATATGTGCATTTAGAGGCAATGTGTCAAAAGCTTTCCTGGACACTGGACAGTCAGCTGATGAATAGATAGACTGCCGTGATGTGTATAAACTGGTGAGAACACTGCTGTATATCTACTCTGCACCTGAAATCAAGGCTTCTTTTTGCTTGTGTACCAAAAAGTGTGTTTGCACTGCACTATTTTCTGGCTGTTTTGAGTGAGAGATTGTGTTTGTGTGCTTGACAGTACGTGCACTTACCTGCACTACAGTATGTGTATGTATGTGTGTGTATGAATGTAATGTGCGACTGTATATGTGTTTGTGTGTGTGTGTGTGTGTGTGTGTGTGCAGGCACCAGCCAGCTTGGCGAATGGAGCATGTTCTGCTCTCCACCTCACTCTGGGTAATGATGACAGCATAGTGATATTGGGGGGGGGGGGGTGTAATTGGGAGGGAGATTATTTCACTTTGGTGCCATTGTAATGTAATGAGCTTCCCTGATCTTTCAGTATGTCATAGAGCTCAAATCAATGTTCCTTAATCTCAAAGAAGAGGTGTTACGATTGAGACATTTTTATTTTCATTTTGCAAGTTATATAATCCAACATTGCAGAGTTCAAGTGGATGGTTTCCATTTTATTTAGCTTTTGTAGATGAGCAGTTGTTCATTGTGATGTACTGAAATGATCACTGAAGAACACGACCGTGTTCTTTCCGTTTTTCCCACATTACCTGTCTGCCCATCGTTCCTTCTATTCTTTCCTTTTCTCTTTCATTCTTTTCTTCTCTCACCAGCGTGAGAGATTTGATTGTTTAATTCCAGACCAGCGGACTCTTTTGAAACAGCCTTGAGGCACAGCTCGTCATTGCTGATATACGGAGTTGCACAGTCAGGGAGAAAAGTTGTGAGGTGGTCTGGTGGGGGAACAGGGGATTGGGGGTTGGGGGGGGGGCTCTCTTTCAAAGGACAGCACGTGGGAGGCTAATTTGCTTTTGAAAATGCGGAGCTGATAAGCTGCTTATCTCAGCAGTAGGAGGGTATTGATGATGCTGATACCGAAGGTCTTGGCGAGCTCTTTTCCTTTCGTTGCCGGGGGCCGAGAGGGGCGGGGGGGAGCCAGGGGGGCGGGGGGGGGGTGGCACGCGTGATGCGTCATCCCGAGCTGATGATGAGGCCAGGTAGATCGTTACGACACTCTGTTCACCCTTACCTGGGGAACGCTGTCAAAGTAGGCACATTCATCAATGCCCGTTATCATGCCTATAATCACACACAAGTTTTGTTGTTATCTTTTTTATTATTAACCTTTGAGCCTGTGAAATGAAGACAGATGCATTATTGATTGCTGCGGAGGGAGTTGACTTCATCCCGATTGCAAACCGAAGACGGGGAATGCCGGAGGGGGCATATTGTCCGCCGGCTGGCAGTTTTGTGGTGTCAGGAAGTCTCTGTAAGGCCATTAATAGACAGCAGGGCCAACGGTTTACCTCTGGGGGAGAGACGCGGGACTCTCTCTGGACTCTGCTCCTGACTACAGGCTCTGCTTTCTTTGTTCGAAAATAAGTGACTGGCTGTCGGGGTCCCTGCCGGGAACCCACCAAAAGTCGTGGATGTGTATCTAGAGGAAGGGTTGGGGGGCAGGGGTGGGGGCGGGGGCGGGGGCGGGGGGGGTTGGGAATAAATCTATGAAATAACTAATCCATGAAGTGGGAGATAACTCACACCGACAGAGAGAATACAGGGCCTTCGGGAGTTGGGCAGTTTATCCATCTCTTTTTTTTTGTCAAAGGCCCCATGCGGGGTGAACGCTGGAGGTAGCTATGGTTACAATGGAGGGCTGTTAGGTCCAGCTTCACTGTCACCTTACGATTGCATCTCTCAGTCATTCAGACGCTGTCAGCGGGGGCTTTTCTTGGGCCCGAGTGACATTTTTCACCCTTCCCATTGTCGTTCTTACAATACCATGAGGCAGACCATTGTTGACCTTGATAATTGTCTCCAGGAGCTTCTTGGAGCAAGTGTAAAGTCTCTCCTCTGTCCAGTTTTGCTGAGCTGCGCATTCTCTTCAAGAGCTGAGGGGAGCCAATCGCAGTCCTCCGAAATTAATTAAAATGGGGGACTTCATCTTTACACGGATGACAGTAACCGATTATAATCAGTGCTTCTAGATATCTATATGCAACTGTGGGCGGTTTGAGAGAAGCACTGTTCTGTTCGCCCTGTGAGAGTCTTCCATGCATGACAGATATAGGAGGCACATGTAAAATTCACTCTGTCATGTTGGTGTGTGATGTGTGCAAATTACAGGACCTCTAACTTTATGTAAGAGAAGTGCTGGCTGAACTGGGGCTGCTTGAATCTGCCCTGTGTCGGTGTGTCTGAGTGTGTGGGGGTGTGCGTGCGTGTGTATCTGTGTATGTGCGTGTGTATCTGTGTGTATGTGCGTGTGTCTATATGTGTGTGTACGTGCATATATGGCCCACAATAGTACTATGCAAGTGAGATGTCCTCAACCCCAGAATGTGTGAATCTGGCATATTCTGTCACTGACTAACTGATTTGAACCAATACCAATCATAGTGCTTGTCTAATAATCATTTCTGTCTTATGTCATTCTCATTATCCCTCCCATTACAGAGTTGATGAATCCTCACTCACGGATATGTACATTGACATGTATGTGTATGCATTGTTCCTGGCGGGGCATGGGTGCTACAGCAAGGCGTGGCGGTCGGTTTGTAATGACCTGGAATTAGCACTGGGTGACCGTGCTGGGGCTCATTATCGGAGCTGATGCTCAGCTGTTAGCCAGGACGGGGGGGGGGAGGGAGGGAGGGGGTATGATTTGGGGGGCTATTTTTTAATCTCAGCACTGTGGGAGTCTAATCCCTTGTTCTCTGTAATTGGCAGTGTTGTTATTGGGTGCATTGTGTCCATTGTGTAGCGCACGTGCCAAGGGTCTAATCCTTCCCAGCTAATACGCCTATTTGTCTCCTCATCGAGGTCAAGTGGCTTCCCCTGCGCTCTGAATTACGGCTTTCCTAATGTATCCCGCGTCATTACCCTGGCCCTTTCAAGTCAAATATGTTTCCTTTTTTCCATTATTGTTTCCTTTTAATAATTTAGCCCTGAAGTTCTCAGAAATACAGATTTTTCAACTTCTTTTTGAAGTTCTAACATGCTGACAAAGCGGAGATCTCCCACTGGTCTTAATTACAGCTCAGCACTTATTTTGGGGCGCACGGGCTGGCCTTCAGCTGTTATTTAGTCAGTCTTAATTAATGTCAGGAGTCAAACAACCCTGTTTTTATATAGGATAACGTGAAATCAATTGGAGCCACTGTTTAGCCCCACATCTCAGTATATGTTCAGAGAATGATGATGTCTTGGAGGGTGTTCTGCCAGCTCACTTATCTTGGCAAGAGAGATTCTGTCACAGTCGTTGCAAGTCCCAGAGGTGCATACAGCAGTACGCAGCAAAAAGATCACTGTTAATTTAACTCTAATGGAGTTTGTTTGAGTCCCAGGGGGATGAAATGTACGGTTTTAGTCACATTCACTCCATCAGACTTGATTTAACATGGAATGTTTTGTTCTGCAGTATCCTCAAAAACAGCCACAGATAATTTTAGGGCATGTTGTAATTCGGACAGTGGGCGTATGCCCTGTGCTGTCAGTATCTGTTTCCTGTCGAGCTCTGTTGCCCTGGTGAGGGGTAGAAACAGTGCAGTTTTTTTTTGTTTTGCCCCTTCTGCCCCCTGCAAAGCCCCTGTCCTCCTGGACTCCAGGAGCCCTCATTTATTCACTTAAAATGGGCAGCCAGGAATGAATTATTAATGGCACAGCAGAGTCTTTTACCAAAACAAAATATGTTTATTCATATACCGCAGAGCGACCAGGGGGTGCCAGGAACTGCCCTGTACTGCCCCAATATTGGACCTGCTGGAAAAGCTGGCCAGAATCCTGCCATCCCTCTCTCTCTTTCTCTCTCTCTCCCTCTTCCTCTCTCCCTCTCTCTCTCTGTCTCTTTCACTCTCTCTTTTCTCTTTCTGTCTCTCTTTCTCTCTCACACATACATACACACACATATAAACACACACACACACACACCCTTCTCTCTTTCTCTCACACACATACTATCTCTTTCAGAAACACTCACACGCACACACACACACACTATCTCTTTCAGACACACACACACTTTTCACAAACAGCGGCAGTTAAGCGCACGTGGCCATCATTAAAACTGACCTTTTCCAGTATTCCGCTGCCAGCTCTTTAGCACGGCGGGGCTTTGTAGTCCGTTAGAAAGGGAATGGCTGATTAATAGCGGGGTCCTGACGGCCGCTGAGCGTCGCGCGCCCCCGGCCCTCCCCAGCGCTGGCACTGCGCAGCCTGTTTAAGCCACCGCCACCTGTGTGCGACTCTCTAAAGCGTCCCCCTCGGGCCCTGAGCGGGAGCACGCTGTCACACCTCCAGCTCAACACCTCCGTTCTGTTTCACCTCCCTGTAGTCATGCAGTTATATCATCCCGAGCCCCGCAATGCCGCGTAATGATCCGTAATGCCCCGTAATGACCCGTAATGACCCATAATGACCCGGCAGTTAGCTGACCTGGCCTGACCAGAAGGTTTATATCCTGTGTGGGGCATAGCCACTGTACCATTGAGCATGGCGCGTAATCCAATTGAATTTAGTCTCGGACTAGGCTGAAACCGGCCCTAAATTTTCTCTGTATTAAACCTGGAGCTGATTATATTCTGCATTTAATTCTCGGGGAGGTTTTCAGTCTGGGTGATTGATATTGGCTTGTTTGCATAGCAGAACAACCTTGTATCAAGGAAGTAACACGTGTCTAATTTTGAAGCAGGACAGTTACCTCTGGTAGGGGAGGGGGTGGGTGGTGCAAAAAAAATGTCACAAAGCGAAATGCATTTCCTTGATCTCCTCTCCTCTCCTCTCCTTCCTTTTCCTCACTGGGAGCCATTCTTCTGCGGGCTTTCTCTGAAGGAATCAGTCTCCGGCCAGCGGGCTATGAATAACATTTCCTAAAAGATATCTGTCGTGTAGCAGCAAATTACTGTCATTTACATTCCTCGCTGTTCAGGGGCCAAGCTTTCCCCCGCTTAATCAGTCGGATCATCTCATTCCCGCATTCCCAAAGACCCGTCCAGCGCTCGCCCGCTAATCCCGGGTTTTAATATCCCTCTCCCCGTGATGATATGCAGAATTATGTACATAACAAAATGTGTATGGAAATCAGTATCAGTCTGGATCTGCATGTATGGCCGTGACTGTCACAAAGGTGAGGGTGGGCAGGTGCCTTCTCTGCCGCTCTGCCAATGAATTCATATGCAAATGCTTGTTTCCTTCCCCCCCCCCCCTCTCCATTCCGTCAACGTCTTCAATTTCTCCCAAGATTTTCTGTAATATGAATTCCCGGGGATTTGATGGATGAGATAATTATTCATCTCAACTTGTGGCACCTGTACGTCACTCCGTGGCAACCGCGGTCATTTTCACTCCATCCACGAACACAAAGTCCATAGAGGAAAGGGTGGGGGGGGGAGGAGAGGTCTTGTTGTGAGGTATATGTTATTATATAGAATTATGGAATAATCTTGTTTTTATTCAGCGCTCGCTTTGCGTGCATCCGGAATAAATTAACTGGATTGCTGCCGTGTCCTTCATGCATGACTAAATCGGGTATGTGTGCATGCGTGTGTGTGTGC